>NC_090440.1:672408912-673145578 GCF_031143425.1 Pleurodeles waltl
TGAGCTGAGGTGACCTCTGCCTTTAGAAATCCTCCATCTTGATTTTGGAGGATTCCCCCAATAGAATTAGGGATGTGCCCTTCTCCCCACAGGGAGGAGGCACAAAGAGGGTGTAGCCACCCTCAAGGACAGTAGCTACTGCCCTCCCAGACCTAAACATACCCCTAAATTCAGTATTTAGGGGCACCCCAGAACCTAGGAAACTAGATTCCTGCAAACTGAAGAGAGAAGAAGGACTGCTGACCTACAAGCCTGCAGAGAAAGAGGAAGACGACAACTGCTTTGGCCCCAGCCCTACAAGCCTGTCTCCAACTTCGAAAACCTGCTCCAGCGACGCATCCGACAGGGACCAGCGACCTCTGAAGCCTCAGAGGATTGCCCTGGACTACAGGACCAAGAACCTCCAGTGAACAGCGGCCCTGTTCAAAACCAGCTACTTCTTTGCAACAAAGAAGCAACTTCCAAAGACTTCACGTTTCCCGCCAGCAGCGTGAGACTCTACACTCTGCACCTGACGCTCCCGGCTCGACCTGCAGAAAACCAACTCCTCAGGGAGGACTCCCCGGTGACTGCGAGCCCGTGAGTAACCAGAGACGACCCCTCTGAGCCCCGACAGAGAATCCAGAGGCTCCCCCTGACCGCGACTGCCTGTAACAAGGGACCCGACGCCTGGAACCAACACTGCACCCGCAGCCCCCAGGACCTGAAGGAACCGAACTTCGACGCAGGAGTGACCCCCAGGTGACCCTCTGCCTTGCCCAGGTGGTGGCTGTCCCGAGAAGCCCCCCTCTGTGCCTGCCTGCACCGCTAGAGTGACCCCCAGGTCCCTCCATTGAAACCTATACAAAACCCGACGCCTGCTTTGCACACTGCACCCGGCCGCCCTTGTGCCGCTGAGGGTGTGTTTTGTGTGACTACTTGTGTCCCCCCCAGTTCTCTACAAAACCCCCCTGGTCTGCCCCCGAGGACACAGGTACTTACCTTCTGGCAGACTGGAACCGGAGCACCCCTGTTCTCCATAGGCGCCTATGTGTTTTGGGCATCTCTTTGACCTTTGCACCTGACCGGCCCTGAGCTGCTGGTGTGGTAACTTTGGGGTTGCCAAGGAGAAGAGTTGGATGCTTGAGGAGGATTTGCCACTTTGCCTGTTGCTTTGCTGTGCTGGCCTGCTACTGCCACTTCTGCCCGGGGAGTGAAAGGACTTGACTTTGATTTCTACATCCTGCTCTCCAAGGTTCTCCAAGGGCTTGAACTGAGCTTGCCTCCTGTTATGAAGTTTCAGGGACATGAAAGTCTTCATCTGCCAGCACCTGGACTTTCTTGCTGAGAGTCCTGACTTGCCAAGTGGTGCCAAGTCCAGTTCCTGGCCCCTTGGGAGTGAGTTCTGGTGAAAAAGAAGAAGAACTAGGCACATCAACTACTGACGATTCCAGAACCGGCACCGCCGCTCAACTCTGCGCCGCTACCTGCATCAGAAGCTGTGGTCCTCGCTGAAGTGTAACGACCGCGCAAGTGTCGCAGATTTGGCGCTGCTGGCCTGAATGCACTGCAGAGCCTCTGAAGTCCCACGACACCGTGAGTCCCAAGTGCGGTGTTACCGGAGTCCTTGGCACCCGACTTCGCTGGTGCCTGTGGCCGCGACCACAAGAGGTCACAGCAATGTGTCTTAACCTGCCAGATTCATCGACCCTACCTAATCGTAAGGAACAGATGCCTCACCACTGAACCCGCATCACCTCCCCTGCAACCTTGCAGTAAGGAACCAACGTCTCACCTCCCTGGTAGCAGTTAGGAACCAACACTGCACCGGCTCCAGCAACACCTCACCTCTCGACTCCATGCAACATCTTTGTTTCATTGCTTTCAAAGGTACTGTAACTGGTAGGCCATGAGACTCCGTGACTGGCGCCGCACTCCCTCGCGAGTGGTGTCGGACTGTTGGGAACGACATTGTGATAGCCCCAGTTGCAGCAATTGTATTTCTAAGTGCTTTTTGGGGATTTAATCTTTAAAAATGTGTATCTTTGCTTGTGTATGTTGGATTTTTGTTGTTTTGGTTGTTTTACTCAGATATATATTGGCTATTTTTCTAAACTGGTGTGGAGTACTTTTGTTGTATTCTCACTGTTACTGTGTACAAATACTTAACACATTGCCTCTGAGATAAGCATGACTGCTCATGCCAAGCAACCAAGGGGGTGAGCAGGGGTTATCTTAGGTGTGCGACTCCCTTACCCTGACTAAAGTGAGGGTCCCTACTTGGACAGGGTGCAAACTGACTGCCAACTAGAGACCCCATTTCTAACACTTAAACATGGACTTGTGAAGAACACTAGACAGCCTGTAATTCGGGTTGGTGGATTTCCAGAACTGTAGCTCTCAATGCTGTAGAAGTTTGGTGCAATTAACATCAAAAACCAACTGTCTCTTTTCCTCTTCCTCCTATGACTGCACTGGTGCGACTCATGGATGACAACTTCCCCTTCACCATCAAGAAGATCCTTCCAGGTATAGTCGCTGAAAGTAGGGGCACCTGGGGGTGCAGCACCTCTACAACAACCTTGCTATGGTTCAGAGGGTGAGTGAGCTAGAAAGATGCCTTTAATTTTAGTTTTTCTCTTTTTACATACACTGGGCTTTCAAAGACAGAGGTCAAATGCTGGGCCATGTCTTCTTTTAACTTGAAGATTTGTGTTCACTTTTCTTTCTCTGGCTGCAATTTTGTAGGCTTGTGTAAAATGAACTACGTGATGATCTTGCCTGGCATACATTGAGTGTGAAAGGAAAGGCTGAAGGATGTCTGTCTTTGCAAAGACACCGCAAAATATGAATGCCTGTAAATGAACTGTACAAAATACACCACCCTTAGGAAATGATAAATGAAGCACATTTTTTATAATTCTGCGATGTAATGGAAAAAAGTCAAGACTGCTCGAGGATTTTTCGCATTCCCTATGACTTCAGTGATATATCATAGATGGCAGCACCCCCACTCCGAAAATTGTTCCAGCACCACTGCTTACAAGGGAGCTTGGAAAAGTTTAAAAATAGAACTCTTCCCAGGTGAAGACTTAAAAAGAGAACAGGAGCACTGAGGGTAAGTGGGCCTCTTTTTACGCTGAGAGCACTAGGTTGTTACTGTTGTTTGGCGCAGGGCGGTGTGAGAGCTGGCGCAGGTTATAGAGAGCTATGGCATTGTCTGGGGTAGAGCTTGTGACAGAATGCAGCAGGTTTACATTGTCCGCAAGGAGGCTGTGAGAGCAGGCAGCGGTTTGCACTATCCAGGTAAGGATGCTGTGAGAGCAAGCAACAGGGCAGCGTTGTCCGAGGTTAGTGGCTGTCAGAGCAGGCCCCAGGTTTGCTGTCTGTGTAGAGAGCCGTGAGAAAGAGGCCCACGTTTACGTTGTCCAGGGTATGGGCGGTTTGTATCCTGATTGCATTGTCTGAGGCAGGGCGCTGAGTGCAAGCAACACCGGGCAAGCATTGCTTAACACAGGCGATTTGAGAGCAGGTCTCGCTCGAGTTGTGTTTGTCCAGGATAGGACGTTGTAAGAGAAGGTGTCCGGTTAGCACATTCCGGGTGGGGAGTCGTGGGTGCAGGCACCATGCATCTCAGTAGTTTGGCAGCTCAAGGGGGGGGGGGCTCTTTTTCAGCACGTGATATACAGCGTGCATAAGCTCCCTTGACAGTTAGCGGGACAGGCAGAGATGCCATTAAACACATTAGCTCAGCTCTGTTTGTGGAGGGCCTGTCAGCCCGATGCTCTGCGCAGGCAGTGGGGGGCGTGGAGGGAGGGGTGTTGGGGAGCTGCTGATAGGTGGGTGGGAGTTACAGCTGAGGGAAGATAAAAGCTTAGAAGAAGAGCTGCAATCAGGCTGTCAAGGATAGGTGTTTCGCCCCACCCCACACCTCCAGGACTGCTTGGGCTCCCCGGCCCCTCCCGGAGCTGCTGTTCATTATTTCAGGTTCCCCCCTGCCCTGATTACACGATGAGAACTACATAGCTCGCGCATGACTCACCCGGAAGCCCCTCGGTTCTTACTTGGAGATTGAAAACACTTGAGATGCTGACAGGAGAACCTCCCACCCCCTCCGAACACAGGCCCAGATATGAAATCCCTTTAATTAAGCGGGGGCTTTCCGAGAAACGCGCCAGGCGCTCTCCCAAGATAGCAGCGGGGAGGCCGCTCGCCTTCAGGGCTCCAGGCCTCCCGTCAAGGGGGGCTCTGCTCCGCCACTAGACTGGGAAATGTCACTCGACTTCCGGCCCCCAGGGGTGTCCCTCGTGTCATTGTCAAGGACATAGGCCCTTCAGTTGCCCCTGTTTGAGGAGAAGTTCCTTCAGCGTTCCATTTCTAGCCTTTACTGGTAGCAAGCAGTGGCGTAATGCAAAACGAGGTGGCCTCCATGAGAATGTTTTGAGGGGCTTTGAGCATCAAGTCACCTGCGGCGTATGTAAGCAACCATAAGCGTAACCGTGAGGCCTTTCCTCTGAGTCCTGGGACATAATGTGGTTATGGCGAGTATCTGTGGTGAGTAGTGCATTTTACCACTAGTTTGCTGGGTCCTTATGTACTACTGCACTCCAGTTGAATAACCAAGTATCTCCGTTCCTGAGCTCTTCAAAGCTGCTAGGGGGCCAAGGCTTACTAGGCTTACAAAGGGGTCGGGAACGGTACTGGAACTCAGATGCTGTATGACACAAACACTTAGCATCTAATTTAGATCTGGAAGGATGGAATACTCTGTCACAAACGTTGGAGATATCCCGTCCACCAAATTATAATCTCCATAGGATATAATGGGATCATAATACAGTGGACAGGATATCCATCAAGTTTGTGACAGAGTATTCCCCTCCGCCAAGTTCTTGATCAGACCCTTAGGTTTGATGTATGTACTCAATGTGTAGTCAGAGCTACACATATGAAAAAGAATAAAATAGTTATTTAGCTCTTACAAACAGAGGAGCCAGCTTCCAAATTTCTCTACGGAGGCTGAGCCAAAAGAGACAACCTTAAAACATATGACATTAGAGGAACTGACACTCACAGAAGGGCTTTTATACCGATCACTGAGGAAGCCACTAAACAAACAGAAAACAGGTAGTCGAAGATCTCAAGCGCTACACTACAGTTCCTTTATCAACTACTCAGCTATTCACAGTCAAAGATGACAGAAAGGGGCATATTCCAAAGAGTAAGTTTGAGTATGCAAAGCGGTACTACTGTAGTGCTAATTTATGTACTTCCAAATTATATTTATTTACCTTCAGGTGCAGATCTGTGGCTGGAATTGGTAAATACTATCTGGAGAGAGATTTACGGCCAGGTGTGTGTGGAAATTTGCGTGTGTTGAAATGTCTGCATGTAGATTTTCCTTTGTGAATTGGGCTCAAAGTCTTTCAGATGAGATGAGTGCTTCACTTATAACAAGTGATCAGGAGTTCTGAAAAAAGTACAACAGAATGCTTACTAACTACTTACCATGCCTGCTCACTCACAAATCATCTCCCTACTCTATCCCTCTCTCTTCTGCTTTTGCTTCCTCTTTTCTTCCTTCGCTCTCCTTATGACCCAACCACTTTATCACTATTCTTTGCTAATTTAGTCATCTGTCACCTCCGCTAAGTTCTGTCTACTGCTTATTCTTTCATTTGACTTCTTTTAAGCACAATGTTCTTTTCTTGTTCTCACTGTCTTTTACACTGTTTTCAGTGTGTCTCTGTTTTCCCCATTTTCTCCTGTTCTTCAGTCTCCTACTCTCTTAATGAACATGAGTTCCAAGGTAAACATAGATAGCCTTAATACATGCCAACAACATGGCTCAGTGCATTAACACTCACCACCTCCACCTGCTATGATCTGCAAGGCACATGTCCTCATCTCAGGAACACCAACTTCCATTTATCCAATATTAGTTAAGGAATTATCGTTAACATGGGTATTAGACACAGCATTTAAAAAATGTTAGCGGTGCTGCATGAACAACTATATAAAAAAGGTTATTAGCTTTGGTGCTAAATTAAAATAGCAATGAGTAGGTGGTACAGTGGGACAGGCCTAGAGACAGTCTGATAATTAGCCACATCAGAGAAGGGGTGGTTAAGCTCCATTACACTCATATAAAAAGCTAGCTCTTCAAACCCCTCCCATCTCAAAACTTGTACTCACATTTACATTCAAAGATGCTGATTTTGATCCAAGTATTTAGATATGTGCTTGGTTTGTGAAACAATAAGTACCAGGGGCCAAATTTTGCTCAGAAGCCCCCAGCCAACACTACAGATATCAAGGATGCCGAATACCAAGGGTTCATAGTCTTGATTTCATCTCATACTTCTTTCATTCAACACACCACATACTTCTTTCATTCACCACTAGACTCTCCCTGAATCATCAAATCACTCTTGAAGATTCTTTTCAATCCCTGCTTTCTCCATTCGTCACTGTTTGTCCTTTTTAATCTTCCTCCTCTTTTTTAGGTTGAGCATAAGCGTACAACCTCATGTATACTTTTAAGTATACTTCTTCTGTGGGCTTCCAACTATTTCATTTGCCAGTGCCATTTAAAAATCATTGCTTGCTAGTTGTTAGTCATGGCTCTTTGTCCCTCCTTCTTCTTTGTGGGAGCAGGGATCAACGACTGTATAATTATACTTTGTCCTGTTTATCTGGTCTGTAGGGGACTTTTTTTTTACTTTGTTTCCTGCTCCTGTCCAGTGAAGCTTCCCTTTTCATTTGCAGAGCATTCTTGCTCTGAGCATAGTTGTAAACAAGGTTATAAATCAGGCTGTTATCTTGGTCACAACTGGTTTTTGTGAGCTCTCTGCACCCTCTCTCAGCTGCCCTGGTCCTGCCCTTCCTTGGCCTGGATTTTCTTTACCAAGTGTGCAGCCTGTGGACCCCAGGGCGGAGGATGGCCTGTAATTTCTTATAGCCTAGGCACCCAGCTCTACCAGGGCTCCTCAATCCTTAGAGACAGTGTCCACTTCTGCTCCATACTGGGATCCCACTCGCAGCTCCATCAGTGCACCTCAGTTCACACACTCCAAGCCCTCAGCTGTGTCACATCCAGAAGTCACACACGCTGTCTGCCAGAGCACCTCAGTTCTTGCAGTCATTACCCTCTGCTGCTCCAGTACTGGGACCTCAGGCGCAGCTCCATCAGTGCACCTCAGTTCACACACTCCAAGCCCCTCAGCTGTGCCCATATCAGAACTCCACACATGCTGTCTGACAGAGCACCTTAGTTCTTACAGTCAGTACACACTGTTGTTCCAGTACTGGGACCTCGGGCACAGCTCCATCAGTGCACCTCAGTTCACACACTCTAAGTCCTTTAGACATGCCCGTGCAAGAACCCTACACACGCTGCCTGCCAGAGCACCAGCTGCTGTTCATGTTCTGGGACCTTGGGTGCAGCTTCATTAGTGCACTTCAGTTTACACAGTCCATGGCCCTCAGCCGTGACCGAACCCCACACATACTGTCTACCAGAGTACCTAAGTTCTTGCATTTAGTACACACTGCTGTTCCAGTAATGGGAACTCGGGCGCAGCTCCATCACTGCACCTCAGTTCACACAATCCAAGCCCCTGAGCCATGCCAGAACCCCCCACATGATGTCTGCCAGAGCACCTCAGTTCTTGCATTTAGTACACTCTGCTGTTCCAGTACTTTGACCTCGGGCACAGCTTCATCAGTGCACCTCAGTTCAACCCTGACAAGGTCACTTCCTTTCCTATACTGGGACCCTGCTCACATACAGTTCCATTACAGCAGCTCAGTTCTAATATTAAGTCCCACTGCCAAGCCAATACTGGACCCAAAAGAGCAAAACACAGCTCAGCCAGTGCACCTCAAGTCAAACATCCAACGCCACTGTTGATGGGAACCACCACAGTTCCGCCAGAATCCATTAATTCTAACATTCAGTGCACGTTTCTTCTCAGGACTAAGGCTCACACACACCCTCCTCACTTCTGTGGTTCAGAGGCAAAGCCACACCCATGCTGGCCCCACTGGCAGCCTCACAGGGCACCTCCAGGCTAACACTCTGCAACACTGGCACGCCAATACTAGGTTCCACACAGATCCATTAACATACCTCACTTCTGACCAAGTGTGCCCGTTACTTTTCCAGTACTGCAGCCCACCTACAACTCTGTCAGTGCACTTCAACCCTAACCTGCAGCACTCCATTATTCCAATACCAGGTATTACACGGTGCTCCGTTTCTCATTCCTCACCCGCTGCCTTTCTGTTATTCTAGCACTGGGCCGGGACACAGCTCTGTCTATAACCCCAATCCTGATCTGAAGCACCCCAATATTGCTGTATTGGGGTTCACGTACAACTCTGCTAATGCACCTCCTACTGTTCTGCAGTGCCCTTGCTGTTCCACACTCTTACTTCTGTTTGAGGGCGTGGGGGAGCCAAATAAATCTAATCTTAGCTGCCATCTTTATTTGGGAGACTTTGTTTCACCTATCTCACTCTGTTCTTTCCTTTACTCTGTTTACTCTCAATTGTTTCTTTATCCCCCACTTTTCCCTTTCTAGCTCTTAAAATCCACAGGTTAACAGTTTTGCTATATCTTTCAAATGTTTATTTCTACTCATTTCCCCTTTTTTATTTCCCTCTTCCTCTTCCTACCTCTTTCAAACTCGCAAAACTTGGTTATTTCTTTCCTTGTTTCGTTCTTCTATTTTTTTTTCTTCAGGCATTCATTCTTTCACTATTTTTTTCTCTTTCCTTCATTCTTTCTTTGCCTTTTTTATTTGCTCTTTCCTTTGACTCGGTATGCGTCCTTTCACTTTTTTTTAAAGATCTTTCTTCCTTCCTTTCTCTGGTGCTTTTCTTATCTTTATCTGTCAATTCACATTTTACTATAAATCCCTTGTTTTCTCATCTGTATGTGGAAGCCACAAGTTACTTGTCCAGACCTGAAGTGTCAAAGTGGTTTTTCCAATCTGTGCCTGTGGGAAATGTGTCAGTACATATATGCCCTGGTTTTTCGCTGCTTGTTTCTCTCACCATCTCTTTTTTTCTCTAATGTTCATTTTTCTCTTTCTTTTCACACTGCTTTCATTATTTTTTCCTCTTTAACTTTAGTTCACTAGCTTCCTTCTCATTTTTCTTTTGCCTCACATGTTTGCTCTATTTCTTCTCTTAGTTGTGTTTTCATTATCTTGTTCTTTCTTTCTTTCCCTTCTTTCTTTAATTTCTTTGTGACCCCTTCTCTATCTTCATTATGTCTGCTGTATTCCTTTCGTTTCTCTTTTTCTGCCCCATCGGCTTTCTCTCCTGAGGCCTAGTTATCAATGGAGCAACAGGTGCAGTGAAACCGTGGCCCAGAGATCTACAATCCTCACTCAACTCTAATTACTGCTCTATTTACCAACTGAAATTCAAGTCACCCATTTGTCTTCCTTACTCCAGGTCCATGACACTGTTACTATGCCACTTGCCCTCTCCATATTTACTCCCGACTCCCTCCTTCCCCTCACCCTCCAAACTGCCCCAAATTATATTTTTGTTATGGTGTCTTGGTTTATATGATAATTGTATATGTTTTAAGATAGAGGAAGAAGGAGCATGGAGTTGCTTTAGTTAAATGCTGGGCCCCTGGAATTATATGGCAGGAAAAGATGAAATTATGAGGCAGGGTTGACCAATTTATGTGGCAAGAAAAATCCAGTTAAACATTTACAACGCCAATAGCTCTAACTTAAGAAAATACTAGTCCTATTGCATGGCAAATGCTTTTATTTTTTTCTCTCTCTCTTGCCCTGGGTGAAAGCCCGATGATGAATAATTTGTGGCTATCCTAAAAAATGAATACTGGTGGGCCCCTTGTGCAACCACCACCTCAAATTAAGCACTCATTTAGAAGTCGTTTAAAGACTAAAAGTTGTATTTTAATTCTGGCAACATCCCATCTTTGTTTAAAGCCCTACAGCTCCATACATAGTTAACTTGTAAGAGAAATACTTAGAAAATAGAATGTTTATTTCATGTTTCTTTGCCCTTTTGATCGCTTGAAACAGCTGGTCTAGGGATATCCAAATCTACATGGCGAGTTACGTATTGAAAGTCCACTGATCTGCAGGTATCCATTCCATCCTAGAGAGAACAGGGCCCCATTAAAATTTTCAGGGGCTTCAGAGGCCCCTTTGCACCCCTAAAGTGAGCACCATTGCTTACAGAATGCACAGTCAACCATTAGTACATTGCAAGCACATTCAGTAGGCCAGGGGTGGTTTTTGAAGCGGTTTTGAGGTTTCCATCACAGAACGGTAGGTTTGTGGAGATGTGGCATCAGTTGGAAAAGGAATCTGTATTTGATGGGTGGATGCGTCAGACTTAGGGATGTGGGTATGAAGGGTGAGGCTGCTGTCCCTGATCTTTTAGGTATCTTCTTGTTCCGTACGAATCGTCTTTGCTTTGCAGAATTATGGGGGTCATTCTGACCTCGGCGGTAAAAGGCTCTTACCGCCGGTCAGAAGACTGCCATTCTACCGCCGCGGCCGCGGCAAACTGCCACGGTCATTCTGACCCACAACTGCCAAGCCGCCAAAAACCCGACATCCACGGAAGGCCGCCTCATCAGCGGTCAGCGATAAACTGGAGATGACCAAACCTCCACCGTCACGCCAACACAAACATGCCCATGCCATTACGACCCACGAATCCACGTGGCGGTCTGTCAAACGCGGTATTCCATTGGCGGTACACACCGCCGCGGTCAAAATACACACACAGCTCCAAAACCCAGCCACATTGGACAATTTAAAATACACACACCTGATACACATACAAACAACACTCCCACACATCCAATCAACTATAAAACACACACCCACATCACCCACAAACCCCCACAACTAGAAATTCGGAGAGAAGGCGAGAGAGAGAGAGAGAGCACAGCTATCGAAAACCCCAACACACACAGGAACACAACATCATCACCCACACCACATCCACGCACAAAACACCACACACCACCACACACACCACACTCATCACCACAAACACCAACCCACACCACCCCATGGCACCCCCAAGACACCCCAGGTTCTCGGACCAAGAACTCAGGGTCATGGTGGAGGAAATAATTAGGGTAGAGCCCCAGCTATTCGGCACACAGGTGCAGCACACCACAATAGCCAGGAAGGCGGAGCTATGGCAAAGGATCGTCGACAGGGTGAACGCTGTGGGACAGCATCCTAGAAACCGGGAAGACATCCGAAAGCGCTGGAACGACCTACGGGGGAAGGTGCAGTCGATGGTGTCAAGACACAACATCGCTGTGCAGAAGACTGGCGGCGGACCCCCACCCACTCCACCCGAATTCACAGCATGGGAGCAAGAGGTCTTGAACATCCTGCATCCTGCGGGCCTCGCTTGAGTAGGCGGAGGAATGGACTCTGGTAAGTCTAATCTCAACTACCCTACCCACCCCAACCACCAGCATGCCAACCCCCACCCCCACCCTCTCCCCCAACCCCCCAGCACACATCCTCCCTGCCAATGTCTCACCAGCACAACCCACCCAACACAACACCAATCCCTGAATGCCAACACAAACCATGGACACCCATCACCTAAGCATGACCACTGCACATACCCATCCCCCCCCCCACAAACCACCCTCACAACTCCTCCCACAAGGGAATGCTAGCACTGGGGGACAAGGGCACCCCCAAATCGCACGCCATGGCACACACAGAAGCAATAACCATACTCTTTTACCCCTGCAGGGCCCGAACGCCAACACACCGGCCAGGAGGGTCCAGATTTGTCCATCCCGCCCCCAGAACAGGTCCCCAGTGATGACAGCAGCTCTGTCGACCTAGAACCTGATGACCAGCCCGGACCATCGGGGACCTCTGGACAGTCTGTTCCCCACACACAGACACAGGCCACAGCAGACCCAACCCCCTCTGGGAATACCAGCACAGCTCCCACCCAGCGGGCCCATGCCTCTGTCTCCAGGACGCGTCAATCAGCGGTGTGTCCGCCACTACAGGGCACCCAGGCTGACCCACCACCCCAACAACAACAGGGACCTGGGGGCAGTGGTAGTGGGCACACCGTCCAGGGGACAGAGGCCCGGGGAAACAGGGCAACTGGGAGGGCTGCAGTGCGAGAGGGGGTGGACCGGCCCAGGGAACCCACTCTCCAAGAGGCCCTCACCACCATCATGGGAGCGTACCACCACTCCCAAGAGACGATGGCGACGGTACTGGCCAGGTTCCAGGAGATCCAGGCACAGCAGGAGGAACGGTACATGGGGTTCAGAGACGAACTCCGGATCATAGGTACCGCAATGGGGACCATCGTCCTGGCCCTCAACCAGATAGTCACCTCATTGCGGGACCATGTGGCACCCCAAAGGGCCCCTGTCACTAGCCCGGACCACGAACAGCCTACCACCTCCGCCGGCGCTAGTGGACAGGAGGCCCCCACACAACGACTGGCCACCAGAACCCCACCTCCAGCTGAAGATCAACCACCCCGCAAGCGGACCCTGAGATCTCACAAGAAGACAGAGTAGGATGCCAAGACCCCCGCCAGCAAACAATACCCCCTGATGTCATCCCGCTGTCCCACATTGTCACCCTGTCCAACCTTGAACTGCCCCTGCTCCATCCTTCCACAGGCATATGGACAATGCACCTGTGCGACTGAGAACTGGACTCTGCCATGGACATTACTCCACCCCCACCCATCACCGTTTTACTATCATGGACCCATATGCAGCACTTAAAATGAATCACCAATTGCACTTCAAAAATCAGGAGTCTGCTTGTATTCTTTACAAATGTATTACACATAACGGTGCAATAATGTTCAGTCACAATGTGATTACAACATACCAATGTCTATAAGCATTAGTCCATGGGCAAACAAAGCAGCAGTCACGCTGTGGGTCATACAGCTCTGAAAAGGGAAGGGAAAGTCAAAAATCAGTTTAAATGAACTGGGGGGAAACACAGAAAGTAGAGATGCAGGAGGGCAGAAGTAAATGTAAAAAGGCGTGGGTGATTCTTACCTGTGTGCTACTGAAAATACTGTTGTATAACTGTGTCCCTGTTGTCCGTGTCGTCCTCGTCGACTTCCTCCTCTTCACTCTCCACATGCTCCACAGCTGCTACAACACCACCATCTGGACCATCCTCCTGCAGGAAAGGCACCTGGCGTCGCAATGCAAGATTGTGAAGCATACAGCAGGCCACGATGATATGGCACACCTTCTTTGGTGAGTACATTAGGGATCCACCTGTCATATGCAGGCACCTAAACCTGGCCTTCAGGACCCCGAAGGTCCGTTCTGTAATCCTCCTAGTTCGCCCATGTGCCTCATTGTAGCGTTCCTCTGCCCTGGTCCGGGGATTCCTCACAGGGGTCAATAGCCAAGGCAGGTTGGGGTAACCAGAGTCACCTATTAGCCACACACGGTGTCTCTGTAGCTGTTCCATCACATAAGGGATGCTGCTATTTCGCATGACATACGCGTCATGCACTGATCCAGGGAACTTGGCATTTACATGCAAGATGTACTGGTCAGCCAAACAGACCACCTGGACATTCATCGAATGGTAACTTTTTCGATTTCTGTACACCTGCTCATCGTCTTTTGGGGGTACTAAAGCCACATGGGTCCCATCAATGGCACCAATGATGTTGGGGATATGTCCAAGGGCATAGAAATCACCCTTCACAGTGGCCAAATCACCCTCCTCAGGGAAAATAATGTATCTCCGCATGTATTTCATCAGGGCAGACAACACTCTGGACAAAACCTTAGAAAACATAGGCTGAGACATCCCTGATGACATTGCCACTGTTGTCTGAAAAGACCCACTTGCCAAAAAATGGAGTACTGACAGAACCTGCACCAGAGGGGGAATCCCTGTGGGTTGGCGGATGGGGGACATCAGGTCAGGCTCCAGCTGGCCACACAGTTCATGTATAGTGGCTCGGTCAAGTCGGTATCGAAGTATAATATGTCGTTCTTCCATTGTCGACAGGTCCACCAGCGGTCGGTACACGGGAGGATTCCTCCTTCTCCTCGCAAGTCCCAGCGGACGGTGCCTAGGAAGGACAACATGGAGCACACAGTCAAGCAACCCACAGGTTCGTACACACAGCTTGCACAGTACACGAATCGCTATGCATTGAAAGGCTTGTATGAGTGGCAATGCAAGGCCTAGGCCTGTGTGACGCAGTAGCAATTAAGCCATGTGGGCCCTTGTAATGGCGGCTGCCTGACCTGAGAAGTGTGACAGTGGGATATGAGGTCAACGCGCTGGCGTGGCACACCGTGGCGGTAGGCGGTCGAAGACCGCAGTGCGAAGGCGCATTGGTTAACATTGAACCCTATGGGTTTCAGGAGCCACTGAGGATGTGCGCCGGCGGTCGCGGTACGCACCGCCGCGGTACACACCGCCGCGGGCGTGACCGGCATTTTCTATCTGCTTAACCTCTCGAGACCTGACCATCCACAGGAGAGGACCTATACTGGACGTGCTGCTGTGACCTCGGTCTGGAAGAGACAATGGCTGCTGCGACTGGGGAAAGGGCCCCTGCCTTCACTTCAGAAGAGTTGGAGAAACTTGTGGATGGGGTCCTGCCCCAGTATGCGCTACTCTACGGTCCTCCAGACCAACAGGTAAGTACACTGGGTGCACGTTGGATGGGCTATGCCTGGGTTGTGTATGGTGGATGTAAGATGGTGGGGTGGGGAGCGAATGAGGAGTGAAAGGCACGACAGATGAGAGCATGTGCCACATGGCAGGGTTGGGGTGGGGGGGGCAATAACATCTAACATGCCGAAAAATGATGAACATTCCTTTCCCACCCTGTACATGTCAAATAGGTCAGCGCCCATCAGAAAGTCGACATTTGGCGTGCCATCGCCAAGGAAGTCCGGGCCCTGGGGGTCCACAACAGACGGGGCACCCACTGCCGAAAGAGGTGGGAGGACATCCGCCGCGGGACCAGGAAGACCGCCGAGTCACTGCTGGGGATGGCCTCCCAACGTAGGAGGGGTGCCAGTCGTACCTTGACCCCCCTGATGTCCCGGATCCTGGCGGTGGCCTACCCCGATTTGGATGGGCGCGTGAGGACATCACAGCAGACACAAGGGGGTGAGTACCAGCACATTCTGCTATTTTTACACGCAGTGGAGGCGTCTGGGTGGGGGAGGAGGGCTGTGGGTGACATTAGGCCAGGGCACTTTCTGTAGTGTAGTCCCCTCCTTTAGGCATGGCCCTGTGCCCCCGCCCCCCACCTCTGTAGGGTGCCAAGTACAGCAGTCGAAGGTCCAGCATCACCCATGTGCACATTTGTTGTCTATAGACCTTTTGGCCTAGTCACAAGTACTGAGTAGTGTACCCCGATTGCGCGGCGTAGTGCATGAGGCTCCTGTGTCTGTCCTCTCCGCCAACGGTGTTGACAATGCATGCACTCAACCTGTTTTTATTTCTCCCCCCACCCTTTTTCTTTATCTTCTTGTGCATGTGTGCATTAGCATCATCAGGCGGAGGAGAATTGGCATCGGAGCACGAGGGAGCTGCTACTCACAAGGCCCCGGTGGGCCATGGTACAGACACTGAGGTCACCAGTGATACGGAGGGCGAGGGGAGCACCACAACGGGGACCCGTGGTGACACCAGCGACACCGACACGTCCTCGGAAGGGAGCTCCCCAGTGCACCAGCCCCGCCCTCCCAGCAGCCCCTCAGCCTTCGCTCCGTGCCCGCTCGCCCAAGAAGGCGGGCATCTCCTTCGCCCCAGGCACCTCAGGCCCTGCCCCTGTTACCCCTGCTGCCCTCAGTGAGGAGGTCATTGACCTCCTACAGACCATCATTGTTGGGCAGTCTACCCTTTTGAATGCCATCCAGGGGGTAGAGAGGGAGGTGCATCGGAGCAATGCATACCTGGAGGGCATTCATTCGGGTCAGGCTGCCCATCAACGATCGTTCAATGCTCTGGCCTCAGCACTGACGGCAGCCATTGTCCCTGTTTCCAGCCTCCCTCTTCTAACTGCCTCCACCCTGTCTCTGTCTCCTGTTCCTCAGCTTATCCCATCCACACCATCAGACCAGCCTGCACACACCTCAACACCCAAGGGCAGCTCATCCAGACATAAGCACCACAGATCCCACAAGCATTCACCCAAGCAACATCCAGATGCAGACATGCCAACAGTCACTACCACCTCTGTGTCCCCCTTCTCCTCGTCTCCCTCCTCCCTCCCTGTGACGTCTCCACTCACACCTGCATGCACACCACCATCAGCCAGTACTTCCATCACCAGCACACCCTCCAGTACAGTCCGCACACGTGCAGTCACCACCCCCACTGCCATTTACACGGCCCCTGTGTCCTCTCCCACTGTGTCTGTCACCCCCTCTTCCAAGACACACAAACGCAGGCAGCCACCCACCCAACAACCAACCACCTCACCACAGCCTACGTCACAAGCACCTGCACCCAAAGACAGCACACCTGACTCTCCTACAACCACATCCTCTTCCTCCACTCCCATAACCACTACACCTACCCTTTACGTTGGTCCTAAAAAACTTTACCTCTCCACACATAACCTCTTTGCCCCACCTGACCCACCCCCTCCATCTGCTAAGAGTCCCAAGAGCACCTCAGCCACCACCAGCCCTGCTTCAAGTGTCACCATTGTGCACGGGTTTTGGAGTCCACCCTTTCCCAGCACTGATACATCGGCCAGCAGCAAGGGGACAGCCAGCCCCCCCCTGTAAAAGGGACCCGTAAAAACAAGGGCCGCAGCGAGAGGACTAACACAGCTGCCCCCAAGGAGCAAAGTCCTGGGCCGTCACCTGCCACAACATCCAGGGGAGGCAAGGCCCAGAGAGCCTCATCGAAGGAGGGCAAGGGCAGCAGGGCGGAGAAGTCAGCCAGCAGGGGCGCGGACCAGGAGGGCCCCACAAGCCCCATCCCGGGTGAGAGGGAGGACACCCACGGGCCCAGGACTCCATCACAGAAGGGTCCAGCAACTGCACGGTCGGAGGGCGATTAAGCAGGGAGTCCTGGCCAGGTCTGGCTCCCTTGAATGACTGGACAAGCACCGCTGAAGAGGGCCCCGCCGTGCAGAAAGGCACCGCTGAAGAGGGCCCCGCCGTGCAGAAGGACACCGCTGAAGAGGGCCCCACCATGCAGAAGGACACCGCTGAAGAGGGCCCCGCCGTGCAGAAAGGCACCGCTGAAGAGGGCCCCGCCGTGCAGAAGGACACCGCTGAAGAGGGCCCCGCCGTGCAGAAGGACACCGCTGAAGAGGGCCCCGCCGTGCAGAAAGGCACCGCTGAAGAGGGCGCAGCCGTGCAGAAGGACACCGCTGAAGAGGGCCCCGCCGTGCAGAAAGGCACCAATGAAGAGGGCCCCGCCGTGCAGAAGGACACTGCTGAAGAGGGCCCCGCCGTGCAGGACACCGCTGAAGAGGGCCCCGCCGTGCAGAAAGGCACCGCTGAAGAGGGCCCGCCGTGCAGAAGGACACCGCTGAAGAGGGCCCGCTGTGCAGAAAGGCACCGCTGAAGAGGGCCCCGCCGTGCAGAAGGACACCGCTGAAGAGGGCCCTGCCGTGCAGAAAGGCAACGCTGAAGAGTGCCCCGCCGTCTCAAGCACCGCTCCGCTGGGCCCCGCCTTCTCAAGCACCGCTCCGCTGGGCCCTTCCTGTCAAGCACCGCTCCGCTGGGCCCCGCCATCTCAAGCACCGCTCCGCTGGGCCCCGCCGTCTCAAGCACTGCTCCGCTGGGCCCTTCCTGTCAAGCACCGCTCCGCTGGGCCCCGCCTTCTCAAGCACCGCTCCGCTGGGCCCCGCCGTCTCAAGCACCGCTCCGCTGGGCCCTTCCTGTCAAGCACCGCTCCGCTGGGCCCCGCCGTCTCAAGCACCGCTCCGCTGGGCCCTTCCTGTCAAGCACCGCTCCGCTGGGCCCTTCCTGTCAAGCACTGCTCCGCTGGGCCCCGCCTTCTCAAGCACCGCTCCGCTGGGCCCTTCCTGTCAAGCACCGCTCCGCTGGGCCCCGCCGTCTCAAGCACCGCTCCGCTGGGCCCTTCCTGTCAAGCACCGCTCCGCTGGACCCCGCCTTCTCAAGCACCGCTCCGCTGGGCCCCGCCGTCTCAAGCACCGCTCCGCTGGGCCCTTCCTGTCAAGTACCGCTCCGCTGGGCCCCGCCTTCTCAAGCAACGCTCCGCTGGGCCCTTCCTGTCAAGCACCGCACCGCTGGGCCCCGCCTTCTCAAGCACCGCTCCGCTGGGCCCTTCCTGTCAAGCACCGCTCTGCTGGGCCCCGCCTTCTCAAGCACCGCTCCGCTGGGCCCTTCCTGCCAAGCACCGCTCCGCTGGGCCCCGCCGGGCCCCGCCTTCTCAAGCACCGCTCCGCTGGGCCCTTCCTGTCAAGCACCGCTCCGCTGGGCCCCGCCGTCTCAAGCACCGCTCCGCTGGGCCCTTCCTGTCAAGCACCGCTCCGCTGGGCCCCGCCTTCTCAAGCACCGCTCCGCTGGGCCCCGCCTTCTCAAGCACGCTCCGCTGGGCCCTTCCTGTCAAGCACCGCTCCGCTGGGCCCCGCCTTCTCAAGCACCGCTCCGCTAGGCCCTTCCTGTCAAGCACCGCTCTGCTGGGCCCCGCCTTCTCAAGCACCGCTCCGCTGGGCCCCGCCGTCTCAAGCACCGCTCCGCTGGGCCCTTCCTGTCAAGCACCGCTCCGCTGGGCCCCGCCTTCTCAAGCACCGCTCCGCTAGGCCCTTCCTGTCAAGCACCGCTCCGCTGGGCCCGCCTTCTCAAGCACCGCTCCGCTGGGCCCTTCCTGTCAAGCACCGCTCCGCTGGGCCCCGCCTTCTCAAGCACCGCTCCGCTGGGCCCTTCCTGTCAAGCACCGCTCCGCTGGGCCCCGCCTTCTCAAGCACCGCTCCGCTGGGCCCTTCCTGTCAAGCACCGCTCGGCTGGGCCCCGCCGTCTCAAGCACCGCTCCGCTGGGCCCTTCCTGTCAAGCACCGCTCCGCTGGGCCCTTCCTGTCAAGCACCGCTCCGCTGGGCCCCGCCTTCTCAAGCACCGCTCCGCTGGGCCCTTCCTGTCAAGCACCGCTCCGCCTGGCCCCGCCTTCTCAAGCACCGCTCCGCTGGGCCCTTCCTGTCAAGCACCGCTCCGCTGGGCCCCGGCACCGCTCCGCTGGGCCCTTCCTGTCAAGCACCGCTCCGCTGGGCCCCGCCTTCTCAAGCACCGCTCCGCTGGGCCCTTCCTGTCAAGCACCGCTCCGCTGGGCCCCGCCGTCTCATGCACCGCTCCGCTGGGCCCTTCCTGTCAAGCACCGCTGGCCCATTGACAGTGCCGGTTCTGTGTCGAGCTAGTGTTCACCCTGCACTCGGGGCACCCTGCCTCCTCCATTACCTGTGGAGTCTGTAATCCACCTGATGGCCTGTGTCTCTGCACTCCCCAGGATGGCACAGTGGGCAGACCACCCACTGTAGAGACTTGTGAGACTGTGGCTTTGCACTCCCCAGGATGGCACAGTGGGCAGACCACCCACTGTAGAGACTTGTGAGACTGTGGCTTTGCAGTCCCCAGGATGGCACAGTGGGCATGGTGGACCCTTCGTGGATCTGGCGTCGTGGACTCATGTGGCTGAGGTGCCCCCCCTTCCCTTCCCCCTGAGGTGCCTGCAGTTTTGTCATCTGATGCCCCAGCAGTGTTCTCTCCAACGGACTCAGGTCTCCTGTGTGGGCTTTGCCCATGTGTTGATACACTTTGGCCCACGGACAGTGGAAATTTAAGTGACTGTGCAGGACTTATTGCCTATGTTTATCGGTTTCGCAATGTTCTTTCTTGATTTTTTACAATTCATAATGCTATTTTACCATGACTTCAATGAACCTCTTTTATACATAAATTTTGTTTCTCACCTTAAATTATGTATTTGCATGATTCCGGGGGGTTTGGGTGGTGTCACTGTGACTTGGTGCTCTGCATTGGTGTGTAGATAGTTGGGGGGAGAGGGGGTGTCGCATATGTGTGTGCCTGTAAGCTTTCCTCCTCCCCACTCCCCTGTGTCGTAGGTGCAGTACTCACCGTTGTCGTCTGCGCCGGCGTTCGTACTCGTGGTAGATGAGCAGGTAGACAATAGCTGGTAGGATGTTTAATTCGGGTTCCATGCTGTTCTCCGTCCTCGTGGAGTGTGTATAGGTGAGCGTTTTCCCGTTCGTAGTCTGTTTCCGCCGTGTTTTTATCGGCGGGGCTCCCGCCCCGGAAAAGGTGGCGGATTGGTGAGTTGTGATAGTGTGGGCGGTACATTGTCTGCCGCCTGCCTGTTGGCGGTGACCGCCGCGCTGTTTGTCTGTCCCGCCGTGGCGGTCGGAGTGTTAAAGTGGCGGGCTGTGTTGGCGGTTCCCGCCAGGATCAGAATTCCATTTTTTGGACCGCCTGCCTGTTGGCGGGTTGGCCACCGCTTTAACACCGACCGTCAGGGTTGGAATGACCCCCTATGTCTCTTATTTACAGATAAAAAAGGATTATTAAAATAAGGACGCATCCAAAAAGCTAGACGGTCATAGGACCTTATTGATCTGACATAGTATAACATTTATGTGGTAAGGAACTACAAAATAAAGAACATGGGGACCATACGACCAATATTATCTTTAGAGTTGTAAACAATTAATCTCTGGCCATATAGTTTATATTATTATCCTTGCGGGAAAAAGTGGGCATGTTCAGATACTCCCTGAAACTGCAGTTTCAGCAGTTATAACCAACGACAGTGTATGCAGCATTTCGGCCATGTCGCAAAAGAGCACTGTACTACAGCGTTTCAAGCTGACAAAGCTGCACGTACACTTTGCCTTATTTTTAAGTGGCTGTGAGTTTACCAATGGACAACTCAGTGGGTTTCAGCCTTGGTTACTAATAATCTGCAAAAACAGTCCTAAGAAGCCACCTCACCCAAAAAATCGTTATCGCAAATGAGCAAGAGTGTGGCTCCTGGCGATGGTGATTTTTTGAGAGCACTAAGGGCTAGAACCCAAAATCAAGAGTCACATGTAAGTATCTGTAGACCTTTATGACCAGTTCTGTTCTCACGCTTGTTACTTGTTATGCACGGTCTCAAGTTCGCCACAAGACGGCCTGAGCAGTCTTGGGCATGGACCTATGGCACTAAACACTTCCCAAATATTTCACACTGCATTCACACACACACACACACACACACAGTCTAGCCATTCATTCATACGCCAGGTCTAGTCTCTCTTTTTTACTGCAGCTGAAGACCTAGAAGCAGCACATGATAAGAGTGTCACTCCGGTCCTCAAAATGATACTGCTACACTACCCACATAGGCCACGGGACCGCTCACACTATTAAACCCACAGCATTCTCCCGAAGGAGGGTTCTATCTGCACCTCTGAGACTTGTGACAAACACTAAGGGGCATATTTATACTCCGTCTGCGCCGATTGTGCATCAAACATTTTGACGCACAATCAGCGCAAACGTTGCCGGTATTTAAACTTTGACACCCGAGCCCGCAGATGACATAATTCCACCGTGTGCGTCATATTTTGGATGCGGCAACCCGCCTTGCGTTAATTATATGCAAGGTAGGCGTTCCCGTCCAAAAAATGGCTTAAACGGCCGTGCGTCGTATTTATGCTTTCTGGCAAAAATGACGCACGGCCGAGAGGCGGAGCCAGAAAATGACGCACAGCCCGATTTGCGTCAAAAATTAACGCCTGGGTCAGGGCAGGCGTTAAAATGGGGCAAACACACCTGTATTTAATCAGAACACAAAGAACAAACAGCAGAGCAGCAGAGCAGCAACAGGGAGCCATAGAGGTGGTCCTAATCCAGCGTGCACGCAGACGCAGAGCCCAGCAGCAACAACAGCAGCTACAACAACACCAGCAGGGACCCCAAAGGCAGCGCAGAAGGCAGGAGAGGATATTCCACCCCAGAACCACCCTTCAGAGCCTCAGGGAACAGGACATCATCCAGAGGTACCGGTTGAACTGGCAGGCCATTCAGCAGCTGCTGCGCAACATTGAACTGCAGTTGGCCCCCACTTTGCTGACACCCCACACCACACCATCCCAACAGAAACAAAGCTGCTTGCCGTACTTCATATGCTGGCAAGTGGCTCTTTCCAAAACAACTGGTGCCCTGGTTGGCGGAATATCACAACCATCATTCTCTGCCTTTTTGCCCAAAGTACTGGATGCCATCATTCGACTGACACCCCACCACATCTGCTTTCCTAACACACTGCAGAAGCAGCAGGAAACAAAACAGGGGTTCTACCTCATCAGTGGCTTCCCACACGTTCTTGGTGCAATCGACTGCACACATGTACGCCTTGTGCCACCTGCTGCAACTGAACACCTCTACCGCAACAGGAAGCACACACATTCCATCAACGTGCAGGCCATAGTCGATCACCAGGGATTGATCACCAACATCGCGGCTAAATATCCTGGGAGTGTCCATGACTCATACATCTTCCATCACTGCACCATCAATGAACACTTCCAGGATGGACGGTAGGCAATGGACTACTTGTTGGTCAGTACAAAAACCTACTTATATACACATTGCACAGCAACCCTCTAGGACACACAACACATACACCATAACCGCAACATGTGAACAGGAACACACTGAGGTCGTGACATCGCTAGCTATGTTTCTTAGCTCACCATTGAACCTGTCACACATCGGAAATTACTGTACAGCCTAATGTTAAGACGTCAAAGATCACAACGTGTGGAGTGGGTTGCCCAAATGTCTCCTTGCAAAATGTAAGTGTCCCAATGACCTTTACATTAATCCATTGCCTAAGTCTAAAGGTATGGGATGTCCAGGGTACATTGATATGAACGTGTTAACAACACTGTCAATTTTAACAATGCATGGAGCTACCATCTCACCCCCAGTGAAGACACAAGGACACCTGTATCACAAGTCACAATGCTAGGGAGGGCACACTGTACTGCAAATCCCAAAACATACTGCTGACAAACGGTTAGCAGACAAACACTCGTTCAGCCAAGGAAACAACACAATGCAGATGGTACATCCTACAAGCATAGGATCCCACATTATAACACAAAAGAGTCACAGACAACACAAGATAACTACTGTCATGAAAGGTCTTTTCAATAGTGCCAGCTACATCAACATGATCCCAATCATTTTCTCTTGCAGCTGACCAGGGGTATGCCATCCAGCCATGGATTATGACACCATTTGGCAACCCAAGTACTGCTGCAGAGCGTGCCTACAATGACGCCCATAGGAGGACACGCAGCATTGTTGAGAGGACCTTCGGCATCCTCAAGTCAAGGTTCCGGTGCCTCGACATCACTGGTGGTAGCCTCCTATATTCCCCGGAGATGGACTGTAGGATCATCCTAACGTGCAATATTGCACAACATTTGCATCAAAAGAAAAATTCCCCTCCTGGAACCAGAGCCACACATGCCTGAAGAGGAGGAAGAGGAGGATGCTGGCCTGCAACAGGAGGGAGAACTACAGAACACGGCCGCTGGTATACGCAGGCAGCAACAGATTGTCAACAATTTCTTTTGAATATAATCACCTTCACCACTTTAGTTAACAAATTTAAATAAACACCTATTCTAATCACCATATCATGGTCTGGCTATTCCTTTTTGCACACCTTCATCTCTACTTATCAGAATAAGAGTGTTGCCTCATGGAGCATTGCTGAGCTACTGAGTAAGACACAGAACATCCCAGAGCTAATGTGATGCCTAACATACAATGGTCACATACACACACACACTCTTAATGACATATATCATGTACATTTCTCCTTTGAAGGCCAATAGCAGAGGACTACAACTATTTCACACATACATGTTGAAATCAAGGTCCAACGCAGCATATGGCACACAACTAAGACACCATCACTCAATAAGGGGAAAACAAGCCTCATACATGAGGCAGTCAATGTGCTTTGGCATCAGTAACAGGAATTCCTGACCAGACCCTTGACAGCAGTAAGTCCAACTGCATCCAATATTTGCAAGGAATATCTGTGACCAGAGTCCCATAGAAGCAGAACAGAGACAGCACAAGTGCCACACATATGAGCAGCATTGCACACATTCCATTCCATGTACATGTCAGCCCATTTCCTAACTCCTGACACACCCATGCACCTGGTCACAACCCACCTGTCAGAAGAGGTCTCTGGAATACTAAGATGTGTACCCTGATATTCCCTCCTCTACACACTCAGACCAACATTAGCAAACCAGTGTGCTACACCCTTTCCTATGGTATGCCATTGTCATGGAACATCTGACTGCAAGGACGTCAATTTATACACTGTCTTCTAGTTTCAAAGCCCTGTTAGCACATGTAGATTGCTTCCCGTGTGAAAATGTCTGTTGGCCCTTAGAATGCAAGTCTCACCTACAGGACCGGTGAGAAACAGATGCAGCCCACACCTGTGATCACCTCCATGCACACCACCCATTTCAAAAAGCACTGCCCCTGCTGATGCCTGGAACAGCATAGGAGTTGCCCTTATGTCAAATACACTGTTAAACATTGATACTAATTAAGCCGTGTAACACAGCCACTGGGTTCATTTGTCACCTTCAAAAACACAGGACATACACAGTTTTACATGTCAACTGTCTAGTTTGTCCTCCAAACAGTCTTAGTCAGACCACTGATTATGTAACTTGTCAAGTAGCTGGATCCTGAATCACCTTGCATTCTGTCACCCTGACTGGCAACTGTCTGTGCGTCACACTAAAGTATCCCTGTGTCTACATATGTACCACACTTGCGTTAGCAAACCTCTCATTCATCAGAGGGTATTTGGCATGGGCTTCTTCAAGGCATACACAAATACATTGTATAGCATCATCTGCCTTTTAACTGTACCATTTGAGTTACATCCTCTTGGAAAAGCAAAATTCATGGCCCATCCCTTGTCTGGGTTGCATTTATGCATGAATGACAAAGTGTGACAGTGTCCCAGGGCCGTAGGAAGGGATTGGGTACGGGGCTTTCAGCACAACCAGCAACCTCTGATAATGTCCATGAATAATACACAAATGTCAGGACCATGACAGTTCACACACAGAATCACAGTGCGCACAACATAGTGATGGGCCGTGTGTGGTGAATAGCTGCAAGAATAATCAGCACAGAGGCTGTGATGTTCCCAGATGCAGTGGGAAGTGCAGAGGCCAACCTGTGTACAAATGTTGTAATGACACCTGCCGGAACATGACACCTGAGACATTATCTCACTCAGCACACCAAGGTTGCCCTGTTGACTGTCTCATTACACGTCTTTAGTGACAGGGTGGGACCATCCACATGTTGGTTCACATGTACACATCCACTTTACTCACATTGATCAACCAAGGATACTCAGTAGATACAGGAATAGCTGCCACTGACTAATGATGAGTCCTGGACCGAACTGTGACAAATTACACCCCAAAAAATATACAGGATCATAATTGGACCACACACATGAACAAGACACCTATGTGCAATTGATCACTGGAAATAAGTGGACACGTGCTGTCTTGTATGCTGGTCCACCACAGCCACTTGATAGTTGGGGCTCACTTCTATGGCCTCAACTGTGGTGTCATCATACATTTGAGATTCACCCTTGTCTGTCTGTGCAA
This sequence comes from Pleurodeles waltl, assembly GCF_031143425.1. Lineage (NCBI taxonomy): Eukaryota > Metazoa > Chordata > Amphibia > Caudata > Salamandridae > Pleurodeles > Pleurodeles waltl. The sequence continues at coordinate 672,434,624 of NC_090440.1, forward strand.
AAAACATGGTACCCACTTCCTCAATGCATGTGTATGACTCACTGTGGGATTCACCAACTAGTGCCTAGGAAGCTCTTACCAATACTGTAGGACATAGGATGTAGAAAATGTGGACCATTAACATGAACAAGCGTCTGCCATTCATCTGGTGCATACTATGTCACATGTGATGTCTACGTGACCCTAAATCTTGGAAGTCCACTTTACGGGTGTTGTTACATGTATGACTAACACATGCCCTGGCTCATTTCCAGTATGACTTGCATCTAAGGATTGGACACATGGATGTCACATTCATACAAGCATATGTACAAATATGCTTCATGTGATACACACACACTTGGTCAACAAATACATTAGTTGCCAAAGCACACAATTTGAGCCAAAGGCATTTAGGTATTGTACATATGTGTGTCACATTGCTATCCTCTCCTTATGCCAAACATGCACAATTTGTGCAACAAAATATATGTAGGCCACACTTATGACCAACTATTGCGTCAGCCAACCGTAAAAATACTGTGAAGGGAGTAGCCGATCATGGTCCACTGCAGTATGATGTCACACATGTGAACATACACCATCAACACCATACTGTCTTCAGTCAGCCTATCTCTGATGTGTCCCAAATGTAACATAACCAAAAAACAAGTAAAAATGCCCAAAACCAGTTAATGCACTGTAATTTTGACGTCCCTAGCATTATGCGTCATTTTTTGTTTACCAAAACTGTATTTGTGTCATTTTTTTTGACGCACAGGAGTGAAATTTAGCCCGCATCCAGATATTTGTACAGTCCATGTACTATTATGTGGATGCGGGTTAATTTTCACTTCTGTGCATCAAAAACAATGACGCAAATATAGTTTTGGTAAACAAAAAATTACGCATAACGCGAAAATGGCGGGACTTTTCATACAGGAAGTGATGTAATAGGATATCCTGTTTACAGATCATGTACAGTGGGTGTACTTTCACTTTGCAGTCTATGATCCTTCTAGACTGTGTGGCTGTGTAGAGAGTGTTGTCCTGAGATTTTGTGCGTTTTTGTCCTGTGTGCTATCTGTATTGTTAATTTGTGAAATAAATATTGTTGCTGTATACTGTACTACTGTGTTTTGTCTACATTTGTCCATTTATCTTGTGTTTTTGTTATTTGTGGGAGTCTTTTGTGGGTAGTGTTAGTTTGGGGATAGTTGGGCTCTTTTAGTTGTTAGGTTTACTTTTCATCTGTCTTTGTACCCCTACTTTCCCCCTTTTCCCCTTTCTATTTAGTTTACCCCTATTCCTTTTCACTTCCAAGTATGTCTGGTAGGCCACGTCTTGGCAGGATGGGGGAAGAGGAGTTGGGGGGGTTCATCAGGCTTGTGACGCATTTCTTGCCGCTCATGATCCAGGCAGGGGGCAGGGTGATAAATGGGGGATCCAACAGAGGAGCACAGAATCCGGTGGGGAAAGGTGCTGCATCACCTGCAGTGTGTGTATGCCAGCCAGAGGAGTGACCACCAGCTGAAGCACCGGTGGGCTGACCTCATCACCAGGGAGCAGGATCTCTTGGACCACCTGGGAATCATGATTGGTGGCACTGTTGGTAAGTACGAATCATGTTAATGTGCACGATTAACTGCTCTGTAGTGACATAAGGGGATTAGTACAATGTCTGCCAGCTAACTTGCTGACTGTGTGTAATGCTGGGGAAATATAAAGGGATCATTGATGCACTATGGCAAGGATCCCATTTGCTAGCTGTCAGGTAGCACGTGCTCAGCAAACTTACAGGTTACTTTTCCATGAAGGAAATTGGTGCGGCCTTTTTGTCAGAAAAGCAAACAAAATAGGAGCCAATCATGTCTATATAGGGTAATATTGACAGAGAAGTACAGATGTATCAACATTTAGGCCAACTTTGTTGACACAATTGCTAGACTGACTTTAGAATCACTACATGATGTAGAAAATGAGTGCTGTCTTCACGTCAATTGATAGTAGCAAAGTGGCTCAGACATATGTCTCATGTGAGTCTGGTGAGTGTGGAAGGTAAGCGTTCACGGAAGTACTATGAATGTGTGGGATTATTGTGTTCCTTGATCTTTTTTGATACATGTCAGTTCTGGATTTGAAAACATCGTGAAAAGGTGTAAGGTGCCCTCAGCTAACATCTTAGAATGTTTGTTGGAGTTAGTTGTGCCACATTCCAGATATGGATGGCAGTCCAAGTGTATGCACATGGCTTCACATCTCCATGGTTGATGCAAATCACCATAGCTGGGCCACATCAATTGAATAAACTGTAACAACAGGATGGCTTACAAAAGTCCCTGCCCCTCCCTCTGTACATTGGACCTATGTGTAATAAATGTGTCATGGCCACAAGGCATGTTTGACTGTGAATGAAGTCCTCAAGTAACCAGGCTTTGGATGTCTCTCTTGGATGCACATGATGAGACGATTACACTCCATATTTTTTTTCTGGTCACCCATTACGGGGCATGTTTGCAACCACATGATAGTTAGGGCCAATGTATGTGTGCAGATATATGTGTAACTGTCACAGGAGACCCATGCTATGTACAAGTTGGCCGTGATATATCAGATGCAGTACCATCATGTCTGAATGGCTGCCAGTTCCTTATTCAGCCTACACATTGTATATGTTTATGAAATTGTTGCGCTGTGCACAGTTTTGAGCACATTTCTTCCTTCCATACCTTACAGGTGGACCAGCACCCTACACTGTGGGAGAGGTGGCGACATTTGAGAACCCCGACCACTCCAGTAAGTGTTGATATGTCTGTTATGTGTTGTGTTTGCTGGTTATGGACTCGTGTGAGTAGGACACATAGCAAGGTGTGATGCGTTGGGCAAGCTTTTCTCTTGTTCCATGAGTGGGAATACAGTTTCTCACATGTTTTGAGTTGGCCAATGCGTATCCAATGGTATCATGTAGGGATTGTAGGCCAATCCTGTAGGCCCAACTGTGAGTACAGGGGTTAGTCATGTGAATGACACTTTTATCACCAAGAGTCGCACTGGAAGTCAGCCCCAATTTAGTCAGCCTGTCAGACCCACATTTTCTAAGATTGGTACAGCAAATTGCTTTCCAATAGACATCTGCTTCCCTATTTACCTACGTAATTTTGAGACAGTAGGTAGAACCTCCTAGCAGCATGTACTTCCACATGTAGTGCTCCAAGTATGTGGAACTTGAGTGCAATGGCCTAGGTGCACATGCAATTCATGATCATGGGTGTTCTAGCAACTCTGTGTCTGATGTAAGTCAGGCCTCACTGGAAGTATATGTTGTGTACCAAGTTCTGCATTTCCTGACATGTCTGACCCTATGAGTGCTCTAGGGTTTGCTGACTCCTAATTGTAGATAGACCTTACCTGTGGTGTGTCTGTAGAGACAAACATGTGTGGAGTTTTCTATACACTCCTCGGTGTACATGTTGTTGGCAAATTATAGTTGTTTATCCACCCCCCCCTCAAACATGGGCATGGGTTTGTGAATGGGGTACCTAGTACTGATGCTACCAGTATGTTACACATACATGTGAATAAGTGACGGTTTGGTTGCAACCTAGTATACACACTCAGGTATGGCACTTGGTACTATACTGGCAAGTCCAGTTACAACTTGCAGACCATGTGGCTTTAGTTTTGCTTTCCGTACACTGACATTTGTAACACAGGTCTTGGCGGAGGATATGCAGCATGATTCTTAGCTGATAACTGGCAGAACTCAGATTGCAAGTCAAAGCCAGTTGTTACCCATCTTGTAGGTTATGGATGTGCTATGTGTGATGTGACCTTTGTAGTCTGGCCTGCCATGTACTTCCTCAGGGACATTCAATGATCTGTATTGTGATATGAGCTGTTACAAGTACAGTAGATGTAATGTCTGATAAACTTGCTGTGCCATTTCACACAATGCAGTTACTAATGTAGAATATCTGCATTTGTCTTCACAGCTGCTAACATGACTCCAGACCAGGTCCATGAATTTCAGTGCCGGGCCATGCAATATCAGCACATCCTGCTGTTGGAGTCGGGGTTCCGGAGGATGGCCCGGCTATATCGGCATGAACGGGCCTCCGGGGCATGGAGAGCCTTCCCACAGGGTGGGCCTACTTTACCCACCACAGCCACCACCAGCACAACCACCAATCCGAGCCAGGTGGCCCCACCCACAGCTGCCACTGTTGGTCCGACATCTGCTGGACTTCCAGGCCCCAGCATTGCCACCGGTGCAGGACAGCCCACTAGGCCTGGCACCACACCCACACAGACCTCCTCCACCGGTACCCAGACTGCAACTGCTCCATCTGTTGACCCTGCAGCCTTCAACCGAATGGATCGTAAGATGGACAAAGTCCTGCGCAAGTTGAGCCACCTGAGCCGGGATGTGCGGCACATTAACCGGCGTGTTAAGTCCATTAAGAGGACCCGCCGGAGGGCCAACCTCTAGACTTTTTTCTATGGACATGATTCCCTCCCCTCCCTCCTCTTTCCTTGTTCTTATAGTTAGTGGGCTTAGGGGGCTTAGGTGGTCATTCTGACCCTGGCGGTCTTTGACCGCCAGGGCGGAGGACCGCGGGAGCACCGCCGACAGGCCGGCGGTGCTCCAATGGGGATTCCGACCGCGGCGGTAAAGCCGCGGTCGGACCGGCACCACTGGCGGGCTCCCGCCAGTGTACCGCCGCCCCATTGAATCCTCCACGGCGGCGCAGCTTGCTGCACCGCCGCGGGGATTCCGACCCCCCCTACCGCCATCCAGATCCCGGCGGTCGGACCGCCGGGATCCGGATGGCGGTAGGGGGGGTCGCGGGGCCCCTGGGGGCCCCTGCAGTGCCCATGCCACTGGCATGGGCATTGCAGGGGCCCCCGTAAGAGGGCCCCTACATGTATTTCACTGTCTGCTGTGCAGACAGTGAAATACGCGACGGGTGCAACTGCACCCGTCGCACAGCTTCCACTCCGCCGGCTCGATTCCGAGCCGGCTTCATCGTGGAAGCCTCTTTCCCGCTGGGCTGGCGGGCGGTCTGAAGGCGACCGCCCGCCAGCCCAGCGGGAAAGTCAGAATGACCGCCGCGGTCTTTCGACCGCGGAACGGTAATCTGACGGCGGGACTTTGGCCAAGGTCAGAATGAGGGCCTTAGTGTTAGGTTAGTATAGGCTGTTAGTTTAGTTAGTGTTAGTGTTAGTGGGTGGGGGTTGGGGGGTCCTGCTTGTTTCTATTTTTACTTATTATATGTGTAGGTGGGTGGGGGGCTATGTTGAGGTTCTTGTGTGTTTTAAAAAAAAAAAAATCCCAAAAAATAACAAAAAAATATATATTTGTACAGGATAGTATAGTATGTGTTTAGGTTAGTATGTGTTGTCCTCCATGTGTCCCGTCTCATAAGGGGGGGAGGGGGGGAATGTTTAGAACGTTTTGTTACATGTGATAAGTAAGTGTAGCTTAGGTTAGTTAGGGACAGTTGTGGGTAATGAGTAGTCAGGGTAGATTAGGGTAGGTAAGATTTGTCCCTCAGTTTCCTCATCTGTGATTAGCATTTAATAAATATTTGGTTAACCCTTAATTGTATGTGTTGAATGGTACTTGATTGTAGGTTTGGATTCAGTGTACATCAATTTTGTACTATAACATCTGTGTCCTATGCTACAAACAAATCCCAACTGAGCTGTATGATTGGCAGCTAACCCAGAGCTACCTTGCAAAGTGTCGACCCTTCGTTGCAACGACCAATCACAGTTAATATGGATCCCAATGTGTTTCTGTTGATAAGTGTGTTTTCAAAGTCACAAACAGTGCTTCCAGACTTGGTATTGGGGAAACAGTTTTAGGTCTGACTGCAGTGTGATGATCATGCACACCCTTATAAGATGAGTTCTTATTGGCAATCTTGTATTCTTGTCTTCATGACCCTCATACATCATTTGTGACACAGCTCGGCATGATTACCTATTTGTATGTTAACTCAGACACCTTCATTTATGCAGTTTTTTTAGTGTTTACTTAGATTAGTGTGGCATGTTTATTGTGTAATTTTTGCATGTTAAAACATTTTGAGGCCACTATTTGATGACTTAGTTATCCCCTGAGGAAGCATTCTTCTGTTCAACACAGCATTGTGGTGTATGGTTTCTCACTTCATCAGATTTGTCCCTCAGGATGGGCAGAGTATGATGCAATCATGGGCACTGTGCAGAATTCTCTGCTTACATATTATCAGGACGGTTGTATTGACAAGCTACGTAATTTGACAGTAGGCACATTTCAGTTATCTACTTCACAGTTGATATGTCACATTACCCAGAGACAGATTTGTTGTGTAAGTGCTATTTATTGAAACGTGCTGTAGTGCTATCTGTACATTGTCCATGATTGTGAGTCCATTATAGTGACATCTTACATTGTGATCCAACACAAGGGGTTACGGAAATGCTTTTGACATGCTGAGGTTGATGTTTCAGACAGTGCAGAGGGACAGGATTTGGCAATGAGTAGGAGAGAGACAATAACTGGGCTGGGTGACAAGATATACAGTGGTTTGCAGAACAGTGCTCGAGTAAAGTTGTTGCAAGACTGGCAACTTACAGTGCGCAGGACCTTGGTAAATGTGGGCCATGTGGCAGGGACTAGTGCTTCCGGGTCATTTTCCTTGTGAATGTGATCTGTTCCATGTCTTCTTCTTCTGATGTGTGTGTTGCCTGCTTTGTCCTTGTTGTTGTTGGTTGTGAAGGGGCAACACACACCTCAGTGTTAGAAGATGTGGAGTCAGACATGCCGGTCGCTGCTCCCTGTGAAGGTCTTAAGGGCAGTACTGCAGCAAGGAGGGTCTGCTGGTTCTTGAGAGTAGCAGCCACATCACGATTGTAGGCAGCCAGGTCGGCCCTGAGGGAGTCATGATTGCATTCGTGCATGCAGTGGAAGGTTTGGGGTGCGAGGTGTTGTGGCAACTCCCTTACTGCAGTGGTGAATTCCTTGACAGTTTCTTGTAGTCCTTGCAGTATGGATGTTAGGGCTTGCATAGCTGCTGCCTGATCAGCAGATGACATCATGCACGAACGCATCCCCTCAAGGCTGGCTGCCATAGTTTGCATCCCCACCCGCACCTCCTTGGCCAGCTCCCGCTGTACTCCAACTACAGTTCTCTCAAAGCTGGTGCCAGTGTCGTCTGAGTCCTCAGCTGTATTGGAGCTGGCAGGTCTTACAATTGTGGTGGTGGGTGGATCCTCTGCGATGGCTGCTTGTTCTGTGCTCCTCCTTGTGACTGAAGGTGGGGTCTGGAGGATGTCAAGGACCTTTTGGATAGTCTCCTGGGGAATGTTTATCGGCTCGTCATCCATGTCATCAGGGAAATCTGGGACAGGCATATCAGCAGGAGATCCATCTTCCTCTGCAATGAAACAGGGTACAATTAGTGTGTCTGTATTGTGGCAATTTTGATGTGACGTGCCTGCCTTTTGATGAATTCACTTTGTAATCTTGTTTTGTGTTAATTTCTCCAGTCCTTCAGATGGACATTCTTCCAGGCCTATGGCCCACCTGTGTGTCACATGTATGTTCTTGAGTTATCAGACTTGTCAGCCTCATTGCCTCTAGGTGTTGGTTTATGCCAAATAGAGAATTGCCACCTTCTTGTCCTACTCAACCCTCCGTCTACATCCATTCTCATTGTGAGACCTTTCACTGGCTGTGGGTGTACTGATGGCCTTGGAAGCACACTTAACAATCTGGACCTGCCCCAATCTCTGATCTTTCACATCCCCTTAAATGTAATTGACATGTGGCATATCCTATGCATGGCAATGTTATTATCCGATATGGATGTTGACATTGGTAATGTGTCCTGCTGATGTTGGGGAATGTGTGTTACATTGGATTGCCCTGATAATCGTATCAGTGTCCTATTTCCTCCTCTGACTGTGCAGGTGTATTTCAGTGACCAGTTACATGTGTCCCCCCCTCAATGCTGTTGTCTGAGCAGTATGACATTTGGGATTTGCATTGTTACCCAGGCACAGGATGGACCCTGACATATGCAGCATGGGTGTGTCCTTAGTGCTGTGTAGCTCCTATTGTTGTTTACATTGGCTGATGTTTGCAACAACTATGGGCATTGACATTTGAGAGTACTGGGGCCTTTGTCTTGTTTCTGGGGATTGTTGCAGTTGTCATCCTCACCCCCTAATTTAGGTGTGTATGATCCATGGGGAGGTTACTGCCATTGGCTACTTGAGCTGCACACAGAGCAGAGGTGGTAGTGGCCACAGTTACATTCCAGTTGTCGGTATGGCTAGAGGTTGTTAAGAGGGCCCTAGTTAATGTAGGGGGTATGGTGGCTGACGTGTGCTGGGATGTCAGTTTGACGTTGTGGCCTTCCCTCCTGGCGTTGCGTTCCCTTTGCTCCATCGTTGGAATGATAGCATGCCCCCATGGGACTGTTGTTGGTGTTGTGTAATGGTGTGCCCCAGGTCTTCTCAGAACGGGCCATGCCCCCATGCCTTGCCCCTTTACCCATGCCACTCCATGTATTAGATGACTTCCATGCATTTAGTGGTCGGTATCCCCCCTGCTCACAGTTGACATTAGTGCATTATAATTCCCCATGCGACTTACCCTGCATGTGCGTCGTCTCCTGGTAGTCTGCGCTGTCCTGTCCTTGAATCCCTGTGACGATCTCCTCAGGGATGACGGCTGTGACCATCTCTTCCATGTGGTCCAGGGCCTCCTGGTGTGCTGGACTCCCACCTCCAGTCTGCAGTGCTGCCTTCCTGTTCCTGGCCATCTTTTCCTTGGTCCTGCGCTTGCAGTCATGCCAGCGTTTCTTGCACTTGATGACTGTTCTGCGTACTTCAACCACACTGTTAATCTTGTTGACAATTTGTTGCCATATAGCGTCTCTCCTACTGATTGGCAACTTTGAGGTGATAAACAGTTGGTGCTGGTGTTCCGTCACCTCCTTAACCAGAATTTCCTGCTCCTCTGCACTAAAGCGGCACTTTCTTTTCTTCTTAAAAGTGTCCTGGTTCTTGTGTGGGTCATCCTGGCTGGTTCCTGGTCTGCTGTCATCTTCCTGGGGTCTGTAGTGGCATCTGGGAGCCATTTTGGCTCAACTCTGGTGAAATGGCAGTGTTCGCAGGTTTTTTTGACGCTATTGCATAAAAAAAAAACTGCGCATATCCGGTTTGCGGTGTCATAAATCGACCCACAGTCATTTCCGCTGCGTTAACGTCGTTCTGTTTACGACTTGACGCTGCGGTGTGCGTCAAAAATAATGACTCCCACCTGTGGTTTGCGCCACCGTGCGTCAAAGTATAATTATGATGCCCGCACGGCACACCAAAATGGCGTTAGCCGGTGGTAATATTTTTGACGCAAAACTGTGCCGGCGCAGTTTTGCGTCAAAAAGTATAAATATGGGCCTAAATCCGTGAACAGACTATTGGCGCTGGGAACCTGGAATGTAAAGCTACTATAAAGTCACAACTCCACAATGTGATAACTTTGAACCATAAGGACTAAAGGTAAGATACCACCAGTTACAAAATCGGGATGCCTTGTCTTAACCAATGGAGCAGTGGACTGAGGTCCAGGGAGAAGAGAAACATCCTATGCATCCTTTGGGGCCTGCAAAGGGGCAACTGTGGTCTTCAACAGTTATGTGGTGGGGCAGAGTGGGGTAAATGTATACTGACCGTGCAAGAGTTTCTCTGCAGCTAGTTTTCAATCTCCTGATGGTTGGCTACTTCTTGGCCCGTTGTGGGCAGCTGAGCTTTAAGGTCCTCAGGGCTCCTGGGTGGCTCACATCCTCGAACTTGACCACCACCAATCACCAATAATTAAGTGGATACGAGCATCATTCAGCATGGCTTTGATTTTTTCCCCAGGTCAGGGGCCTGATGGTCTCTACAGTGAGTGCTGAAGCTTCTGTGTTTTATGTGAGCAGGCTGCATCAGTTGGGCTTCTAAGATGAAAGATGAAGACACTGACCAGTGGTAACTATTTATCCTACTTTAGTGGTACTGTTAGTCTAACCTCTGTCTTCAGGTCGCTTTATTGTACCTACTCCCATTTTTATTTTTCTCCATTACTCACAGTACTTACTGGTCTTCCTTTAGATAGCAGGGTGATACATCCTCCCATTTTATGCCAATTGTTGGCACTGCAACCGTAACAGCAACTGAGGTCATTCTCTCTCATCAAAAGGCTGAGAGTACGTTGACCTGAATCCTTTTGAATTGTCACATGCAGTTAACTATGTTAGGTGTGATGCTATGACATATTTATAAGTTGGGTTTGCAATAAATCTTTCATATTAACATAGTGTGCCTACTTTGCCAAACATCAAACCATTTTATCGCTGGTATCACATTTGGTTATGTCAAAATCCAATGGGCAAAGAGATTAGGACTAAATCATAACATAAAAAAGCCTAGCATCAAAAAACATATCCACACCTGAAGTTCGAATGCAGCAATCTTCTGATTCTTTATTCTTTATCAGGTCTTCTGAATATTTATAAGGCACAGTACTGTGCCATGGTCAATTTCAAAGATTTAGAAAATAGAAAGTCTTTCTGTTAAAGTAGCCCTTAATGCTACTTATACCTGGTACACATATAAAACAAGTCTTCCTTACAACGGGTACACATGTAGAACAAGTCTAGCTCTCTGTCTGAGGCTCAGTATAAAAAAACCTTGATTCGACAAAGGCTAGTGTCTCATTGTGTGTGTTAACTCGAACAGTATATTTCTGGCTATTGTCCCTATGCAACAGTGGTGTTACTCCATGTTCCTACGCACAGATCCACAAGACATTTCTACATTCCCTGAACTATTCTATTCTTACACTTGCTACAACATTCTTTGTTCAGTCAAACCTGATATTATATCATCTAGTTCAAGGCAGTCATGGGAATTAGTTTGGCTCTTCAGTGCTGCACACAGTTGTGAATACAGTGAGTACAGGAGGTTCACTGAAATAGTCCTCCTCTTATCCATTACTAGGGTCGCACCTTTCCAAGAGAAAAATACCGGCCATTTGTTGTTCTTTTAAGAGTCTGCAAAGACTCAGACTTGATACTAAATAGCACTGTAAACATAATTGTATGCATTCATTTGTATCATTACTTTTCTGTCTTTGTTTACTTTAATTATTAGTCATGGATCATTAAAGCAGCTTTAGCACACATTTAAAAGTGCTTTCGAATTATCTTTCCTGTTTGAAGTATGCTCAGATAACTGCTATAAAATACCAACTTTAGGTGATTTGTTTTTTTTTGTATCAGCCAGGACATAAAAATACAGGTGGTGCCAGTAGAAAACCAAACCATAACTCTCCTTAATGAGAAAAGGAGTTTGTTTTCACTGGAACTAAGAGGTTCCGTAAAAACTGTGGTGTGCCTCAGATCTAGCGCATCTGAGAGAGGCCCCATGAAACCTATCAAGTATGTCATAACTGTGGTCGGTTACACATGATACACAGTGAAGTTCTGGCCTTCAGACCTTCTGGGCTACACATTCTGCTCTAACCACTCATTCACACATCTTCCATCTCTCTTCCATTCCAGCTGAACGCAGCTTACTTTCACCTCAAGAAAAGCTTTCCATTGATGGCACAGGAGCTCACAGCTGGGTTGCTCGAGGATATTCAGTAAAACACTCACCCACAGGTGTGTCACACAATTGATAAACAATAATATCATAACAGCTTTGAGAGATATAACCCTGTTTGTTAAACGGTACACTACCACATAAACCCTGTAGTGGCCTACATTATTCCTTGTAAAGACAAATACTCTTCTGTGAGTACTAAAATATTTCCCCTCACAATGTTTACAGCAGAAAGAAGTGCCACACTAAAGTCCAAACTACTATTACATTTTAGAGAATCCATCTAGAGATATTGTTTCTTCTAATGCTTTCATTTGTCCCCCTGGGTGTTTGCAAGGGAAAGGGAAATCAGCTGGTACTAAATACTCAATAGAATGTGGATTAGCTGAGAGCACTCTTCGAGCCATGATCGCCTCTCCAGCGCAGGATAAGGCCAGAGGGAGCTAAGGTACTGTAATTGGATGGACATGAGCCTACCAGGATGCAGGTAAACATATTCTGCTGGCTAGCCAAGATATCTATAGTGTCCCGGGAGTAGCGTTATGGAGAGAGCAGCTTGATAACTTGCAAGTTTCCCAAGAAAGACAAAAGACAGTTTGAGGAGAACCACCAATAGTATAGTCAGTGACAGTGTCCATAACAGGTCACAATTTACCCTGCACACAGTCTCTCAGATACACAGCGACTGCTACACGCTTATGCCATAGCTACTGGTAGGCTTTCTACTCTTGAGGGGTAAAAATAAGATGGGCAGTGCCCTAGAACTACAATCAGCCCTCAACTACCCAGCCTCTCTGAAGCCTAGTGTGTTGGTGGTAATCCCCCTTGACTACAGGTGCAACCTCTGCTGTCAAACATCAACCAAATTTTGGAGCATTCCAAGTGAATTCACAGTTCATCGAGTCAGTGGTGGAAATACAGAGAGAAGGAAGAAAAAGTTGAATAAGGACAGAAGGACAGCTTCTATGGCCATGAAAGAACGTTCAACCACACACTGCCCTCTCCAAATTCAGTTTTAATTACATCATTATTCTTGCTGCCGCTGTCTGGGCATCTTATTTGAATGAGATCAGTGTTCAGACCTGCTGCTGGTGTCTGAAGCCCTGTGTGGCAAACTGTTTCTTTGGCTATTTCTGTTCATGTTGCAGTTGTCCGCCATAATCATGCTGATGACACACCCCCCGTGATTGTCTTTTTTAATTAATGCAATCTTATATGGTGCTACACCACCAGAGGTATGAAAAGACTTTTTTAAAAGTAAAGATCATGAATCCATCACATTATTGCATAATGTATTTGTTTTGCTGACACAAAATCCCACTACAATTCTTCTTGACCAACTCAATGACTGAATTGGCACGATATACTGTCATCCACTTAGAAAAGTTTCCATAATACGATGCCATTCATGACGCAGCACTCACTATATTGACAAGTAAAGCTCTTGTTTGGGATGCAGTACTGCCACTTTGTGCCTTTGTGGGCATGAATCAGGCATCGGACCATCTTGATCAGGACCATTGATTGTTATTGTGTGTAATTTGCAGATTCAGACATGGACTCGATAATGCCAGTGGTGTGTCCTCATTCCCTTCTTTTTAATGTATTTACGTAAGTGATTTGGATCCTTTGCTTAGTTGGTCCACAAGGTCCAACTTATGCTAGGCAATTGTAAAATCTGAGTATTGCACTATGTGGACGATTTAATGTTGGGCGACCTCTGGCCTTTTGGGCTTCTAGGTTCTGCAGAAACGAGTATTAAGTAACTCACAATAAGATAAAGAAACATAATTGGTCTTTGGACACACTCATTTTAAGTGTGGTTGTTATTGTGATAATTCCAGTTCATAACACGTTAATGAATATAAATACTTGGGCATCCATTTTGATAATAAAAAGCCTGAGGTTGCTCAGGTGGTAGCAAATAATAGACTCCATCAGTGTGATTTGTAATGCACTGTGAGGATTTCATTATCAATTTTGTGGAGTCTCCTTGTGAACCTAAGTATGGGTGTAACATGCTACTGTTACTTCAGTCCTTACACATGGAGCTCCATTTTAGCTACCCATGCTCGCCATGAAATTTGATTTTCTGCAAGGCACTATGGGTCAGATGTATTAAAATTCCTATTAAGAAATAGAAAATTGCATCAAATAACGATTTGCACTTTGCGATTTCTTAATAGGAATCTACTGAAATGTATCCGGTAGAACTGGGTCCAATTTGCTTACCTACTTCTATCGAATACATTGGTATTTTGTGAACCAACTTATGTAATAGTAGGTTGGTTCGTTGGTTCACAAAACACTGATTCGTATTGGGTCGTAATTTGAGCTAGATCGTTAATATGCATGAGGTAGGTCACATATTGAAACCATCTACGATTGATTAAAGACACAAGCATAGTGGCCTGCTGGGGTCAGCAGTCCACCATGTCTGTGATTGCTTTTATATAAAGCAATCTTTAAAGACGAAAATTAACACTTTTCTAAGCATTTTTACGAACACGCCCTGCCAAAAAAAAAAAAAATTACATTCGCAACGGGGACCCCTATCATTTGTGAAAGTGTGCCACCACTTTTGGTTTAATCATAAAAACTAGGGGCACATTTATCAACAAGTCACGCAGAGCAGCAAGTAACCTTGCTGCACTGTGTGACAGGGAAAGGGCAGGAAAGTGCTGTATCTAACATTAAACAGCGGATTCCTGTCTTTTCCCAGTGCTGGCGCACAACGTACTGCCTTGTGCCAATGGAGGCATCCTTGCAACATGGTGCAAACAGGATTTTGTTTTTGCAGGAAGGGGCACCTTCCTGCACAAAAACAATCCTCAGAAGCATATTCCACTTTCTATGTGTGCTGCAGAATGCAGCATGCATAGAAGGAGTTAAAACGAGGAGAAATAAACATAATTCTCTTTGTTATGCCTCACCTGGGGAGGCGTAGCAGTTTTGATACATTACCAGGTCCACCACGTATGGTAAATCTGGGAATGCATCAAAGTCTGTGGGTGTTGCATGGAAACACACATGCACCACCCATGGAACACTTCCCTGGGGCAGAGCAATACAACACAGCTTTTCACTAACCCCTTGGTAGTTCCTGGCTCAAGATTTGATGGCTAACTACATAGTAGGCCATCCTCCCAGCCAACATACTGTTTCATGGCTCCTCTATTGCTGGCCTGTTCCTGGGCTTCCCTCAGATGTCCCACAAACAAAGGCACTTTTCATGTTCCTTGTTGAAATATTCCCTGGTAGGCCTTCCAACAGCTAGCCAACCCTGCAGCTTTGGAAGTGACCTAGACTCCAGCAAGTGATCTGCTTCAGGATCCTCATTCTCCCTTCCTCCTGAAGAAGAAGCGGTGACCTCCATGGCCATTGCCTTTCCGGAGTATGCCCTTTCCTGCAAACTACCTTGTCATTGCAAATCAGGAATGATCCCTGTCCCACTCTGAGACTGATGCGCAGTTTATGCTCCGGTCACCACAGCTGTTGTTGTCCAAGCCATAAAGGTTTCTGATCATAGCACCTAGCCAGGGGCAATCAAAACAGTGCCCAAGACACATCCAGCACCTTGATTTCCCTTACCCCAACGTCACTCACAGCCACCTTTCCATTAAGGTCAATCTCAACCCAGACAAGTGGATACTCCATGCCCTCTATACTGGCTACCAAACCTGTATCTTTGGTTCCAGGAAGCATCTTCTCAGTCCTAAGGTATTTCTTCTCAACCAAAGTGTGGAAGACTACAGTATCCCGCAGGGCAGGCACATTCCACTATTTGACACTAACTTCCTGCACAAACCCCATCGTGTTAGGATGAATGTACTTCAGAGCATCTGGGTCCCTCTCGCAGATATCCATAACCACTAGCTTGAGCGCTACCAGACCCTTTCTGGGGCTTTCACCCATGTATAACCTACCTGCTAACACAAGTGTTTCTGGGTTAGGAGTTTTCACCTGACTCTTTTTTAAAGTGCCCCACCTCATAGCACTTGAAGTAAGTCACCACTGTGGGGTACTTCCATTTTCTCCCTTTTCATGATGCTCCTTTCTGGACACACCTTTACCATTCCCATGTTTCCAAGACCCTCCTCGATTCACATGAGAATTACATTGACCCTTACCCTCTGGTTCAGAACTAGTCTGTGGAGGGTTCTTCACCCACTTTGGCATGGACCATGCTGCTCTAGCCCTTTGGGAACCCTGTTTGCTAACCAATTGTCAGCAAACACTGAAAGTTTCTCTGGATTCACCTCTGTCAAGTCAGACACGTATTGCGTAAGTGAAGCAGAGCACTTCTCCTTTATTCGCTCTGTCACTATCAACTGCTTAAGGGACTGAAAGTAATTGGCCTCGATTCTTCTAATATATTCATTCCAATACCACAATACACCATAAATCCAAGATACTCTGACGGTACTGAGCTGCCTTCAACCCAAGTCACCTAATCAGAGCTTCCTTCATTCGCTGATAGACCACTTGGTCTGCCACTGGTATTTTCCCAATGATGGCTATCCCTTCCAACTGCATTTGTCCCATTGAGGTAGTTGCCTTAGTCACCTCATTTACGCCTATGCTTCATAAGTGACTTTAAAGCTCACACAGCATTCAAAAATGCCCTGACCTTCCACGTACACATGCCCAAGATCTTTTGGAACATTACCACTACCTAGCCTGAATTGGATGTAGAGTCACTTACCCCAGATGAAATTGTCATTGCTACCATCCAACGTTTCTCTCTCTCAATGGATATCTTTTCCCTTTCCAGCTCTCTTTCCTTTTCCTTCTGTTTTTCCTCCCACTCTGTCTGTTTTGCTACCTTTCTCCTTGTTTCTTCTCCCTCTCTCTCAATTTCTCCTCCCGGGTCCATTCCTCCTGTCTAGCCTACTCCTCTCCTCACGTTCCTTGTTCCTGTTGAGATAGTCTTTGCTTATCCCTCCTAAACTCTCTGGCCTTCTGATCCTCTTCAGCCTAAACCTTCTGTAGCACCGAGTGTAAGCTCAGGATCTCGCTAGACTATATACACTCAAGGAATTTACTCCCGGAATTTGAGACAGTATACCTTAGAAATCAGAGGGGGTGTATAAACTTGAGTTATTCTAAAAACTAAACGTGGTGAGTGTCTCGGTGAAAATCAGGAAAATGCATTAGGGGGCACACTCCATGTGTCTGGGATAATTCTGTTCCCAGGGGATCCTAAAGCCCGACTGCACAGCTCTCTCCTACTGGGTTGCTACCATGGTTCCCTTCCTAGAGAAAACTACAGCCCCATCCCTTTCACACACTGTCTCAAACAGGTCTCTAATGAAATTAGAAAGGACTTTTCTATCACTGCTCCTGGGAATCCTCCACCTTCCATCCCTACATAAATCCTTCATCTGATCTATTGACATAGTGCTGAGGTCTATTCCCAACCCTGCGTTTTCCACTGTCTATGCGTGTTGCTTTTGTGCATAAAAAACTAGATTTATTGTCCTGGAAAATTGCTTCCGCTGATTGGAAATGGACAATGCCACTCTTGTGTCCAGGCTCCTAAACACTAGGTGCTCCACCACTTGAGCCAATTATCAGAACCCTTTTCAGAGGGCCCCGGGGTACACAAGAGTTACCTGGCCCAACCATGTGGGTTGAAGCCTTTTACTCCTGATGTCACAGGAACTGGCCTACTATGGATCCTGAGTAACTGAGCCAAGTACCCCTTCAGCACTTGACTCTCAGGAATAGCATGGTCCGAGCAGCCCAAGACTCCCATGTGAGGGAGCTGGATACAGGGGAGTGAATACAGGCTTACAATTCAAAATGAACACAGCATCAAAAAATCGTTGTCAACCCAAATACTCAGTTTTATGAAATAAAGACATATTTTATTTCCACTGCTAACAACACCAACAAAAAGTTCAACCTTCTTAAACAACTACACTGTCCCCATGAGGTCAGGGCTCTAGTGTTTCTTTACGTGGTCCACTGGGTCCCACTCCTGCCTTACTCCTAGTGATAGTGGTTATTCCCCATTCACTATAGGCAGCATCTAGGGAAAGCGCCCATTAGTAGTCCGAGCCTCAAGAGCCCATTCTGACTTTATTTTAAAGTCAGCAGTGTTCCAGCACTGCAGAGCTAACCAGCAAGTAGAATCAGTCTTACCCACACCTGCAGGCTTGAAGCACCTGGAGTTCCTAAGCATGTCTCCTCCCCAGGTGCTTAAAGCATCAGCAGTTGAATCAGGTAAATTCGCTGCACCCAAGGCAGGTGGCCTGCACTCAGCGGATGCAGTTACTCGCATGGGGTCGCGCCACCAAGGCGACCAGAGGTTCTTTGCGGCTTCTCCTTGCAGGGTAAGTGATCCTTCCCATGGTGTGTGGTGATGCAGCGATCATGAAGTGCTCCCTCGCCTTGATGACAGTGCAAAGATGCTACCATGGCTGCCTCACTTCTCCAATGAAGGGGTGGTGTCAATCAGGTTTCACCTCTTTTTGCTCCCTGTGATCCCCTCTGGAATATGGGGTCAATGTATCCACTCTTTCCACAGGCTCCAGCCCGTTCAACACAATTCCTCAGAGATGGACTCTCCTGGTGTATGGGGTTGCAGCCCAATACAGCACAAGTGATGGTCCTCACAGCACAGCAATCTTCTCACGGTGGCCCCTCCTGGCATATGGAATCACTGGTTCCTTGCTATACACAGGCTCTGGCCCGATAGGTGCAGCAATGAACAAGGCCCAATTCACAGAGGCCGTCCTCTGACACACAAGGGTCAACAACTTCATCCTGCACAGGGGCAACATACCCGATTGGTGCAACAGCCTTCTCCTCACACTTCCCAAAGAGAGTCCACTCAACAAGTTTCCACACTGGACCTTTGCAAGCAGACAGGTGCTGGTGCTCCAGGGCAGGTGATCTTGATTTCTGTGTGTGATGTCCTGTCACCCTGTTGGGAGACTAGCAGGCCTTGGCCCCTAGTCCTGGTTACAGGCAGAAGTCTTGAAGAGCATCCCCTCCTCACACAGCTCTCTAGCTGCTTTGCAGATGACATATTTTGGGGTCTCAAGTTCCCCTTTTTAAACTCCATTTCCAGACACCAAATGTGATTTAGAGTCTGAGCCGTCAAAGATTGTGTTGGGGGCCAGCTTCTTTTGAAGTGTCCACTATTTTGCCCTCTCTTCCTAAAGTCCATGAGAGTGCCTAGAGTTCACACATGAATGTCAGCCACAGTGATATATGCATCAAAAGTGTTAGCTCAGGACCCCAGCCCTACTCTTTTTGATTCTCTTAGCAGCCCCATTTCTGCCTGAGATGTGCCAAGCCCCTCCTTTGTGACCACTCACTGAATCAAAGAGCACCTTTTAAAGAGTACAGGGGAAGCCTGGCTGTCCCTCTCCATTGTATGTCCCAGCCAGCTTACAGGAATGCAGCAATACATAAATCTGTCCGGGGGATTTGTCTACCTCCTCATATTTCACCATACAGGCTTGGGCCTCACAGAATGGAACCTAGGGTGATCCACATATTGTACCATTTATAGACACACATGCACCCAGTGCATGTATACAGCATACACATACTGCACAACACTGTACCCTTCTTGTACTGTACCACCCATAAGCACACATACACATAGCACATAAATTTAACATACACACAATGCACAGCACTACATCCTTCATGTACTGTACCCCCTTATAGCCACAAATACATCCAGCACATGCGTTTACCATGCACACACCTCTCAGCACTACATTCATCATGTATTGCACCACTCATAGGCACGCATACAGCATTCAGCATGCACACACTACAGAGTAATCCATTACCATGTATTGTATAATTCCTGGGGCACACATACAGCCAGATACACCACTCATACAGTGTGCAGCTGTATACACCAAACTGATATAGGCCAAGGGTGAGTTAAGCATTCAGCAGTAGAACAATAATTGAGTGAGCCTGTAGGCCTCACTCAAGTGACACAGGTCAAAAAAGACCTGCTCATTCCTACTGATCACTACACGTTACACTGTCACCACTACGCTTGTGCTGTTTAACTGATGAAGGAAGTAGCCATTCATCATTAGGAGGATAGCACTTTGGACGCCCCTACTGGTCGTGGCGGTCTCGACCGCCATGTACATAATGAGGGCCAATATGTACTATTGTTTCATAACATACTATGGGCCAGATGTATGAATCTGGCCCATTGCGATTCGGTAATTGCGATTTTTAAGAAATCGCAATTACCGACTTGCAAAGGGCCATGTATCACATTTGCGATTCGGTAATTGCGATTTCTTAAAAATCGCAAATGCAATTACCGAATCTCAAATTGCGATACTGGCCCCATTCGCAGCTATGGGCCTGTTGGCCCATAGCTGCAAATATTTTGCATTTCCTAAATTGCGATTTCTGAAACAGAAATCGCAATTTGGGAAATGCAAAAGGCCAAGGTGCTGGGGGCCTGAGGCACCCTCTCCTGCACCCCAATTTTTTTTTTTTCCATGTAAAGTACACACATGACAAAAGGACATGTGTGCTTTACATATTAAATTTAAAAATGCAGTTTTACTGCATTTTTTAATTTTGCACCAGGTTACCACCTGGTTGCAGACAATTGTATTTTGCATGTGCAAAATACCATTCTGCGAAAAATCGCAATTTGCGATTTTTTGCAGAATTGCCTTGCGACCTGGATTTTGCAAATTGCAAATTGCGATTCGCAAAATCCAGGTTGCAACGTAGAAAATCGCAATTTTTGCGATTTTCATTTTGTGGTCTGCGAATGCCTTTGATGCATTGCAGACCACGATTTTGCACTCGCAAACGGCCGATTTCGCAGTTTCCGAGTGCAAAATCATTTGATACATCTGGCCCTATGTTCTACAATGCTGTCTTACGTTTTACTACCTAGAGATAGGTTGTGCTGTGCTATTTAATATATATTAATAGATATATTATCCTACATTAGCCATTCTATATTTACTACGTTATACTGGGGTGTTTTACAGTAAACAGTGTTAAACTAAGCAAGTGCATATTATGCTATTCTATCCCATGTAATAGCATGCTACCTCAATTAATTACTTTATAGCACTCTTTAACAACGATTAGCGGGTTTCAAGCTAGGCACAACATATTTATTGAGCAATCATAAAGTGAACGCAAGTAAAAGACCGCCAACATGAAGTTCAGAGCTCAAACTAGTTCATAGTGGCTTTGTACTGTGGTGAGATTAGTGTCCAGAGTAAGAATCTTGAGAGTTGTTCCTTGAGCTGTAGCAAGGAAATGTCTATGTGCATGTTCTATCTTAAGATCTGGCATACCGCAAATACAATTAAACATGCCTTTTCAGTACGAAGGCTGCTTGTTTTTAAATTCGGGCCATTTGGCTTCTGAAATGTAAACTGCTTCTGATGCAGATCATTTTTTCCGTGGAATCTCTTTACCAATAAATGAGTAATCTTGTCCATTGCCAGGTACACTAGTAACCTGCCAGGATAGACTTTACTCCTGTCAAGTTAGAATTTATTGGTGAAAGAGATCAGTGTCTCATTGTACACTTCACTTCATGAAAAAACACGTACAGTGCAGAGGATGGTACCAAAGAGGGTGCATCTATTGTCTCAGGCTTCTGGACCAGCTTGGTGTGGTTATTTTAAAGTGTCCTTCTCAGGCTCCCTGCCTTTGTGTAGAGTAATGCTTGAGCAGCAACCGACCATACATACCTGCTTCTTCCCCTGCGCAGATAGCAGTTCACTAGCTTCCAGTGAGCAAGAGAGCCATTTTTAGGGTCGAGCATGCAAGTGCATGTGCTAGCGCATGCGTCTCGCTTGCGAGACTGTTGTGTACGGTAAAGGGCTTGGAGTTCGTCTGTCACTCAAGATTTGTTGGCTTGTGTGGTACTGTTTTTTTCATCCTTGTAATTCGTTCACTTTAGGCCTGGCTTCATTTCCGTTCCTCTCTGTGGCACGTGGAGCAAGCACTGATTGATTCAACTTAGTGCCTGTCCGATGCTCCTGACATGACTGAGGTACTATTTTGTTCTTTTTAACTTCTAGTGCCCTGCAAACAGAAGGCTTGTGACTGGCAAAAACATGCCCAGAAGGACAAACAAAATTGCAAAGTTTTCTTTTTTATAACTTTCCATTATTTTGCCAGGTCGTCTTTTCTCACTTTCCACTCACGTTTTATTTTGTTTTTGCTCATGGGCGCTCTTCTCAAAAGATTATCTTATTTTAAATATTGCAATGCGACTTTGTTTCTTTATTATGTGCAATTTATGAAATGGCGCTTTAACACTTGATCGTGCAGTACACCCCAATCCACCCCCCTGCAATTCACCCCACTTTACCCCACACCAGTCTACCCCACTGCAATCCAAGGCACTCACCACAACCCAGTACAACCCACCCCACTCCAATACCAACAACTGACTCCAATCTAATCTGCCCCACTCTAATCCGCCCCACTCTAATCCAAAATAGTCTCCACCACTCCAAAACAATCTGCCTCACTCCAGTCCAAAAAAATATGCCCCACTCCAATCCAAAACAATATGCCCCCCTCCAATCTACCCCACTCAAATCTGACCCACCTCAATACAAAACAATGTGTCCCACTCCAGTCCAAAACAATCAGCCCCAATCTAAAATAGTTAGCCTGACTGCAATCTGCTGCACTCCAATCAAGAACAATCTACCCCACTCCAATCTCCCTCACTGCAATACAAAACAATCTGCCCCCCTCCAATCCAAAACTATCTGGCTCACTCCAGTCCACCTCACTCCAATCAGCCTCACTTTAACCCAAAACAATCTCCTCACTCCAATCTGCCCCATACCAATCTGCCCCACTCTAATCCAAAATAATCAGTCAGACTCGAATCTGCCCCTCTCCAATCCAAAACAATCTGCCTCACTCCAGCGCCTCGAAACCCTGACGGGTACATAGCGCGCTTTATAAATTCACTGATTGATTGATTGATTGATTGACTCCAGTCTGCCCTACTCCAAAAAAGTCAGTCCCACTCCAGTCCACCCTACTCCAATCTGCCCCACTCCAATCCAAAACAATATGCCCGCTCCAATCCACCTCACACCAATCCAGTCAACCCCACTCAATCACAATTCACCTCTCTCCAATTCAACCCACTCCAATCCAATCCACCCCACACCAATCCAATCCACCCCAATCCAATCTACCCTAATACAAACTGCCCAACTCCAATCTGCCCCACTCCAATCCAAAACAATCTGTCCCACTCCAGTCCAAAGAAATCTGTCCCACTTGAATCCTCCCCAATCCATTCTTCCCCATTTCAATCCAAAACAATCTGCTCCACTCTAACTAAAACAATCTTCCCCACTCCTATCCAAAACAAATTGCCCACTCCAATCTGCTCCCTCTTCAATCCAAAACAACCTGCCCCACTCCGATCTGCTGCGCACTAATCCAGAACAATCTGCCCCACTCCAATCTGCCTCACTGCAATATAAAATAATCTGCCCCAATCTAATCCAAAGCTATTTGCCCCACTCCAGTCCACCTCACTCCAGTCAGCCCCACTTTAATCTAAAACAATCTCCCCACTCCAATCTACCTCACCCCCATTTGCCCCACTCCAATCCAAAGCAATCTGTCTGATTCAAATCTGCCCCACTCTAATCCAAAACAATCTGTCCCACTCCATTCCGACCCACTCCAATCTGCCCCCCTCCAATCCAATCCAAAACAATACACCGCACTTCAATCCACCTCATGCAAGCCAGTCCATATCACTCTATCCCAATTCCCCTCTCCAATCCAATCCACCCTACATCAACCATATCCACCCCACTGCAATCCACCCTTATACATTCTGCCCCACTCCAATCCAAAACAGTATTTCCCACTACAGCTTGCCCACTCCAATCCAAAGCAATCTGTTCCACTCCAATCCACCCAATCCAATCCCCCCATTTTGATCTACACCAAACTGCCCCACTCCATCTAAAACAATCTGCCCCACTCCGATCCAAAACAAACTAAAGCCCTCTCCAATCAGCTCCACTCAAATCCAAAACAATCTGCCCCTCTTCAATCCAAAACAACCTGCCCCACTCCAATCCCAAACAACCCACTCCAATCCAAAACAGGCTGCCCCACTCCAACCCAATCCACCTTACCTGAATTCAGTCCACCTCACTCAAACCCAACTCACCCTGTTCCAATCCACCACAGTCCACCCCAGTACAATCCAGTCCACACCACACCAATCTGGTCCACCCCACTACAATCCAATCTACCCCAATCCAGCCCAGTCACATCTACCCCACTCCACTCCAGTACAACTCACCCCACTACAATCAATCCACCCCAATCCATTATGAGTCCCATCCATACCACCCCAGTCCTATCCACCACACTCCAGTCCAATCCACTACACTCCAGTCCAATACACCCCACTCCAGTCCAATCCACTACACTACAGCCATTCCCACCCCACTCCAATCCATCCCATCCCACCCCAATCCAACCTACACTACTCCAATCTGACCCACTCAAATCCAATCCACCTCACTCCAACCCAATCCACCGACACCACACCATTCATGGCACTCCAGTACAATCCACATTAATCCACCCTACTCTAGTCCAAACCACCCTAATCTATTCCACTTCAATCTAGTCCACACCACTCCAATGAATCCACCCTACACAATCCTGACCAATCCACCCCACTCCTATCCAATTCAATCTACCCCACTCCAATCCAATCTACCCCACTGCAGTCCAATCCACCATAATACACTCCACTCCAATCCACCCCATTCCAATCCACCCCAATCCAATTCTCCCAGTCCAATCCACCCCACTCCACCCAATTCAGTCCACTCCACTCCTATTCAACCCACTCCAATCCAATCCACCAGAGTCAATCCAATCGACCCCACCCTAATCCACCCTACTCAATCCAATCCATTTTACTCCAACCCACTCCATCCCCACCACCCCAATCAGATACACCCCAATCTGAACCACCCCACTCCACCTCACCTCAGTTCAATCCACCCCAGTCCAATCCACCTCACCCCAATCCAACCACCCTAATCCAACCCATGCAATCTAATACACCCACCCCAATCCAGTCCAACCCTTCCAGTCCATTACACCCCACCCCACCCCACCCCACCCCATTTCAATCCAATACGCCCGCTCCAAGCTCCCCCACTGAAATCCACCCACTCCACTTCAATCCACCCCACTGTACCCTAATCCAGCCTGCCCCATCCCAGTTCAGTCCACTACACCCCAATCCAATCCAGCCAGCCTACCCCACTCCAATCCAAGTCACACCACACCACTCCAATCCAATCCAGTCCACCCCACCCCATCCCCAATCCACTCAATTCACCCCACCGTACTCCAGTCAACCCCACCTCAATGCAATCCAGCTAACTGCAATACACTCCAATCCACCCCAATCCAATCCACCTCAGCCAAAGCACTCCAATCCAAACCACCTACCCCAATCCTATCTAATCCACCCCAGTCACATCCACCTCATCCCATTTCAGTCCAATCCACACACAAACGTCCACGCCTCTCCACTCAATCCACACCACTCAGCCCCAATCCAATCCACCCCACTCTACTCCAGTCCAATCCACCCCACTACCACAATCCACTCCAACCCACTCCACCCTATCCCACCCCACTCCACTCCACTCTATGACACTCTTCTGCCACTGAACCACTGAGCGTTCCTCCCTCCTACTCAACTCTACAAGACTATACTCTTCCCACTCCACTTTACAACATTCCAACAAATCTACTCTATGGCATTCTACACTTCCCCACTCCACTCTGGCACTCCACGCCACTAACGTTTAGCCATGCTGAACAGCAGCCACATTGGTGTACAACATAGCAAAACACATTGCCAAACTTAGTAGCTCTTGTATAGGCGAGACCTATTGGCTTTGCCAATGTTTGTTAAGCTGTTGTGTCGCACTCCCTGGGCTTTTCATAGCAATGGCTCAGCATATTTGTGGAAGAGAGTCCAGTGCAACCAACCGTGAAGGCAAATGGGATCAGCTAATCTGACACAAATTCAGTCTCAGCGCATTTACTTTGCAAAACTGGGAGACACTCCAGTACTTATCTTGCTGTCCCCCACTAGTACACCTCAACCCTGCACCTCAGACTAATAATCCCCAATTTACTGCCTTTTAGGGAGGTGCTACAAACATGGTTATTTCAACACTAATCAAGTAACCTACCCCTCAGATGTGGCACTGTTTTCTCCTCCTTCTGCCTTGGACCGCACCCAAGTATACCTTTGGGGACGAGAGGGAGTGATACAAGTCAGGTTAACAACCATAACAAAAACAGCACAACACAGCACCACATAACATGGCATGCTTTTCTTAGCAAGCAGCACTGCGGCTTCCCCCAAGCAGGAGTACCCACAATATGAGCACAATGAAGTGTGAGGTCTTTGAACTTGGCTCTCATTAACTTTTCAGAAGCAGCATTTAGGGGTACACAAAGGGCTGGCCTAATCGAGAAACTTCCTTATTTATAACTGAAACTACAATCCAACCATTCACCCCTGTCATCTACCAAATGGCAGTACTCAGAAAGAACTGATCAACAGCCCCTGGCTAACAAGGCTGATGGAATTGCTAAAGGTATCCCTGTCTACATTCTACTTGCTTCATTCTATAGGTTTCTACCCTCCAGCCACTTTTTTGTATTTAATACTCTGAGCCAAACTAAGAATAATCATCAGAAAACATCACCTTCCAGTATTTCCAGAATCCCCTTCGTGATGTTTGCGTCATTTACTTCGTATATTCTCTCATGTTGCTAGAATAATTTTTAAGTATTGCTGCCTTCGAGCATCACCTAATCTTCTCAAAATGTTCCTGTGTCCGACCATTGCTTTATGCTTTCAGCCTTTGAGCAATCAGTTTTTCTTCCTAAAGAGGTGGTCTAAGAAGTAACCTTTCAGGGGGTAAGCTGTTTGCCTCTTTTCCTGACTTTAGGGATCATTAAATGACCCAATATAGCACTATCTCACCAGCAAATAATGTGGTTTCTTTCTACATGCAGTCCTAAAAAAGTCTCTGTATTCTCATGAAAACTGATCTTGGCCTAAAACATTGAAATGTGGCCTCTAATTTTCTTTCAAATGAACCTCTCCTTACTTTCCATCCTTTGCATCCGTCTTCTGTCTGAACACAGCCTACTGTAAGTCACATGCCTCATTGCCTTAATCCCTATTATTGTATATCTGCAAATTGCCCACACATCATTTCAAATATCACAACCTATCCTTTAAATCATACCGTTGCACAGTAACAGTATCTAATCTCCTGTAGCTCATTCATTAATAACGCCAACAATTTACATGAATTCACATTTCCCATCCCCCAAAGATCACAACTTACTCCCTTAAAAGCCACATCAGGGATAGCAAGAGATAGAGAAACAAAAAAATACAATACAATACAGTAGCTTTTATTGATTATGGTGAGCATGGAACGTAGCTGTAGTGCACTATTGTATGGAAAGCGGGAGACATTTTGGACTCCTACCTTGTGGATCACGTATAAGACAGAAGATGGAGAGTGACAGGGATGTACATTGTAGAAGATTTCAAGTCGGCCAGATTCTTGCGAATGAACAACTGAGACAGATACCCCTTTGAAGAGTAAAGACAGCCACTGCCCCTTTCCTGATTCATTCATTTGTGACTTTCTCCTGGGTTTTTCTGACAGGGAACTCCCAGCTCAATCCCTCCTTCCTGCTGAACTACTTTGAAGGCCAAAGATGAATGTCTGTTACTGCTTAATGGTAGTTCAGATTGCTGTACTTTACAACATGGTTTTTACATTGGGTGCCTTTGCATCACATTATAATTTACCTTTATAAATGCTACCACCACAGTGTGTAGATTTACATCACACTAGCTTGGTAACTTCATGTTTTTGAAAAAGTAGTTGAAAAAAACAACAAGAAATGTTTATAAAAAAGCTTTCCGCTACACTTTTATAACTTATTTGAAACAAAAGAATTTGTTATAAATTAAAAATAATATAATATAAAAAGATGTGCAGTACAGAAAGTTTGTGAAATCACAAACCAAGATGGAAGAACCAGCATAAATAAAAATAGAATATAAGAATAAAAATGGTTTCCTGTTACAAATTTACTTATAAAATTAAATAGATTCTGGAAAACATTTTTCCCCAAGAAAAAATTATGAAACCCAGAAAAACCTATGTAACTGACCAATCACCATTTTGTGGTCATTGTTGGGAGACCTCTCTAGTGCTTAGACAACACCAAGCAAGCTGTGACTCTTACATTAAAGAATGTCACCTATATACTGGAATAGTCAAGTGAACAAGTGAAAACTACCAAATATCTCACACAATTAGTATTGTTTCAAATCATCAACAATGATTCAACAAAAGTTCCCTGATTTTGTACAGTGACTCTACCTCAGAGGAAACCAGCTCAGTTCTCACCCACAGGGAAATGTCAAGAGACGTAGAACCAAAGGCACAACAACCCAGCGACAAACAAATAAGGATTAAGACATCAACCTACTTTAAAATCAGGTGTACAGAATGCTTAATTTATACAATGTAATTAAACTAATTTTGATCTCTTCCTTGATAAATAAAGGTCTTAAAATTGAGGTCATGCCCGCAAAAATGTTTGTAATGACCAAGTGGGGGGCTGCATTCCATTCCTTTTTTGTAAAGAAAGACACACTGACCGACAGGCTCATTGGAAGTGTGTCAGCTATCTCTGACCCAATTCAGTCCACTCCACTCCTATTCAACCCACTCCAATCCAATCCACCACAGTCAATCCAATCGACCCCACCCTAATCCACCCTACTCAATCCAATCCATTTTACTCCAACCCACTCCATCCCCACCACCCCAATCAGATACACCCCAATCTGAACCACCCCACTCCACCTCACCTCAGTTCAATCCACCCCAGTCCAATCCACCTCACCCCAATCCAACCACCCTAATCCAACCCATGCAATCTAATACACCCACCCCAATCCAGTCCAACCCTTCCAGTCCATTCCACCCCACCCCACCCCACCCCATTTCAATCCAATACGCCCGCTCCAAGCTCCCCCACTGCAATCCACCCACTCCACTTCAATCCACCCCACTGTACCCTAATCCAGCCTGCCCCATCCCAGTTCAGTCCACTACACCCCAATCCAATCCAGCCAGCCTACCCCACTCCAATCCAAGTCACACCACACCACTCCAATCCAATCCAGTCCACCCCACCCCATCCCCAATCCACTCAATTCACCCCACCCCACCCCACTCCAGTCAACCCCACCTCAATGCAATCCAGCTAACTGCAATACACTCCAATCCACCCCAATCCAATCCACCTCAGCCAAAGCACTCCAATCCAAACCACCTACCCCAATCCTATCTAATCCACCCCAGTCACATCCACCTCATCCCATTTCAGTCCAATCCTCACACAAACGTCCACGCCTCTCCACTCAATCCACACCACTCAGCCCCAATCCAATCCACCCCACTCTACTCCAGTCCAATCCACCCCACTACCACAATCCACTCCAACCCACTCCACCCTATCCCACCCCACTCCACTCCACTCTATGACACTCTTCTGCCACTGAACCACTGAGCGTTCCTCCCTCCTACTCAACTCTACAAGACTATACTCTTCCCACTCCACTTTACAACATTCCAACAAATCTACTCTATGGCATTCTACACTTCCCCACTCCACTCTGGCACTCCACGCCACTAACGTTTAGCCATGCTGAACAGCAGCCACATTGGTGTACAACATAGCAAAACACATTGCCAAACTTAGTAGCTCTTGTATAGGCGAGACCTATTGGCTTTGCCAATGTTTGTTAAGCTGTTGTGTCGCACTCCCTGGGCTTTTCATAGCAATGGCTCAGCATATTTGTGGAAGAGAGTCCAGTGCAACCAACCGTGAAGGCAAATGGGATCAGCTAATCTGACACAAATTCAGTCTCAGCGCATTTACTTTGCAAAACTGGGAGACACTCCAGTACTTATCTTGCTGTCCCCCACTAGTACACCTCAACCCTGCACCTCAGACTAATAATCCCCAATTTACTGCCTTTTAGGGAGGTGCTACAAACATGGTTATTTCAACACTAATCAAGTAACCTACCCCTCAGATGTGGCACTGTTTTCTCCTCCTTCTGCCTTGGACCGCACCCAAGTATACCTTTGGGGACGAGAGGGAGTGATACAAGTCAGGTTAACAACCATAACAAAAACAGCACAACACAGCACCACATAACATGGCATGCTTTTCTTAGCAAGCAGCACTGCGGCTTCCCCCAAGCAGGAGTACCCACAATATGAGCACAATGAAGTGTGAGGTCTCTGAACTTGGCTCTCATTAACTTTTCAGAAGCAGCATTTAGGGGTACACAAAGGGCTGGCCTAATCGAGAAACTTCCTTATTTATAACTGAAACTAAAATCCAACCATTCACCCCTGTCATCTACCAAATGGCAGTACTCAGAAAGAACTGATCAACAGCCCCTGGCTAACAAGGCTGATGGAATTGCTAAAGGTATCCCTGTCTATATTCTACTTGCTTCATTCTATAGGTTTCTACCCTCCAGCCACTTTTTTGTATTTAATACTCTGAGCCAAACTAAGAATAATCATCAGAAAACATCACCTTCCAGTATTTCCAGAATCCCCTTCGTGATGTTTGCGTCATTTACTTCGTATATTCTCTCATGTTGCTAGAATAATTTTTAAGCATTGCTGCCTTCGAGCATCACCTAATCTTCTCAAAATGTTCCTGTGTCCGACCATTGCTTTATGCTTTCAGCCTTTGAGCAATCAGTTTTTCTTCCTAAAGAGGTGGTCTAAGAAGTAACCTTTCAGGGGGTAAGCTGTTTGCCTCTTTTCCTGACTTTAGGGATCATTAAATGACCCAATATAGCACTATCTCACCAGCAAATAATGTTGTTTCTTTCTACATGCAGTCCTAAAAAAGTCTCTGTATTCTCATGAAAACTGATCTTGGCCTAAAACATTGAAATGTGGCCTCTACTTTTCTTTCAAATGAACCTCTCCTTACTTTCCATCCTTTGCATCCGTCTTCTGTCTGAACACAGCCTACTGTAAGTCACATGCATCATTGCCTTAATCCCTATTATTGTATATCTGAAAATTGCCCACACATCATTTCAAATATCACAACCTATCCTTTAAATCATACCGTTGCACAGTAACAGTATCTAATCTCCTGTAGCTCATTCATTAATAACGCCAACAATTTACATGAATTCACATTTCCCATCCCCCAAAGATCACAACTTACTCCCTTAAAAGCCACATCAGGGATAGCAAGAGATAGAGAAACAAAAAAATACAATACAATACAGTAGCTTTTATTGATTATGGTGAGCATGGAACGTAGCTGTAGTGCACTATTGTATGGAAAGTGGGAGACATTTTGGACTCCTACCTTGTGGATCACGTACAAGACAGAAGATGGAGGGTGACAGGGATGTACATTGTAGAAGATTTTAAGTCGGCCAGATTCTTGCGAATGAACAACTGAGACAGATACCCCTTTGAAGAGTAAAGACAGCCACTGCCCCTTTCCTGATTCATTCATTTGTGACTTTCTCCTGGGTTTTTCTGACAGGGAACTCCCAGCTCAATCCCTCCTTCCTGCTGAACTACTTTGAAGGCCAAAGATGAATGTCTGTTACTGCTTAATGGTAGTTCAGATTGCTGTACTTTACAACATGGTTTTTACATTGGGTGCCTTTGCATCACATTATAATTTACCTTTATAAATGCTACCACCACAGTGTGTAGATTTACATCACACTAGCTTGGTAACTTCCTGTTTTTGAAAAAGTAGTTGAAAAAAACAACAAGAAATGTTTATAAAAAAGCTTTCCGCTACACTTTTATAACTTATTTGAAACAAAAGAATTTGTTATAAATTAAAAATAATATAATATAAAAAGATGTGCAGTACAGAAAGTTTGTGAAATCACAAACCAAGATGGAAGAACCAGCATAAATAAAATTAGAATATAAGAATAAAAATGGTTTCCTGTTACAAATTTACTCATAAAATTAAATAGATTCTGGAAAACATTTTTCCCCAAGAAAAAATTGTGAAACCCAGAAAAACCTATGTAACTGACCAATCACCATTTTGTGGTCATTGTTGGGAGACCTCTCTAGTGCTTAGACAACACCAAGCAAGCTGTGACTCTTACATTAAAGAATGTCACCTATATACTGGAATAGTTAAGTGAACAAGTGAAAACTACCAAATATCTCACACAATTAGTATTGTTTCAAATCATCAACAATGATTCAACAAAAGTTCCCTGATTTTGTACAGTGACTTTACCTCAGAGGAAACCAGCTCAGTTCTCACCCACAGGGAAATGTCAAGAGACGTAGAACCAAAGGCACAACAATCCAGCGACAAACAAATAAGGATTAAGACATCAACCTACTTTAAAATCATTTGTACAGAATGTAAACAAATATATATTTTTCCAGAGGAAAACAGGAAAAGAAAATCACACACAAACACTTCTACAGTAGGCAAATATAAACAAGATAATATGCTAAAAACACATTTTTATGTAAAACAACAGGCATACCGATTACAAAAATGACGTTTGCCCTACAGGGAAAAATTAATTAATCTGAAGAAAAACATATAAATATGAACATAAATTTGTTACAAAACCGAAAAGGGTTCTGGAAAAAAAAAATTAATGACCAGTGAATAAACAGATCAATCACATCGAGAGACCATACTGAAAAGATGAACAGTCCACTTCAACTACCACCTTCAAAGTAAAAGATACATTTAAAGTGTACTCAGTTATAACAGTTAATTAAAAAAATGCTTAATTTATACAATGTAATTAAACTAATTTTGATCTCTTCCTTGATAAATAAAGGTCTTAAAATTGAGGTCATGCCCGCAAAAATGTTTGTAATGACCAAGTGGGGGGCTGCATTCCATTCCTTTTTTGTAAAGAAAGACACACTGACCGACAGGCTCATTGGAAGTGTGTCAGCTATCTCTGACCCAATTCAGTCCACTCCACTCCTATTCAACCCACTCCAATCCAATCCACCACAGTCAATCCAATCGACCCCACCCTAATCCACCCTACTCAATCCAATCCATTTTACTCCAACCCACTCCATCCCCACCACCCCAATCAGATACACCCCAATCTGAACCACCCCACTCCACCTCACCTCAGTTCAATCCACCCCAGTCCAATCCACCTCACCCCAATCCAACCACCCTAATCCAACCCATGCAATCTAATACACCCACCCCAATCCAGTCCAACCCTTCCAGTCCATTCCACCCCACCCCACCCCACCCCATTTCAATCCAATACGCCCGCTCCAAGCTCCCCCACTGCAATCCACCCACTCCACTTCAATCCACCCCACTGTACCCTAATCCAGCCTGCCCCATCCCAGTTCAGTCCACTACAACCCAATCCAATCCAGCCAGCCTACCCCACTCCAATCCAAGTCACACCACACCACTCCAATCCAATCCAGTCCACCCCACCCCATCCTCAATCCACTCAATTCACCCCACCGTACTCCAGTCAACCCCACCTCAATGCAATCCAGCTAACTGCAATACACTCCAATCCACCCCAATCCAATCCACCTCAGCCAAAGCACTCCAATCCAAACCACCTACCCCAATCCTATCTAATCCACCCCAGTCACATCCACCTCATCCCATTTCAGTCCAATCCACACACAAACGTCCACGCCTCTCCACTCAATCCACACCACTCAGCCCCAATCCAATCCACCCCACTCTACTCCAGTCCAATCCACCCCACTACCACAATCCACTCCAACCCACTCCACCCTATCCCACCCCACTCCACTCCACTCTATGACACTCTTCTGCCACTGAACCACTGAGCGTTCCTCCCTCCTACTCAACTCTACAAGACTATACTCTTCCCACTCCACTTTACAACATTCCAACAAATCTACTCTATGGCATTCTACACTTCCCCACTCCACTCTGGCACTCCACGCCACTAACGTTTAGCCATGCTGAACAGCAGCCACATTGGTGTACAACATAGCAAAACACATTGCCAAACTTAGTAGCTCTTGTATAGGCGAGACCTATTGGCTTTGCCAATGTTTGTTAAGCTGTTGTGTCGCACTCCCTGGGCTTTTCATAGCAATGGCTCAGCATATTTGTGGAAGAGAGTCCAGTGCAACCAACCGTGAAGGCAAATGGGATCAGCTAATCTGACACAAATTCAGTCTCAGCGCATTTACTTTGCAAAACTGGGAGACACTCCAGTACTTATCTTGCTGTCCCCCACTAGTACACCTCAACCCTGCACCTCAGACTAATAATCCCCAATTTACTGCCTTTTAGGGAGGTGCTACAAACATGGTTATTTCAACACTAATCAAGTAACCTACCCCTCAGATGTGGCACTGTTTTCTCCTCCTTCTGCCTTGGACCGCACCCAAGTATACCTTTGGGGACGAGAGGGAGTGATACAAGTCAGGTTAACAACCATAACAAAAACAGCACAACACAGCACCACATAACATGGCATGCTTTTCTTAGCAAGCAGCACTGGGGCTTCCCCCAAGCAGGAGTACCCACAATATGAGCACAATGAAGTGTGAGGTCTCTGAACTTGGCTCTCATTAACTTTTCAGAAGCAGCATTTAGGGGTACACAAAGGGCTGGCCTAATCGAGAAACTTCCTTATTTATAACTGAAACTACAATCCAACCATTCACCCCTGTCATCTACCAAATGGCAGTACTCAGAAAGAACTGATCAACAGCCCCTGGCTAACAAGGCTGATGGAATTGCTAAAGGTATCCCTGTCTACATTCTACTTGCTTCATTCTATAGGTTTCTACCCTCCAGCCACTTTTTTGTATTTAATACTCTGAGCCAAACTAAGAATAATCATCAGAAAACATCACCTTCCAGTATTTCCAGAATCCCCTTCGTGATGTTTGCGTCATTTACTTCGTATATTCTCTCATGTTGCTAGAATAATTTTTAAGTATTGCTGCCTTCGAGCATCACCTAATCTTCTCAAAATGTTCCTGTGTCCGACCATTGCTTTATGCTTTCAGCCTTTGAGCAATCAGTTTTTCTTCCTAAAGAGGTGGTCTAAGAAGTAACCTTTCAGGGGGTAAGCTGTTTGCCTCTTTTCCTGACTTTAGGGATCATTAAATGACCCAATATAGCACTATCTCACCAGCAAATAATGTTGTTTCTTTCTACATGCAGTCCTAAAAAAGTCTCTGTATTCTCATGAAAACTGATCTTGGCCTAAAACATTGAAATGTGGCCTCTACTTTTCTTTCAAATGAACCTCTCCTTACTTTCCATCCTTTGCATCCGTCTTCTGTCTGAACACAGCCTACTGTAAGTCACATGCATCATTGCCTTAATCCCTATTATTGTATATCTGCAAATTGCCCACACATCATTTCAAATATCAAAACCTATCCTTTAAATCATACCGTTGCACAGTAACAGTATCTAATCTCCTGTAGCTCATTCATTAATAACGCCAACAATTTACATGAATTCACATTTCCCATCCCCCAAAGATCACAACTTACTCCCTTAAAAGCCACATCAGGGATAGCAAGAGATAGAGAAACAAAAAAATACAATACAATACAGTAGCTTTTATTGATTATGGTGAGCATGGAACGTAGCTGTAGTGCACTATTGTATGGAAAGTGGGAGACATTTTGGACTCCTACCTTGTGGATCACGTATAAGACAGAAGATGGAGGGTGACAGGGATGTACATTGTAGAAGATTTTAAGTCGGCCAGATTCTTGCGAATGAACAACTGAGACAGATACCCCTTTGAAGAGTAAAGACAGCCACTGCCCCTTTCCTGATTCATTCATTCATGACTTTCTCCTGGGTTTTTCTGACAGGGAACTCCCAGCTCAATCCCTCCTTCCTGCTGAACTACTTTGAAGGCCAAAGATGAATGTCTGTTACTGCTTAATGGTAGTTCAGATTGCTGTACTTTACAACATGGTTTTTACATTGGGTGCCTTTGCATCACATTATAATTTACCTTTATAAATGCTACCACCACAGTGTGTAGATTTACATCACACTAGCTTGGTAACTTCATGTTTTTGAAAAAGTAGTTGAAAAAACCAACAAGAAATGTTTATAAAAAAGCTTTCCGCTACACTTTTATAACTTATTTGAAACAAAAGAATTTGTTATAAATTAAAAATAATATAATATAAAAAGATGTGCAGTACAGAAAGTTTGTGAAATCACAAACCAAGATGGAAGAACCAGCATAAATAAAAATAGAATATAAGAATAAAAATGGTTTCCTGTTACAAATTTACTCATAAAATTAAATAGATTCTGGAAAACATTTTTCCCCAAGAAAAAATTGTGAAACCCAGAAAAACCTATGTAACTGACCAATCACCATTTTGTGGTCATTGTTGGGAGACCTCTCTAGTGCTTAGACAACACCAAGCAAGCTGTGACTCTTACATTAAAGAATGTCACCTATATACTGGAATAGTTAAGTGAACAAGTGAAAACTACCAAATATCTCACACAATTAGTATTGTTTCAAATCATCAACAATGATTCAACAAAAGTTCCCTGATTTTGTACAGTGACTCTACCTCAGAGGAAACCAGCTCAGTTCTCACCCACAGGGAAATGTCAAGAGACGTAGAACCAAAGGCACAACAATCCAGCGACAAACAAATAAGGATTAAGACATCAACCTACTTTAAAATCAGGTGTACAGAATGTAAACAAATATATATTTTTCCAGAGGAAAACAGGAAAAGAAAATCACACACAAACACTTCTACAGTAGGCAAATATAAACAAGATAATATGCTAAAAACACATTTTTATGTAAAACAACAGGCATACCGATTACAAAAATGACGTTTGCCCTACAGGGAAAAATTAATTAATCTGAAGAAAAACATATAAATATGAACATAAATTTGTTACAAAACCGAAAAGGGTTCTGGAAAAAATAAATTAATGACCAGTGAATAAACAGATCAATCACATCGAGAGACCATACTGAAAAGATGAACAGTCCACTTCAACTACCACCTTCAAAGTAAAAGATACATTTAAAGTGTACTCAGTTATAACAGTTAATTAAAAAAATGCTTAATTTATACAATGTAATTAAACTAATTTTGATCTCTTCCTTGATAAATAAAGGTCTTAAAATTGAGGTCATGCCCGCAAAAATGTTTGTAATGACCAAGTGGGGGGCTGCATTCCATTCCTTTTTTGTAAAGAAAGACACACTGACCGACAGGCTCATTGGAAGTGTGTCAGCTATCTCTCTGACCACTGCCGGGGTCACTCTCTGGGGGACTTTATTGGAACAAACTTAGAGCATAACCACTCTGCCTCTGCTATTGACACTGTCACCAGATAAACAGTGAACCAATAAAGGTGTTAGCCAGCACTTCTAACAAATCCTCTTTTTCCATTTTAAAAGAGGTTGCACAAAATTTCCTTATGTATGTTGATGGAAAATGTTTTTTCTTCTGTTACCCACTTAACGTTAAAAAAAGCATACAGCAAAATACAATTCAAATTCAAAAATAATCTTTCAGCACATTTTGGAACCAAATTCTACTTAAACACATCTTCTTACTTCAAATGAAGTTTTTTTTTTCTACTCTCCCAGTAATCCAATTTATAAATCACAATCCAAAGTGTAAATCAACTAAAACTAGAAAAAAGTTAATACATTTTACAAACAATCACATGAGGAAAGCCCAGAAAAAAATGATTTAAAAAGTAAGTGAGCTATAGTTTAATTATACCACAAACTTACTAAAGGGTATAAAAATACAGATCCCCACTCTTTCCAAATATAATCCATGCATGATACTCTTAACAAAATGGAAAATAAGTATAGTCTTTAAAGAATATTTTAAATAGCCTAATTACAAATAGAAAGGAAAAAGAAAGTAGATATAAATTAAGATTTTACATGCCTCACCTCCTACTAATGAAACTAAAGTTCCAAGAAGACAATCCAGAGCTGTGTCAGATATCTGGATACTGAAACTCAAACAATTCATTTTTCAAAAAGTGTGAAGTGTATTGAATTACTTTAAGGTAAACCTAACCTATATTCTTGTAATACCCTTTTCTTTTTATTTAAAAAAAGGCATCCGAATTACACATCGTACTAACTACATATAGTAGGCCACAAGGACACACCAATAAATAAACACAGATATCACTACTGCATGCTATGAACTTGTTAATATATCTTGTTTGTCCGGTACGTAATGAGTAAGTATTGTTTTACATGCTTTAGAATGACCACACTTGTAAAAACCACGCTGTTCCATAAGCCATCCCCTTGAGACTTGTGAGATTGTATAACTGTGTACTAACATGTCCTTTAAAGAGGGTGACTTCCTACATGTAACAGGGGGAGTAAGTGGTAGATGAGACCCAATTACCGGATCAGACCTAACAAGAAGCGAGTGCTTACAAAATCATTTTTTTGGGGCCTGGGAATTGGTTTTGTAAGTAGTAATTAGACAAAGCTGGTTAGATCCCTCCTTTGTCCTGATTCTAGAAAAAATAAGCTCATCCCTAGACTTGAATCTCACCTTCTTTTTTGCTTCCTGTAAGACTCTTCTAGGATAACCTCTTGCTCTGAATATCCCAATCATTCTTCCTTCTTCCTCTTGATAAGATTGTGGGTTACTGCAATTACGTTTGGCCCTCAATAACTCCCCATAAAGGGATGCTCCACTTCAGTTTGGCCGGGTGATGACTCCACCAATGCAAAATACTATTGCCAGCTGTAGGTTTACAGTACACTTAAGTGTGAATCGTCCCATCCCTCATTTGGACTAAAATATCCAAAAATTCAATCTCTTTGTCATTAGTTTTATAGGTGAAAGCCAAATTCCAATTGTTTTTTTAAAATATATATTTTTTAAAAATAGAAAATTATTTTTAGTGCCATCCCAGATGACAACTATATCATCTATATATCGTGACCAGAAAATTATGTGTCTCGTCCAATCCTCATTCTGATCTGTCCAAACTACCTGTTCTTCCCACCAACCCATAAAAATGCAGGCAAAACGTGGGGCAAAACAACTGCCAATTTTGCAGTCCCGATTAGCTGCGAATACCATGTGTCATTAAACAAAAATGTACTATTCTTTAGGCAAAACCTAAACATCTCCAATAACATCATAGAGTGATAAAAAAACAGATGGGTGTATCCCTAAAGAAATGTCTGCATGCAGCTATTCCCTGCTCATGATCAATAAAGGTATAAAGAGATACCACATTGTGACTAAGAGATATGGTATGCCATTAATTTTTGTTATCAAATCGGTGCTGTCTCAAGAATAGGTTAAGGACATGAGGTAACAAGAAAAATCTAGATAAATGGAATGTTGTTTGCAGAGACTATTAGTCTACCCGGTGGGTTGTTCTTGTTTTTGTGTATCTTAGGAAGCAAATAAAAACAAGGGGCCACTGGTTTCTTTGCATATAGAAACTGGTATTCCTCCTCACATAACAGATCTCGGTTTCTCCAATCCCCAAGAATTCCATGGTACCTCACAATCGACTGTCTATATGCCTCAAATGTGGTCAGCTCATAATCACCTGATCTAATCAACAGTCTCTCAGCCTCTTGTGTACACTTTCTAACATCCCACAAATCAATATTTCCTCCTTTATCAGACGGTTTGATGACAATACTTGTATCCTGTGCTAAGGATAAAATGGCATCCCTCTGCGGTTGTGAGACATTATCAATACGGCCAGGCATATGACTTTTCCATATCCGTAGCAGATCCCTTATTGCAATTTCATGAAAAGTATCAATATTATCAAGAGGTGTGATAGTATTACAAATTGACCTTGATTCAAAAGGGTTGGTGGAAGTCCTACCAAGTTCAAGATTCACATTACACAATAAATCTCTCTCAGTTGCCCATTCAACCCCACCAAGTTTAACTTCTCTAAGTGTAGCCAAACTGTCTGTCACCTAGACACAAGTCATCAAAGGTATGATCCACCATACCACCAACAACTAAATTGTCTGTACATTTATTTTCTTGTTGCTTGAATACTTTCATCAATTTAAGCTTACATATAAAAGAAATATATCAACATGTGTTCTACAATAATCCATATGATTCCTACGGCAAAAAGAGAGTCCCAACTCCAAAAGGGAACGTTCATTCTCAGTTAATATATGTTCAGATAAGTTCATAATTGTGAAAGATTTCTCACCCATCACTTCTGTTCGACTGCCGGGTCACTCTCCCATGCAGCAACTTGGTTAATTCTCCCTCCTCAACATGTTTTCATCCTTTTGTGTTGGTGCCGCCTGTTTCTTTTGGTGTTTTTTTGCAAAGGCCTTTGATTTGTTGTAAAAACAATATTCATCAGCAGTGGTGAGAGATGTGGCATCCTTATCTGAGATATCAGAGTGTTCCTCCAAATCCGAATATAATTCGGACCCAGACTCCGATGTGACCAGCTCCTGTTGTCCCCACGCACCCACTTGTTTGAATTGTTTAATGGCCCCATCATATTTTCTCCCAACGGTCAGTATCCTGCCATTTGCATAGTCCTGTTTATCCCAGAGGAATTTCTTGTTTTTTCATTTGAATCTCCTCCTCCTACTTGCAAATCCTAGGCTCCATCTACTAATTGAACCATGTTACCTTTAATTTGGCAATTTCCTCACATATCTAATTCATATTTAGCATATTTAGATAATAAAGTCATCATTTGTTACATGTATTTGCCTTAAGGGATGACCGTTCGACCAAACATTTAGGTTGAGGGTTTTGGTAAGCAGGAGTAATCAGTATATGTAAGACCCTAGGGACCCTCCCTATTTTAATATAGTTGTCCAAAGATGTTACCTCCCACCATCTGTTAACCTCTCTTTTTTTAGTAGTTTCTCATACTGGTATAATAGCTGTTTAAGAGTTTTTACTGTGCTCGTATTGTCCTCAGATGACGTGGAGGGAGTCTTCAGATCCGTGTTTTCGAATTCATTGAAGAGGCTCTGTGTTTTCTCCCACCTTTTCATACGTATTCGCTCCATTTCTCAATCCAAAATATCTCCAATCTCAACACTTATGTTGCGCAATCCCCAAATCCTTCATTAACCTCAGTCCGTGGCAGACACCTCTACCAACAGTGTCCTTTTAAACTGAGCACTCACCCGCTGTATTACGGTAAAGAGATAAAGAGACAAACCACTTGTCTTTGAGCGGTACGGAGCTCACGCAGTCCAAAGGAGGTGGTTGCGGGGATCAGCCACAATATCAGATTAAAATCGCTCATCTGATGCCGATCACTTCCAGCTCACAAGGTAAGTGCATAATCGCAGGAAACGGGAAACCCACTAACATATAAACAAAAGCACCATAAAAGTAATCCAGACACCGAAAACGCACCCCAGGCCAGGACCTGGTTCAATGAGAAAGGTTTCATTCAGCAATGCATTTCACTCTTGTGATCTTTTTCACAGCCAAAGTTAAATCCGTGTGTAATTCCCCTTAAAAACATGTTTACAGCGTCATCATGAGGAAAAGTGAAATGAAAAACAGACCATCACCAATGTTGAGCTACATGAAAAATTAGACTTGCTTTACAGTTCTCATGTTAAGCAATCGAAAACATCTGGAAGAGCTTCCCATTATAATAGTCTCAGATATCCACCCCCAAAGTAAATGCAAACTTATTTTAAAAAACAACTACAAAACTGTATCCCCCCCAAAAATAAATTAAATATCAGCACCTCAAAGAAAATAAATACCCACCATGAACCCTAAAAATAAATAACCCTAAGACTTAAAATTATAACCCTCTACACTTAAATAATTATGCAAAAATACACTATCCACATACTGTAGTGCTCATATGACAATAGCAACCCATCCCTAACAACGAAAGCACTACCCATAAATTGAAAAAAAACTGTTTCCAAAAACATCCTCAAGACTTACATAACAACTCTCCCACTTAAATATGTGCACAAAATTATACACTACTCACCAAGTGCAACAGCACCAATAACCTGTCACTAAAACCTAACACACTACATAGTTTGTTTTATGTCTTGGTAAGCAGAGGCCTTAGGATAATATTTTAAGGGGTTTGAAGCTTGTAGGTCTGGTTTAACAACTGTGGATGCACTATCAAGGGCAATAGGCCTTTCTTATTGATTGTGAATATAGTGACAAGGGGCCTGACAGCTTTGCAGAGTGGGCTACTCCATCTCCAACGTGACGGCTATCCCATCCGCCATATTACGATCCTATTATAGCCTATGGAGATCGTAATATGACAGACGGGATATCTGTCACGTTTGTGACGGAGTAACCCTTCTGCCAAACACTAAGGGGCATATTTAAGAGCCCCTAGCGCCACTGGTGCGTCACTTTATGTGACGAACTGCCGGCGCTACGCTCTGCTCCATATTTACAAGGAGGTGTAACGCCACTTTTGTGGTGTTACGCCTCCATGTAAATATGGACCCCTCCGCAGTTTTCTGCGTCAAAGGGGTGTGCAATGGGTGTTGCTGTGGGCGTGCCACAGCAACATCCATTGTATTTTGATGCTGCCTCAGATTTACAAGATTTCGTAAACCTGAGGCAGCACACACAGAAGTGCATAATCACCATTAGTGATTATTTATGTGCGGGACGGGACACCTTCCCACACATAAACAATCACACCCCTCAATGCAGACATACTTGCACAATGGTGCAAGGATGCCTGTGTTGGCAGCTAAATTTAGCACCAGCACAGGGGACAACACAGGGGTGGGCCATATTCAATTAAATATGGCGCATCCTTGTGTTGGAAAATGACGGAGCACGGCGCTGCCAATTTTGCCCCAGCGTCGTGCTCTGTCATTTTCCCATAAATATGGGTCTAAATGAGGCCCCAAGTCTGTAGACCTAATTGCGCTGATGGTGAACACTCTGTGTTTTTTCAGTAAACCTAGTTAGAGCTATCGCGGTTTTCCATGTTAGGGGTCACAGAAGTGCAATTTGTCACTAGGTACCTTGCAGATAGTGTCGGCAAACTAAATTTATGGAATTAGTTATCTGTGAAAAAATATTTGGTGTAGGTTATTCATGCCCTGGTTATCTTTGAGGCCCAATACAGGAATGTGTTCCCTTCCTGGACTAGTATACTATTTTGTATAGTGTTTTGTCAATCATATATTACATATATACATATATTTGTAATGCTATATGTGGTATTTATCTTACTGTAAATTAAAGTACTTTTCCTTTTAAAGATAAAAGCACTGGCTGGCCAATTATTTATTGAGTGTTATGTGCTACTGAGTTCTAAGTTTCCAGCTCCTATTCTATTCTAGTAGCATTTATGAAGCACTGCAGTCACTAAAAAGGGTAGCTCAGAACGCTGGGAAATACTGAGAATTGCATTTTCATAAGCTCTAATATGAAAAAGCTAGAGTCAGGTCTTCAGCACTTTAAGAAAAGCAAGATGGTCAAATGTCAGATGCCGTGATAGAGTAAAAGTGTTCCAGCTTTTAGGAGAACTGGTGCCAAATGTTAGACCTGGCATTCTCAGAGCGGTCTTACGCCAGATATTTTGCCTCCTGTTTTGTTGCTGTATCTTTTTTTGGCCTTAGGACTCTGAGAACTTTACCACTGCTAAAAAGGGCTAAAGTACATGTGCTTCTCCCGTAAAACATGGTATTCTTGGTGTATCAACAATTGGCACATTTAATTTAGTTGTAAGTTCCTTGTAAAGTGGTATACCATATACCCAGGGTCTGCAAATTAAATGCTACTAGTGGGCCTGCAGCACTGATTGTGCCACCCACTTAGGTAGCTCTGTAAACATGTCTCAGGCCTGCCACTGCAGAGTCTGTGCGTGCAGTCTCACTGCCACCCTGACTTGGCAGCTAAAACCTCTTCCCAAGCCCTAAATTCCCTTTTTCTTACATATAAGCCACCCCTAAGGTAGGCCCTGGGTAGCCCTTAGGGAAGGGTGGCACACAAGCAAAAAGCTGGACATGTACTCTTAAGTTTTTCATGTCCTGGTAATAAAAAACTCCCAAGTCATTCTTCATTACTGTGAGACCTGTCACTCTCATAGACCTGAGGTGGGAATTCCTTATAATACCTTTAAGCTGTAACTCCTGATCTGAGCAGGGTAGCTGCATCATGTTTAGTACCATTGAAATGCTAATAATAAATCCTCTTTACTGGTGATGTTGAATTTATTATTAGTTTTAGAAATGCCACTTTTAGAAAGTGGGCATTTCTCTGCACTCACTGCCCTATGTGCCCTCAGACTATCTCCAATACACGTCCGCCCTGGGCTAGGTGACAGCTACACTTGTGCATTCCTTCCAGATACCCACAACACAGGATACTCAATTGCATCTGTGTTCATCTGCATACTAATGGGTCTTTCTGGGGAGGAGGTTGGGAAGGGCTC
Organism: Pleurodeles waltl; assembly: GCF_031143425.1. Taxonomy (NCBI): domain Eukaryota; kingdom Metazoa; phylum Chordata; class Amphibia; order Caudata; family Salamandridae; genus Pleurodeles; species Pleurodeles waltl. The sequence continues at coordinate 672,478,850 of NC_090440.1, forward strand.
ACGCTTACACTTCAAAGGGTAATGACCAGAGTCCACACAAAGGGACTGACTACTCCCCACTGACAGTCTGGAGCTGAGGCTGACCTGATAGGGGGACCTGTGCACTTCACAGAAATCTTTTGTAGTCATCCCCCACATCAAGGGCACTTTCTAGTATAAGTAATGAATCTCTGACCCACTGAAATTAGAACAATTCCGGGCTCAAGGGAACTCTGCTGGAGTAAAGGCTGCTGTGTGCCAGGATAGCCACTCTGCTAGACCTTACTGTTCCCAGGAACTGCTCTTCTGCCCTGTTGTGCTGCCTGCTGAACTCTGCCCTGCACCCCAAGGACTAATCATCTCTCCAGAGTGTCAGCAAGGGCTTGCTGACTTGCCTTCGGTTTAATTGAGGGTTCTCCAGGTCATCAAAGTCCCCGTCGCTCCATCAGGATATCACTGGTCTCAACATCCCTGAGAGACTATGAGGGTCATTACGACTCCGGCTGAAGGAGATATTGTGACGGTAATGCCGCCAACAGGCTAGCGATACCTAACGCCACATTATGACATTAACGGTTTGGCTGAAACTAACCTGCCAATGTACCACTCCGACCGCCATGGTGGTAGCAGCCGTTGGGCTGGAGATAACAATCTCCAGCCCGGCGGCCACTATTGTGCCACCGGCGGCATCATGATCCTGCCTACCGCCATGGTTTCCGTGGCTTTCGTAATGCCACGAAAACCATGGTCACTATCAGTGACAGGGAATTCCTTTGCTGTCATTGATAGGAGGCCCCCTCCCCCCAACACTCCCCAGAACACCCCCCAGACCCTCCTCATCTACAGTCCCCCACCCTTCCAACCTCCCCCCATACACACACACACACACACACTCATTCACAGAGACATAGTCGCATGCATTAATTCATTCACGCACACATCCTCAAACACATCCACACTTACACGCAGACACGTATTCTCATTTCCATTCATACATGCACTCACACACATGCATACACGCACGCAGACAACACTAAACACACACTCGCATTCACACTCACACATACATGCACCCCCTACACACACACACACAACACCCCCTCCCCTGTCGGAATCCCGACGTACCTGAATCCAGGGGGTCTTCCGGCAGGGGAGGGGATGGGGAACTGCTCCCTCCAGCAGTGCCCACTGGCAGAACACCTCCAGAGAGTATTATTTTTCATAATACGGCTGGCGGCGGTCTACTGGCGAGGCACTGCTGGTGGTAGCCGCGTCACCTTACCATCATCTGGCAGTATGACTACAGACAGATTTCTGCCCTTCTTGTGGTGGAAATCCAGCTGTGGTCATAATTGAGTGAACAGATGGTAGCCTTGACAACGGTCTTTTGGCGGCCGTTGCCACGGCGGTAGGTGGCATTTACTGCCACTGATAAAATGAGGGCCTAAATGAGGTGCCCACAGGATGGTCCCTGCTCCTAGCAGCCTACTGTGTGTTGGGTTGGAGTTCCCCCCCTCTTCCATGTTGCAGAGATCAGGAGAGAGAGTGTGGTCCTCAGGGACCTGAAGGACTCTGCTACCAGACCGACATTACTGCGCAGCCTGCACTCTTCCTTCAGAGGGAGTTGTGTGCCAAAATGAGTGATGCGGGCTCATCAAACCAGCTGCAGGAAGAAAGCTGTATGGCAGCACAGTTCAGCTGAGATGCAGCTCGGCGAGGTGAGCTGCTATTGTAGGACTGCGTGTAGAAGCACACTGGTGCTTCCAACAGTCCATCAAACTCCTAGCCCTGACACCTGCCAATGCACTCAACGAGGAAGGTATTTTAGACATTTCCATCTCCTCTGTGTGTGCGCGGGAGGCGACCGGAATATAGATCAGAAGGGGGAGCGCCAGCTCTAAGTGAAGTCTTGCTAAATTTTTCTAAATATCGCTTTCCGACCTGGATTCGTCCAGTTGCACCCTACTTTGTATATTAATCAGATCTGTATCGTGATAATCTCGATTTGCTAAGATAAATTATCTCTATTTTTGTATAAACCCGGTGTGGAGTATTTTTGTGGTGTTTTTACTGTATTTGCGTGTGTGTTGAACAAATACTTTACACATTTCCTTCTAAGTTAAGCTTGCCTCCTTTCTGCCAAGCTACCAGAAGGTGAGTACAGGCTAATTTATGTTGTGTACTTGACTTACCCTGACTAGGATTGTGGACCCTACTTGGACAGAGCACATACCAGTGTCAACTAGAGACACAATTTATAACACCAAATAAGTGACCGATCATTCACCTTGCCTAAGACTGTGAATCCTGAGTATGTGAGCAAGTAATAATATAGACAGGTGGCTGATACCTTGCTGATTTGGCTAAAGAATTTGAGGTTTTGATCAAACCAGATGCCCAGGTTGCGGACTTCAATTAATGGAGTAAGCAGGATACCAAGTGCCTTATAACACCAGTTAATTGACCAGAAGAACCCTTTCTCTGACAGAACAATCTCAGTGTTGTCTGCATTGATTTTAAGAAAATCGTTGTTCATCCGATTGACAACTCCTAGCAGACACTGTTGGAAATTGAAAGGAGTGTTGTTAGGGGATTCGCAAATATTAAAAAGAATTTGTGTGTCATAGGTGCAGGTTGTGAAAGAATGGCCAAAAGAGCGAATTAGTCTTCCTGAAAGATGGACGTATACATTAAAAAGTGTGGGACTCAAGTATGAGCCCTGCCACACTCCTTCCTCTAAATTCTGAACTTCTGATCTAAAAGATGGGAGACAAATTGCTTGAAAATGGTCAGAAAGATAAGACGCAATTGTGGGCTTTGGAATGCACACCAGCCTCGGAGAAGCAGACAAACAGAATCTTGTATGCAGCTGTGCCGAAGACTGTCAATAGGTCAAGTAGGACCAAGGCAACTCAGTGATTTGATCCACTTCCAGGTGGATATGATCTACAGTGGATAACAGGGCTGTTTCTGCCAGAGAAAGACATGGAAAACAGATTGAGCTGGATCCAGAATTCGATTTTTCTTAAGAAAAGAAGAGAGTTGAGCATGTACATTTTTTTTAAGGATCTTGATAAAGAATGGAAGTAGGGAGATAAGCCTATAATTGATGAGGATAGAAACATCTGCAGAGGATTTTTTTTGAGGAGTTAAAACCAAGGTCAGTTTCCAGGAGACAGGAACCACACCTTTGACATGTAAATGATTGTAGAGATTGTGTAAAGAAGGGATAATAGTGTCAGTTACCTGATCAAAGATATAAACTGGGCATGGGTCCAGTGGGAACCCTGATTAGAGAAGACAAGATTTTTGAATTTGTCTAATTCCAGAGGTACAAATCCCAAGACAACTTGAGTGAATGTGAGAGAGGGCGAGATGCAGGTGGGAGATTATACTGCTAGTTTAGAAAGGGACTCCGAAATTACCCTGATTTTATTATGAAAAAAGAAAGATAGGTCATGTCATCATTTTTTTGAATGAGTGATGAAATTGTGACAGCAGTCTGTATTAAGCAAATTAGTAGATATTTTAAAAATGGATTTAGGGGAATTATTAGCTGAGTCAATTTGTAGGGAAACGTAGTTAGCTCTGTCTGTTCTAATTTGCCTTTTGTAGTTTCTTAATTATTTTGATAAATATTTCACTTATCGGGTGAATATTCTAGATGCCAGTCTCTTTCTGTTTTCTTGCACCTGAGTTTAGCATCGCTAAGTGCTTCAGTAAACCAAGGTTCTATCAGGCCTCTTTTATGAATACATTTGACATTTCGTAGGAGGCTGGCCACAAGTCCTCAGAATATGAACACATGAGACCACACAAACCTATTTAAAGCTTAAGAGGATTTCACTAAATAATGTACATTAATAACTAATAGGTAGAACTGAGGCTCCATATGGGACGAATAAACGAATGGGTGCAGTGCCCATGAGTTGTGACAATAGTAAAATATGATGGGAACAACTCTCAGTGCTTGCAAGTGTCCTACTCCAGTTGCAATTAGAACTCCTAAGCTAGGACTGTTGGGGACAGTCAGAGAGGGGATCAAAACCTCCAATTATGTTGATAAATGCTATGTGAAGAGGACAGTGTTATGGTCTGACCTACGAGAGGAAATATTTCATATGAAATGGTCATGTCAGGGTGAGCAAAGACTAAATCAAATGTATGAGTAGCTTTGTCAATCAAAGTGGCGACTATTTGAGTCATACAAGGGCTTAAAAAAATTTCAGAAGAAACCTGAAATTCGGTATTGCCAAGATGTTAAAATACCCTAGACAGATACATTTGGAGAAGCTGAGAACAGTAGGTGTTTCTGAGTATTATTATAGTCTCTGGTGACTTCTGTGTTTATATCTCACATAACTACTCTGGGGGTGTGTGGGTGGCTTGACCTGGTTTGCCTTTCCTGCCTTGGGAGAAAAGTGCTAAAGGAGAGTGCTTGGTTTCAGTTTGGCATGATAAACGTTTTGGGCTTCTTGGATGCCATGGCAAACAATCTCAGTTGATACAGTTGAGGCCCAGTAACCCACGAATGCCCTTCCCAAAAAGTCCTTATAGAGGACCTATGCTGCTTAAGTGGATAGTCAATTCAAACATTGGCATACATTTTATTTTCTTAACTGTGTCTTCTATCTGAAGTCATTAATTGTTTGGATAGAAGTTTCATACTCTCATTAACGGAATACTTCAACACAGTTTAGGTATGGGTACATTGATGAATCAGTAACAAGCATTACAAATAATAATACTTCACAAACTGTAAATACATCATTTTGAATACTTAAGGTAAACCAAGTATTACTCTCAAGGGGTGATGTCCCCGAGTTATGGAGCCAGGTTGTGTTGGGGATAATGTGTAATGTCTTCTTGCCTAGTGGATGGTTGTCCTGTAAAGTAGAATTGTGTCTATAAGAAGGACCTAAGGAACCGTCAATCTGTTTGACAAATATTCACTGTGGCATTTCTTAACATTAAAGTATTTTCTCTTCCGTTCCTGTCTAGTGTCTGTATTCGGTTTTCCTCTCCATTGGTTATAGTGTTTGGCATGATATTCCAGTGCTCTGTCATTATTATCAGAGTAGGGTTGGCATTCAGAATGCATATTCAGGAGAGATGACCCATTCTGGGATGGATGAGAAAGATGTCTCCATGACTACCACGTGTAGGGAAATCTCCTTGAGAATTATCGTCCAGCACAATTACTGAGAGTCATGAAGCTTAGCCTCCTGGCCTTGAGAAAGTTAGTTATAGTCCTGTGAAAGTTATAGGTCACCCATGAAGCTGCATCCACGACCATCAGGATGAATGAATTGTCAGATCAGAACTCACCTTTAGCATTGGTAAGATATAGATGGGTCTGCCCATTGTTCGACACGTTGAAAAGGGTCTGTTAGTCCTCTGGTGCAACTCTGGGTCTCAGAAAGACCCAGATCCAAGGTAGGCCCTGCCGAAAAATGTGTGGACATAAGTGGGATGAGGCATCCGGCCACAACTTGTTTCTGATGTCACATGGCATCATATGTGGAGTGTTCTAGTGTCTGACATCCATAAGACACTACAGCACTCCACATATGATACAGGTGCTTCCTTTTGTAAGCATATCAATCACTGGAACAAACAGCTGTCCTTTCTTGGGAACTGACTGTTCTGCCCGGCAGTCCAACTGGAAAGGAGAAAGTATAGCCTTTCACTAGCGAATCGTCTTGGGGGAATCTGTGGGCCTGGCCTGTGCCTTCTTAGTAATACCTCATGGTTCTACCTAGGAGCCTGCAAAGAGTACTTTGGGGCTGTAGCAGACGTTTCTCCCACAATATACCCTTTATATTGAAAGTCAAACGCGTTCACACCTAGTGTGTGCTGCTGGCCACACTTCCCTTTACATGCATTCTTCTGCAGTCACCCAGAGACTGAAAGACATTTCAACATTTTCGCTTTGCAAGGGAGGGCACACATGGGTACCACTTTCTTCCCTGCTTGGAGGGTTAAGTACTCTTCCTGGATCTCAAGACCACGTAAAATGTTGAACTGTTTGTTTTTATTCTGAGCATTATTTGGAGGGTTGCTAAATGTCAGTCTCTCTTCTTTCCTTTATACTCATCTTCCCGTTTATTCCTTTTCACCATCCATGTTTCCATTTCTCCAGTGGTTGTGGCCCAAGCCAGTGCATCATCACCAGCAATCAGTGTGCACAGCTTAATCTTGCTGATTTGGCACAGGAGGGGTCTCAAGCCTACCATCTTGACGCCCTCCACATCGGCCTCTCAGGACAACATCGTTTTCAGGGGCCACAACTGTGAATCAAAAGACCCACACAATTTGGTAGCAGTGTACTCTTGTGTCGTGAATCCCCCAAATGTTGGGCACATCCACACTGACTTCCTTAGCCCCAAGGCAATATTTGCTCATAATTCTCTCCGGACACCCCCAGCCCTGCCCTCCCCCACTTAAGAGAAACACAAAGCAAGCAGGGGTCTCTTATTCTTCTATATAACAAGCTAGATTCTTCAAGATTCAGAGTGTTGCGAGTCAGAAAAACTTGCCAGAGATACTCTTGTCTGCAGAGTTTATATGTAGTTGCACAGACCCTTACAATGTTTACATGTAATACACAGCAGAGATACAAAATAATTGGTATTTAAAATGATTTTTAACGTATTATGAACAATCAGCACACAAATCTTGAGTTTAATAATAAGAACTATAACTATTATTCCAGTAGCTATCATATGAAATAAAATGAATATTAGAAACATACCAACCATTTTATACCCCACATTCCTACAGCCTATAATAATTAATCAAAACTCTACTTGTCCTTATATCATTACCTTGTATCATTATCAGTCTCACAATCATGGTTTTTGGAGAACAGTTAGCACCATCTTTTTCTACTTTTATGCCAAGCCATCTATTACACCTGCATGCCTCCGGGGAGGTTTTTATTCAGATATTAAATCTCCAGCATTCTCAAGCGACCATTCTTTATATTTGCCCGCCTGAATTCATAGGTCTCTTTTTACATTCTTCTTCAATGATGCTCCATGGAGAAAGAAGGGGGGATGTGTTTGTGCAGCTTCTTGCATCTGTGTTGCTGCGTGAACAATGCCTCGGATGGAGACATATCTAAGCGGCAGGAAATTGTATCGAAACATACTTTCTTCTACATTAGCGCTGTGCTTGATCGGATGACCTTGCAATGTTGCTTAGCATACATAGGTCTGAAGCAGCAGAACAGATATTCTGCTTTCTGCTTTTTTTTGTTATTTTAATTAGCACAACTAATGTCAGCCTGTTTATGGAAAAATATGGGGATCCTACACAATCTGTTAGCTGTAATCGCATTCAAAATGTGAGTTCTTTAGGCCTTCCACATACACAAGCCACAAAATGAGTGCAGTCATGTTTAACTTTTGTATGTAACATGAACTTATTGTCATGATGAAAAGCCCCGAAACGTACATCAGTTGATTAGGACTGTGTTTGTGGACACTGTTCTTTGTAACTTTGTACATAATTCTTGCATATTTTCTAACCATTCCTCCCATATGCACAGGGGATAAAGAGGTGTATGCATATCTCATCCATTATTATGTAATTCAAGTATTGCTACAGTACTTTTTATTGCTGGGATTGTATCTGTTTACCTATTTGTCCCACGGACATTCTGACATTATTCGGCAGCCCTCCCAACACTAGAATGGCAAACTCCCAAGCATGTCCTGGGAGGCACTTACTGCCAGCCCTCTCCTTTGTTACCGTCCAACACAGGTTAACTATCCCTCATTGCGGCCTTTACTTCAGCGAAGACAGCTGGGAAAGTCTGCTTTTCATGAAAAATCATCTCTGGCTACAGATCTCCCTTTGATACTTTTCTTTTCATGTTTTTTTTTTCTGGTCCTGTCCCTTCGCAGCAATTCACCCTTAACTTCTTCACCCCTCTTTTTTCCTGTCTTTGATGTTTAGTTCTCTTTGTTTAAACCCTGTTTAACCAGTATCATTGGTGTTGGTATTATTGATATTCGGCTACATGACAGAAGCATGAACAATCAGACTCCCAGTATTACTAATCTGATCACAAGTAAGCCGTGCTCTACTTGACAAGAGTCAGACAACATTGGAGCTTTTTTAGAGGTGTTGGAGCAGATATGCTAATATGAGAATATTCTAATGATTTGCGTATACATACTAATGAGAAATAATGACAATCGAAACTAATAAATGAAAATAACGTGTAATGTGCAAAATATGCCCACGGGGAGTGGTCACCATCTGTGTTAACAGTACTAAAATAATGTGAAAAATTTATTAATATGACATAACTGATGATATAATCTTTGTTTCATGATGCTACGTATCCTTAACTTAGCCGAACTAGAGGCCTGGTCGGCGCTGGGCCTTGCTTGCTTAAACGTAGAGACGCGATGAGCTGCCGAGGCCTGGAACTGAAGAAAAGGACCTTGAACTGTACAGAGTTCAAATGAGCTCTGCTAGAATTTTCGGCAAATGTACCAGCGGACAGGAGACGATCAGAACAAATTGATACAATTATGTGTAGAGTAGGGTGAATGTACTTTCCCAGGACTCAAACAATGGAACCACTAATAGACTGTGGACAACAATTTCGTTACCTGAAGGGCCGGATGATGTTCTCATCGACAGAAGGACCAATCATATTAATGGAACTTGATGCTTGAACAGATGCAAACAAGTGGTAAACAAAAACTATAGGTTAGAATTTTGACCCCAGATAAGGTTGACCAATTAGCAAATTGCGGGACGGACTGAAAGACCCTAATAAAAAGTAATGACACGAGAAGGGAAATCAGAGAGGAGAGGCGAAAGTTGATGACGTCAGGAGACGCTGTCCGAAGTGCTGAGAATTGGGCTTGCTCTCTGTGAGCCAGAGTCTTGCTGATGACTGATAACCTGGAGATGAGGACTGGCTCGTTGCTGATCTATCTTGGATAGGTAGCTATAAAATGTTGACTGCTAATGTGTACTTTTTCTTCTAGGTACCAACTGCGCTGTTTTAAAATGTTTTTCTCTCTTAGTTAGATTTTTCCAAATTGATGATTTTGACTAAATTGTTTTCGCATGAAGACCCACATGCTGATGCTAATCTGAGATAGGCAGGCTGACAAGGGTGACTTACGGTGACTACAGACTGACTTGCATTGCTGAATTATTCAATGTTTGATTTGCTGAACTAAGTTTGATGTGTTATTATTGCTTACAGATAAATCTTAGGGAAGTTTTTACTCACGATGCTAATAAAGTTTGATTAACAATAAAGCCGAAATAAAGGTTTTTGAATTAAAAATTGTAACAAATAGGGAATAAAAATGATTAAACTTTTTGAGAGTGATGGTATTTTCTTGTTAGATAAGGTTTTATGGCATTATATGTTGATTAAGATGTTTATTGATGTTTCACTGGTTACTGCTTAACTAGGATACTGTATGCGATCCAAAAGATTCATCGACCTATACGCGTCTCCTTGTAAGTTTACTTACTAAGGACAAGGCGCGCTACCAGAAATAAGTAGACAGCATACTCTATCACAAAAGTGGTGGGTGCCACATTCACCGCATTGCAAGTGTGTTATTGTCAATGACACTTGTAAAACGGCAGACAACTCATCTGCCACGTTTATGACAGATATCCTGTCAGTCAAACTCTAACAAATGTCCTTAGACAACAAAAGCCAGATTCTAAAAGCAATGTGCAAGTCGGTTTTGTACTTACACGTGCAAATTGATCAATTTAAGAGAGCAAGGTTTTCTCACAATGTGCCTTTGCACTAATAAATCATTTTACTCACATACAACATTCACCCAGGATGGTGTAATACTGGCCATTTGTAAATCCCACTCAAATAGTAGGGAGTGTGTATTCTAATACTGGATTTCCCTGGAAAGCTTGGGAACAGACATAAAATCAGCTATTTGTGGACATTCCTACTCTTTCTGACATTTTCTCACATTATACTTGTGAGAAGGGGAATGGAACACCCCTAAAAAATGGGGGTGTTCACATACATTTGACATGTATTAAAGCCTCTGGCAAAAAAGGAATTTACAAGAGTTTTTTAGATGTATGCTTAGAAAGTTGTTACTGTAGTAGATTTTCAGGCACACAGCAGAAAGGTTTTGTGAGTTTGAGAAAACCATAAATCTTCCTCCACGTGATAATGTAAATCTGTAGATGAAGAGTTGCAACTTTGCGATTTCATACTAAAATAATCACACAGGTTACTTAAAATGTTCTTTGATACAAAATTGACAGAAAACAACAACGGCCTTTATAGGGATACCCTTAATAGAGGCTCTAAGAGAATAACAGAAATTACTTTTTTTAAAAGCATTCACAATGCAATGTATTGTGTTTTCTGGAGTTATTGTGATATCAATTCCTAACTGGACTTTTCTTGCCACATAAACTGAAAATGAACAGTAAAACAGTTGACACAAGCGAGCCGATTCACATGAGTGCAAAGGAGACACAAAAAGAAAAATAATTTTGCTCACAGCCAAACGTATCAGCAAAAGCGCAATAACGATAACAGAACTGCCCCAAGGTGGGACAAACATAAAGCATTTACCAATGATAACAAAGGATTTTTGTAAGGCAAGCCCATAAACGAGTGATAGAGATGGGCATGCAGTGGGTGTGGTTAAAAGCCCACAGAGAGATTACAACAGGCCAGAGCGCTTGGGTGCTCGACCTAAAAATGACAGCCGTGACAAAAAAGGCACTAAAAACTAAAAAGGCAATTGAAAACATAGCTAACATTTCGAAAACAGTGGAAGATACTTTTTGGAGGCGACCAATAGCTCACAGAATCATAACATCTAAATAATTGGTTTGATTGAAAATGCAAATCCCTACATAATAACTAGCGGGGCATTTGAAATATTAGTTATTCTGTGTGTCTGGAAACTTGAACAATAACACACACCCTCGCCAGAAATCAGGTCAGCATGAGCGTTTGTGTGAAAGAACAGGGTCTAGTTGTGGCTTTTAATGAATGAATCATAATATTCAAAAACATGTAGAACTATTTCAAGAAGATTCACAAAACCTTTTGGTTTTAGATAAACAATAATAAAATAGAAATAGATTGTGATATCTATGGTTAAAAAGATACACAATGCAAATATATTATGGAAATGAGCAATGTGATCGTGAATGCACATTCCCTCACCAAAAACGTGCATTTATGTGAGGTGCAATCGAAAGCACAGATTGACTTTCTTATTGAAAACAAGCATTGACAAAGGCAATAGGTTTCGACATTGTTTTTTCTTTTGCAATCTATCTTACTAACTAATAGTTGTTTATGTTGTGATGAATGTTGAAATAATATCCCAGGGTTCCAAACTCGTCATTTGTACCTTACTTAATATGGCATTGTATTAGAGTATAGTAATGCTGCACCATTCAAATCATGCCCCTTTTAACTGCAAGGTAACTGCAATTGTGACTGCCAATTTAGTAGTAAAATACATCAATGTTTGGTGTTTAGAGGAGCTATGACAACTTTTGGCCCTGGTGCCACTGCACCGACTGCACCATTCAAATCATGACCTTAATGCCTGCAAGATAACTGCACTTGTGACTGCTTATTTAAAAATAACATTTTGTAAAAATGGTGTTCAGTGGGGTTCCTAGAGCTTTTGGGCTTGGTGCCACTACACCTGCTGCACCATTAAAACCATGACCCTAGAGCCTGCAAGATAACTGCACCTGTGACTGCCAGTTTAGTAGTAAAATATAGCAATATTTGGTCTTTAGAGGAGTTCTGACAACCTTTGGACCCGGTGCTGCTGTACCTGCTGCACCATTTAAATCATGACCCTGTTGCCTTCAAGGTAACTGCACTTGTGACTGCCAGTTTAGTAGTAAAATATAGCAATATTTGGTGGTTAGAGGGGTTCCTAGAACATTTTGCCCCTGTGTCACTGCACCACTACATTCATGACTCTAGTGCCTGCAGGGCAACTGCACTTATGGCTGCCTGTTTAGTAGTAAAATTTGGCAATCTGAGATTAGAGGGGTTCTGACATCTTGTGGCCCTGGTGCTACTGCACCTGTTACACCATACAAGTCATGCCCCTAATGCCTGCAAGGAAACGACACTTGTGGCTGCCTGTTTTGTAGTAAAATATAGACATATCTGAGGTTTAGAGGAGTTCTGAAATTTTTTGGCCCTGGTGCCACTGAACCTGCTGCACCATTCAAATCACGATCCTAGGTCCTGCAACCTGCAAGATAACTGCACTTATGACTGCTTGTTAGTAAGTCACCGAGAGAATAACAATTCGAAATAAAACGTTGCTCAATTATACAAATTACTTTTCTTTAAAGTGAGTTGTAATTTAACCCCTTAGCTTCTGGGCCCCTTTTTGGCTATTTGGGGTAGTTCGCACTTAGGCCTTCATAACGTTTTGTCCACATAAGCTATACATGCCAAATGTGCATCCTTTTTTTCTAACATCCTAGAGATTCTAAATAGTTTGTGGGTTTCCCTGGAGGAGGCCAAGAAATTGGCCAAAATACAGCTAAAATTTAGTTTTTTCAGAAAAATGGGAAAAAAGGGCCACTGAAGAAAGCATGTGTTTTTTTCCCCCTGAAAATGGCATCAACAAAGGTTTTGCGATACTAAAATCACCATCTTCCCAGCTTTCAGGAACAGGCAGACTGGAATCAGAAACCACATTTTTCAACACAATTTTGGCATTTTACTGGGACAAACCCCATTTTTATATTTTTTGTTCATTCAGCCTCCCTCCAGTTAGTGACAGAAATGGGTGTGAAACCAATGCTGGATCCCGGACAGCTAAATATTTCTGAAAAGTAGACAAAATTCTGAATTTAGCAAGGGGTATTTTGTGTAGATCCTTCAAGGCTTTCCTACAGAAAGTAACAGCTAAAATAAAAATAAATTTAAATTGAGGTAAAAAACAGAGCCATTTCCGGCCACGTTTTCTTCTATAACTTTTTCCAGCTGTGGCAGATTTTTGAAAGCAATATACTGTTCCATCTGCTGGATGCTTCTGGTTATGGGGATATAAAGGGCTTGTAGGTTCATTAAGAGCCCTAGGTGCCCAGATCCAGTAAATGAGCTGCACCTTGCAATGGGTTTTCATTGTAAACCGGGTATACAGCAATTCATTTGGTGAACTATAAAGACTGAAAAATAGGTATCAAGGAAACCTTTGTATTTCTAAAATGGGCACAAGATAAGGTGTTGAGAAGCAGTGGTTATTTGCACATCTCTGAATTCCGGTGTCCCCATACTAGCATGGGAATTACAGGGCATTTCTCAAATAGACTTCTTTTTACACACTGTCTTACATTTGGAATAAAAAATGTAGAGAAAGACAAGAGGCAATAACACTTATTTTGCTATTCTTTGTTCCACTAAGTCTCCCGATAAAAATGGTACCTCACTTGTGTGGGTAGGCCTACTGCCCGCAACAAGAAATGCAACATGGACACATCACATTTTTACATTGAAATCTGACGTGTTTTTTGCAAACTGCCTAGCTGTGAATTTTGGCCTCTAGCTCAGCCGGCACCTAGGGAAACCTACCAAACCTGTGCATTTTTTAAAACTGGACACCTAGGGGAATCCAGAATGGGGTGACTTGTGGGGCTCTCACCAGGTTCTGTTACCCAGAATCCTTTGCAAACCTCAACATTTGGCAAATAAAACACTTTTCCCTCACATATCGGTGATGAAGAATCTGAGAGGAGCCACAAATTTCCTTCCACCCAGCACTCCTCCAAGTCTCCCAATAAAAATGGTACCTCACTTTTGTGGGTAGGTCTAGTGCCCGTGTCAGGAATAAATCACACAACGGTCAATGTTGGTGCTTACATGAGGGCAGCTGTTGACCCTGAGGTGATCCATATCCCTGTAGTTTGTGTGACAGAAATGCAAGAAAAAATAGAGTTTTTATTCAACAGTTCAGCTTTGAAGGGTATTCTGGGCAAGAAAACATTGGGGAATTCACACAAGTCACACCTCTGTGGACACCCCCAGATGTCTAGTTTCCAGAAATGTCTGGGTTTGGTTGGTTTCCCTATATGGCCACAGAGCCCAGGACCTAAAACGCTGTTGCCTGCCTTACAAAACCAGGTTGTTTTGTGATAGATAATTTTGATGTCTCCACAATAGGATTTGGGTGGTGGAATTTGGGGCTAAACTAAACTGGGGAGCTCCCAAGAGAGCACTCTCTCGTTGCTTGCCGCCGCAAGGACCTGCTCTCTGGGTTGGGCGAACTAGCTATTGTCCCCCAGCACAGACTGTGCTTGCGAAGGGACAGCAGGACTGTCCTCATCACCTCCCTCATAACCACTGGAAGAGGAGTTATCGATGGGACTCCTCCAACTGAAAATTCACTCCCAGAGTCTGCGCCATTGTACTAATCCTCAGAAGCTGTCTCAGTATCTGCTGTCTCAGTCTCTGATCCTACGTCAGAGCTGTCCTCTATAACCCGAAAAAGGGCTTGAGCAGCAATCATCCAACGAGATGCCATCTCTTCTACTGGCTAAACTGTCGCTCTAAAACACTAGCCTACATAGACAGTCACAAAATTGATGGTGGGTGTGTGTGTGATACCTGCAACAGTAGAGGTCACTTTACCTTTGCTTCTTCCCTCAATCAGCATGTTCTCTCAAGACACTCAAAAAACAAAAGAGACACACTATTACTTCACCTTTTCACCTACCAATCGTCACAGTCTTTAGCGCTTCTAACACCCAGTTCAACAATCATTATTGGTTCTCCCACTCCCATTACCTCCTGCTCCGATTCCCTCACTACCACCGAGCAAAAGTGCATTTCATCTCTCTATAGCGCCCCTCGCACATACATTTCATTTGTATTATAGTGCAGGTAATGGCTGGCTTTACTAATCTACTCAGCTTTTCACATATAATACAGTTTTGATCCTTGCAGTAGGCATATAAACCTTCTGTGCTACTTTATGGCATCAAAACTTCCACTAGACCAAAGTCAGATCCTTTTCTAGCAGAAACATAATCACAAGAGTTACTTGACTTTTTTATTGCTACCTAAAAGCTACAGTTGAAATGCGTCAGTTGATGTATGTGCATTGCTTTGAAGACGCAATCTGCAACTGAAAGAGAACTGGTGGTTTATATATATTTATATATATATATATATATATGTATATATATATATATACATGTAAGGAGGTCACTTTTATATGTGGGTGTGGTTTTCCTGGGGGCCGATCACAGCCCCCAGGGAAACCACACACACGTTGAGAAAAGTGATCGCTATCTCTCTCTCTCTCTCAATATATATATATAGATATATATATCTATTTGTATAAAGATAGATCTATATAGAATGATCTACGTATATATATATATATATATATATATATATATATATATATATATATATATATATATATATTTTTTTTTTTTACAGCTGTATGGTTTCCTTGAGGGCCATAGTGGCCCCCAGGGAAACCATACAGCTGTTAAAAAAATGATTGCCCCCACAGGGGGTCGCCCTGCTTACAGGCGACCACCTGTCAATTTAATTTATTTAATTTTTTTACATTTTTTACACCCATGAAGGGGGGGGGGTGCCACGATCGCAGGGTAAACCTACCTTTATAAAAAAAAAAAATGTGCCGCCACGTTTTCCGAGGGGTTGATCCCCCCCCCCAAGTGAAATCCCTGGTGTTTAGTGGGGATTTCCTGGCCCTCGATCGCAGCGCAGGGGCCAGGAAACCCATTCAGGAAGGCTTTGTTTGAAATATCCCAATTCAAACAATGCCTTCCCGAACGTCGAGAAGGTCCATTTGGGCGTTTGCCCCACAGGAGCAGGAAGTGGCCGCAAGAACGTTTCCTGCTCCGGTGGGGAAAACAGATAGTGACATCAGTGTGCCTTGTGGTGTTCTGACGTCACAAAGGGGCGAGTCGGGGGGGGTTGGGGTTGGACTTGAAAGATCTTCTGTGTCTCCCGGGAGTTTTTTAATTAAAAAAAAATCCTCCAATGCAACGCATTGGAGGATTTTTTAACCCCCGCCCTGGTGTTGGTCACTGGTAGTGACCCGCACCAGGGAGGTAGTACGGGCGTCAGCCACTGGCCGACGCCCGCACTGAAGCGGTTAAGAAACAAACACAAAAATAATTTTAATACTTACAACTGTTATTAATCAGAAATGTAATTATTTATTAATGAAAAACACAACATAATGAGCCCACTAGCTGCTTGCTTTACATCTGCACTCGATACTCCATTGCAAGAAGGCCGACATGTTTACACACACGCAAATTGTGAGAGGTTGAGATAACTTGTAAAGAAAGAAGGAGGAGAAGGATCCCTTACCGTATGTGCTATGCTTATTATGTTTTAAAAGTGAGAGATAAACTGATCAGAGATCCACTGGCATGAAGGCGCCACAAGTGCAGTTATAATACGGATTATGGCCCATTTTTCTTTTTGGTACCCTGGGCTCAGTAAATCATGTTGCGCCTGGCTGGTACAGGGACTGAATGCAGGAGCAAAGGACAGGATCCTATTGGGTCTTCCAAGTTGCTCTACGGGACAATTAAGTCGCTTACATGTAGAGATCCTCTTCAGCCTCACTGTAAGTACTTCAAGCACAGAGTATGAGAGGTATGAGTGTTCATGACCTTAACGCCAGGGGATTTTAAGAACTGCTTGGAGGCACATTCAAATGAGTACAAAGGTACAAAGGTAGAGCGAACCAGAGGTGAGGGACCACAAGCGTTGGTCTTCCAGGAGGCAACACTTACTTGCGTACTGCATAGTGTGCCACTATTGCAAGATGTGGGTGAAGGCGCGGTGTGCTTGCATCAGTTGGACTGAGCAATTGACGTAGGTGTTGTGCTGCATATTCAATGTTTATTATCTGAAGTGAGGCAACAGAATGACCTATGGTGGCTGCTCAGAAGTGTAGTTCATATGCGCAAAGTAGAAGTCGAGTGTTGAACTGTGATGTACTTGGGGTGACGTGCAAGTAAGGTGGACCAGTCCTGGGAATTTTGAAGGAGTTGCTTGGTGCGAGGTGGAGCTTGCCATGCCATGCTGGAGTAAATAGCAAAGAAGGCAGGGAAAATGATAAGGTGGACATAATGAATGGCCTGTAAATGGCATTGATGGAAGACACTTACCAACCAATCCAGGTAGTACTCTTATGATCAATGGAGTAGAGAGAGGGGCGAGATATTGGTGGCCACTCCGGGAAACACAGTTCATCACAGAAAGGGAAAAATAAGGTAAAACGGCGCAAACGAGATGTTTATAAGTTGATTTCATCTTCGATATTTATTCCTGGGACGTTTCTAAAGTCAACATTATTCAAGACTCTTTTTTTAAATAGTTTTTTCCATGTTACCACTTCCTTTTACTGGACTATGCACTGTAGCTCTTCGTTTGAGTGATTTTTTTTAATGTTCAACTAACAGGGCGGACTGGATTTTAATACGGAGCTTGGATCCTTGTTGTAAAAAATAGCTTTTATTTTTTGGTGTGGTCCACTAAGCACTTCAGTGCCTCCTCAGGGGTAAAAAGCGCCATAAATAAGTCAATATAATACCCTGAGTGTGATGTCACCGTGTTAATTTTTTGTCCCACTCCTATTACACCAGTGCTTGTGAGAAGGCGTTGTTGCCTGAGGCCGAACAGCAGTGCATAAGCTTCTAGGGCGGCATTCCGAGGTAACTTGAGACCTGAAGTTAAGTACAGGAATTTACTACTTTCTCCACAAGAATCAACAAAGCTCTTACAAGATGAGCACCACTGGGTTCTTTTGTATGTGTAAGGCTCTACCAAAAACGGGGGAAAAAACGTAATCAGCGAAACAGAATATACTCAGAAATTGCAGTTACTCAAAATTAACAATTTTGATCACATTGCCTAACAGTAAGGGCCAAAAGGGCAGTGATCTGGACCTCAAATGTGGAAACTGACGTCAGAATATTCCAAATCTCCTAAAGGTAGCCCTCACAAGTAAGACGTGCCACAAACCAAACTCCAGCAATTGACGAGCTGCAGACATTAGAGCAAGTCATAAAAGGCCATCGGGTAGCACTTAACACACTGATGGGGTTATTTATTCTAGATCGGTAATTACAGTTGCAGTGTTATCTGATGTTTACCACATTAGCAGCAAAACAGGCGCAAGTATGGTTTGTGTTTATTTTTGCACGACCCCCGCCAAGTCCAAATATCTTAACACTAATTCTGAGGGAAGTGAAAGAATATCTACAAAAGTTGACAAGCATTGGCAAAGTCAATAGGTTCCGCCTATACAAGAGCTATTGGCTCGGCAATGTGTTTTTGTCTTGTTGTATACCAGTATGGCTGCTGTTCAGCATGGCTAAAAGTTAATGCGGTTGAGTGTCATGGTGTGGAGTGGGGGAGTAGTGTTTGTAGAGTGGATCTGATGGAGTAGTGTATGGTAGAGTAGGGGAAGTAGAGTGTCATAGAGTTGAGTAAAGGGGGTAGAGTTCAGTGGTTCAGCTGGCAGAGAGAGTCGTAGAGTGCAGTGTCATAGAGTGGAGTGGTGTGGAGTGGGGTTGAATAGGGTGGAGTGGGCTGGAATGGATTGAGGTAGTCTTGCCTTGCAGGATTGCCTTGGAGCAGAGTGGGGTGGATTGGACTGGGCTTGAGTGGGGTGAGTTGAGTGAGTGGGGTGTATTGGAGTGGGTGGACTGAATGGAGTGCATTGGAAAGCAAGGGAATTAAAATAGGGTGAGGTGGATTGGATTGGGGTGGATTGAAGTGGGGTAAATTAAATTGGATTGGAGTGGGTGGATTGAATTGGAGTGATAGAACTGGGGTGGGGTGTATTGTATTGGGATGCAGTGGACTGGATTGGGGTGGAGGGAATTTGGGGTGGAGTGGTGTGGACTTGGGTGGACTAGACTGGACTAGAGTGGGATGGATTAGGCTGAACTGGGTTGGGTTGGACTGGAGTGGGTGGATGGAGTGGATTGGATTCATTGTATTGCAGAGGGGTGGATTAGACCAGAGTGGGGTGAATAAGAGCTGGGTGGAATGGATTGGAGTCAGGTGGGTGGATGTATTGGATTGAAGTGGAGTCGATTTGAATGGGGTAGAGTGGGAGGGATTGGAGTGCAGTGGGATAGATTGAAGAGGGGTGGACTGGATAGAGCACATTGGACTGGAGGGGTGTGACCTGAAATGGAATAGGGTGGACTGGATGGGTGTGGAGTGTACTCAATTGGACTGGAGTGTGGTGGACTGGAGTAGGATGGGGTGGGGTGGATTTGGGTGAGTTACAATGGGGTGAATTGGATTGGAGTAGGATGGATGAGTTGAGCAGACTGTGGTGGGATGGATTGGGCTATAGTGGGATGGAAAGGAGTGCGGTGGGTTGGATTGGGATGGGATGGGGTGGAATGGATTGCAGTGGGGTGGATTAGATCAGAGTGAGATGGATTGGATTGAGTGGGTTGAATTGGATTGGGGTGGATTGGCCTGGGGTGGTGTGCATTTGAGTGGGGTACACTTGAGTGGGTGGATTGGACTGCTGTGCCGTGAGGTGAATTGGATTGTTTTGGAGTGGATTGGATTGGTGTGAGCTGGATTGGAGTGGGTGGACGTTTTGGAGTGGGATGGATTTTTGGAGTGGGATGGATTGGAGTGGGGTTGATTAGAGTGGGGTGAATGGGATTGTTGTGGGGTGGATTGGAGTGGTTGGATTGGAATGGGGTGGGGTTGATTAAGGTGGATTGAAGTGGGGTTCATTTCGAATGGATTAGAATGGGGTGGCTTAATGTGGACTGGATTGGACTTGACTATGGTGGATTAAGGTGAATTGGATTTGAGTGGGATGGATTGGGGGGGATGGAGTGGGTTGCCATTGATTGGATTGGAGTAGGGTGCAATCAATTTGAGTGGGTGCATTGGGTTGGACTGGATTGGAGCGGGTTGGATTGATGTGGGGTTGATTGGACTGGAGTGGGGTGGGATGGATTGTGGTGGATTGGATAAGTGTAGGGTGGGGTGGATTGAATTGAGGTGGACTGGATTGGATTGGAGTGGGTTAGTTTGGATTCTGCTGTATTGGATTGGTGTGGGGTTCATTGGCGTGGGGTGGATTGTGCTGGATTGCAGTAGGGTAAAATGGGATGGAGTTGGGTGGATTGGATTGGGGTGAGGTGGAATGAATTGGAGTGGGGCAGATTGGAGTGAGGGAGATTGTTTTGCATTAAGTGGGTAGATTGAGGTGGGAAGGATTGTTTTGGATTAAGGAGGCAGATTGTTTTGGATTGGAGTGGGGCAGATTGGAGTGAGCAGATTAGAGTGGTGTGGATCGTTTTGGATTACAATGGGGCAGATTGTAGTGGGGCAGATTTTTTTGGACTGTAGATTGTTTTGGAATGAAGCAGGCAGATCGTTTTGGATTGGAGTGGGGCAGATTATTTAGGATTGGAGCGGTGCAGACTGGATTAGGGTGAGGTGGACTGTGGTGGATTGGATTGGAGTGGGGTGGATTAGATTGGAGTGAGGTGGATTAAATTAGATAGGGGCAGATTGGATTGAAGTGGATTGTGGTGGGGTGGATTGCAGTGGGGCACAGTGTTTTGATTCAGAGTGGGGCCAATTGCAGTGGGGTGGATTGGAGTGGGGCAGATTGTTTTTGATTTGAGTTGGTCAGACTGGAGTGGAGCGCATTGGAGTTGGACATATTGTTTTGGATTGTAGTGGGGCAGATTGCAGTAGGGTAGATTAGAGTAGAGAAGGTAGTTTGCATTGGAGTGGGGGTGATTGCATTGTGGCAGATTGTTTTGTGTTGCAGTGTGGCAGAACGGAGTAGGGCAGATTGGAGCAGAGCAGATTGTTTTTGGATTGGAGTGGGGCGGATTCGAGTAGGGCAGATTGTTTGGATTGGAGTGAGGCAAATTGGAATTGGACAGATTGGAGTGGGGTTGATTGGGGTAGGGCAGATTGTTTTGAATTGGTGTTGAGCAGATTGGAGTGGGACAGATTGTTTTGGATTGGAGTGGGGAAGATTGTTTTGGACTGTTATGGGGCAGATTGGAGTGGGGCAGACTGTTTTGGATTGAGTAGGGCAGATTGGAGTGGGGAAGATTGTTTTGGATTGGAGTGGGGCAGACAGGGCTGGGTCAGATTGTTTTAGATTGGAGTGGAGCAAATTGTTTTGGATTGGCATGGGGCAGTTTTCAGTGGGGCAAATTGTGTGGGATTGTAGTGAGACAGACTGTTTGGGATTTTGGTGGGACACACTGGAGTTGGGGACATTGTTTTGGATTGGAGTGGGGGAGACCTGAGTGGGGCAGATTGTTTTGGATTGGAGTTGGGCAGATTTGAGAGGAGCAGATTGTTTTGGATTGGAGTGGGGCAGATTGTTTTGGATTGAAACTGGGCATATTGTTTTGGATTGGAGTGGGGCAGATTGTTTTGGATTAGAGTGGGGAAGACTGGAGTGGGGCAGACTGAAGTTGGGCAGATTTTTTGGGACTGGTGTGAGGCAGATTAGAGTAGGACAGATTGCGTTGGATTTGATTAGGGCAGATTGTTTTGTTTTGCAGTGAGGCACACTGGAGTGGGGCAGATTGAAGTGGGAAAGATTTTTTGGAGTAGGGCAAACTGAAGTGGGGCAGATTGTTTTGGATTGGAGTGGGTCAGGCTGTTTTGGATTAGAGTGTGGCAGATTGATTTAGACTGGAGTGGGGCAGATTGATTTAGGTTGGAGTAGGGCAGATTGTGTTAGATTGGCGTGCTGCTGATTTGGGATTGGAGTTGGGCAGGTTGGAGTGCTGTGGATTGTTTTGGATTGAAGTGGGGCATATTGTTTAGATTGGAGAGGAGCAGACTGGAATGGGGCAGATTGTTTTGGAAGAGAGTGCGGTGGATTGTGGTGGATTGGATTGGAGTAGGGTGGATTGTATTGGTGTGAGGCAGATTGAATTGGATACCAGTAGATTGGTTTAGGGTAAATTGCAGTAGGGTGGATTGCGGAGGGGGGGAGTGCTTTGAATTGGAGTGGGACTGATTGAATTGGGGTGTATTGTAGTGAGGCAGATTGTTCTCGATTGGAGTTCGGCAGCCTAGAGTGGAGCTGATTGGAGTAGGGCAGATTGGAGTGGGGCAAATTGGTGTAGGGCAGATTGTTTTGCATTGGAGTAGTGGAGATGGCATTGTGGCAGAATGTTTTGGATTGGCGTGTGGCAGATTGGCGTGTGATAGACTGGAGTGGGGCTGCTTGGAGAACAGAGAATTGTACTGGATTGGAGTGGGGCAGATTGGATTGGGGCAGATTGTTTTCGACTGGGGTGAGGCAGATTGTAATGGAGCACATTGTTTTGTATTTGAGTGGGGCAGATTGTTTTGAATTGGTGTTGGGCAGCTTGGAGTGAGACAGATTGTTTAGGATTGGAGGGGGGCAGGATGTTTTGGATTGAGTGGGCCAGATTGGAGTGGGGCAGACTGTTTGGGATTGATGTGGGGTAGATTGTGTTGGACTGAGTGGGGCAGATAGTTTTGGATTGGAGTGGCGCAGACTGGAGTGGGCAGATTGTTTTTTAGATTGGAGTGGGGAAGATTGTTTTTAGATTGAAGTGAAGCAGATTGTTTTGGACTGGTGTGGGGTGGATTGTTTTGGATTGGACTGGGGCAGATTGTTTTGGATTGGAGTGGGGCAGACTGGAGTGGGGCAGATTGGAGTGGGGCAGACTGGAGCAGGGCAGATTTTTTGGGATTGGTGTGGGTCAGATTAGGGTAGGGCGTATTGTTTTGGATTGGAGTGGGACAGATCGGAGTGGGACAGATTTTTTTGGATTAGAGTGAGGTGGACTGGTGGATTGGAGTGGTATGGATTGGAGTGGGGTGGTTGTAGTGGGACAGATTTAAGAGGGGCAGATTGTTTTGGATTTGAGTGGGTCATATTGGAGTGAAGCAGATTATAGTTGGGCGGATTGTTCTGCATTGGAGTGGGGCAGATTGGTGTGGGACAGACTTGAGTGGAGTAGAATGTTTTACATGGGAGTGGGGAAGATTGAATTGTGGCAGATTGTTTTGGCCTGGAGTGTGGCAGATTGGAGTGGGGCGGACTGGAGAATGGCAAATGTTTCTGGTTTCTAATTGGACCGATTGGATTGGGGCAGATTGTTTTGGATTGGAATGAGTCATATAGGAATGGGAAAGAAGTGAGTGGGTTAGACTGGAATGGGGAACATTGTTTTGGATTGGAGTGCAGCAGATTGAAGTGGGCAGATTGGAGTGGGGAAAATTGTTTTGGATTGGAGTGTGGCAGACTGAAGTGGGGCATATTGTTTTGGATTGAGTGGGCAGATTGTTATGGATTGGAGTCAGGCAGATTGTTTGGGGAAGGTTATTTTAGATTGGAGTGGGGCAGATTAGAGTAGTGCAGAATGTTTTAGATTGGAGTATGGTATATTGTTTTAGATTGGCATGGGGTAGATTGTTTGGGATTGAAGTGGGTACATTGTTTTGGACTGGAGTGGAACACACTGTTTTTTATGGGAGTGGGTCAGACTTTTTGGGATTACAGTGTGGCAGGTTGGGGTGGGGCAGATGGGAAAGATTAGAGTAGGCTTGGTTGGGAGGATTGGAGTGTGGTGGATTGGAGTGGATTTGGGTGAGTGATTTGGTTTGGAGTGGGGTGGACTGGGTTGGTTTAGAGTCAACTGGATTGAGCGGGATGGATTGATGTGGGTAAGGTGTGGTGGATGGGTTTGAATTGAAGTGGGGCAGACTGGATTGGAGCTGGGTGGATCGAGGTGTAATGCACGATTATGTGCTAGAGCATAATTTCGGAAATTACACATAAGAAAGAAACAATGTCACAAGGGGGGTGGTTTGGCGCCAATGGAGTAAGGCGGACAGCTTCAGAGCTCCACCAGCTCGGACCTCATCCAGAGGCATTCTGAGCCCCCAGCGCTGTCGTGGAGGGGCATCGGGACGCGCATAGTGTGTATGCTACATAGCCAATGGCCCCTTGAAGTAATGAAAGGAGCTTCCTGGCACTTGCAATTAGACAAGAATTGAGGCGGGACTGAAGCCAGACTGACAGCACAAAATGGCAGCACCCTGACCTGACTGTGCTTGGAGACTGTTGCTGCTGCTCCCAGAGAGGCAACGAGGAGCAGGGGTGTGCTTCTGATGGGACCCTCTACATGTGGAAATCAGGGTGGAAGAACCGGAGGTCCCCGCTGGGGTTCTCGGGCCAGAAGCGCTGAGAGCTGTGGAGACAGTGGAGACGGCCCCCCGATGCAGCCGATGAAGAGTCATTGTAGCAGAACACATGTGGTGGGAGATGTGCGCTGGGGACTGGCAGTCCCTAGTCAACCTAGGGGGTAACGACTGAAGCTAGTAAATTCTGGAGGTAGTGCTGCTGCTTGCTACAAGGTATTTGGCCAACTCTGCCTTGAAATTGCCACCTATCAGTTTGGAGGGGGCCGGGCAACTGAGACCGCAATTCCTCCTCTACTGCATTCCCCTCTCTAGCCAAAGAAGTTGTTTCTCCACATGGGGTATTGGGATCAAAGCGGTCCTTTCCCTTGATGAAACAAGTTGACAGTTAAAAAACAAGACACCATACTGCCTGGCGAGGGGACCTCGAGCCCTGGGATGATCCCCTGCAGGGCCTGACGCTCCAAGACATATTGCAGGCAATCACGGCCTGCAGGGAGGTGCTGGAGACAACAGTCAACACCCTGGGGACAGATTTGAGCCTACTAAGAGATGATCACAGGCACCTCTTAGAGAGAGTCACAGCAACATAAAGGAATCTTGCCAATGTGTCCCCCACTGTTACTGAGATGTCTGACTGCTTGTTCACAATGGAAACCAAAATTTACACTTTAGGGCTCCGGGCCAAAGATCCTGAAAATAGATCGCGGAGTGGTAGGGTTATCGAAACCCATCAAAGTAGACAGCATGATAGACTAGTATGAGAACTTTGTTTAAGCAGAGCTTCCCCAGGAGGGCATGTCACCTTTGTTTGTCAGATAATTTTGCTTGGGCTCTACTCGGGGCTGATCTCTGAAGCTCATACTTGTCCCACCGGGGGAAGCAATGTTTAGTACAATTAAGGGTGAAGGATGGGGTACTGAGAAAGGGAGCATATGATTGAGTACCACCACTCCTAGTTTATGCATACTTTGGGGACATACCTGCATATTTGTTTCTCAATGCTATTTTTTTGTATGGGGGGCCTTGCCGGACTTGTCCTGGTGAGAGAAGTTTGCTGGGAGTTTACCACCTGTTAAACTGAGAACTTAAGATTTTCTGGATTTTATGTAAGAACTGCTTAAGCTTCTGGGGCACCACCCTCAATGCTTTTTCATGTTGTATGGCTACTACAATGCAGTAGAAGTTCCTCTCCTGGGATATTCGATGGATCCATTTCATGTCTAAGACATGCAAAGTGTTATCCTTCTCGCATAGGCAGGATACCCACATCGCATTCCTCCAGGAGACTCATCTCACTGCCAAAGAAGGCTCAGTGCTCCAGGGCAGATGGCAAGGCCAGGCATACTATACTAGCTACTCTGCCTTTGCAAGGGGTGACCTAATTTGGATAAGGGCAGGAGTTCCATTCCAACATGTCACCCGCCCAATCGACCCCGAAGGCTGATATGTAGCAGTGAAGGGCAGACTATAGGGAAGGAACATAGGGGGTCATTCTGACCCTGGCGGCCGGTGACCGCCAGGGTCACCGACCACGGGAGCACCGCCAACAGGCTGGCGGTGCTCCCAAGGGCATTCTGACCGCGGCGGTTCAGCCGCGGTCAGAAAGGGTAAACCGGCGGTCTCCCGCCGGTTTACCGCTGCCCCATTGAATCCTCCATGGCGGCGATTCAGACACCCCCTACCGCCATCCTGTTCATGGCGGGAAACCCGCCATGAACAAGATGGCGGTAGGGGGTGCCGCGGGGCCCATGGGGGCCCCTGCAGTGCCCATGCCAATGGCATGGGCACTGCAGGGGCCCCCGTAAGAGGGCCCAACAAATTATTTCAGTGTCTGCTTTGCAGACACTGAAATACGCGACGGGTGCAACTGCACCCGTCGCACCCCTGCAACTACGCCGGCTCAATTCTGAGCCGGCGTCCTCGTTGCAGGGGCATTTCCGCTGGGCCGGCGGGCGCTCTTTTGGAGAGCGCCCGCCGGGCCAGCGGAAATGTTTGAATGGCTGCCGCGGTCTTTTGACCGCGGTGCGGTCATTTGTCGGCGGTACCTTGGCGGACGGCCTCCAAGGTCTGAATGACCCCCATAATGTTGATTAACATATATGCTCCTAAATTCTATCAGGGTCCCTTCCTATTGCACCTTTCTGGCCCCTGGCCCAGTATCTTACCGATTCCACCATAATTGTGTGGCCAACCAGGCTGTAGACAGATCAAATCCCCCTACTGGAATCACATTTACACACAGTAGCCTGGGCCTTCTCAGGCTAGCAACGAGACTGGAGATTGGTATACACCTGGAGGTTAACCCACCCACAGACCTGTGATTATTCCTTTTTTTTCTAGCTGCACGGATTGCATGTACTCCTTGACACATTTTATGTTTTATACACAACTTGGTCTCCATCTCAGAATACCTGGCCCGAACAATATCCAGTCATAATCCTCTGCTTCTCCACTTAGGTCTGGGCATGTCCCAGAGCCTCAATACCTACATATTGACTGAAACCAGAATCACTAAAAGATCAGGTGTTTCGTGAGGACATTAGGCTTAAGATAGAGTAGTACTTTGCAGACAATCATAGGACGACATTATCCCCCCAAATGGAATGGGATGTCTTTAAAGTAACACTGAGGGGACAATGCATGGTTGCACCAGTAGGAATAAGAGGCAACTTGTTGAGGGAGGTTTTAGAGGTGAAAGACGAACTACACCAGCTTGAAATGCAATAGCCGGGAGGCAAGACCCTCCAGCAGACTCTTCTTGACAAAAAAGAAGAGGTGTCAGTTAAAGTCAAGAGGCTCTGTTGCTTTGATTACAAAGGATATATGGAATGCACGCATATGGTGAGGGACCGTGCTGGCACCTTCTGGCCAGGCTGGCTAATCCTGTGAAGCGGGTCTATTCTGAAAATCAAATTGGAGGGGGAGTTGTGAGTACAGGTAGAAGGGCATCAATGATTGTTTTGTCCAATATTATACAAAGGACTATGAGAGCATAGTTTACAACAGTGCGGAGATGGTACAGGCTTACTTAGTCCCACTGATCCTCCCTCCTCTTGCCGCACATGAAGCTAGGGTACTCGGAGGTGATATTACCCAGCGGGAGATTAAAAAAAAGGCAATCAAGGCCATGGCTCAGGGTCAATCTCCAGGGACTGACGAGTTTCCGATACAACTATATGCCATCTATTCAGATCCACCAGCTCCCAAACTCGAAATGTTTTATAAGAAAGCCTGGTCCTCAGGCAGCTTACCCACTTCCACTCGGGGAAGCAGTGATTGTCCCTTTGTTGAAGCTGGGGAAAGTCCCCAGCAACTATAAAGCGTTTAAGCTTCTCTCAGTGCTCAATGTGTATTATAAGATCCTCAGCAAGATCCTGGTGACCCAACTGCTCCCACTCTTGGCTAGTCTTATCCACACAGACCTGAGTGACTTCAATCGTGGCCGAAATATAGCCCTCAACATTAGACACCTTGGGGGTGATTCTGACCCCGGCGGTACTAGACCGCCGGGGCCAGGGTCGGCGGGAGCACCGCCAACAGGCTGGCGGTGCCCCGCAGGGCATTCTGACCGCAGCGGTTTGGCCGCGGTCAGAAGAGGAAAACCGGCGGTCTCCCGCCGGTTTTCCGCTGCCCTTCTGAATCCTCCATGGCGGCGCAGCTCGCTGCGCCGCCATGGGGATTCAGACACCCCATACCGCCATCCTGTTCCTGGCAGTTCGCCCGCCAGGAACAGGATGGCAGTATGGGGTGTCGTGGGGCCCCTGGGGGCCCCTGCAGTGCCCATGCCAATGGCATGGGCATTGCAGGGGCCCCCGTAAGCGGGCCCCACTTTGAATTTCACTGTCTGCATTGCAGACAGTGAAATTCGCGACGGGTGCAACTGCACCCGTCGCACCTTCCCACTCCGCCGGCTCCATTCGGAGCCGGCTTCCTCGTGGGAAGGGTGTTTCCCACTGGGCTGGCGGGCGGCCTTTTGGCGGTCGCCCGCCAGCCCAGTGGGAAACCCAGAATCACCGCAGCGGTCTTATGACCGCGGAGCGGTGTTCTGGAGGGGGAACTCTGGCGGGCGGCCTCCGCCGCCCGTCAGAGTTAGAATCACCCCCCTTGTGTCAATATTGGAACACAGAGACTTCAACTGTGAAGGTTCAGCGATCCTCGCTGTTGACACAGAAAAGGCCTTTGATAGCCAGAAATGGGGTCACTTGTGTAAGGTCATGAAGTGCATGCAGATGGGCGATGGGTTTGTGGCTTGGACCAGATTGCTTTACACTGACCCAACAGGCAGAGTTTGTGTGGGTAGAGTAATATCAAGCAGTTATCTAATTGGGCAAGGAGCGTGTCAGGGATGACACTTGTTGCCATTACTTTTTGCCCTGGCCATGGAACCCCTAGCTGCCAGGGCGAGATCAGGGGTGAATCACTAAGGCCTGAATATAGACGGGTATTGGCACAGGATATCTTTCTATGCTAATGACCTAATGATCTTTCTGAGGGATACACGCAATGACTTAATAGGTGCAAATACCATGCTGGATGGCTTTGGGAAGTTATCAGGACATTAGGTAAACTGGCAGAAACCTTGCCTGTTCCAGGCCGACCCAGATGCTGACCCACCATTGATGCTGGATCCGTTGCAGCTGATCCCCAGAAGCTAGTCTTACCTACTGGTTATGATATAATATGACTGTATTGACCTATTGGAGGGAAATGTAGGTGGGGCCATGAGATCTCTTAAATCGTGTTTAGAATTCTAGAAAATGGTACCGCTTTCAGTGATGGAAAGAATAGGGTTACTGAAGATGGTTGCTCTACCTAGTTTGCTATACATTTTTGGGACCCTCCTGTTGTGGATACCTAGGGGGATGTATAAAGAGTTGGATTCCTTGCTCGTGACTTTTATCTAGAGGTCAGCCCGCAAACAAGTGGCATTGGCTGCACCCTATAACAAAGGGAGGGTTAGTGATGTTGTACTATGAAGCATTTTACCTGTCAGTCCAACTTCAATGGTTCGTGCAGTGGCTGGTGGGCCAACAGAGATCTGACAGGGCTCTTAGCCCATTTGTGCCCATGCTGTCAAACCTGGTGCAGACCCTACTGAGGGTGAAATGTGCTCCGGCCCTAGATACAGGGGAATTCTGGGTAGCAATTAACTGCTGGAATCAATGCCCGTGAAAAACCCATACCAAGAGCCCTTACTCCCCGGATTTGCCAATTACCGTGCTATGAGAACTCCCCCATGGAGGCAACTGGGAGAGGGTGCTGGAGCGCTGGGTGACTGTGGGGGCCACTACACTGGGCCAGCTTTATGGTACCGGGGAACTACTTCCTTTCATAGACTTTCAAGTGGAATTTGACCTCCTGCAGGGATATGTCCCACTGCACAGGATGTTTACTGTAACGATTAGGAAACATTGGCAAACAGGTATCGCTGAACCCCAAGCTTACGGAAGTTGCCACTACATGGCCCTTTCCTCTGGCACTATCAAGGTTGTGATCTGTTTACATTGCACCATTGGGGTGGATCTACGTTGCCCTCTGAAGAAAATGTGGAACAGCTGGGAGGTAGACCTGGGGATGCCAGTTTCAGAGGAGGCCTTGGCCTCCATCCTGTACAGAATCCTACTAGTGTTCAGAAATGTTAGCTTTACATTGATCAATTTCTATATTTTACATAGGGCATACTTAACCCACCCTGCAACGTATTCAGCAGTATTTACGGGTAGCGGATGCGGCCTGCCCCAGATGAGGCGCTGTGGGGGGCTGATATCTTCCACATGCTGTGGTAATTCCCCCAATTGCGTCCCTATTGGGAAGATTTCACAGAAATACTGGAGAGCATTTCAAGTAAAGAAGTACCATGCACACGAGGGCACTGCCTTTTGAACTTGTACCCGCACACTTCCAAAACCAAAGCCACTAGTAGATTTCAAGATTCAAAAGTGTGAAATAACGAGAATAGGAAATCCAAAGGGGGACCTGGTATACTAAAATGGCAAAATGAGCTCAAAAAGTAGACGTCATGTGAGGGCAGGGTGCTTATGCTCGAAGCCAAGAGAAGGATAGGCACCCTGGAGTTAGCACGGGGATGGGAGGCACTGGTGACAGATCTTCAGACCCTTGAAGCAGATGAAGGGGAAAAGGCATGAGAGTCTACAATCATACCAGGTCATTGTTTAGTCCCCAGGTCCTCTCTTGGTGTCCACATGCCCAGGTCCCTCATCTCCCTCACCAGACGACTGATATACAGATTTTTTAGGCAAGAAACAGTTCTACCCAGAGGTCCTATTGGAGCGCTTTCAACATCACTATGAACGTACCATAAGCACAACAATAGGGAGGAGGGAAGTGGTATGTTTTACTGTTAAGATTTAATTGGTTTCATACTACATTTTATCTGGTGCCTGAAATTAATGCATTTGTTATGAATACCCTGGCTAGTGGCACATAATGGATAATGTTCTAGGGGATCAGGGGAAATGTATCATGTATACATGAAATCCAATAAAATGTGTTTACAAAAAAAAAGAAAGAAAGAATGTTGCTTAGCAATATTTAGAACAAGTAATTGTCATCTTTTGAGAACAGTGCCCATGAACAAAAACAAAACCAAACATGAGTGCAAATATGAGAAAGGAAGACTTGGCAAAATAAAAGAGTGAACGCTAGAAAATACAACTTTGCAATTTTGTCTGTCCTGCTGGTCATGTTTTTGCCAGTTACACACCTTCTGTTTGCTGGGCCCTAGAAGTTAAAAAGAAGTACCTACATCACGTGCTTGGTCCCTGCTCCACAGAGATGAACGAAAATTATGCTTGACCTGAGTAACATGCTACGAGACTTTATAAAGTGTGCCAAGCAAGCAAACAAATGGTAAAGATTGGGCAGGTTGTGAGCACTGTTCAGATAACAACAGAGTAATGTAAGCGAGATGCATGCTCTAGCGCATGCTCTTGCAGGATCAACACTAAAAACTGGAAACCATAGTGACATGGCTACCGATCTAAGTCGCAGATTAAAAACGTACTTAAAAGGATAAAAACATTATTCAAAAGCTGTTATCTGTGTGACACTGACAACCCCACTTCCCCATTTTCCTTCAAGCAATTGATGTTTGCAGTGCACAGCCCCACCTTATGGTCACAGAACACCCAGCCTCCAAGAGAGTTTCTCTTAAATTTAGTAAGGAAGCACACATCGACCAATGGAAAATAAACAAGGGTTTCTCCAAAATATATTCTAGATTTAAAAAACAACAATTACAGAGGCATGCTAGTGAACACCAAATCCAGTAGCACACACGAAAGATATGAAGCCAAGCACGATTTACAGCTCAAAACGCTTGCAGCCATACCTCGCACAACACATTATGGATCCAAAGACAGTCAAGACGTGTTTTGTGAATAAGGGAAGACAACCCCCTTCCCTCTCCAAATATAAGTTTAGGGTGAAAAGGACACCCTCCCTACCTTGCAGACTATTATATTCTCTAGATATCACACCTAACCCTCCCTAACCCTAATCTCTGTCCCAGTTGAGTAGGGGATGAGATATGAGGTGTGGCTATGTGTTTCTGGCAGGGGGTGGGGTGGCTTGGTGATGGTGACACCCACCTGTACCAGGTACCCCTCAGCATGCTCACCTGAGTGGACTCCTGGATAGGGACCCATCCACCTCCTGCCAAGCATCCAGTGTATTCCCTCACTAGATAGGGGTTTTACAGTCCCAAAATGTAGTACTGCTCATGAAACATGTGAAGCCTCTGCTAACCCCAGACACCCATTCGCTCATACGTGCTACTGGCACACATTCTACTGCTTAGCCTCCCCTATCCAAGCCTAATTTGTGTAATAACTTCAACTCCACACAAACTGCCAGGAGTCCAATGATCCGATCCCAACCATTGAAGTATTGCACACATACCATGTGAGTGGCAAGGACATTGCACAACAGAAAGAGCAAAAGAGACAACCTCAATCTCCAAACTTATAGGGTGTAACGTGGCGATCAGATCTGACAAAGTAGGCGCTGCAAGGACCATTATTTGAATAAGCATCAGCAAAGTCAAGAGGTCTGGTGCTGGATGCCAGATTTTGGCTTGGGCATGTTTGTTTTGCTTTTCCATATATTTTGGTAATATTTATTGGTGGATATGTTGCCTTGTCTTTATTAATGTAAAAAAATGGCTAAAAGTATTGTTTTTCTAAAAAAAAAGTACATGGCTATAGTTATCCTTGGCACTGAAGGAATCTACTTCGTGCAAACTCATGCTCTTAGTGAAGGAGCAGAAAGCTGTTACTCAAATTGAAGTTAGCCAATAGTTGGCAGGGTCTGACCCATTGGCCCTTACTGTATGGTGCAGTGGAGGGGAAGAAAAATGAGTCTGCACTACTACAAACCAGTGGATATAGAGAACCTGCTAACAGCCCCTATAAGTATAGATATTCTAGTAAAATTAAAAGGTCTTGGCTAACTCCAGAGCTAAAAATGGTCACTGGACTAAGCAAAATGGGCCTGATTACAACTTTGGAGGAGGTGTTAATCCGTCCCAAAAGTGACGGTAAAGTGACGGATATACCACCAGCCGTATTACGAGTCCATTATATCCTATGGAACTCATAATACGGCTGGTGGTATATCCGTCACATTTGGGACGGATTAACACCTCCTCCAAAGTTGTAATCAGGCCCAATATCTTTTATCTTTCCTAGTAGCCTCGTATGAAATCAATGATTATAGGCGTTCCTCTGAGAGGAGGACATTTTATGTAGAAGTCAAATATGATTCCTGCTAAAGTCGTTGCCAAAAAACGAAGAATTCTCAGCTTTTAACAAGAATGTTTACTGTACACGACCAAGGAGGTTGAGCAGATAGGATATCTTCTAAGACTGGTACGTCCACGCCAGTTACAGGCTCCTTTTTAACTAAATTACAACTGTGAACCTTCCACAATCAGAACATTTTGCATTGATGACCTCACTAGATGAAACCACAACAATTTTCCTAAACACAAAACAACAGATCACTCCCACATTCTGCATTCTCTAATGGGAAAATAAGTTCACAAAGAGTAAATATTTGCTAGTGTTGTAAGCTTTCCATTTTTATAATGTAGCGTACCTGTGTTCTAGCCTCTCTAGGTTAGACAGCATCTTTCAATGTATGGAAGTAGCTGCATTTATTCCATATCCTTATATTGGTGAAGCAGTGCCTTCACTGAAATGCAGGTACATGAACCACTTAGTGTTAGGGTAGTGCCTTGATTCTGTTTAAGAAAACAAGGCATTGTGATGGCGGACTTGAACAATGCCTCCTGTCCTAACACTCAAGCTGTAGCCAGAACTGAATCTCCAAGCAGGAGAAGCACTTGTGTGATTGCGTGTTGTAGAGCGGATGTGCTTCTGAGGAATAGATGTACGTAGGACATTAACCCTATATTAATATATATCAGCCATTGGCCGACACCTGCACACCCTCCCTAGTGGGTCACCATTGGGGAGAGGTCTAATGGATGCTGCAGTGCGACCACCAGAGAATCCCATTGTTTTTAAAAAGGGTGAGGGAGATGGCAAATTGCTTCTGCGTCAGCCCCCACTCCTCCTCCCACTCATCTGTGATGTCAGCAGACCGCGAGGCACGCTGATGTCACAGATTCCCACCGGTGGCACAGAATGCTTTCTCTGCCATCGGATGCGGTTTTGGGGGGCTCCTGTGCCTCCTCAGGTTGCTAGGATGAATCAGTGGAAAGGGGAGAGACTCCCCTTTCCAAAGATGCCTTCCTAGCATGTTTTCCTAGCTTTGGATCGCCATGGAACAGCGATCCACAGCCAGGAAAACCATTACACCACCCAGGATCAGATTGTGGGGGACAACCCTCATAGTAATAGTCTGGCCCCCACCCTGGGGGTGACTTTTTTTTTAAGATGTGCTTTTTCCCCCTGGTGGGGCAATCACATGCCCTAGGGGAATATAAATGCTTTAAAAAATGTTTTTAAAAAACCTCAGTAAACATGAATGAAATTGTCAGGTGGTCAGCACTCTTCCACATGGGCTAAACCCCTGTAAGCCCCAATTAATTTGTTTTGTAAATGTGTAGTTCCCCTGGTGGGGGTCGTCCCTACAAGTATTGGCAGCCATTTTGGGAGTTGGCATCAGCTGAGTCCCTTAAAAAATGGAAAAAAGAAAAGGGGGCCGGATACTAATACCCTAACCCCTTAGCCTTGGTCCTGAGGTCACCCTGGGGCAATGCCATGGCAAGAAAAGCATTTTTGTTTAATTTTTGATGAAATTCACAAATTTCACTGTGAATTCCCCCCCGCCCCCCACCACCACATACAGCCCCAGGGACCACCACCGCCCCAGAGCCAGCCAGTGTGCAGCAAAGGAGGGGGTTGCAGCCCTACTGGAGCCATTTATGGTCCTAGGGACTGCAACCGCTTAGGGCTGGTTCCAGCTATTGTCACATAGGCTTTCATTAATCTGATGAGACTACTGGATTTTAGTGGCAGGTGACACCTGTGGGCCTAATCCGGATTTTGCTCCGGCTAACTAGCACTGCCTCATCTCTACCCAAGGGCAGGGATGATTGGGCAGCCGAGCACATGACAAAATTGATTCCTCAGGGAAATCATGGTCACTCAGATCTCATCTGTTTCTCTCAGTTCCATGACTCTAACATATACAAGGAGAAGCAGAGGCAGTATATGTTTCAATAAGGTTTTAATGAAGCAACTGCATCTTAGACAATAAAGCATGTACTGCAATAACCAGGATGATAAAGTTTGACAATATCAAAATTATGGCAAGGAGAGTAAAGCATAGAAATAACGCTACCATATTGTCACTAGAGTCATTAGACTAATTCCTACCTAAGCTATATAAGAGCACAGCATGTTAAGGTCTAGTTCTGCCCTTCAGGTTCTCCGGGGAGGACTTCATCCCCCATACCTGAGCAAGGCCTGAAGTCTGCATAAGCAGCTTTAGCGAAGCGTTCAGCAATCAGCATACAGTCGTGGTCATCTAGCTGGAATCTCCCTCTAATGTGTATGGGACAGGGAAGTGTTTTTATAATAAAACAGCTGATATTCTGAGAAAATGTTCCTACATAAAGATGTGTGTGTTTCTATGAATGCCAGAGATAAAACGTTACCACATTTACCAGCAACCTATCTTACTGCATCCTTGAGTTAAGCACAGAGTGAAAGAAATGTCTTGTTTAAGAACGCAGTGCTGGCCTATGCAAAGAACAGCGAGAAATAAAAAACAAGACCGCAAATGTGGCTATTGTTAAAATAATAAATGAAGCTGAATAAAATATATCTAGGTTAAAGTGCACAACGGCAGGCCTATTGTGCTAAACTAACGTGCATGGAGCTATAACTAAAATGGCTACACAACACCCTCCCCTTGCCGGTTTAAAGATGGTTCAAAGCCTAATTATGTATAAAAGCTACTAAAACTCAACCTAAGATATATATATATATGTATAAAAATATCAATAATTACAACTTAAAAAAAGACACTTGAGCATACATAAAAGGACAATTTAAAAATATTAACTTGTGGCGGAAAAAGGCTGAATTTCAAGAGTCAGAGTCATTTTGGAAGTTGCCAATAGAATCCAGGACAATTGAAGAGAGGAAATCTTCCACTTCGGCAGGTGGTAAAGTAGAAAACTCATTGCCAAGAAGAATTAAGGAGCATTCATGTTCCATAGCATGAGCTTCAGTCAAGGCAGCAGCATTCTGTGGTGTGCCCAATAATGAGTTTAGAGACGCATCCTCCATGAATGGCAACTCATAAGCAGCTTCCTGAAGCAAACGCACTCTCAACGCGCATGTCCGGTAATGAGGCCTCAGCGAGAACATCAACAGATCAGTGTCCAATGAAAGCAAGCGCTGCGTAGAAAGACAAACTTTCAGCGCCTGTTCGAACAAGCACCATAGGCATCGAAACACGGGCTGCACACAGTGCAAAACTGGTCTGAATGGCAGAGACCAGTCATACTCCAATTGCTCCAGGAGTGATGCTTCAAAGTACTGCATCATGCATTCACGACACAGCTGCACTGGTGGAAGTGCTTTAAGTCCTCCTTGTTGTGATGAGACAGCCATTACGCAGAAAAAGTAGCAATAGTAAAATGCCACCTATTATAGCCAAAGTTATTGGAAATTCCCCGACAATACTGGAAAATATTGAGTGGATGGCTGATGGTATTAAACCGAATATAGAGAAGGTGTGAACGAAACCAGAACTAACAGCCTTAAAGAAATTTGTGATTCCAGTAGTATTGGATGCAATAAATATTCGTCCCAAGAGCTCACCAAAGTGTCTTGAAGAGTTCGTACTTAAAAGTGACTGTATCTCCGCTGATGACATTGCCACCTGAAGTGTGTAGGTCACGCGTGCAGATGTGAGTGCCACAGGTTTTCGGAACAACAAAGCCTTGAGTCTGCTCAACTTGTCAAAATTCACATTAGAAGTAGCAATATGGGGCCAAATGTCAGCTACTTCTGTGTGTCTTGTGGGGGGGAAGTACGTCCCCCCAGCATGTAACAATCTTAGAGACCGAAACAACATAAACTATTCCGGCTCTCATCCCACAACAGTCTTCACTATTGAGGAGAACATAGCTGGCATTTGAAAGCACCTGGAACGCAGATCTAATCAAGGGGACTGGAACTCCCTTCAGAAAACAAGCCAAGTTTGCTAATGAAGCATTACACGCCCCATGCAAGGACAGCTGTTTACAAACCATGGAATGGCTGACAGAAGTCTTGCATTCACTACCACTATGAAAGACCTCTTTCATGCCACTGAGACATTTGTACGAGAAGGGCAGCTCCCACACCTCATGGTCGTAACAATCTCCCAGCCTTTCATATCTGCCTACTGGAATGTGTTTTAAACAAAACGTGAATTGGAGTGTTGAAATATGCAGATTAATGACCCCGTGTATTAACCACTCAGCAGATGGTATTTCAGCCACAGTAAAAGGCAACTTTTCCAACTTTTTGATGTTTAACATAACATAATTTGCTTCTTTCTTAGCATTAGTTGTTGTTGTCGCGTTAAATTAAATTTAGAAAATATGTCCCTTGTGCTAACGTGTTACCAGGTAATGCGACCTGCCTTCAATGTTTGAAGAGTTTCCAACCCAACTGTATAATAGACCTTAGTTGACTCTGTCTTTGATGCAAAGAAGACATATCACTTTGTACTATGTCTATTGCAGAAGAGACAATATTATTTAATATGTATATCCGGGTGGACAAGGTATTAATCCCATTATGTACAACAGCTAATGCCTTCTGTAAGTTTTCCTGGTCTATTTGCCTTAACCGAGCAGCAGCTTCTTTTTAGGAAAGCTTCCAAATTTCACTATATACTTCATATAAGAATTATTTTTTGCGTTGTTTTCTGGGGCCTAACAGGAAGTCCTGTAAGTCAGTGTTTTTAAACAGGAGACTGAGGTGTTCTCTAACCGCATCTAGTGAGGAACTCTTTAACCATTGCTGGCATAGTTTCCTCTACACTGTACGATGTCACTATACCTATCATATTCGGATGACACATAGCGAGGGTCCGGCCTATTAGTTCTAAAACCCTGTGGAGTTTATAAAATGTTTATGACACCCATTGGTATTTATTGGCCACAATAATCATCTGCCAGGATGTGTCAGTGAAGCGTTAAACATGCCTTTCTGGACCCATTCATTGAGCTGATCTTCAGTTGCATTTATATATATTTGGCATTTGTGAAATTTTGCAGGGGCAAGAATACTGGCCGCATTCAATTCCTTCATCTTTGCTAAGCCTAAACAACTTGTTTGTTGTAAAGTTTCATTTAAAGATATAATTTGAACAGGTATCAGGCATGCTCTAAATAAAGCTTCCTTCTACCTTGTTTGCCAATTCCTAGTTCCCCACACACTTTTCAAGTCATTCGACTTCAGCCAATATTCATAACCTTCTATAGCCCACCAGGAAACAAAGGAATCCGAATAAATACATTTTGTATCTTTCCATAATATATGTACATTTTCCATTTGTGGCAACTTAAAATAATATGACTCAGTATTTTTAACATTGTGCCCAGAAAAATATGCAAACTTTTGTGGTGGAGTCGGACAATGTGCCCATTGTGTGTAATTAAAAACAGTCTTTGGGGTACTTGCTCTGTGAATGAAATGGTGCTCATAATAATTATAGCAAAACATATCACCATAATTCTCTTTAGATTGATAAACTTCTTCACTTTCAAATATGTATGATACTGCAATTCAAGTCTGCAGACCTTGTGGGAAGAGAAATGGGGTTTTAGGACCTCATCCACCAGTTCAACTGTTGATCTTTCAGGAAGAAAATGACCATGTATTAATAAGAAAAATGTTCTGACAAAACCAATCCAAAGGAGGAAAGCTAGAACAGTCAAAGAAATCCAAAGCTAGTTCCATGGGAAAATAAGGTAATTTGTTTTAAACCAGTTTATCAGCTTACATGTTTTTGACAGTTCAGATGTAGAAGACACAAATGAGTCTGAGAAGGTGTTGTTGACATCTGCAAAGTATCCAGAAGCAGTTTGTGCAAAGGCTGGAGCCGTATTTGTAGGAGGAGGACTGGTAGGAGTCTACCGCGGTAGTTCAGAATAAATTACACCACCTGTCTGTGTTGAGGTTGTGTCAAATCAATCAGTTATTTCTGTATTGTTTGTTGAAACAGATGTTAGTGGAACTAATGCAAGATCATTTTCCAGCCTCCCCAAGCTCAGAGAGGTATCAGTGTTGCTACTCACAACTTGTAGAGGGACTTCTTGACCAGTAGTGAGAGGGATTCAGGAACTACTGGCTGTTCCCCTTGGTCTGCTGTGCAGGATCGGCCACGTGGTGTAACTTGACATTGTCAATAGTTACAAAGCGGTTTTCTTTAGCACCAGCCAACGGTGGTAGAATGACAGTTCTGGTACTGTGTATTCCCAAGACTGGGACCAATGCACAATAAGAAGGACCAGACTCCTTTTTTTACAGCAACCTTTGCACGTACAAGATACTCAGCTTTAGGAATCCAGCCGGTAGGTGTTATTGGCACATCCTTAATTCCTGTGGAGGCAGCATTGGCAGAAGCATTGTCATCATGGAACTGTTGTAATTCCTGCAAGACAGTGACACGTTCATTTATGTCAAAAGGTGTTTCTGCCACCTCCACGCCAGGACCATTAAGATCTAGAACATACATTTGAGTTCCGAACAGGCACTCATATGAAGCCCGACCCCCCAGGGACCTTCTAGGCAGATTGTTAAGTGGTCTCTGGACTCCATACAGGTGATTTAGCCAATTATGACACATCCCTAAGACTCTGGCCATTAAGGACTGCTTTAAATCACGATTTTGTCGCTCCACAACGCTATTTCCCTCAGGATGAAATGGAGACAAGTAATGGAGTTGGATCCCTAACAAAGCCATGGCATTCCTGAATGCCCTGGAGGTGAAAGCAGGGCCCTGGTCCAAGTGGAAAGCCACAACTGCATTTGTACCAATAAAGACTTGCAAATCTGTAACAACAGTCCGAGGGTCAGCCGTGTGTTGTGGCCACACCCATAGAAATCTGGAGCAGGAGTCAACAGCGACTAAAATATATTGGTATGCACTATACGGTGTTAGAGGACCACAATGGGCAGGTGAGAAAAGAACTATTCACCCCACCGAGCTTTCTTAACTGTGGGAATCTGAAGTGACTGGGCAGACGAGGATCTAAGAGGTCTATTTGTAATGTAAGAGGAGGCAAAAGATCTCTGTAGGAGAGGGCCTCTCCTGTAAAACGCTTATGCAATAAGCATAAACCCTTAAATTGGATGCCTTGCTGGACCAGTAGGCAATAAAGAACCTTTAGTACCCTTCTCATAGAGTGGTGTCTTGGCAGATCCATCAGCAGTCTAGCGGCTGCATTTTGCACAACCTGTAGCCTATTAGTAACATATCCTGGTGAACCGAGGTAAAAGACATTACCATAATCGAGGCATGAAATGATGAGAGCCTGGATAATTAGTCTCCTTGCTAGAAAGGGAGAATAGAAAGGACCTATCCCAAAAGTCTGAGTGCCCCAAAGCAGTAAGCAGCCAGCTTTTTAGCTCAATACTCCATAGTAAGGCTGCAGTCCAGCCAAGTTCCAAGGCATTATATCACCGCCTTCGGGCTTAGCAGAGCTTTTAAATATATACTACCTACTGGCGGTCATTAGTAGTTAGTTATAGTTAGGACCTAGTTTCCATAGAATTTTTTTGTTTTGCCAATAACTTTGGCACCGCTTGACAAATCTTCACAAAAATGACAAAATGTATACTTTGCTCAGTTCAACTGCTATCTTAAAAGTTTTGGGGTTATACGTCAAGTGAGGCCAAGAAAAAGGGGTGTCCCAAAATGCTTTTTCCCATAGGGTCCTTAGACACGCTACCGCCCAAACTGCTGAACGGGATTACACCAAATTTGGCAGAAAGCTAGATCTTGGTATGCAGATTACGCCTTTTGTGATTTGGTGTACATCAGTTTAGTAGTTTCTGAGTTCTTGAGTATTAGAGGTTAAAAAATATAGATATCTAGGGATGCTGATCCTCTGCGGACCCAGGTCCGAATTCACAAATTCAGGGGAAAATCAAGGACACCGATTGGCTGGCCCACAACCTGACAGAAAAGTAGCGGCTGCCACTCGGCTCGGGGATGTGGGAAAGTAAGAATGCAAAAACACATAATGGGTCAGGATACAAGTATCCTGACCCTATAGGACACATAGAGGGACCCCTTGTGGGCACAAAATTGTCCAATTATTATATTTTGTCTGACCCATGACTCAGTGGGTGAATCCACAGATCCGTAGATCCATCATTGGATTCGCGGATCCAGAGAAAAATTGAAATAAAAACACCCTCAGCATCCAACCTCACGCAACGCATGGCAGAAAGTCATCTTGGGTTTGGATGCATGCAGGAGGGCTGGCTGCTAGGTCTGGCCATTGGCCGGCCCTTTGGCCAACCCCTGCCATGCACGGCCAAAGGCTGTGCATAGCGCTGGTTATATTCACACATGTGCATGCTAAAACAACATAGACATTCACTGAAAAAAAACCAAGGTTAGGTTACAGGGACGTTATAGTTAGGTTCTGAATTTACGCGCACAATTCCATTGAAATTTAGCAGTTATAGTTTTGGTCAAATCAAGTAACTATAACTCGCACACTGAGTAACTGTAACTGTAACTCAGGCCTTCGCCATGCACATCTAATTACTCCACATATTACATCATTGATGACACCGTCTGTGGCATCTTGATATTATCACTGCAACATTTGCAATAGCTTTATTGATGAGAAAACTGTGCATGGAGGGGGTGTTAGTTATAGTTACCTTAGGGCGCACGTTACAGTTACTTGAGTTTACCAAATGTATATATATATACTATTAAAGATGGCTCCGCGCCCACCATAAAATATTTGGCCTGCTTGCCAAGTTCATTCTCTGTCAGAGCTCAGTAGATGTTCAGTTTGCTGTATGATAAGTGCATTACAGTCACAGCACTACACATAATGGTGAATGGGGCATATTGTACATTCTCATGAACTACTCTGTGTGTCAGAAGCTACCATTCTTCATAGTTTATGATGTTCTATTTGGGGAACATCACAGTATTCTCAAATATGTTTGTCTGCGTTTCAAGGGTAGATATGCTCACTCAGTTCAAGGAATGGCACCATTGAGGCATACTCAAACACCCCAAACTTGTATCCACAAACTGGAAGGAGTTAGATTTATCACAGTGAGTGCATTAAAGTCGCATGTAGTATGTTTATCTGAGCCTCATGTGGCTGTCATAGGAGTCATTAGTAAAGGTTCAAGAGGGGCAATTTTTTATCAGACCTTTTCTGCCCCTTTTGGGGGCAGATCAGCCTATTTTAATTAGGCTGATCTGCCCCCGGAGGGGGCAGAAGCCACTAGACACCATGGATTTTTTTTTTTTTACGTAAACAATGAAGGGTAGCGACCCCTTTAGCAAGGGTCGCTCCCCTAGGGGCAATTTTTTTACTGCCCCATTTTTGCCACCCCCCTCCGGGGGGCAGATCGTCCTATTTTTATGAGGCCAAAACCACTAGACACCTGTTAAGACAAGCCACTCACCTGAAAAGCAGGATGTCTACAGGGGCGATGACCTCCTGGAACACCTCTCTGCACTTCCTGGTGGACACAGAAACCCCAGCAGGTGTCCCAAAAGGAAAGGGGGAGTGGAAGAGAAAGAGACAAAACACTGCCATGTCTTGACGGTCCAGCCAGGCACCCTGTAGCTTCGGGGGGCAGTTTGTTGTTGACAGAGTGATAGTAGAGTTAGAGCACTCAACTTCCTTGAAACTGAATCTCTCTTTCTGATATGGGCATGGGAGCGGTAGAAGAACACGGGATGCTCCAGCACTTTTCTTGGTTAATAATAACTGTTGCCACAATTACTAACACTGCATTACCAAACACTCAAACTGAGTACTATAACAATAAGTAATGCAACACTAGGGCTTGCGTCACAGAGATTCACTGTTGCACACTACAATTAGAACTGTGGTTGCACTTATCATGCATGAGAAAGACAAACAAGGGCATTAATTATATCAAGTAAAAATTTCCTGCATGCATAGGGTTAAACTAAAAGGAACAAAAACAATCCAAGAAATACAAATGTCCACTTTGGGTTTAAACAGTTAGGGTGGCACAGTTTGATTTGGTTTCACTGTGTGTGTGAAAAACCCTTCAAAAGCAAATTCCTCAAACCTGAAACACAGACATGAATGACACAATTTAAATCTAAGAGTTATGCTGTTAGAGAAAGAAAAGTCATGTAAATGCTGATTTGAAATTGCACTGTCACTTTTTGTAGTACTTGAGCTCAAGCAGATTTCCTAAAGCACATGTAGGCAAGTAACTACAATAATAATGTAGAATGTTCATAAATGCATTTGTCTCTTCAAGATAAGCACTATGCCAAAATACGCGGTCTGAAATATATCAGCTGTTCTAGGAAAGCACGGCGCTCAAAGAACAAACTCCCTGGAGAATACTAGTCACTTAGCTGCAGTCTTTTCCGGAGTGCTGGAGGAATGCCTGGGGCCAGCTGGTACAGGAACGAAGAAAAGAATTGCCTCAAATGTCCTGAATACGAGGATGACAGCAGGGGCTGGACTGCCAAATCAGATGCTGAGATCAGGAAGCAAAACAAAGCCAAGCAGGGAGGCATGCTTCACTCTGCTATTTATAGCTAATCAGGAAAGCAGTTGAGTTTCCACATGTGGATGAGTCACCACACCCAATTAGAAGCACATGTCTACACCACACCCAATTAGAAGCACATGTCTACACCTGCTCACATTACCAAAAAAGCATTGGCAAAACAAGCACTGATAAAACCAATTGTGTAACACAGCACATTATGTTTACTTAGAAACATGAAGGTTTAACCAAGAACAGAGATATGATTTAACCCTAATCCCTGGGGATAACGCAGGAGGCACCTTGGGGATTCCCGACAACACCAGGGATTTTTTTTTTACATCAGTTTCACACAAGGGGAGCAACCACTTATGGCAAGGGTCGCTCCCCAGGGGGGGGGGGGAATTTATTTTAGGTCACTTCTGCTCCTCTTGAGGGCAGATCGGCCTATTTTAATTAGCCCGTTCTGCCCAGATGGGGGCAACTTCCTAGGCAAGGGTCGCTCCCGTAGGGGGCAAGTTTATTTTGGGCCGTTTCCCCGGGGGGAGGGGCAGAAACCACTTAGGCACCAGGGATTGGTGTGTGTGTGTTTTGTTTGGAGGGGCAGCCCCTTGGGCAAGGGTCACTCCCCATGGGTGCACATTACTGTTGGCCATTTCTGCCCCCCTTTGGGGCAGATCGGCCTATCTTGTTAAGGCCCATCTGCCCCCAAGAGGGGCAGAAAGCCCAGCAGAGACCAGGGAAGATTTTTTTATTTTAAAGAGGGTGGGGGTATAGCCATACCCCTACCACCATCCCAAATAAATGGGGACAAAGTTGTTCTGCCCACTGGTGGGCAGATGGGGCAATTACCCCAGATCCACTCCCCTGGGGGTGGTGGGGGGACAGAAAGCATACAAGATGCCATGGAATTAACGAAAAATAAAAAAATAGTGGGGTGGTGGCTACCAACCAATATGGGCATGGTTATGCCCCAACCCCATCTAAAGGGGGCATCACTCTTTCAGCTCTTCCCCGCATACTGAAACGTCTTATACCAACGGCAAGCAAGAGGACATTTGATTATTTGGGGTTTTGGTTTCACATTTGGGCCATGAGAGCTTGTCTAACTCTCAAAATTGTCCCACTTGGAATGGTGAGGGCTGCACTTTCTGTACTTTGGGACGCTGCCATGTACAAAAAGCTACGAGACCTAGACACATCTGAAAACTAAACATCTGGGTGAGTCCAGGATGGTGTGCTTCACATGCACCCTGCACCATTTTCTTATCCACACTGCCCTGCAAACCTCCATCTTTGCTTGAAATTAAACATTTTCCCCACATGTTTGTAATCTGCAGGAGTCCACAAAATTCCTATCACCCAGCATTGTCACATCTATACCGACTGCCCCACTTGTAAGCCTAA
Source organism: Pleurodeles waltl (assembly GCF_031143425.1). Taxonomy (NCBI): domain Eukaryota; kingdom Metazoa; phylum Chordata; class Amphibia; order Caudata; family Salamandridae; genus Pleurodeles; species Pleurodeles waltl. The sequence goes on from NC_090440.1 coordinate 672,523,691, forward strand.
AAACGTTTTTTTCAAACTGCCCTTTTAGACCCGCTTTGGTTCCCCCTCAATTTTAACAAGTTTTTGCCTCTTCCCTGTCACAGGCACTTGGCCCACCTACACAAGTGAGGTATCATTTTTATTGGGAGACTGAGGGGAACATTGGGTTGTCGTAAATTTGTGCTGATGCAGTGATCCCACAAAGAAATGTGGGGGAAATGTTATATTTTAGCTAAATTTGAGATTTGCTGAGGATTCTGGGTAAGAAAACACTGGTGGATCCACGCCAGTCACACCTCCCTGGACTCCCTCAGGTGTCTCGTTTTCAGAAATGTCTTGGTTTGCTAGGTTTCCCTAGATGGCTGCTAAGCCCAGGACCAAAAACGCAGGTGACCCACTGCAAAAATAGGTAGTTTTGTATTTGATAATTTTGTTGTGTCCACGTACTGTTTTAGGGCATTTCCTGTTGCAGGCACTAGGCCTACCTACACAAGTGAGGTACCATTTTTATCGGAAGACTTTGGAGAACACTGGGGTAGAAGGAAGTTTGTGGCTCCCCTCAGGTTCCAGAACTTTCCATCACTGAAATGTGGGGAAAAAGTGTGTTTTATTGCCAACTTTTGAGATTTGCAAAGGATTCTGGGTAATAGAACTTGGTGAGAGCCCCGCAAGTCACCCCATCCTGGATTCCCCTAGTTGTCTAGTTTGGAAAAATGCACAGGGTTGGTAGGTTTCCATTGGTGCCGGCTGAGCTAGAGGCCAAAATCCACAGCTAGGCACTTTAAAAAAAATATGTCCGTTTTCTCTAGGAAAATGTGAGGTGTCCATGTTGTATTTTGGGGCATTTCCTGTTGCGGGCACTAAGCCTACCCACACAAGTGAGGTACCATTTTTATCAGGAGACTATGGGGGATGCTGAGTGGAAGGGAATTTGTGGCTCCCCTCAGATTCCAGAATTTTCCAACACCAAAATTTGTGGAAAGTGTTTTTTGCCAAATGTTAAGGTTTGCAAATGATTCTGGGTAACAGAACCTGGTGAGAGCCCCACAAGTCACCCCATTTTGAATTCCCCTAGTTGTCTAGTTGTAAGAAATATATAGGTTTGCTAGGTTTTCCTACGTGCTGGCTCAACAAGAGGCCAAAATCCACAGATATGCACTTTGCAAAAAACAGGTCAGTTTTCTTTGGGAAAATGTGATGTGTCCACATTGTGTTTGGTGGCATTTCCTAAGGCAGGCACTGGGTCTACCCATACACATGAGGTACCATTTTTATCAAGAGACCTGGGGGAATGCTGGCTAAAAGGAAGTTTGTGGCTCCCATCAGATTCCAGAACTTTCCATCAACGAAATGTGAGGGGAAAGTGTTTTTTTTGCCAAGGTTTGCAAAGGATTTTGGGTAACAGAACCTGGTGAGAGCCGCACAAGTCATCCCATTCTGAATTCCCCTATGTGTCTAGTTCTAAAAAATGTATAGGTTTGCTAGGTTTCCCTAGATGCCGGCTGAGCTACAGGCCAAAATCCACAGCTAGGTACTTTCCGAAAAACACATCAGATTTCAATGTAAAAATGTGATCTTTCCATGTGTTTCCTGTTGCGGGCATTAGGCCTACCCACACAAGTGGGGTACCATTTTTAGCGGGAGACTTGGGGGAACACAGAATAGAAGAACAAGTGTTACTGCCGCTTCTCTTTATCTACATTTTTTCCTTCCAAATGTAAGACAGTGTGTAAAAAAGACATCTGTTTGAGAAAAGCCCTGTAATTCACATGCTAGTATGGGGACCCTGGACTTCAGAGATGTGTAAATAACCACTGCTCTCAACACTTTATCTTGAGCTCATTTTGGAAATTGTAAGGTTTCCTTGATACCTATTTTTGACTCTATATTTTTCCAAATAAATTGCTGTATACCCAGTGTAGAATGAAAACCCATTGCAAGGTGCAGCTCATTTATTGGTTCTGGGTACATAGGGTTCTTGATGAACCTACAAGCCCTATATATCCTCGCAATCAGAACAGTCCAGCAGACGTAACAATATATTGCTTTTGAAAATCTGACATCGTAGGAAAAAGTTACAGAGTAAAACTTGGAGAGAAATGGCAGTGTTTTTCACCTCAAGTTCAATATCTTTTTATTTCAACTGTTATGTTCTGTAGGAAAACCTTGTAGGATCTACATAAATTACCCCTTGCTGAATTCCGAATTTCGTCTACATTTCAGAAATGTTTAGCTATTCAAGATCCAGCACTGGTTTTACACCGATTTCCGTCACTAACTGGAAGGAGGCTGAAAGCACAAAAAAATAGTAAAAATGGGGTGTGTCCCAGTAAAATGCCAAAATTGTGTTGAAACGTGGCTTTCTGATTCAGGTCTGCCTGTTCCTGAAAGCTGGGAACATGGTGATTTTATCACCGCAAACCCTTTGTTGATGCCATTTCAGGAGAAAAAACCACAAGCTTTCTTCTGCAGCCATTTTTTCAATTTTTTTTTTTTCTTAAATGACCTTTTTGCTGTATTTTGCCTAATTTCTTGGTCTCCTCCAGGGGGACCCACAAACTCTGGGTACCTCTAGAATTTATAGGATGTTGGAAAAAAGGACACAAATTTGGTGTGGGTAGGTTATGTGGACAAAAAGTTATGAGGGCCTAAGTGCAAACTGCCCCAAATAGCCAAAAAGGCCTGGCACCTGAGGGAGAAAAGGCCTGGCAGTGAAGAGGTTAACCATCATAGGCATAACAAAACATATTAAAAACAACACTTAACATGCACTTATGTAAAGTGCCTGTTGTAAAACAGCAACCTCATATTTGGGAATAACCCGAACTGAATTAACTGTAGCGTACATAGGTTATCTCCCATCTTATCCCAAGCAACATACTAAACAAACATTCCTAATATTCACACTTAGTTCCTAGCAAAACAACTTTTATCTGTGATGTCCAGTTTGCCCATTCTATATGAACATGTGTCTAAAAAGGCTTAGTTTTTCCAAAAGAAAGGAAAAGCTTTATACACTGAATTGTTTCTTTTGGATCACCCGTGTATGGCAAGTAAAACTCCCCACTATAAAATATTGAAAATATCCATACCCAGAGTGCAGTGGTCCACCACAAAATATAGGGCCAGATTTACTACAAAGTGGCGCAGCGAGGTGCTGCACTTCGTCAGTTGTGAAACACAGCGATGTGCCGTATTTACTAACATACAATGCACCCCTGTGTTACTCCCTGTGCCGGCGCTAAAAATAGCTTCCAGCACCAACACAGGCATCCTTGCATCATAGTGCAAGGGTGTCTGTGTTGAAGGGAATGATTGTGCATGTGCAAGAAGCACATAAACAATCTGCAATGGTGATTTGGCACTTTTATGTGTACTGCAGAATGCATCTGGCTACATCTTCTATGTGTCCCCACGGGACAGACTAATCATTAGCATTACCTCCAGGACCTGATGTTGTCCAAGAACTTACTTCTCTGAGGTATGTTGCCCTCCCTATAGGCACCGCATGACCTAGCTAAAACAAAAAATCCGACCAGCTACCTTGATATCCATTAGAAAACCACCCACTAAGAAGGCCCACAAAGTATGGTGCTCTTGTAATACAGTCAGGGGCATATTTATACTCTGTTTGTGCTGAATGTTTGTCAAAACATTTGACGCACATTCGGCGCAAACACTGCCCCATATTTAAACTTTGACGCCGACCCCTCGGACGTCAAAATTCCACCATGTGCGTCATTTTTTGGAAGCGGGAAACTGCCTTGTGTTAATGATATGCAAGGTAGGCGTTCCGTTCCAAAAAATGACTTTAAAGCCTGTTCGCCTTATTTATACCCCAGCGTCATTTTAACATCTGGGTCAGGGCAGGCGTTAAGGGATCTGTGGGCTCAGAAGGAGTACACCGGCGCTGCCTGGTGTGAGTCATTTTTTTTTACTCAGACCAGTCCGCAGCGCCGGCTAACGTCATTCCATAAATAAGGCGCCCGCATGGCACATTGGGTGGCGTTAGCCGGCGGTGAAATTTTTGACGCTCAACTGCGTTGGCGCAGTTGTGCATCTAAAAGTATAAATATGCTCCTCTGTTTTTTGTGTTTGCTGCACAGTGTGGGTCTTGGCTGGACCAGAACTTGGATCTGAGCGCTCTTCATTTTGTTAAAGAATTTCAAAGAATTGTGAATGCCTGACCTTGGTAAGTATAAACGAGAACTGGGTTTTCATTTGAAGGTCAGGACTTACCTGACTTCAAGGATCCCGAGTCTCACTATTCATGGGATCTTTTAGCAGCATCGGAGAGGGTACAGAGACTCTTTTTTTAGCAAATAACCACCTAGCTTCTGGTTTTGCCTCAGAAAGATAGGTGTTGGGTAACTCCCTTCTCCATCCAAACCCGGTGTAGGATCTGAAGTTAAACTTACAGTACTGCTGCCAACTCCTCTAGTATTTCCTTTCCTCACTTCCCTTCTAAATGGTAGGTGAATTAGGAGTGTCGAATGTGCAATGGCTATTTTTCTCATCCTACCATACGCCTAGGTTAAATGCACAGGTATACTATGTGATATTGCATAGCAGCCTTCCAGATGTTCCTCCCTTTTGAAAAGTAGGGGGAGAAAGGCTAATAGAAAGCACAATTTGTATGCATTTATTAAGGAGTTGCTTTGTGTCTCTAACATTTACACAGTCAGGTTCTTACAAAAGGCTTGTGTCTTTTTAAAGTAGTCCAGATGGAAGACTCCTTCTTGGCCTAGTGTTATTGCCTCATTCGTGGTCTCCTGGACAATACTGGAGTAAAAGTTCCCCTTTTTAGGATCGAGTGTGCAAAGCGCTTGGTCCCTGTTGTAATCGCTCTATGGGCTTGTAACCACGCCCATGTCATGCTCATCAGTTTGCTTTGTTTGTGGACTTGCCTTTTAATATTCGCTTGATTTCATTAGTGAAAGACATGCATACATCATGCCTTTTCAATGTTTAGCCCTCCTCGAGCGCACGGCCAACTACTAAAAACATCCCAGGCTCCTTGTTTTTCGTTTGGCTTCTCGACTAATTTTTCTCTTTATTTCGTAGTCAGCGCAATCTCGTTGAGCGATTTGCATGACATCAATCCTGTTACATGGATAATTGCACTTTTGCCGGTTACATGGATAATTGCAATTTTGATGGTAACATGTATAATTGCACTTTTGCCGATTTGTTTCACTGCAAGCGAACTTCTGTTTCCTTTTGTGTGTCTGCTTCGTGCTCATCGCGGCCATCGGCTCGCTTATGTGAAACTGTTTTACGTTTCATTTTCAGTTTATGTGGCAAGAAAACTCTGGTTAGGAGTTTACAACGCTAATAGCTCAAACTTGAGCAAATGCAAGACCCATTGCATTGCAAATGCTTGTTTTGATTGGATCCATTTGGGCAGTAGCTACTCAGGGTCCTAAGCTTTGATGTATTTAAGGGCTTTCTCAGAGTTTAGGGTTGCGTGTTTGTGGTCCTTCACATAAGAGCCAAGCAATAGCATAGTATAATATAGCACAGTATAGTTTTTTTCAGCAAAATATAGTATAGTGTAGTATATCTGTATATAAGTTTACTGTTTTATTACCTAAATTTATTGTTTGATTTATTAAAATCAGTAAAAACACATAACAAACAAATCAAAAGACAATCAATTATTACAACACATTGAGAGATGATTTCCTAAAATTAACATCCAAACCTGTGCAAATAGTTAAAAATCTCACTATACCATATAAGGTGTGTTTTAAGTTTTGGATTCTGAGAGGGAACTAATAGACTAGGATGGGAAAAATAATAAATCAGTCTATCGTAATGGACATGGGGCCAGATGTAGCAAATACCGATTTTGCTAATCGGAAATTGCGAGTCTGTCCGACTCGCAATTTCCAATTCGCAAAATCGGATGCAGAACGGTGTCTCAGACACCGTCTGCGACTCGCTATGGGGTCGCAAAGACCCACCTCATCAATATTAATGAGGTGGGTCGCATTTTGCGACCCCATAGCGAGTCCCTGCACTCACAGGGATGGTGGCCTGCTGAAGTCAGCAGACCACCATGTCTGTGACTGCTTTTTAAATAAAGCACTTTTTTTTTCATTTTGCAGCCCGTTTTCCTTAAAGGAAAACGAGTTGCAAAATGAAAAAAATGATGAAACCATTTGGTTTCGTTTTTTCAGTGTAGGCAGTGGTCCATTGGACCACTGCCTGCTCTGAAAAAACCTTTATGATCACATTCACAAAGGGGAAGGGGTCCCATGGGGACCCCTTCCCTTTTGCGAATGAGTTACCACCAGTGTGACACGTTGGCATGTTGGCAAGTGGCTCCTTTCAAACCACTGGTGCCCTGGTTGCCGGGATCTCACAGCCATCATTCTCCACCTTCCTACCCAATGAACTGGATGCTATCATCTCCCTCACAACCCGACACATCTGCTTCCTTAACAATCAGGTGAAGTAGCAGGAGACAAAACAGGGGTTTTACCAAATTAACGGCTTCCCACACGTCCTTGGTGCCATTACCGGCACACATGCACGCCTTGTGCCACCTGCTGCAACTGAACATCTATACTGCAACAGGAAGCACACACACTCCATCAATGTGCAGGCCATTGTTGATCACCAGGGATTGATCACCAACATTGTGGCTAAGTACCCTGGGAGTGTACATGATTAATTCATCTTCCGTCACTGCACCATCAATCGACACTTCCAGGATGGACGATATGGAAATGGCCAACTTGTTGGTAAGTACAGAAACCCAGTTATATACACACTGCACAGCAACCCTCTAGGACACACAACACATACACCATGACATTGACACGTGGACAGGAAGACAATGAAGTAGTGACACCGCTAGGCATGTTTGAGATCCAGACCCAATGGGATACACACCTAGGGACAACTGACAATTCCAAATAACAACTGATGCCACTCCACAGACACAAGGGGACAATTTAAAACAACACAATGACAAAGACATGGCCCCAACTGGCAGTACAATTTGGAAGATTAATCTTTCAATATCACAACAATAACACTCAATCAAACACCCTCCCAAACAATACGTACTGTGTAAGGGGTGTGAAATGTGTTTTGCTGCAGGTCAAACACCATTACACACATAACCAGATGACGATGACTCTAAAGAATGGGACATGTAAGCATTGAGTAAGTTCCAACATCTCACATCACTCCTGGGGTGACATTGCCCACTACCAGTAAGCAAGTGGACTGTGTGAAGAACACATCTTCATGGGACAATATTGAAAGTGCACATTCCTACACATACGCATTGTGACAAATAAACACACACACAACAGATGTACAGGCATACGGACCTTCTGAAACTCAAAATGACAACCTCACAACGAAGTTAGCCAGCTGAACTAGAACATATGCAGTAGTATAGGTACACGTTACAACCTGAGTCGACTTGGCAAGGGCAGAGAAATAGGTCTGCAGTGAACTTGTCACACATGTGAAATTAGTGCATAGTCAATTGTCAACACGTCAGTGCAGACAACGCACGGAGATGTGTTGCACATTGTCCCCTTGCTAGTTTGAAGGGTCTCACTAATGTTTAAATAATTCTAATGCATATGTGAAATTGGATGGGATGTCCAGGGTATATAAATGCAACCGTGTTACCACCAATGTGGAATTGATTCAGTGTATGGAAGTATCATCTTAACCCCAGATAAGACACAGGGACACCTATTTCACATGACACAATGCAAGGGAGTATACACTGTACTGCAAATCTACCAAAATTCTGCTGACATCCGGTCAACAGCCAAACACCCGTTCAGATAAGGAAACAACACAATGCTGATGGAACATCCTAGAAGCCTAGGATTCCACACAATAACACAAACACAGATGAGTCACAGACAACACAAACACAAGAGAACAACTGCCATGTAAAGTGATAATCATGTTGCAAGGTACTTCAACATGTTCCCACTCATTTTCTCTTTCAGCTGATCAGGGGTATGGGATCCAGCTGTGGATCATGACCCTATATGCAAACCCAGGCACTTCAGCAGAGCGTGCCTATAATGAGGCACGTAGGAGGACACACACCATGGTTGACCTGTGCCATCCTGCACAACATATGTGTAAGAAGGAACATTCCTCTATATGAGCCAGACCCACAAATGCCTGAAGAGGAGGAAGAGGAGGATGCTGTCCCTCAACATGAGGGGGACCATCCAAACACAGCTGTATTGTCCACAATTTCATTTGACTCTATTCACCATCACCACTGTTTTACCATATGTCAATAAACACCTATTCTATTCACCATATCATGGTCTGGGTAATCATTTTTGCATTACATTATCTCTATCTCTCAGAATCAGAGTGTAGCCTCATGGAGCATTGGTGGAATACAGATTAGGACACAGGAAATTCCAAATCTACTGTGATGTGTATGAATCGAAAGCCACATTCACACACACTGTAAATGACATATATCATGTACATTTCACATTTGAAGGGCAATACCAGAGGAAAACACCTATTTCACACATACATGTTGGCTACATGGTTCATCACAGCATATGGCATACAACTAAGACACCATCAGTCAATAAGGGCAAAACATATCTCATACATGAGGCAGTGGATGTGCTATTGCATTGGTGACAATGAGGTATGACCAGACCCTTGACAGCAGTAAGTTTCACATCAACTATCTTTTCAAGGAATATGTGTGACAAGATTTCCATATAAGCAGCAAATAAATAGCACATGTGCCCCAGGTATGACTAGCATTGCTCACATGACATCCCCTGCACATGGCAGCCCATGTCCTAAGTCCAGCTACACCCATGTTCCCTGTTTCAGCCGACCCTTCTTTAGAGGTCCCTGAAAATGGGAAGATGTGTCCCCAGATAATCCTTCCTCTACACACACCCAGACTCACAATGTTAATCCAGTGTGTATCCCCCTTTAGTATGGTATGCCATAGTCATTGTACTTGTGTCAGCATGGACGTCAGGTTAAATAATGCACTGCCTTGTAGTCTGTAGGACCTGTAATAGGCTGTACATTGCTTCCCATGTGAAAGGTACTGTTGGCCCTTTTAACTTGATTCTAACCTACAGTATTTGTGAGATACTGAAGCTGCACACACCTGTGAGCACCGCCATGGAGACCAGCCATTTGAACATGCACTGCCCTTGCAGCTGCCTGGTACAGCATAGAAGCTGCCATTTAATCTGTAACCCTGTTAGGCATTGCCGTAAAAATCAGCTGTGTAACCCAGCCCTTGGGTTAATGTGTTACATTCCAACACACAGGAGAAACACAGTTGTCAGTTTCCACAGTGTTGTTCCACCTTTGACTAGTCTCAGTCTGACCACTGTGTATTTACCTTGTCAAATGTTGGGATCCTGATTGCCCCTGCATCCTGTTAGCCTAACTGGCTCCTGTCTTTGCGTTACCCTAAAGGTTCCTTGTGGCTACATTTGTATCATAGTTGCTTTCCCAACCCTCAAATTCCTCCTGGGGTATTGTGTCAGGTGGGTCTACAATGCTTACTCCAATACATTGTATAGCATTATCAGTTGACTTATCGTACCATCGGGGGGGAACTTGTCTCCAAATAGACCAATTATGGCCTATCCCTTGTCTGGGTTTCATGTATGCATGAGTGACAAATAGTGACAGTGTACCATGGCTGTATGCATGGATTGGGTATGGTGCCTCCAGCACAACAAACAACATCAGATAATGTGCATGAAATGTCTACACATGTTATGACCCTGACAGTCCACACGCTGATGCACATTGCTCCCAACATCTTGATGGGGCTTGTGTGGTGAATAGCTGTCAGATTAATCAGCAAGGAGGCAATGATGTTCCCAGATGCAGTGGGAATTTTAGAGGCCAACAAATCTTGTGAGGACACCTGCCGGTATCAGAATCCTGACACAGCACCTTGGCCAGCACACCAAGGTTGCCCTGTTGACAGTCTCATAACACGTCTGCAGTGACAGAGCTGGATCATCCCCATGTGTGTTCTCAATTCCTCATTGGCTTTCCTTCTATTGATCTGTGAAGGATACTTTGTAGATACCGGAAATGGCTCCACAGACGCGTGACTAGACCTGCACGCAACTGTGACAACATAGACCCAAAAAATGATACAGACTAAACATTGGCCCACACACATGAACCAGACACCTCTGTGCCTTTTACCACTGGAAATATGTGAACACGTGCTGCTTGGTTTGCTGGTCCTCCACTGCCACAGGAGAGACATGGGTCAGTTATATGACTCCAACTGTGGCTTAACATTACAATTGTGTATTATATTTCGGACGCGGTGTCACTAACACGGTACCCACATAGCATTATCCCATGCCTGACTCATGGTGGGTAAACAAACAAGTGCCTAGGAAGTAGCATCCAACATTCCAGGACATGTGATGGCTAAGTTTTGGAACCTTGCCATGAACAACCGTCTGCCATCAATCCGAAGCATGCTTTGTACTTGATGGTGCTTATGTTCCCAAAAATCATGGAAGTGCGCACAGCAGTTGTTGCTACGTGTATGACTAACACATGTTCTCTCTCATTTCCACACTGACTAGCATCTGAGGCTTGGACACATTGACTCCACATGCATACAAGAAGATTTTCAAACATGCATCTTGTGATGGTCTCACAGTGGGACAACAACAATGGAAGTAGGCAAATCACAACCATTGACTCCTAGGCATTGAGTTACTGTATTGATTTGCTTCGGCTTGCTATCCTCTCTTGACACAAAACATGCCCAAACTGGGTAATACCTAATTGTATCCCACACATTTCGCCATCTATTGCGTCAGTGAAGAGTGCAAATCCAGTACAACAACTAGAGGATCATGGTTCGCAGTTGTATGATCTGTCACATGTGCCTATACACCGTAATGGCCAATTTAGGTGCAATCAGCCTAACTCTGTATTGTCACAACTGTCCGGTACTGTAACGCCGCGCTCTGACGCGGCGTCTCTTTCTGTCCTCGCGGGTGGAACGCGCTACCGATATTCGGAGCGCCGTTCCCCGCGTTTTTTTACTATGCTTTCTGGGAAGCATATATTTCGCTCCCGGTCGCGCTACACTTACTTGTAGCCCTTTTTTCTTCTTTTGTTGTTGGTGGTGGGTTTTTGTTGGTCCTTTTGCTTGTCTCTATCCATGTTGTGTCCATCTTGTCTTCTTCGTGTTTTTGTCCCAGCATGCTCTGTTTTTCTTTTATACTATTTTCTTTTTCCTATACTGGTCTATGGGCTTTTCCCAATCCAAGATGGTGTTACTTCCTTTTCCTGTGATGTCACTTCCCTTTTCTCAGTATATAAGTCAGTCAGTCTTGTTCCTCCTTGCGTTGCAAACACTTCCTTCTGGTTGTGCTGTTCGCTCCTGATCTTTGTTCCTGCTTTTTTGCCTTGGGAGACTTTTGCCTGTTCTTTGTTCCTGCTTTTGCCTTGGGAGATTTTTGCCTGTTCTTTGTTCCTGCTTTTGCCTTGGGAGATTTTTACCTGTTCCTTTTTTCCTGACTTTTACCCTGGATATTGTCTATTTTTTTTCCTGTTGTCAAGTCCTGTTTTTTCTTGTTTTCCATCAGGAGTTCCTGTTAGAGGTTTTTTCCCCAGTGTTGGGGTTTTTTCCCTCTGGGACTCCTTCTGGAGGGTACGGTCTGCTTTGGCGTAGCCTGTCAAGTGGCACTGTGGCTACTAGAAGGGGTCGCCCTTGTCTGGGAGTATCCAGGACCTGTAGAAGACTTGGGCGGTCATTCTGACCCTGGCGGTAAAAACCGCCAGGGCCGTGGTCCGCGGGAGCACCGCCAACAGGCTGGCGGTGCTCCTTTGGGCATTCTGACCGCGGCGGTACAGCCGCGGCCAGAAACGGAAAGTCAGCGGTGTACCGCCGGCTTTCTGCTGCCCAGGGGAATCCTCCATGGCGGCGCAGCTTGCTGCGCCGCCATGGGGATTCCGACCCCCATACCGCCATCCTGTTCCTGGCGGTTTCGGCTGCCAGGAACAGGATGGTGGTATGGGGTGTCGTGGGGCCCCTGGGGGCCCCTGCAGTGCCCATGCCAATGGCATGGGCACTGCAGGGGCCCCCGTAAGAGGGCCCCACTTAGAATTTCAGTGTCTGCTTAGCAGACACTGAAATTCGCGACGGGTGCTACTGCACCCGTCGCACCCCTTCCACTCCGCCGGCTCCATTCGGAGCCGGCTTCCTCGTGGAAGGATGTTTCCCGCTGGGCTGGCGGGCGGCCTTTTGGCGGTCGCCCGCCAGCCCAGTGGGAAACCCAGAATGACCGCCGCGGTCTTTTGACCGCGGTACGGTCTTCTGGCGGTTCGCCGCCCGCCAAGCTTGGAATGACCCCCTTGGTGTATTCGCCAATCCGAAATCCAGAGGTGAGAAGTCCAGCGCAGTACGTAACAGGTACAATTACAAATGAGAAATGACTCAAACCCAGTTAAAGGCAGAAATGTTGACGCTTGCGTACCAAAAAATGACACACATGCATAAAAAATGACTCATATGCGTTGAAATATGACGCACATTGCCAGGAAACATCCATTGGCCCTTATCGGTAATTCCCACACTGTACCGCCAGAAATTGGTTAGGTATGAGACATATTTCAAAATATGGATGCAGGGTTATTTCTAAGCATGGTGAATCAAAAGAAATGACGCACAGACTGTAAGCGTCATAATATTTTGATGCATAACAATAAAAACGCACCACATTTGAGGCAGGAAGTGATGTAATAGGATATCCTGTTTACAGATTTGGTATAGTGGATGTACTTTCACTTTCACTTTGCAGTCTGTGATATTTCTTGACTGTGTGGTTGTGTTTAGACTTGTCTCTCTGTGGATTTTGTGATTTTGTCTCCAGTGTGGTCTTTCAATTGTCTTTTTGTGTTTCATTACTGTCTGTGGTATCCTGTCTGAGTGTTTTTTTGGTCTTTTGTGTTGTAAACATTTGTCTTTGTTGTGTTGGGAGTCTGTTGTGGGTATTTGTAGTTTGGGTATAGTTGGGCTGTGTTGTTAATTATTTTGCATTTTCCTGTTCTACTTTCCCTCTATTCTCCTTTGTACCCCTTTATCCCCTCTTTTTTTGGGTGCAATAATGTTTGGTAGGCCTCGTCTTGGCAGGATTGGAGAGGAGGAGCTGGGTGGGTTCATTTGGTTGGTGTGCCACTTCCTACCCTTGATGATCGAGGCAGGTAGGCGTGTGATCCAAAGATATCATACAGAGGCAAAGAGGCTCCGGTGGGCAAAGGTGCTGCACCATCTGCAGAGAATATACCACACACCGCGCAATGACCAGCAGCAGAAGCACCGCTGGGCTGACCTTGTCTCCAGGGAGCAAGACCTGCTGGACCACCTGGAGATTGTGATTGGTAGCCCTGTTGGTGAGTACAAATCAGAGTTGTGCATGTTTAAATGCTCTGTAGTGACAGTAGCAGATTTTCTCATATGCTGCCGCCAATGTTTTTGAACATGTGGAATGCTAGTTAAACATACCGGGCCATATTTCGACTTTGTTAGCACCGCAATTGAGACCTGTTTTGAAGCAAGAGCGGTGCAAACTTACAAAAAACTAATGTAATTTGTAAGTTTGCGCCGCCTTTGTGTCAAACAGCAACACAAATGCGGTGCAAATTATGTGTAGATATGGGCCACAGTTGCCTGTGAGGTATACAATTTTCCTACACATTACCGTCATTTGTGGACGCAACAGCTAACTTTCAAAACACAACAGGAGCCTGTGAATTAGTGCTGGCTTCGTGTCAATAGATGATGCCAATGTGGCTGTAACATATGTTTACTGTTTGGACTGTGAGTGTATCAGGAAACATATGTCTGAAAACCAGTTTTTTACTATTAATATTGTGTCCGTCAATTGTTTTCGGATACATTTCTGAACTGGATTCTGACACATACGTAACAAGTTATAGCTTACCTCAGGTAACATCTTAGAATTATATTTTGAGTTTGTAGTGCCACATTTAAATTAGGGATGGATGGCAAAAGCTATGCACATGGGTTCATATCTCTATGGTTGGTGCAACTTACCATAGCTGTGCCACATCAAAAGAAGAAAATGATACAAATTGAGGGGGTAACAACTGTCCATGGCTCTCTGTACATTGTACCTGTGTGTCTTAAATTGGTCCTAGTCACAATGTCTGGGTGACTGGTATTGCAGTCCTCACAGAAAGTGGCTTTGCATGTCTCACATGGATCCACATGATGAGAAAAAAAACACAACAAGATTATTTCTGCTAACTAATGAAGGAGCATGTTTGCCACCACATGATAGTCAGGGCCACTTCATGTGTGCAGGTATGTGTGTCTTACTCATTGGAGTCCCCGGCTCTGTACATGTTTGCAGGGGTATGTAGGACGCAGTATCATCATGTCTGAGAGGCTTGTCTTTCTGAGTTAATCTTACACATAGCATTTGTATTTTGAAGTGTTGTACAGTGCACAGACATTGAGCACATTTCTCCCTTCCATCCCTTACAGGTAGACCTGCCCCCTACACTATCGGAGGTGTCTCGATTTGTGGACCCTGACATCTACAGTAAGTGTTGATATTTCTGTTCTGTGTTGTGTTTGCTAATGATGTGTGATTGACTCCTGTGTGTTGGACACATAGCAAGGTGTGATGCGCTGGTCAATGATCGATATGTTCCTTGAGTGGAGGATCGTTTTTTCCACCTTTTGGAGTTGGCCAATCATTAGCGTATTGTCATAATTTTGGATTGTAGGTCAGTCCTGTAGGCACGGCCACTAGAATAGGGATGAGTTATGTGGATAAAACGTAAACTCAGAAAATGTAGCAGAGGACCATATTAGTGATTTAGTTCAAGTACAATGGTCTAGGTGTGCATGCAGGTCATGTCCAGAGGTGTTCTTGCATCTATCTGTTTGTTGTAAGTCATGGGTTACTGGTAGGAAATTATGTTGCCAATGGTCTGCATTTCCAAAGATAAGAATTGATGGGATTGTCCAAGGTTTGGGTGTATCCTATTGGGAGTTCCTCCTTACCTGTGGAGTGCTGGCCAAACCCATGTACGGCTTTCAAAAGCTTCCTGGGTGTCCTTGTTGTTAGAAGTTATTATTTGCTTGTCCTCCTGCCTCAGGCACAGGCGTAGGGTTGTGAATAGTGTACCTAGGACTGATGATCCAGGTTTGGTACACAGACATGTAAATCTGTAAATCACTTGTCCAAACCTAGGATACCCACTCATGATTAGCACCTGCATTCTATACTGGCAATTCCATTTACTACTTGCAGATCTTGTGGCCCTAGATTGCCATCCAGGACATTGAAATGTGTTGGCCTGTCAGTGGTGGATGATTTACAGCATTATTTTTAACTGACAAGTGGTTGAACAATGATGCCAAAGTCATTCCAGTTGTTACCCATCTTTTAGGGTTTGGATGTGCTGTTTGATGATAGGACATGTGTAGGCTGGCTTGCCATGTACTTCCTCAGGGACAATCAGTGATCTGTATGATGATATGGGCTGTTTCAGGGACATTAGATGTATTGTCTGATTTACTTTTTGAGCCATTTCACACAATGAAGTACCAAATGTTTGGTTTTCTATTTGTCTTAACAGCTGCCAATATGACTCCCATCCAGATTCGAGAGTTTCGGCGAAGGGCAATGCGTTACTGCCACATTCTGGATGTGGAGTCAGGGTACCGCAACATGGCAAGACGTTATTGCCATGAAAGAGCCTCCGGAGTGTGGAGGGCATTTGCCCAAGCGGGCCCTTCCATGTCCACCACAGCCACCACCACCAGCACCACCACTACCACCCAGGTGGCACAAACAGTAGCAGGGACCTTTGCTGGACCATCAACTTCGACAGCTCCAGGACCTGTCACTGCCCCACCTGCACCTCAGGCTACGGACATGGCACCAACCACGGCCCATACTTCCTCCACTGGCTCCCAGACCACCCCTGCAGCAGTCATAGACCCTGCAGCTTTTGTCCTGATGCAACAGAACTTGGAACGTGTGCTACGGAGGATGACCAGACTGCAGCAGGAGGTGCACAAGTCAATAGGAGGATGCGTGCAGTCAAAAGGACCCTGCAGAGTGCCAACTTGTAGGCTGAGATTCAACCATGATTCCCTCCTCTCCCTCCTCTTTCCTAGTGGGAGTAGTGGGTGGGGGTATCATACTTTTTACAACTGCTGTTTTATTATGTGTGTGTGTGGGTGGGTGGAGGATGATGTTGGGGTATTGGTGTATTTTAAAAACTAAAAAAAATATATATATATATATATTTGTTTAGCATAAGATAGTATGTGTTTAGGTTAGTGTATGTTGTCCTCCATGTGTCCCATCTTTCAAGGGGGATGGGGAGGTTTATGTTTAGATCATTTCATTAAATGTGATAAGTAAGTTTAGCTTAGGTTAGTTAGGGACAGTTGTGGGTAACGTGTGTAGTTAGAATAGTTTAGGTTAGGTAAGGTGTTTCCCCTGGTTTTAGCTTCTGTTTTTACTGTTTAATAAATATCTAGGTAACCCTTTACAGTCTGTGTCAGATGCTTGTAGATCAGGGCCTTGCCATGAGTGAACAGTGTCTTTTTTGTATTAGCTTTTGTGTCCCATGCTGCAACCTAATCCCGACTGAGCTGTTACATTGGCAGCTACACCATAGCTACTTTGCTAAGATTCTGCCATCCATTGCACCCACCACTCAAGGTTACTATGGATCCCAAAGTGTTGTTGATTTGTGAAGTATGTTTTCATTCTCACTTACTTTGCAACCAGATTTGTTATTGAGGACACTGTGTTAAGTCTGCCTGCAGACTGATGTCCAAGCGAAGACTTACAATGTTCAGCCGGGTCACTTATTTGTATGGAAACTCGTACACATCCCTTCATGCTGTATGTTGTGTGTTAGTTAAAAATTGGGGCAAATGTCACATACGTTAGTTTGGGCTTGGAGCAAACATTTAAAGGCACTATTTTCTGGTTTAGTCATCCTTTGAGGAAGTGTTATTCTGTTCAACACAGCATTATGGTGTATAGTTTCTATTTTCCTCAGAAATAGCCCTCATGAAGGGCAGATGATGGTACAATCCAGACCACAGTGCATAGTTATCAGCCAACATTCGTTCATGTCAGGTGTGTTGACAATCAATAATCATTGACCGGAGGTAAACATCATTGATCTCCCTCACGGTTGATGTGTCACATTACACAGAGACCAAGTTGTTGTGTAAGTGCTATTTATTTGAAAGTGCTCTAGTGCTATATCTGTACATAGTCCATGATTGTGAGTCCATTGGTGTGACATCTTCCTTTGTGATCAGACACGTGCAAAAGGACATGTCATTGGACATGCTGAGGTGAAGTGCAAGACAGTGCAGAGGGACAGAATTTGCCTATGAGTTAGTGAGAGACAATCACAGGGCAGGGTGACAAGATAAACAGTGGGCGGAAGAACAGTGCTTGAGTCCAGTTGTTGCAAGACTGGCATGTTACAAAGCACAGGATCTTGGAAATAGGGTCCATGTGGCAGGGACTAGTGCTACGGGGTACTCTTACGGGTGAAGGTGATCTGTTCCACGTCTTCATCTTCTGCTGTGTGTGTAATCTCCTCTGCCCTTGGTGGTGGTGGGTGTGAAGGGGCAACACACACCTTAGTGTTTGATGACGTGTAGTCAGACATCCCGGTAGCTATTAACTGTGGGGCTATGAAGGGCAGTACTGCAGCAAGGAGGAGCTACTGGTTCTTAAGTATAGCAGTTACATCACTGTGCTAGGCAGCCAGGTCGGCCCTGAGGGGTTCAATGTTGCATTCGTGCACGCGTTGACAGGATTATTGTTGTAGGTGTTGTGTCAACTCTCTTACAGCTGTGCTGATTTCCTTCAACCTTTTTTCCTGTCCTTGCAAGATAGTTGTTAGCCCTTGCATGGCTGCTGCCTGTTCTGCAGTTGACATCATGCAGAAACGTACACCCTCTAGGCTGGCTGCCATATTTTGCATCCTCACCCGCACCTCCTTGGCCAGCTCCCGCTGTACTCCAACTACAGTTCTCTCAAAGCTGGTGCCAGTGTCATCAGAGTCCTCAGCTATGTTGGAGCTGGCAGGTCGTACAATTGGGGTGGTGGGTGGTTCCTTTGTGATGGATACTAGTTCTGTGCTCCTCCTTGTGACTGAAGGTGGGGTTTGGAGGGTTCCAAGGACATCTTGGAGGGTCTGTTGGCGGATGTTTGTCATCTCGTCATCCATGTCATCAGGGAAGTCCAGGACAGGCATATCCGCAGGAGTGCCATCGTCCTCTGCAATGAGATATGGCACAATTAATGTGTCTGTGTTGTGGGCTTTGTAATGTGACATGCCTACCTTCCGATTATTTTCACATTGTGATCTTGGTTCCTGTTCATAGTTCCTGTCTTTCATATTGGCATTCTCCCTGGCCTATGCCCCACCTGCATGTCACATGTATTGTGGTCAGTTTGTGGACTTGTCAGCATCACATCCTCTAGGTGTTGGTTCAGGCCAAATTGTGAATTGCCACCTTCTTGTCCTACTCAGCCCTCCGTCTACTTCCATTCTCATTGTGAGGCCTTTCACTGGCTGTAGGTGTTCTGATGGCACTAGCACCACACTTAACATTCTGGAACTGCCCCAGTCTCTGATCTTTCACATCCACCTATATGTTGCTGAGATCTAGCATATACTATGTATAGCATTGGTATGGCACGATACGGATGTCAGCATTGGTAGTGTGTATTGCTGATGTTGGGATATGTGTGCTACATTGGATTGCACAGATTGTCCTAGCAGTGTTACATTTCCTCCTCTGACTGTGCGGGTGTATTTCTGTGATGAGTTACATATGTCCTCCCCCTCAATGCCATTGTCTGAGCAGTATGACTTTTGGAATGTTGTATTGTGACCCAGGCACAGGGTGGACCCTGAAATATGCAGCATTGGTATGACATTAGTGCTGTGTACCTCCTAATGTTTATGACAATGGCTGATGTTTGTAGCAACTATGGACATTCACATTTGACAGGTTTGGGGCATTTGTATTGATTTCAGGGGATTGATAATGTTGTCATCCTGAACCCTCTAATTTGTGTGTGTTTGATCCATGGGGACGTTACTGCCATTAGCTACTTGACCTGCACACACAGCAGAGGTGGTAATGGCAACTGTTGTCTATGTTATAGTCCACTTGCAGATATGGCCAGAGGTTGTTAATTGGGCCCTAGTTCATGTAGGGAGAATACTGGCTGACGTGTGACGGGCTGCCAGCCTTACATTGTACCCTACCGTCCTGGCCTGGCTTTCCCTTTGCAACATCCTTGGCATGGCAGCATACCCCCATGCAAATGTTGTTGGTGTAGTGTATTACTTTCCCTCAGGTTTTCTCTGTGCAGCCCATGCCCCCGTGCCGTGCCCCTCTACCCATGCCACTCCCTGAATATCATAACATTTTAGTTCCCCATGCAACTTACCCTGCATGTGTGTTGTCTCCTGGTAGTCAGCGCTGTCCTGTCCTTGAATCCTTGTGACGATCTCCTCAGGGATGACGGCTGCAACCATCTCCTCCATGTGGTCCAGGGGCTCCTGCGGTGCTGGACTTCCACGCCCAGTCTGCAGTGATGCCTTCCTGTTCTTTGCCATCTTTTCCTTGGTCCTGCGCTTGCAGTCATGTCAGCGTTTCTTGCACTCGATGACTGTTCTCCATACTTCTGCCACACTGTTAATCTTGTCAACAATTTGTTGCCATATTGCATCTCTCCTGCTAATTGGCAACTTTGAGGTGACAAACAGTTGGTGCTGGTATTCCGTCACCTATTTAACCAGAATTTTCTGCTCCTCTGCACTGAAGCGACACTTGCTTTCCTCTTCTCCCTGTCCTGGATGTTCTGTGGGTCCTCAAAACAGCGCACATCTGCTTTGCGACGTCGTAAACCGGATCACAGTCATTTTCGCCACGTTAACGTAGTTTTTCTTTACGACGGGACGCATTGGTTTGCGTAAAAAAAAAGACTCAGACCAGTGGTTTGGCCTCCGTGAGCCAAAGTATAAATTTGACGCCCGCACAGCGCAGGGAAATGGAGTTAGCCGGCGGTAAAAATTTTGACGCAAAACTGCATCGGCGCAGTTTTGCGTCAAAAAGTATAAATATGGCCCTTAATTTCTTCAGTTGCCAACTTCATGAACCTTGAAAACTGTGCTGTGAATTGGCCTGATTCGCATGTCAAACATCTTTTCACTGGCAAGTTACAAGTGTGGATATTTAAAGATCTAAATATCGACTTGAGCCAAAATTTGTGCAACTTACTCTGTGTGGGGCATATCCAAACAATGAGTTAATGATTCACAAATGGATCTGAATGGACAGCATTATCTGTCTAGACCACTCCTAATTCTGCCATACCAATAGGCCTTTAAGGGAGGCAGACCAAATCTATAACTCATCAATTGTCATTTTAATCCAAGTGATAAGTCATTTCAAATATTGGGCCTGATTACGATCTTGGCGGAGGGGATTAATCCGTCCCAAAGGCGACGGATATCCTGTCTGCCGTTTTACAAGTTCCATAGGCTATAATGGAACTAGTAATACGGTGGGTGAGGCATCCGGCACTTTGCTTAGATCCTACTCCATGCTAACTCGCACATATAGTCTAGTCACTTTAGGCTAAGATCAGGAATTAATTGCAGCAGAGAGGGCACATTTGCAGGCTGACTACATTCCTCAGTTCAGAACTTTAAGGCTGCATTAGTCTTTGCTGTGCTGATTGGGAAGTGGACTGTAATCTGCAACTGGCTCCCGAAACAGGGAGACATGGTAAATCCTGGTCTCAACAGCAGTGCCTGGGGAAGAACATTAGTAGATCTACATGCCTACACCCACCTTGGGCTTCTATTATTCTATTTCTGCAGGCCTTTTGCATCTTTGTAGTGCCTAAGACTAATCTGTATCTGGTTCCCCTGGTCTGCCATTAGCTTAATTATTGGAAACCTTCTTTCTGGGAGTTTCACGTTTTGATTGCAGTAGCCAGAACACTTTGGGGGGCTACAGTGGTTGCTGCAATCATCAGTCATTAAACATGGTATTGGTCTGTCCCTCCTGTTGCCTGTACTGGTTACTAGAGAGGCCAGCAGTCAAGAATTGAATTCAACTTTGGGACTTTCTCAGTGCAAGGGATGTGCCTTCCCAAAAAGAGGATACGTTCTCCAATTGGAAAAAACATAGGGCTTTTCTCATTTCGCACCTTCAGCTATCATGCTCAACCAATGGCGTAATAAAATACCCTTTTAATGTGCAAAAAGTTAAGGATCAGGCAGTTTTTATCCACAGTAACAACACAATGGTAGAATCATCTGCGAACCATCAGTCAAGAGTGGGCTCAAAAAGTCAAGCCTCCCCGACATTTCAGTTTAGATGTAAGGAACTCAATCTTCTATCATTATCAACTTCTCACCTTCAGGATGTGCGAATATAGTGCCAGATCAGCTTCCATTACTTTCTCCTTGGGAATTCCTTGATATGTTTCATGTTCAGGACTCCCCAGGTGGATGTCTGTAAGCCCACCGCAATGTCCCACTGCCTTACTTCCTCTCAAGGTTTCTAGAAGTAGGAACCTGGCTGGTGGATGTGTTAGGTTCCAACTTATAGCCAGGATTCTGGCTTTTCTTTTTATATAGAAAGCAGGAGTTACCTTTTGGCTTCACATGGGATCGTTCCCCCTTCATCTGTTCTCAGAATGGATCATTCCATTGGACTACTGCGTTATGCAGAATCCTCTCATGTGTCTCATTTCCTACCAGGGACCAGTGACTTAACGTATATACTTGAGGGCTGGAAGGAGACGGTCTTTAGAGCCTACAATTTGGATCCTTTCATTTGTGAACTCATGTAGGTGTGACAATTGATCCAGTATAGGGCTGATTTAGGGATTAAGATGTCCATGCTCCACATTCAATGTATAGCAGTAAAGACTGTGGGCCTTATTATGAGTTTGGCGGTCTTGCAACTGCAAAACTTGCAGTGGCGGTCAGACCGCCGCACTCCTGTAAGTCCGACTGTCAGATTACGACACTGGTGATCGGTCCGCCAGGGGACCACCACCGGGATCACGGATCCTGACAGGGGGGCAGCGATCGAAGTCGTGGTCAGCCACGGCAGCGCTGAGTTCAGCACCACCGTGCTGATCACAAATTCCCTTTCTACCAGCCTTTTCATTAAAAGGCTGGGAAAAAGGCAGTGCTGGGGCCAATATAGTTGTTGGCAGTGCAGGGGACCCCCCTCCCAGCACCCTTGGAATGCACACTGTCTGCTACAGCATGAAGGCACCCTCTATGCAAGAATATTGGCCTTGGCTCCCTGAGGAGCCGAGGCAAATTCCGCCACACCGTTTACAACGGGCTGACCAGACGCAACCTTCTAATATGTAGGTTTCGGCTGGTGAGCCCGGTGGAAACATTGTCATCGGGATGGGTGAAGACCCTCCAGCTCTGCATCGATCTCCTCTCCACAGTTCTGGGGGGGGTCGACGGTCAGCCTGCCAAACTTGTAATGATGCCCTGTGTGTGCTTCCTGCATGAGACTTTCTAATATGAATAACTTGTGTCAGACTGTTGAAATAGTTTTTGTTACAAAGACTTGCTGTTGAGTAGTCCCTTCTTGGAACCATCCTTTAATTTTCAAGGCTCTACAGCCTTTGAAGGAGGATGATCTTAATTTTTGTCCTTTAAAAGGTTATTGAAGGACTCCATCAGTTGAGCATGATGACTTGGTGAACAGGCCTCTGTCAAGCCAGTCTCCTGATCTATGAATCGTTCTGGGCAGTATGATATTGCATTTGGATATTTTTCCATATATACCTAAGGGGATTCCTCAGTTAGATCAGGATTTCACTTTGCCTTCTTTTCCAAACCCTTCTAAGCCAGAAACAGAACCATGGCATATTCTGAATGTGGCTACGGCTGCTCAGACATATATGACACATACTTTAGCTTTCAGACTCTAGGATACCATTTTTGTTAATTTTGATGTTTTCAACAATGATGTAAATCTTACTCTTCCTCATTCATTCATTTGGCCAGGACACTTTGGGCCTCATTACAAGTTAGCGGTCAATGGATCGACATGGTGGCATTGGCAGTCGACCACCGCTGAGTTGGAGATTGGACCACCGTATTACAAGTCATGCTGGCCTATGGAGCAAAGACTGCCACAGTCACGCCAGCACCAGCAGGCAGCACAGACCACCACAGCCACGAGGCTGCACAAACAGGCCGGAGGAGCCTGCGTTTCTGCCGGACACATCATGAGGTTGCACATCAACAATGTGACCATGGTGGTCCAACCACCACATCTCAGAAAGTGGAAACGGGGAGTATAAGGGGAGACACTCACCTGCAGGCAGCCTTACATGTCTGGTGCCACCATGGAACCCATCACACATGCCCTGTTGCTGCTGATGATCATCGATGGAGTACAAAATCCATGCTGCAGTGAGGGCAACTGACCGTATGTACACACACACCTACCAGTGTTATTAACTGTAACAACATTATATGGGGGTTCATGCTGCAGGCACCAAGTACACTTGTCATTGTGTCCTGTGTCAGAACCACACACATAGGACACATGCACAGTCACAATATGCCCCCTTTAGGCAGGTCACTCACACTGCACCACAACACATGTCTGCTCACCTCAGGCACAGGGACAGTGAAGTGTGCACAACATTGTCCCACACAACACCAACAACACTACATCTACAAATACAACTCACACACTCACATTCCTCACTGGCTATGGACTGTTGTCACATTCAACACACATATGTATGGATGTGGTATGGCACACAAACACCACTACCATTAAATAGCTATGCAATGGACACATGCATCACCCACATTGCAACACAATGAAAGGACATTGGGATGCACAATAGACAGAGATACAAATATCCCAAGCTCACTATGAAAACAATACCTGCATAATAGGGGTGGGGCCAGAAGGAACACTAAGGGAAGAAGGCTGCACTGTAACACATATCACTTTGCACATGCCTCTTAAAAAACATTTGCAGATGAACTGGCCCTACATGTATCTCAAGGACAAACAATACTAGACCCAAATGCCATGCCTATCTACACAATGTGAAAGTGCAAGTCAACAAAGCACATACAACTCCAACTGCATGGGACAAACATCTAAATGAAGAATCTGCAAGGAACACACAGGTTAATGAAGCATGCACAGTCAATTGCAAACAAAGGTAGAACCACTGAACACCCTCCATGTCTGCATAAACAAAACTCAAGCTGCCGCATATTAGATTAATATATAATCAATATCAGGGGGACAAGTCTAACACCATACATGTTCACATTGGCCAACACACGATGAAATACTTACCATACTAAACAGAACACAATGCTATGACACCACAATTGCAACACCCACGTGTCCATACAGTCAACATATACCCTTGTCTTCGGAGACACCTGCACTGTCCACAATGTCAGATACTGCAAAAAACAGCATCTGGATCAGCAAACAGGCTGAAACACACACAATTGAAGACGGATAACACAAGTTTCTCAGGACAACACAAAGGTAGAAAAGGACAAATGTATACCCAAAAAAACAACTGTGTGGATTTATTTTCAAACAACTTTTAATGGTCCAAGGCCATTGGCCATCTATATGCTTTGGCAGAGGCACATCATGGTGCCATCACTTGATTCCTAACTGCCAGGGTACCTTCACAGGAAGGGGCATCAAGTGGGCAGGCAGGCACCTCAGGAATCATCTTTGGGAGGGGCCGATTTGGGAGGGTTGGGTTTGGTCTTGGGTTTGGGAGGGGTGGCCTGTTTCTTGGGAGGGGTGGGCTTCTTCTTGGGGGGAAGGATATGGGTGCTTGCAGGAGGGCAGGGAAGGACGTGGAGGTAGAAGGGAGGAGTTGGGAGGTTGGTCAGGGCCTCTCGGATGTGGGTGGAGGGAACAGGGGACAGGTCAAGTTCAACCAAAAAAACTTTCTTAGGAACACAGGGAAGGTCTGTAGAAGGGGGTTGGCATTTGGAGGTCGAGGGAGTGGCTGTCTGCTGTGTCAGTGTGGATGTCATGGGTGCGTGTGTATGGGAGGAATGCTTGTGTTTGGGTGATGTCTGCTGGGTGGGTGAGTGAGTGCGTTTGTGTGTCTTGGAGGGCTGGGAGGTGGAGGTGCTGGGGGATGAAGTGGTGGATGTGTGTGTCTGTTGAGATGGTGTCTGCAGGTATGCTGGATGTGGTGAATGTCTGTCTGTTGAGGTTGTGTCTGCGGGTATGCTGGGTGTGGTGGATGTGTCACGGACTGTTGTGGTGGTGCCTGTGGGTATGCTTGATGTTGCATGTGTTACGCTAGGGTTGTGGAGGTGTCTGGGGAAGTGGTGACTGATGTGTCTGTAGGTGTTGGTTGTTTGCTTGCTTATCAGTGTGTTTTGTGGTGCTTCTGTCTATGTGTGTTGCTCTTGTGTGTTAAGATGGGTGCATGCAGATTGGTCTGTGGGCTTTGGGTAGGTAGAGGAAGGGATGATTTGTGTTGGGAAGAGGAAGGTGAAGGGGGGTGGAAGATGGGGAGTGACTGGCTGCCATCAGTGTGGAGGCCAGAGCCTGAAAAGATCTCTGTAGACCACACATTGCACCATGAATGCCTTACAGGAATGGATTTGTTTGCTGGAGTTGGGTTGCCAATCCCGGAATGGGATGTCTGACCCACAGAGATGCACCTCAGGAGGTCAATAGCGTCCTCACAGGGCAGCAGGGATAACAGGTGCTGGGGTGGAGGTGCCTGCCGCAAAGGAGATGCCCACTCTCTTGGGTGAGTGGGCACAGCCAACTGGGTGGCGAGCAACATGGAGGGCGGTGATAAAACAGAGGTGGTAGACAAAGATGGTACAGGGGATGCCCCGATGTGTCTGCTACCACTAGAGAGTATCCACTGGAAGAAGAATCCCATGATGAAGAGGATGTTCTGCCCTCCCCCGTGGCACTCCTCTCGCTCTCCGGGCCACTGGGTCCCTCTTTGTCTGTGGTGTCTTGACCAAGATCCCATGGCCAGATGCTTCTCCACTAGGCAGTGCCCTATCTCCTTCACTTGTCGGTGCTGATGCTGCAAATGCAAAGAGAAATAGGGTCATCACATATCTATGATCACACTTGAACAACAGCTCTGATTAGCAAACATTACCATGATGTCAAGTAGGCCCCAGCAACAAACTCCAGCTTAGTGGCCCATATTTGTGCCATACTACATGCATGTATGCCATATGAACTGTCAACAGTTGCCTACAGGAAACTCAGGATCTCAGACAACTACAATTGCATGGCTGAAATTGTGCAATCACAGTAACCAATCAACAAGTAGGAGACCTCATCACCCTCAAAGCTTTGCCCCATGGAGAAGACCTCAGTTGCCTGTTGTCATACAATAGAAGGCCAATGCCAAATGCATTTCCACAGATCCCATACAAGATCATGTATACATCTATTTGTCACATACATAATGACCCAACAATAAGAAATCCTACCATGTTGATGACAAAACTACAAAAGCCCAGAGAAGGTGACATGGAAATACTCCTGTCACATTCGAAACATATCAACAATGCACACTTCACCAAGTGATATTTGTCTGAGTAGGGTCATGGAAGTAGTACTAGTGTTGCTCAGATAGGCCACACATGTGGCATGAGAATGGACACTGTGGACATCATGTGCAATATGTAAGGGAGAGATGTCACCAAAATCCACAACACAGTGAATCAGAAAGCCCTAGGGTAATCACCACTAATGTCTGGCACCTCTTGCAATGACAAAGTTTTACTAGACACCATCACTAGGCGCCATTAGTCCCTTGGATGTTGGAAAGGCCCTGAGATTTGCAAGTACTTGTTGAAGGCCATCAATATGTTGCCCAATTGGAAGCCACATCATTGTCTCCATTATGGTCATGCAGACCTATATGTCTGTCTGTGGATGGATGCTTGTACTCAAACACATGTGATTTCAACATAATTGTAAGTTACTCCATGATGCATGCCAACAGTCAGATCACAAACCTTACCCGTTACACATGTGCAATGCACTTTGCAACATGCTGCCCCATCAATGGCATAGCAATGCACATTCTGGGTCAAAACTCTAGGCCTACCTGTCATGTCCCTCATTGATACCACAGTTGTACATGCCAAATGACATGCTATGACACATGAGGGAATGTGGCAATAAATAATGGTGACACACTCCTGTATGTGGGACAACATGAAATATACCACCATTGTTAATGGTTTATTCCACACATAGGTTGCAATGCACGTATATGTAAGGGGATACAGATCTCATCCGATCAGCACAGAAACACCATACATGAAACAGCAGCTTATAAATGTTTTTCAAAGAAGAAAGGGACACATGCTGACATGTAGGCACAAGGAATGTTGGCAACAGTGATGGCACATAAATCAAGTTGATGGACATTCCCCACTTACCAAGAGAAAGTAGTGATCTATAGCTACACCTAAAGTACAATGTAGGCTCTGTGACATGTATGATTGCCATCTTCACATTACAGACTGCAGTGAGGCACCAGCACCCATAATACGCTGAAGACAACTAGCCTTTGGGTGGCAGATGCCAATTTACTCATTTACCCAGACTCATGGCTGAGGACGGTGATCTATCACTTAATTACTTGGCCTGTGACATTGAGGAGTAGTGGTCTGTTGCAAAGAATTTACACACACTACAACAACAAACAGTACTTGATTGGTCAATGTAAACAGCCATATGCCATCCTTGGAGAGCATGTGGTTCGTGGATTGTACACAGCTATGCCCTAGGTCCATGGGCCAACAGGCAAGGCACATCAATATATAACACATGACATGTTAACACAAACGATCACTCATCTACTGTGTGACACATGGCTCTTACCTAATTGTCAGAGTGAGCTGTCAGAACTTAACACATTCACTTGGCAATGTGGCAGGCAGGAATATGCCCTGTACTCACCCCCTTGTGGCTGCTGTGCCGTCCTCAAGCGCTTATCAAGCTCTGGACAGGCCACTGCCAGAATGCAGACCCTTTTGGGGGGTCATGGTCAGATGGGAGGACATCCTCAGCTGCACATCAGCGATTTTCCTGGCCCAGCGTCTCAGGTCCTCCCACCTATACCTTGCAGTGGGCGTTCCGCCGGTTGTGGACACCCATGGTTTGCACCTTCCGGGCTATGGCTCGCCATAGTGCCTTCTTTTGATGAGCACTGACCTGCATGGATGCAAAAGATAAATCAAGAGATTATAATCACAAGTTTCATCACAATTCATTGAGACAGAAACATGTCAGTAACACCAAGCTAGGACTTTTTTATTTGTCAATACTCCCCACGTGTGACACACACAAGTCAATAAGTACAGGGACATGACTATAGACATATATATTTCCATCTGCAGACTAACCCACTACCCTCCTCAGGGCCTACACCGACTAAGCAAGCTTAGCGAAATCAGCCCATGCTCTAGCAACCTGTACTGTTTTTTTTATTAAACATCTGTTTTATTGTTTTCAGCACAGGTGCACAACAATGAATGCAGCTAATAAAGTATCAGGATTCCTGCTGATCTGTATTAACATAGTAACATAACAACAAACTAAGGGCCTCATTATGACCCTGGCGGGCGGCGGAGGCCGCCCGCCAGGATGCCGCCCTCCAAAATACCGCGCCGCGGTCAAAAGACCGCGGCGGGTATTACAAGTTTTCCCTTGGGCTGGCGGGCGGTTGCTGAAAAACCGCCCGCCAGCCCAGGGGAAAACGACCTTCCCACGAGGATGCCGGCTCGTAATCGAGCCGGCGGAGTGGGAAGGTGCGACGGGTGCAGTGGCACCCGTCGCGTATTTCAGTGTCTGCAAGGCAGACACTGAAATACTTTGCGGGGCCCTCTTATCCATTGGCATGGGCACGGCAGGGGCCCCCAGGGGCCCCGCAACCCCCCCTACCACCATCCTGTTCATGGCGGCTTTCCCGCCATGAACAGAATGGCGGTAGGGGGGGTCAGAATCCTCATGGCTGCGGAGCGCGCTCCGCAGCCATGGAGGATTCACACGAGCAGTGGAAAGTCAGCGGGAGACCGCTGACTTTCCGCTTCTGACAGCGGCTGAACCGCCGCGGTCAGAATGCTCGTTGGAGCACCGCCAGCCTGTTGGCGGTGCTCCCGTGGTCGGTGGCCCTGGCGGCCACCGGCCGCCAGGGTCAGAATGACCCTCTAAGTCTAACAGGATTTACATTCTTCAATAAACAACTGTATCAAGACTTATTGGTGTTACTGCAATCTTTAACTTTTTAATGGAGTCCACTACCCTCCTTGCCAACCATCCTGTGCTGGTGGGTTGTGTTGTAATGTTGCATGTTATAGCATTAATTCAGGATGTTTATTTGTTTTGGAGTGTGCAAGTTTGACTTGTCATCTATCCTTTATGAATGCGTGACCCTGTGATATTTTTGGGTGTGTCGGCAGTCCTATCTCAACTTTATCATTTAGCCCTTACTTTGTACTGATCCAACATTGGTTTCCCTGTGCGCTCTCACTGGGTGTGTTTTGTGTGGTTGCCTCTTTATTGTACATGGAGCGGTGCCCGGGAGTCCCCCCATTCCTGATCTCTTGTGCAATTATCGAGCTGTAAGGGGAGAGATCAAATAATGTAAGAGGTAAGTGCATGTCGCGCAATCAAAATACCCTCCCATTAAAGTTTAACTAATTGAGATTGGTGACATGTATGGTAATTTTATTTCCACCCTATCTGGATCCCTGTAATTTATCCAGCCAGTTTAATTTCAGCACTCCCTCTTGTTCTTTTAACTAAGAGGTTGAGTCCGCCCAAGTAGTACCATCTTACTTGGGTGGGGCTAGGTGGTCAAATGATGAAGCAAGACACTATTATGTGTGTGTGACCACCTAGTCCGTAAGAGTTCATCATTCTTAACCTCTAGCCTAGCGACAAATGTTTCCCAAGCGTCACTTCCCGTATAAGTCTGGCCTCTGTCTCGCAGTCTACGCAGTACTTGATGCTCTGTCCGTGCCCAGCTTACTGTCAGGGCAGGCCACAACTTTAGTTCTGGTGCTTTGGGGGCCTTCCAGTTCATTGCAATCAATCTTTTCTACATTATGAGTGCTAGGTCTGCCAATCTATGAATGTATATGTGTTTTTTGTTCCGAATTCTAACAACCAGTAAGCAGGATCTAGGTTCTAGCGGGAATACATGATCCGTTATTTCTGAGATGTCTGCTACTACTTCCCGCCACAATCCTTCTAGAGGACCGCACTCCCATACCATATGATAGAAGTGGGCTGATGGGGAGCCACAGCGGGGGCATAGAGAATTAGACGCAGGGAACATGCGTCTCAAACGGTACGATGATAGGTACGTCTGATGTACATAATTGAATTGAGTGTAGCGAAAACGGGGGTTCCTCAACACCTGTCGGGTGTGACCAAGGGCCTGCAACCAATCCTCAGGGGATAACTGGTTCAGGAGAACAGCGGTCCATCGCCCTCTTGCGTTTTCCAAACCAGTTTCGGGAGATCTGTGTAAGACTTTATAGAGATTTGTTATGACTTTAGCTTGACTGTCATACAGCAACATATGGTGTAGTGCAGGGGAAATGGTTGATTCCTGGTCACCTAACGTCCACGCCCTCTTGATTAGATGGCATATGGAGTAGTATGCCATATACTGACCTGGCCCCACCGACGTAAGGTCTTGTAAAGCCTCAAATGACATCCAGACACCGTCCTCAAAACAGTCTCCTACTGTTAATATACCTGCCTCTGCCCAAGCGGCAGCGGAGTACGTTCTGTTCGTGTGGCCCTTCCCGGAAGTTGTCCCAAGGGGATAAGGAGGGAGTACGGGGACTTCGTGCGGCTTTTTTGTACATACCGTTTCCAGCATTCATGTGCAGCTATCATTAAGGGGTTACCAGTGGCACCCTTCACCAGGTTGTTTGATAGCCATGTGAGCCCGGAAGCCAAGCAGTCAAGGGAAATAAGCAGGATTTGTCCCAGTTGACCACCAATCCCGATATGCTCACATAATCATCCAACAGGGATATCACCAATGGCATTGTCTCACTCCCCCTTTCCAGATATATCAGTGCATCGTCCGCATAAAACGAAATAATGTGATGTATTCCAGATCTGTACACACCCCACTGCGCATAACCTAACTGCCAATGGTTCTATTGCAATGCCGAACAGCATGGGAGATAGTGGGCATCCCTGCCTAGTTCCTCTGCTAATGGGAAAGCTATCAGATTTGATGCCTCCCGTTTTCACCCTAACCCTGGGTTCAGCATATAGTGTCTGTACCCAGTGTATGAAGCCGGGGCCAAACCCCATATCGTGCATGGTGGCAAACAGAAAGTCCCAACCTAGCGTATCGAATGCCTTCTCAATGTCTAGTGACATCGCCACATTGTCATATGCCTCCGGCGGAGTGTCCCCAATGACGCTGACCAATCTGCGGATATTTAGGAATGTATTACATTTTGGGATAAAGCCATTCTGGTCTTCATGTATTAAAGTGTGTATTATGGGGGGCGAGTCTATTTGCCAATACTTTACCCAAGATTTTGAAATCTAGGTTAAGAAGAGAGAGCGGTCTGTACGACCTAACGTCTGTAAGATCTCTGCTCTGTTTAGGAAGGACCACTATCAACGCCTCTCTTTGCGATGGTGGGAGTAGACTGCGAGACCACACCTCCTCAAACACTGCCAATAAGTGGCGTTTCAGATGTTTCGAATAAGTGATGTATACTCTATTGGCAAGCCATCTATCCCTGGTGCCTTATTACGGGACATCTGTGCACAGCCACCTCCAGCTCCTCCACTGTAAGAGGAGCCTCTTATGTCACCCTATCTGGCTGTGACAACCGTGCTAGGGGCGCCCCCCCAAGAAAGGACCCCAATTGTTGAGTGCTGCATGTAGTTTGCCCCTTGTACAAGCCTGTGTAGCAGTCCTTCAACGCTTTATTAATCGCTTCCTGGTTGGTGGCCATAGTTCCATCAGCCAAGCGTATAACCCCTATGGGAGTCTGTTGATGGTCCTCACGAAGGAGCCATGCCAGCAGTCTCCCCGATCTGTCACCTTCTGTTTGTAAACGCACCAGGTAATAGTTATAATCATGCCGGCGGAGTCGTAGGTCACCTCTTCATACATCGTTCGCTGAGCCCTAAGCTCTGTAAATGGTACCTCATTTTGAGCCACCGCAACCTCCAAAGCTCTCATTTCTTTCTCCAGCCTGACGACCTCCACATGGAGGGTACGCCGCACTCCCCAAGTGGCCGATAGGCAATGACCCTGCACGATAACCTTATGTGCATCCCATTCCATCGCTCATTTCTGGAGAGCCACTATTTGTTTCCCAGTACTGTCTTATTATTGTGTTAAATTCTTCTTTAAATGCCTGATCCTGAAGAGCTTCCACCTGCAGGCGCCAAGTAGGGACCGCAGGGCGTCTGTTACCCCATCGCATTGTGATCATTAGCGGGGAATGATCAGAGAGTGTCTTGGCCAAGTAGCCAGACTCCTTAATTAGAGAGTATATATCTGGAGTCCCCCATAAAATATTTATCCTGGTGTGTACCTTGTGGGGTGTGGAGTAGAGTGAATATTCCCTATGCGTCGGGTGTCCAATGCGCCAAATGTTGTGCAGGCTCATGTCACCTGCCCAGGTCAATAGTGGACTAGTGTCGCGCCTATGTGTCAGCCTCCCTGGGGGTGGTGTTGATCGATCCAGCGATATATCTGGTGTACTGTTAAAATCGCCCCCCCACACAGCAGGCGCTGCGGGGTTCAACAGTAGTGCTGGCGACAGTGTGCATAGAAATTCGGTCAACGCGTTGTTAGGGAC
The DNA here is from genome assembly GCF_031143425.1 of Pleurodeles waltl. Taxonomy (NCBI): domain Eukaryota; kingdom Metazoa; phylum Chordata; class Amphibia; order Caudata; family Salamandridae; genus Pleurodeles; species Pleurodeles waltl. Next base: position 672,556,646 of record NC_090440.1, read on the forward strand.
ATAAATCCCTACTATTGTGAGTTGTTTGCCATCTAGCTGTCCCTCTGTCACCACATGTCTGCTCCCCTGGTCTATCCTATGTGTATGTTGGACATACGGCACCCCCTGTGCTCTCCCACCAATATCCCCTTGCATAGGCTGAAAATGACGTGCCTACAATATGGCCCCCCCCAGCGGCCCCTTAGCTCCCCCAAATCAGCCTCCAGCAGGTGTGTCTCCTACAGGATAGCAATATTTATTGTTTGGCGTTTGAGATAAGTGTAAATTCAGTGCTTCTTGCCCTGCGCAGCCATGCCTCACACGTTCCACGTAATTATATTATATTCATTCATGTCGCGGAGTACACACTGAACCGTGTCCTGTTGTAAAATATTTGTGTGTGTGTTGTGTTCAGGGTTCTAGCTCCACTACGTGTTGTACCACTCCATTTCTGAGAGTTACTGTGAACTAACAGCTGTGAGGATATACTTTGCAATCTAGATAGACCTAGTAAACATAAACAAAACCATTCCCAACCCCCACCCACCTCTTCAATACCCCAAAAACTGTGGCATAATTGCACTTTTCTGATTGCCAACCATAATAGCAAAAAACACAGCACACTTCTAACATCGAGAAATTGTATCCATGTGGATACCATCTGGGGAGCCATGGTAACAACTGGAGGTGGGCCTTATAAGGGCCCCCAACATTGAAGCAAAGAGTGAGCGTATCGGCGCTCCCAAGGTTCACAGCCGCCTAGTCCCCCAGGGCTCGAGGCAATGTACTACAGGTGTGAAGGAGGAGACTGACCGGCTAAAACTTATATGTAAAAGCGATGACATTCCTTTCTTATTTAACCCTATGACCTCAAGGCTCCACTGCAGGGCTGTGGAACACAAAAAAGACAGAGCAATCACAGTACGTCTGCTGATCTGGGCGTGAACATCAGGCCCCTCAACGCCTCCAAAACCGTCAAGTCGGAGCTACCAGAGTCCGAGTCCGTGTGTTCACTTAGATTAGTCTGTGGCACTCCGAAGGAGTTTTGTGTGTGCAAAGTCATCTCCTTCAACACCTTTGCTCTCTTGGCCGCAGCTTGTGTTTCCGTGGGTTGCGCCTTTGAGAGCCTCCTTGGTCTCCTCTGTGCCGGCGATGTGAGCCATGTATCACCATCTTCTGCCCCCTCCTGGGTCTGTGCTATGCCCTTGGCGTGCATCCATGTTCAAGCGTCTGCCGGGGTGGTGAACACGTGGGTTCGATCATCCGAGATCACTCTCAGTTTAGCAGGAAACATTAGGGCATATTTAATATTGTGCTCACGGAGGCGTTGTTTAATTTTCATGTACGAGTGGCGTTGCCACTGTACTTCCTGGGTGAAATCCGGGTAGGCAGTGATAGAGGTCCCCTCATACTGGATTGTACCTTTACTGCAAAAGTGTTGGAGTATCGCATCTCAACCTCTGTAATTGAGGAATCGTGCAATCATCGGTCTAGGCGGCAGTCCTGGAGCCGGTTGTCTCCCCGGGTCTCTGTGTGCCCTTTCCACTGAGAAGAAATTTGACAGGGCACCATGTAGTACCTCCTTGATCAGCCATTGCTACAGGAATAATTCTGAGTTTTGCCCTTCCGATCTTTCAGCAAATCCCAAAAAGCTAACATTATTGCGGCGCGACCTGCCCTCAGCTTCCTCTGCACGTCTCCAAAGGACTTTTACTTCAGAGTCCAAGCGTTGAATTTGTTTCTGATTCTCTCAGACCAGTGGGTCCATCCCTCCCAGCGTGACCTCCACTGTTCCGACTCTCTCCATCAGATTACGATGATCCACCCTTAGCAAGTTGAGATCTTGAGATACTGTGTTGATTCTATTTTCTAGTGAAGATTTAGGGGGTCATTCTGACCCTGGCGGCCGGTGGCCGCCAGGGCCACCGACCACGGGAGCACCGCCAACAGGCTGGCGGTGCTCCCACGAGCATTCTGACCGCGGCGGTTCAGCCACGGTCAGAAGCGGCAAGTCGGCGGGCTCCCGCCGACTTACCGCTGCTCGGGGGAATCCTTCATGGCGGCGGAGCGCGCTCCGCCGCCATGAGGATTCTGACAGCCCCTACCGCCATCCTGTTCATGGCGGGAAACCCGCCATGAACAGGATGGCGGTAGGGGGTGCCGCGGGGCCCCTGGGGGCCCCTGCCGTGCCCATGCCAGTGGCATGGGCACGGCAGGGGCCCCCGTAAGAGGGCCCCGCAAAGTATTTCAGTGTCTGCCATGCAGACACTGAAATACGCGACGGGTGCAAACTGCACCCGTCGCACCCCTGCAACTACGCCGGCTCAATTCTGAGCCGGCGTCCTCGTTGCAGGGGCATTTCCTCTGGGCCGGCGGGCGCTCTTTTGGAGAGTGCCCGCCGGCCCAGAGGAAATGTTAGAATGGCCGCCGCGGTCTTGTGACCGCGGTGCGGTCATTTGGCGGCGGAACCTTGGCGGACGGCCTCCGCCGTCCGCCAAGGTTAAAATCAGGCCCTTAGTGTCCATGATCGTTTGTAGGATTTTCTCAAATTGGGCCAAGTAGGTTTGTAGCGTGGTTTCCAGTGATTGCAAACCAGGCACCGTCTGCTGCCCACCCGGGATCACTGCGGGGACAGGTCGCTCCTGGGCCTTAGCTGCCTTGGATTTCCCTGCCATATTAACCGGACAGGATCTTTCCTTTATATTCTAAGTTTCTGCTCCAGTGCGTGATCTGCGCGTCAAGCTTCTCCTAAGGATCAACACCCACGACCCAGTGGAAGACCATACAGTGCGGGCCAGGCCACCCGGAACCATCAGCAGTCACCACAAGTAAGGCAGCATGGAGTCCAGGAGGTGCTACTCCTTGCGATTGTGGTAGTCAATTGCGAGGCCGGTAAAACTGCCACAGCGACCTAGTCTTTCTTAGTGTTTTTAGAACGTTTGGGGCATCCCAATGTCCAAATCAGGCAGCCATATGGACCTCTCCGTTTCCCTTATGGCCCGATATCTGGACTCCATTCTATTGTTTATGGTGGAGTGGCTCACCACAAACAGGTCTTTGGTCTCCCTGGTGCACTCCTTTCATCAGCGTAATATCGAGGAGGGGGGAGGGAGGGAGGAAACCCCCATTGCATTGGTTCAAATTGTCCCATTAGCTGCAGTGGTGCCTTATTTCCGCCTGTCGCATTTCCAGTCAGTTCGATATCGCAGGGCGCCGGGGGGGCAAAAGGAAGAAGGATCCTCTGGCTGGTATCAGCCCCCCTCGCTGGCATCCCCCCCCAGACACTCACCGCACCCTCCTGCTTCCGATCACCTCGATCGGGGTTCGCCTCAGGGCCCAACCCTGCCGCGTCTCTTTCGCACTCGAGCCCTGGGCTCTGTCAGCCTATAAAGCCTCAGCCGTGTCAGAGGTCCACTGGGACACGGCAGCCTCTCCGCGTCTCTTTTTTATATGCCAGCCGGTTCCTGGAGGATTTCGGCAGTCGGCGCTGCGGTTTTCCGCCTCCCCGGGAGCGCCGATCAGGATATTTTGCTGGGCCCGGGACGGAGCCTAAGTTTTAGGCGTTCGCCGCAGCCGCCATCTTAGACACGCCCCCATAGCAACCTGTACTGTTGTGTGCCACTATGAAACACTAAACACCTATGTTGCTTTTGAGGGGTAATCTCCCTGTGCTGGTGTTTGGAGTTACAGATACAGGGTCTGCTGTGAGTTGCAGTCTGGCCAGCCCGCTGTACTTCACACACTTTACAAATGTTATCTCCCAGGTGAGTCCACTTCAACTGAGAGTTCACAAGCAATGGTATTTGGACAAGAGTACACTGGGCTGATAGTTAGTTTACAGACACAGGGCCTTCCTGGCCTTAGTAGTCATGTCACTCCCTCTACTTCCCACATTTGACAAGTGGTATCCTCCCAGCTGAGTATACTTAACTTGTGAGTTGGCAGTGTTCTTCAGACAAATCGTCACTGTTGTGGTGTTTGTAGTTGCTAAAATAGTGCCTCCTGTGAGTTGCAGTCATGTCACTCCCTCTAGTACACAGACTTTACCAATGTCCCTCCCCCCCCAGGTGGGTCCACTTCAACTGAGAGTTCACTAACAGATGTATTGTAGCATGTGACCACTGTGATAATGTTTGTAGTTACAGGAATTGTGCCTCCTGGGAGTTGCAGTCAGGCCACTATCTCTACTTCCCACACTTGACAAATGGTATCCTTCCAGGTGAGTGAAGTTGTTGATTTGCCAAAGAAGGGTATGTGGTCAAGTGACCACTGGTCTGATGTTTGGAGTTGTAGAACAGTGCCTGCTTGGAGTTGTCATGTCTGTCCCTGTAGTACACACACTATACAAATGTCATCTCCCCAAGTGAGTAAACTTCAAATGAGGGTTGCCAAATACAGGTCTTTGGACAGGTGGACACTGGGCTAGTGAGTGAAGTGGCAGTTAACCGTGGCAAAGGTGAGCTGTGGGTAGGCATGACATTGCATTTTAGCCACATTTTTAGTGTTGTGACTTACCTGGCTCCACTCCCCCAGGTACTCCTGTCAATCCCTGAGGAGGCAGGATGGCCAAGACCTTCTATTCCCAGGAAAAGAGGTGTAATGGGGTACCGGAAGGGCCACTGCCAATCTTCGTGGCCTGCAGCTGGTGCCTGGAGACCAGGGAATTGCCCTTGCCCCTGAGGTGGTTTCACCTCTACCTAATGTCCTCCTTTGTGCGTAGGATGGTGCCTACAGTATTGACTCTGTCGATGATCCAACATTTTGATTTTCCTACTGAGTACAATGGGCTCGTGCTCCAAACCATTGTGGCTCTACTCTTATGATTTTATCCACCATGACTCACTCGTCCTCAGAAAAACAGGGAGTTTTTTAACGTGCCATTTTGGAAAAAAATAACGTGTGACAGTGACTTACTATGGAGGGAAAGTGAAAAAGGGTGTGACTGGACAAAAGTGTGTGCCGGGAGTGAAAAGAGATGGTAAGAAAAAAGGGTGCCTAATAACTGTTGTGTGTACAAAGGTTGCTCTGGTATCAGTGTTTTGCGTTGGAGATTAAAAGGATTGTGGTGTGTGAAGGGGTGCTTTTATATGGTGTCCTTTGCAGGTTTGTCCAGTGTGGCAATGTGTGTCAGCTGTGTTGCTTTCAAATTCATCCAATGTGCAGTTGTGCATTACTTTTGTGACTGCAGACCCCCATGGTTCAGACTGCCATAGGGGTATGCCATAGCAAATGTGTGCTTGTAATACGGTCAGTGGCTGGTCACAATGCTGTTCATGCTGGAGGTTGGACTGCCTATTTCCAGCCCTCCACTCTGCTGCCATTCTGCCCTTTTTGGCTGGCGGTCCTGCCTTTATAACTCGTAATAGGGCGGTCTGAAAGATGCCAACATGGCGGTCTTTTTGCGATTGCCAAGATGGTGGTCTGGTGGTCCGAACGCCAAACTTGTAATCAGGCCCTTAGGGCCTGATTACAAGTTTGGTGGTCTGAGGACCACCAAACCCACAGTGGCGGTCGGACCGCCACACTCCTGGTGGTCTGACTGCCTACGATCTTGGCGGTCAGACCACCAGGAGGCTATGGTCCATCGCCAGGATCATAGATCCTGACAGGTTGGCGGCGGTCAGAGTCATGTTCAGCCACAGTGTTGTCAAGTTCAGCACCGTTGTGCTCATCATGACTTCCCTTTCCACCAGGCTTTTCATGGCGGGATCCCTGCCATGAAAAGGCTGGTGAAAAGCCAGTCCTGTGGGCCACAGGGGGGCCCCTGCGCTGCCCACGACAAAATCGCGAGCAGTGCAGGCAGTGCACATTCCGAAGGTGCTGGTGTGCAACAGCATTGCTCTCGGCTCCGCCAATGCCGCTGCACTGTTTCCATTGATCTGACTGGAGGAAACGTCATAATATGACGTTTCTGCCGGTCAGCCAGGTGGAAACATCTTAATACGACGGGGTGAGGCTGTCGGCTTGACGATGGCCTCATCCCCATGGGTTTGGCGGTCCAACAGACCACCAAGCTCATAATCAGCCCCTTATTCTCTGACCTGTTGTTCTCAGTGGCCTTCCGTGCCTGATGCTGTTGACTGGATTGTTGACTCCTAGGGAGAAGCAGGACAGTGCACATTCCAACGGTGATGAGGAGGGGAGTCTCTGCGCTGCCCATGACAATGCCCTGTGGCTCCTAGCACTTGTTCTGCGCCAGCCTTTTCATGGCAGTTGAACCGTCATGAAAAGGCTGGTGAAAAGAATGGTTGTAATTAGCATGGCGGTGCTGAATTCAGCGCCACTGTGGCTGACTACAACCAAGACCACTGTCATCCCATCTGGATAAAAGATCCTGGCAAAGACAGTGATCTTTTGGCGGTCTCAAAGCCAGGGTAATAATGTGGCAGCAGACCGCCACAGCCGCGGAGGTCTGACCTCCACTGCAAGTCTGTCAGTCTTCGGACTGGCAGACTCGTAATGGGGCCCTTAAACAATGCGGGGACCACCACCTTCTCAGGGCACTTTTTAAATATAATGCAGGGGAGGGTGCGTGCCCCCCCGCAGCAGGGAACCGCCAGCTCCCCGGGGCACTTTTCTAATTAAGTGCAGGGGGCCTCTCAGCCCCTGGGAACGCCACCTCCCTGGGGAACTTTTCTAATTCAGTATGGGGGAGCTGCGTGCACCCTCCTCCCCCGCTACTCCAGGGACCAACACCTCCCCAGGGCACTTTTCTAACTGAGTGCGGGGGGCCTGCATGGCCCCCCTCAAAGAGCCAATGATGGCCCTGGTGACCAACCCTCCCCCAGGGCTGCCTCCTGCTATGTCCCAGGGTGCTCACCCCAGGAACATAGTTTTCTACTGTGGCTTGGCAGCAGCTTTGAAAGCTGCCCCCCAGTCAAAGCAAACACTCTTGCAGCAAGGTTTCCTCTGTGTCCCTGCCTGCAAGGATGCAGGGATGGACACAGGAATCTGCTCTCACTCTCTGTGACAGTAATGCTGGCTCCTACAGGAGGTGGGGAGCTGGCTGGGACCACGGGGCCTTCAGGCCCCTCCCGCAGTCCCCAATATTGCCAGGTCACATGGTCGGGCCCCGGGGGTTGCAAATTATAGTTACCTTAGGGCATGAGTTATAGTCACTTGCGATAACCCTAACTATAACAGTTGAATTTCTATGGATTTGTACTTTTAAAATGTGAACCTAACTATATCGTCCCTGTAATCTTTGTTGTTTTCAGTGAATATATATGTATACACATTCACACATACTCTACACTGTTTACAATAATTCAACATTTTTTAAATGTATTAAACTTAAAATATTAACAATAAAATCAATGTAAAATGACTAAACATATCTGTAACCAACAAATATATTTAACCTAATTTAAATACTAAACTAAACATGTATTGTATTGTAATAGTATTTATATAGCGCTTACTACCCCTGACGAGGCGTCGAATCGCTTTTCGGTGAGTAGCACGCTACTCTGGAACCCAACAAGAATTAGTGATGGATTAGTATTGGGAAATATGAGTACAGTTTTAGTATTATTATGAGTTAATTTGAGCCACGGATATGAGAGTTTGTTAGTTAGATTGACTGGAGCAATGGAGGGGTGGAGGAGTAAAGAAATCCAGAGGTGTTAATTGGGAGTATATCCCTCATTTACTCAACCCAAAGGTTTGGGATGAGTAAAGGGGGATGGAGGAGGGAAGAGTCTGTGGAACACTTTAAACTAAGTATATAAATAAAATATTTTAAAAAATCTAAACGCAAAAAATTACATAAATGATATTAACAGTGACACATACCATTCTGACTGATAATCCTTTTTTAAGAAATATATAAACACCTAAGGTTACATGTATGTGGCATTTTGCACATTGCAAACATCGATTCGGGCCATTTGCCACGTGCAAAATGCACTTTGGCATGTTCAAACCCATTTTTGCGATTTGGTGAACTATTTACCGAATCGCAAAAGGGATTGCGAGTCGCAATTGGAAAGGGGTGTTCCCTTCCTAAGTGCGAGTCGCAGCCCCATGTATGACTGTTTTGTGACCACGAATTGGTCGCAAAACAATCGCAGTTAGCACCAGTGTCACATTGGTGCTAACCCATTCGCAAACGGCAGTAAAAACATTTTTACAAAGCAGGTAGTGGTCCTACAGACCACTGCCTGCTCTGAAAAAATGAAACAAAAAGGTTTAATTTTTTTGTTTTTGAAATGCATCTTGTTTTCCTTTAAGTAAACGGGCTGCATTTAAAAAAAAAAAACTGCTTTATTTAAAAGCAGTCACAGACATGGTGGTCTGCTGTCTCCAGCAGGGCACCATCCCTGAGAGGGCGGCCATTCCCAAGGGGGTTGCAAATTGTGACCTACCTCATGAATATTCATGGGGTAGGTGCATTTGCGACCCCCTTGCGAATCGCAAATAGTGTCCTTGACACTGTGCAATATACGGTTTTGCGACTCGCAAATTGCGAGTCACAAAACCAAACTTTTGTACATGTAGCCCCTAGTTACATAAAATTATTGAAACATATCTAAAAACATCTGTACTATGTACGTTTTTAAAACACTTAACAAATAATAACAAATACTAAATAAATGATCAAATAAATTAAATATTTAAATCAATGTAAATAAAATTCACTTCCCTCTCTACAAACCAAAAAAACACAAACACAAAAAATAAATTATTTATAGAACAATAATAAATTAAAATACTACTTAAAGAAAACAAAAAAAATTAAAACAATAATAAATATAAAATACATTAAAAAAATATTATTATGAAATACGCTCATCAATAAAATGATAATTGCTCAAAGAAATAATGTATGTGATAAATAACCAAATAAATGTTTTACATAATTATCAATTAAATATTTAAATACCTTGAAATAATTTGAAAACAATAAGTTACAAATCTTTCAACCCTATTTCGCTACAAACCCAATAATCTGCAACTAAAATGTTGATTACTCAAAATTCAAATGAAATAAAAAAAAATTATTAAACAATTTACATAATTAAGAACTAGTTACATATTTAATTTACATAACAAATTAATGTTACATTAATTTCCCACTCTATTTCTCTACAACCTCAACAAACTGCTACTACATTATAAATAACTAATAACATTTTTAAAAAGTATCAAATTACAGATTTAAATTTAGAAACATTATTTTAAAAAATATAACACATACTAATAATACTAACACCTAAAATTAATATACTAATATATAATAAATTAATAAAAAACAATATTTATGACAGCTGTATTAAGGTAATTTATAATAAATATGATATTCTAAAAATTATGTTATACCAACAAACCTCACTATTCTTACCTTGAATATTCTTTTCCACAATGTTTTGATAGTGATGATATGTTTGACATGGTATTCATGTCACTTGATATTTAAACATCAGTATTTGTGTCATTCACCTCTGCAACTTGTGCAGTCTCCTCAATATTTGTTTGTCATTACTGATTGGATGTGATGGAACAAAGGGCTTGAAGCTTTGGAACCAGAGGACTTCCCGCTCTTCTTCCTGGCTGGTGTCCCCTCCCTCTGTAATTCTGTCCTCTTTAATGAAGTAGATGTGTTGCACTACTTAGGTGTCTGTTCCTTCTTGGATCTGGTTGTGGCATAATGTTCTATTATATCCTCATGGAAATAACAACTGAGACAAAATAGGTTAGAAGGAGGAATTGCATCAATTACTTATATGTAATCTTCATTACTCCTTCAGTTCTCTCTTCCTTGCCTTAGTACTAACATCCCACCCTGCTTTTCCTGAGCATGACCTTTATAACATCAGTTTAGGAAAAAAAGATTGTATTACACAATGGTCATCCCTTTGTGGGCACTCCAAGTGGAGAAGTCTTAAGTGACATGAAGAAAGGGAGGGTGAAGAGTTATTTTATTCAGGCTGGATCACATGGTCCCTTTATGAAAACACACCTCATAGAAGTAGTTCATAGGATAAGGAAAGATATATTGAGTAATGAAGAGTACAGGAAAGTAGTTTGTGTATTATCCAACCGTTGGATACCATCTCCCCATCTGAAGCATTTCCCAATGTGGGATTGAGAAGCTGCTGCAGTGTTCCAGAATCCATGGTATTACTTTAGACTTTAAACATAATATTTCTAAAAATACCACTTAATTCTTGTGGAGGGATGGATGTAAATAATGTGTAGGAGGTTTTTCTGTATAGTTTTATGAATAACAGCTTTATTTGAATTAAACAAATACATCTCTGGAAGTTTCTTGATTAGGTCTTTTTTTCTCTTCCTGTTCCCTGATTCTGTATCCCATAATTTTTCTTCTTTTGTTCTTGGGTCTTCTTGTGGTGCCTCTGATAACCCTCTGGGAAAAAGGATAACCAAAGGCAGATAACTATTTTCAGGATGGTATTATGCCCTTTTATCTTGACTACCTGTCATCTACTTTATTCTTCCATATCCTGTGAACGCAGGAAAGATATAGGATCAAGAAAGAGTTGTCCAACATGAATTTGTCAGGTTAACAATGGTCTCTGTATGTTGACCCCACTACTCCAGAAAGTACAGTGACACACACCTGAATGTATTGACGTGGAACCTTAACATTAATTCAAAGGAAAGAAGTAAGTGAACTGTTCTGTGCCCAAAGTTCTATCTTCTGAGAAATTGCTCATTTACTTTTAAATTATATCACTGAACCGGAATTTTTATTTATTAGCTCAATTTCATGCTTGAGGGAAACAAAAATATCATAACTTCCCTTCAGCAATGTCAGTCTATGAGGAAGACAAATACCAACAAAAGGAGAACAGAAAACACCACTTCCATTGTGCAATGTTTTACTGGTCAGAGTTAACATTAGGTGAAGCATTAAAGAAGCTTAGTTTCACCATACACGAGGTTACCGAGGTTAATCAGACTCACCTGGGTAGCCTAAACCCTTCTGGGTTATAGCGGGCTGTGAAGCAGTCGTCGGTGGCTCCCAACACTCTTCGATCCAAAGCTCACCTTCCTTGTCTTCTACCTTATTTTTCTCACTGCTCGCAGCCTTACTCTATCTACCTCCGTTTACCTTGGAATCCACTGTCTTCACTCGATTCCTTCACTACCGCTACTCACCCCTCCTTGTTCATCCACCACCGCTCTTGACCTACCTTCTCTTCCTTCTCTCTCAATTCTTCCTCATTCCAGCCTTTTCTTTCTGCCGCTCCTCCCCCTGCCAGCCACAAGTCTTTCTTTAATCTTTACTTTCCTATTGTCTCCCTACCCCTTCAATGCCAGATAACAGATTGAATTTGTTATAAGCTATATTTGTACAGGGCTTACTACCCTTGACGTTAAAATGTACCTTTCAATGTGGTAGCCTGGTTGTTACTGCAGGGTGAAGACCCTGTCATATAGTACCATCAGATTTGAGGTCCAGTAGTATCTTAGGAAATCTGGGAGCAGTATTACCCATCATTGATCATCCTCTATGGATCTTGTTTAGTGATATATGTGGGGACCCACCATTACATACCAGTGTGCGCACTGCTTCGTTGATCTGCTAAAAATAGGTATCTGTTATTCGGTACAGGAAAATGACCAAATTGTGGGACATGAATGAATCTAGGTACGGCCATCATTTTAAAGGGGGCAGCTCTGTTCGGTACATGAGACCTTAATCTTTCCAAGTTCCCTTTTAGGTTAGATCAATAACTTATGTTGGTATCTCTGGCGATATATGTCTATAAGTACTTGAAGACAACTGAGGGTTCTTTGACTGGTCCAACATACACTGGTACTGGCTGCTAAACAGTGAGAGGAAAGAATGTGGATTTCTCTCAGTTTATACAGTCTCCGGAGTACTCCCCACACACCTGGAACATCCCTTGCCACGCATTTAACTGCATCGGCCAAGCATAACAGAATGTCATCTGCATAAACCGAGATCCTGGAGGTCCACCCACCAGTGCACCATATGAATAACAGCAGTGCATCTTTTGTCACCTAGCACACCTGGGGTTTTATCACCATGGAGAATAGTAGGGGTGACAGCTGCCCCCCCACCTCCATCTTGTGCCGCTGGTTAGTGGAAACATGTCGGACAACTGTCCATTTACCCACACCTTGCCACTCTGTGTACAACAGTCAAAACCATCAAACAAAGCCCTCTCTAAAGCCCATTTTTTGTAGGACGGGGAACATAAAGCTCCACTCAACTGATTTCCCACTCTGCATTCAGAGACAGTGCTACTGCCAGTTCAGTCAACATCCGGATATATTCAAGGGTATTCTGAAGCCTCCTGAAGACTAGTGGCTTTCACAGACATGAAGCTCTATTGGTCTAGATATTTGGGTATCGATGGATGTGTATAATCTTTTTGCCAAGACCTTTGCTAATATCTAAGGCCCTGATTACGAGTACGACGGTCTTGGAACCGCTGTACCCGTGGTAGCAGTCCAACATCCACCTCCTCGGTGGTCCAACCACCAGATTATGAAGATGGTGGTAGGTCCGCCACAACAGCCAGGATCTTTGATCCCACGGTGAAATTGGTAGGGAAAGCTGTGGTAAATGCACTGCCATGTTGATTACGACCTGTCCTGCCGAGCTGTTCATGGTGGGGATCCTGGCATGAAAAGCTCAGCAGAAAGGTAGGAAAAAACACCCCAAACAGGGCCCCAGGGCATGTTTGCCCCTGTGCCTGGACTGTCCATGCACACTGTTGCCATGCACAACATTGTGCATGGCAAGAGTGCAACCGCAGTGCATCTGGAGCTGCCCTGCAGTGGCAGTGCTTCAGGCTCACTTTCTGAGCCAAAGCATGCGGCCGCAATGACACCACCGCAGATACTACCGCCATCCCAGCGGCAGTGTCGTAATATGGAATTCAGGAGGCCGCCGACTGGACTGTTAGTTTAATTGATAGGTTTAATTGATAGGTTCTTAACTAATTATGTTGGTAGCCCACTGTGTCCTGGCACCTTGCACTTGGAATATCGCATAGGTGAGCTCCTTGCCAATCACAGCCCCTTCAAGCCCATAACTTTGTTCTCAAGTGAGTGTAGGCATTAGCAGGTCTGAAGAAAAGTATCTATGTCAATGTTCTATGGCAGTGGTTCCCAACCTGTGGTCTGCGGACCCCCAGGGGTCCGTGACACATTCCCAGGGGGTCCGCAGGCCTGGGCTGGGAGGAAGGCACTTCTCCAGCTGGGCCTCTGACAAACACGTGCTTGAGTGTTTTCATATTTATTACTTCCTTTGTTGAGCAGTTTTAAACGGACTGCAAAGCTCATTGTCCTGCTAAAATAAAAGCTTCAAGCTAACTCAAGTGATTAATGTATCTGCTGGAGAGAGATGGGAGTTTTGTGCAGTGGCAGTTTCGACTCAAAGGTAGCGCAGATGGTTAACATGCCTGCTGTAAAGAATGTGTATCATGAAAAGAACAGTATTTTGTGTGCATGGCACAGTGGGTTACTGCTTTTGTCACAGAGATTCTTTAGTTACTATGCAGTTCATAATCATCTAGCACAGTGAGCTGTGAACTGCCATTAAAGAGCTGCATGCAAACTGTATGGCACAAATTAGAAAGTTGTTTTTTTCCTAGTCTTTCGTTTTCCTTATGCTGCTAAAAAAAGGTTTTCTTGTATAGAAGTACATTCTTATTGCTAACACAGTGCTTAATTTGTGCTTGTTGTTTCCAGTGCTGAGCACCTGCACTTATTTTTGAGGGCGGGGGCTTATTCTTCTGCCTCAAGTATTTGCTGCGAGCAATAGACACATATGGGAAAGACGGAGGAAGGGAAAAACGAAAAAGCGTCACAAAGGGAGAAAGAAGAAAGCTGCTAGAGTGAGATGAGTGGCAGGAAGTGGCTTTATATAGATTGAACAGCCCAAGATGGCTTCAGGATTATGCTGCCTCAGTATTCCGTGTACCCACATTTAATTGCAGAAGCCACGAGTTTAAGAGGGGGGCTTTGGGCACCGGCACGTTTTTATTTACAAATGAAGCACTGTGCTAACGTCATGTGAATCCTACACCTTGTAGTCCCCTGTAAAGTGCCCTGACACCCTACAGTGGTATGAGAGGTGCTATAAAACAAATGAAGTACATGTGACAGAGAGGCTAGGGAGAGATGAGAGGCCCTTATGGTTTACTTCCTTTCCCCTTCACTTATTTATGTGAAAACTCTAGGTTAGCATTGGGACTTCCCCTATATTTGTCTAAGTGGTAATTTCTGATCTGTGAGGAGTAGCGTGGGCATGTTTGGTATGTTTGGAATGTAGTGAGAAATTCTGCTTACTGGTGTAGCTGGATTTTACATTATTTTAGAAATGCCAATTTTAGAAAGTGAGCATTTCTCTGTGCGTATAACTCTTGTGTTTGGCAGCCTGACTCCAATCCACGTCTAGGGCAGGGTGACAGCTACCCTTAGTGCATACTTTCCAGACATCCATGACACATGACAGGCTCGGTGTGGCAGAAGAGGCATCTGCATCCCTCTGCATATTGAGGCTCATATTTATACTCTGCTTGAACCGGATTTGCGTTATTTTATTTTATGCAAATTCAGTGCAAAGCTAACAGCATATTTATACTTTGACGCTAGACCTGCTTAATGTCAAAATATCTCAGTGTGCGTCATTTTCGGGATGCGTGAAACTGCCTTGCGTTAATGAGATGCAAGTAAGGTGTTCCCACCCAAAAAATGACTTCAACACCCGTGCGCCATATTTATTGAACCGTGCAAAAATGGCACACGGCTAGGAGGCAAGGCCGGAAAATGGGGCACATCTTGATTTGCATAAAAAATGAATGCCTTGGTCAGGGCAGGCGTTAAAATGGGGCAAACACACCAGTACTTAAGGAAAACCCACAGAAGCAACATCAGAGCTCCAAAAGGAAGACATGGAGGTGCTATTCATCCAGCATGCACGAGGACGCAGAGCACAGGAGCAACAGCAGCAGCTTACACCACACCAACAGGGTCCCCGAAGGCAACGCCGAAGGCAGGAGAGGATATTCCGGACCAGGACAACCTTTCAGGGCCTCAGGGAACATGACATCATCCAGAGGTACAGACTAAACTGGCAAGCCATACAGCAGCTGCTGCGCCACATTGAGCCACAGTTGGCTCCCAGCTTTCAGACACCCCACATCTTTCCACCAGAGACCAAGCTGCTAGCTGTCCTGCACATGTTGGCAAGTGGCTTTTTTCAAACCACTGGTGCCCTGGTTGCGGGGATCTCACAGCCCTCATTCTCTGCCTTCCTTCCCAAGGTACTGGATGCCATCATCTCCCTCACACCCCGCACATCAGCTTTCCCAACACACAGCAGAGCAGCAGGAGACCAAACAGGGCTTTTATCAAATCAATGGCTTCCCACACGTGCTTGGTGCCATTGACCACACACATGTACGGATTGTGCCACCTGCTACAACAGAGCATCTATACCGCAACAGGAAGCACACGCACTCCATCAATGTGCAGGCCATTGTGGATCACCAGGGATTGATCACCAACATCGTGGCAAAGTATCCTGGGAGTGTACATGATTCATTCATCTTCCGCCACAGCACCATCAATTAACACTTCCAGGATGGACGATATGGAAATGGCCTACTTGTTGGTAAATACAGAAACCTAGTTATATACACACTGCACAGCAACCCTGTAGGACACACAACACATACACCACTACATTGACACGTGGCAAGGATGACACTGAGGTTGTGACACTGCTAATCATGTTTGATATCCTGCCCCAATGGGATACACACCTATGGACAAATGACAGATGCAAATAACAACATATGCCACTCCAGAGCCACAAGGGACCAATTTAAAACCACACAGTGACAATGACATGGCCTTAACTGGCAGTACAACTTGGAAGATGAATCTTCCAATTTCACATTAATAACACTCAATCACACACCCTTCCAAGCAATACGTACTGTGTAAGGGGTGTGTAATGTGTTTCGCTGCAGGTCAAACACCATGAGACACATAGCATGATGATGCTGACTTTAATGAAGGTGACATGGAATCATTGAGGCAGTACCAACATTTCACAACACTCCTGGGGTGACATTGCCTGCTAGCAATAAGGAAGTGGACTGTGCTATGAACACATATTGATTTGACAATAATGAAAGTGCACACTGCTACACATACGGATTGAGACAATTACACATATACATAACAAAGATACAGGCACATGGACCTTCTGACACTTAAACCTTCACCCCCACAACCAAGTTAGCCAGCTTACCTGGAGCAGGTTCAGTAGTGTAGGTACACGTTTGCACATGAACCAACTCGGTGAGGGCACAAAAATAGGTTTGCATAGAGCTTGTCACACATGGGATATTTGTGCATTGTCAACTGTGAACACTTCAGTGCTGCCAACTTATGGAGATGTGTTGTACATTGTCACCTAGCCAAATCAAAGGGCCACACTGTTGTTTTTCACATGCTATTACATATGTTGAATTGGATGGGATGTTCAGGCCATATAGTGCAACCGTGTTACCACCACAGTGGAATCGATTGTGTGTGTGGAAGTATCATGTCACCTCCAGTGAAGAAACATGGACACTTCTTTCACATGACATAATGCATGGGAGATACACCATGAACTGCAAGTTTACAAATATACTGCTGATATCAGGTCAATCACCCAAACACCAGTTTGGATAATCAAACAACCCAATACAGAAAGAACACCCTAGAAGCCTAGGATCCCACACAATAACACAAACATTGATGAGTCACAGAAAACATAAGATAACAACTGCCATGCAAAGTGATAATCACGGTGCAAGCAACATCCAAATATTTACACTAATTTTCTCTTTCAGCTGATCAGGGTTACAAGATCCAGCCATGGATCATGACCCCATTTGCCAATCCAAGGACAGCATCAGAGCGTGCCTATAAAGAGGCACATCGGAGGACATGCACCATAGTAGAGTGGACTTTTGGCATCCTGAAATCCAGATTCTGGTGCCTTGACATCACCAGAGGCAGCCTCCTATATTCACCTGAAATGGTCTGCAAGATAGATCATTTTGACCTGTGCTATCCTGCACAACATTTGTGTAAGGAGGAACATTCCCCTCGATGAACCAGACCCACAAATGCCTGAAGAGGAGGAAGAGGAGGATGCTGTTCGTGAAAATGAACCCACAAACAGCCCAACACAGGCACACATATAATGGACCATAGAAAGCACAATAATTCCTGAACTAAACTCAACCCACATGAGCATCACACAGTAACTGATTGCCCCTTGATGCACAAGCCACAATACCTGAGTGACTGGTATTGCAGTGCACCAGGAATGTGGCTTTGCATGTCTCTCATAACAACAAATGAAGAAATGGAGTACCATCTCGAAATAATTCTGCACAAAACTGAGTAATCATGTTTGGCACCACATGATTGTTAGGGCCAGTGCATGTGTGCATATGTGTGTCTATCACTCACTGGAGTGACAGGGTCAATACATGTTTGCAGTAGTATGTCTGTTGGGATGTGTACATACCCGAGGTGCTGCTCTATCATATAAAATGTCACACACAGTGATTTGTTGTTCCAAGTTTTGTACAGTGAGCAGACATTGAGCACATTTCACCCTTCCATGTTTTACAGGTGGACCAGCCCCCTACACAATTGGAGAAGTGGCTCGATTTGCAGATCCTGACATATCCAGTAAGTGTTGATATGTTAGTTCTGTGTTGTGTTTGCAGCTGTTGCGTGATTGACTCCTGTGTGTTGGACACATTGCAAGGTATGATGTGCTGGCACTGTAGTGAATCCTAGTTCGTTTTAATGGGATAACAGGAGTTAGCTTAGCCTCTGGCTTACAGCCTTGTGCCCCCATCACCTAGTGACTTTTAACCTACTTAGCTTGCTCTGTCTTAGCCCATTTAATTATTTAATTTGTCTAAGATGGCTGCCTTGTTGATAGTTAGGCCGCTTGTTATGAGTTACATTATCAGTGTCACCGCGCTAAGGCGTCAAGATCAAGCAACGAAGACTAACAAACAGTAGGTGTTCACACTTAGGGATTTTCCCTCTCTATACTTTCGAGGGATTGTTTATATTAATTGCCGTCCCAAGCATGTCTGTTATCTATTGTTTGAGAACACACCTACGTCAGGGGTCCTTGTAGATCTGTATAAATATATCGCACTTTAGACAGATAATCAGAGGGATTCCGACCAGAGGGCATCGCCACCATCGCTGATATTGATGCTGCATTCGTCTTGACGCTGACCCAGTCTTTGTGTCCCTGCGGAGTCTGAGATAGAGACCTCATTCCAAGGTAACGAGGGTTGGGGGCTCCTCTCATGGACATGGCATTGGCAGATTAGGTTTAGCAAACCCAGCTCTCCTTTAGGTAGGAGGTTAGGCCTCTCACATTAGGGTATTAGGGCATAGTACATCTTATATGTCTTTCCTATGCATTGCAAGATGGTGGGGTCTTTGTAATAATGACTCTCTTTTTCACAATTCTGTTTCTTGCATTATTCATTATCCTAATCATTGCAGCCCATGCAACTTATCACAAATTGCAGTTACGTTGAATAAAAACTATTGAAACTTTATTGCATCTTTATCATTGCCTGTGTTTGTATGAGACATGATATATCTGTGAGGAAGGGGTCATCTCCGTTTAACCACGACACTCCCTGAGATGTCTTATTCTTGAGTCCACGCGTAAAGGCTGCCACAAATCACCTTTTTACTATTGTGTTTCTGGTGAGGTGCTGCTAGTGAGCCAGTAAGGTTGGGACAACAGTTGCGACTTGTTGTAGGAAAGGCGTAGTCACCTACAAACAAAACTACTGTCATCCTTAAACCAGCAGTCTTGCCCAGAGCAAGAGTCCAAACTACGACATGACACCACCAATGATGGTGTTTAGGCACTGATTTACGGATACCCGGACTATCACTGTCTCACAGACAACAGGTACCCTAAGTACCATTATGCTGAGACGTCCGTGGTCTCTGGGAAAATCCTCCTCAGCCGAAAAGGTAACACCTGATTAAGCTGTAGGTTGTTCGAGCTCGAACTCATAAAAGGACTTTACTCCCCATTTTTGGTGTTCCGTTTTTCTAAACAAATATGGCTAATGCCATTCACATTCCTGAAAATGATAGACAAGCACTAACACAACATTTATTAATGCATGGCCTTACAGATGAGGGCGGGGATGTTACTCTTATAATAGAAGCTAATGAAGCATACCAAACAGAAACGTTTTACTGTTGGGTCACCTTTCCTGAGGTGGACCAAGAACACATTTGTTCTACATATATGAAATTGCAAACGTACCTCCACAGTACCGAGCGTACCAGTATCCTGAAATATCGCTCACATACCAAGAGCATCAGAACTGGTTCGAAGGCGCCCTACCACATGTACTACAAAGAGTGAGGTTAGGTCCATTAAGTAATGACGGACCAACATGGCCTATGTTTGCCACATACACACCTCATCCAGGCATACAGAATATGCAAATAGCAGATCTGCGAGATTTATATAATGACATTATATAGACGATTAGTTCAGTTCGTAATGCGAACATTGAACACAACACCAGCGCGTCCAGCACCGCCAGCACCTGATGGCTATCAATTGGCTACTGGGATTAATCCACAAACAGTACATACTATTATGGGTAGAGTGCCCGCGGAACGGGAAAAAATACCTTTCTGGATTGCCCAGAAAACTAATCAGCTGGAAGCTGTGTTTTCCCATACGGGACCACAGGAAAAACATAGACTGCTCACTATGGGGGTCATTCTGACCCTGGCGGTCGGTGGTAAAGCGGCGGCCAACCCGCCAACAGGCAGGCGGTCCAAAAAAAGGAATTCTGACCCTGGGGGGAACCGCCAACACAGCCCGCCACTTTAACACTCCGACCGCCATGGCGGGACAGACAAACAGCGCGGTGGTCACCGCCAACAGGCAGGCGGCAGACAATGTACCGCCCACCCTATCACAACTCACCAATCCGCCACCTTTTCCGGGGCGGGAGCCCCGCCGATAAAAACACGGCGGAAACAGACTATGAACGGGAAAACGCTCACCTATACACACTCCACGAAGAAGGAGGACAGCATGGAACCCGAATTAAACATCCTACCAGCTATTGTCTACCTGCTCATCTACCAGGAGTACGAACGCCGGCGCAGACGACAACGGTGAGTACTGCACCTACGACACAGGCGAGGGGGGAGGAGGAAAGCTTACGCGCACACACATGCGCCATACACCCACACCCCCACCACAAATACCTACACCCCAATGCCGAGCAACAAGTCAGAGTGACACCCCCCAAACCCACCGGAATAATGCAAAGACACAATTAAATTGATCTATAAAATATATGTAGAAATAGCTCCATTAAACGTATGTGAAATATGCCATATAAAAGATACAAAAATAAGGAATGAACAGAATCAACAATATATACATAGGCAATAAGTCCTGCACATACCCTCAAAGTACCATAGTCCGTGGGCCAATGTGCACAAACACATGGGCAAAGCCCACACAGGATACCATTGGAGAGAACACTGCTGGGGCATCAGATGATAAAACTACAGGCACCTCAGGGGGAAGGGAAGGGGGGGCACCTCAGCCACATGAGTCCTTGACGCCAGATTCACGAGGGGCCTCCATGCCCACTGTCCCATCCTGGGGAGTGCAAAGTCACAGTCTCACAAGTCTCTACAGTGGGTGGCTTGCCCACTGTTCCATCCTGGGGAGTGCAAAGTCACAGTCTCACAAGTCTCTACAGTGGGTGGCTTGCTCACTGTTCCATCCTGGGGAGTGCAAAGCCACAGTCTCTCGAGTCTCTACAGTGGGTGGCTTGCCCACTGTTCCATCCTGGGGAGTGCAAAGCCACAGTCTCTCGAGTCTCTACAGTGGGTGGGTTGGCCACTGTTACATCCTGGGAAGTGCAAAGCCACAGTCCATCAGATGGATTACCGACTCCACTGTTAATGGAGGAGGCATGGTGCCCAGAGTGCTTCCTGAAGCCCTGGTCGACACAGAACCGGCACTGTCAATGGGCCAACGGTGCTTGAGATGAAGGCCCCAGCGGAGCGGTGCAGAGACGGCGGGACCCAGCGGAGCGGTGCAGAGACGGCGGGACCCAGCGGAGCGGTGCTTGAGATGGCGGGCCCAGCGGAGCGGTGCTTGAGATGAAGGGCCCAGAGGAGCGGTGCTTGAGATGAAGGGCCCAGCGGAGCGGTGCTTGAGATGAAGGCCCCAGCGGAGCGGTGCAGAGACGGCGGGACCCAGCGGAGCGGTGCTTGAGACGGCGGGACACACCAATGCAGAACAACAAGTCAGAGTGACACCCCCAAACCCCCCGGAATAATGCAAAGACAAAATAAAATGATCAGTCAAATAGAAGTATATTATAGCTCAAATGAAGTAATGTGAATGATGAAAGATGAAATATACATATTAAATAAAGTACATAGTCAAAAATATATACATAGGCTATAAGTCCTGCACATTTTGCCAAAGTTCCATCTTTCGTGGGCCAATGTGCACAAACACATGGGCAAAGCCCACACACGAGACCAGATACCATTGGAGAGAACACTGCTGGGGCATCAGATGATAAAACTACAGGCACCTCAGGGGGAAGAGAAGGGGGGGCACCTCAGCCACATGAGTCCACGACGCCAGATCCACGAGGGGCCTCCATGCCCACTGTACCATCCTGGGGAGTGCCAAGCCACTGTCTCTCAAGTCTCTACAGTGGGTGGGTTGCCCACTGTTCAATCCTGGGGAGTGCAAAGCCACTGTCTCTCAAGTCTCTACAGTGGGTGGGTTGCCCACTGTTCAATCCTGGGGAGTGCAAAGCCACTGTCTCTCAAGTCATTACAGTGGGTGGCCTGCCCACTGCTGTATCTTGGGAAGTGCAAAGCCACAGTCCATCGGGTGGATTACAGACTCCACTGGTCATGGAGGAGGCATGGTGGCCCGAGTGCTTCGTGAAGCCCTGCTCGACACAGAACCGGCACTGCCAATGGGCCAGCGGTGCCTGACAGGAAGGGCCCAGCAGAGCAGTTCAGAGATGGCGGTGCCCAGCGGAGCGGTGCTTGACAGGAAGGGCCCAGCGGAGCGGTGCTTGAGATGAAGGGCCCAGCGGAGCGGGGCTTGAGATGAAGGGCCCAGCGGAGCGGGGCTTGAGATGAAGGGCCCAGCGGAGCGGTGCTTGAGATGAAGGCCCCAGCGGAGCGGAGCGGTGCAGAGACGGCGGGACCCAGCGGAGCGGTGCAGAGACGGCGGGACCCAGCGGAGCGGTGCTTGAGATGAAGGGCCCAGCGGAGCGGTGCTTGAGATGAAGGGCCCAGCGGAGCAGTGCTTGAGATGAAGGGCCCAGCGGAGCGGTGCTTGAGATGAAGGGCCCAGCGGAGCGGTGCTTGAGATGAAGGCCCCAGCGGAGCGGTGCAGAGACGGCGGGACCCAGCGGAGCGGTGCTTGAGACGGCGGGACCCAGCGGAGCGGTGCTTGAGATGAAGGGCCCAGCGGAGCGGTGCTTGAGATGAAGGGCCCAGCGGAGCGGTGCTTGAGATGAAGGCCCCAGCGGAGCGGTGCAGAGACGGCGGGACCCAGCGGAGCGGTGCTTGAGACGGCGGGACCCAGTGGAGCGGTGCTTGAGATGAAGGGCCCAGCGGAGCGGTGCTTGAGATGAAGGGCCCAGCGGAGCGGTGCTTGAGATGAAGGGCCCAGCGGAGCGGTGCTTGAGATGAAGGCCCCAGCGGAGCGGTTCTTGTCCCGGCGGGCCCCTGTTCAGCGGATGTTGTCCCGGCGGGCCCCTGTTCAGCGGTGCTCCTCCCGGCGGGCCCCTGTTCAGCGGTGCTCCTCCCAGCGGGGCCCTGTTCAGCGGTTCTTGTCCCGGCGGGCCCCTGTTCAGCGGTGCTCCTCCCGGCGGGTCCCTGTTCAGCGGTGCTCCTTCCGGCGGGTCCCTGTTCAGCAGTGCTCCTTCCGGCGGGCCCCTGTTCAGCGGTGCTCCTCCCGGCAGGCCCCTGTTCAGCGGTGCTCCTCCCGGCGGGCCCCTGTTCAGCAGTGCTCCTCCCGGCGGGGCCCTGTTCAGCGGTTCTTGTCCCGGAGGGCCCCTGCTCAGCGGTGCTCCTTCCGGCGGGCCCCTGTTCAGCGGTGCTCCTCCCGGCGGGCCCCTGTTCAGCGGATGTTGTCCCGGCGGGGCCCTGTTCAGCGGTTCTTGTCCCGGCGGGTCCCTGTTCAGCGGTGCTCCTCCCAGCGGGGCCCTGTTTAGCGGTGCTTGTCCTGTGTGTCTAGGGAGCCAGACCTGGGCAAGACTTCCCGCTCATTCACCATCCGAACTTGCGGTCGCGGCGCCCTCCTGTGATGGATTCCTGGGCCCGTGGGTGTCGTCCGTCACACCCGGAATGGGGCTGGTGGGGCACTCCTGGGCAGCTCGCCTCCTGCCTGACTTCTCCGCCCTGCTGCCCTTGCCCTCCTTCGCTGAAGCTCTGTGGCCCTTGCCTCCCTTGGATGATGTGGCAGGTGACGGGGCAAGGCTACTGTCCTTGGTGGCAGCCGTCTCACTCTTGTCGCGCCGGGCCTTTTTCTTTTTTGTCCTCTTCCCAGGGGGTGGGCTGGCTGTTCCCTTGCTGCTGGCCGATGTTCCTGCCCTAGGATCTGGTGGACTCCAATAGCCCTGCACTGTGGTCACAGTAGATGCAGGGCTGGTGGTGGCTGAGGTGCTTTTTTTACTCTTACCAGATGGAGGGGGTGGGTCAGTGAATGGAACGAGCTCAAGGTTGGAAAGGAAAAGGACTTGGGAAGGACAGGGACGGGTAGGTGTGGTGGGTTTGGGAGTGGAGGAAGAGGATGTGGTTGTAGGAGAGTCAAGTGTGCTGTCTTTGGGTGCAGGTGCCTGTGACGGAGGCTGTCGTGAGGTGGATGGCTGTTGGGTGGGTGGCTGCCTGCGTTTGTGTGCTTTGGAAGAAGGGGTGACAGACACACTGGGAGAGGACACAGGGTACGTGTAAATGGCAGTGGGGGTGGTGACTGCACGTGTGCGGACTGTAATGGAGGGTGTGCTGGTGATGAAAGTAATGGCAGATGGTGGTGTGCATGCAGGTGTGAGTGGAGACGTGACAGGGAGGGAGGAGGGAGATGAGGAGGTGGGGGACACAGAGGTGGTAGTGACTGTTGGCATGTCTGCATCTGGATGTTGCTTGGATGAATGCTTGTGTGATCTGTGGTGCTTATGTCTGGATGAGCTGCCCTTGGGTGTTGAGGCGTGTGCAGGCTGGTCTGATGGTGTGGATGGGATAGGCAGAGGAACAGGAGACTGGGACTGGGTGGAGGGAGTCAGAAGAGGGAGGCTGGAGACAGGGACAATGGCTGCCGTCAGTGCTGAGGCCAGAGCGTTGAACGATCGCTGATGGGCAGCCTGACCCGAATGAATGCCCTCCAGGTATGCATTGCTCCGATGCACCTCCCTTTCTACACCCTGGATGGCATTCAAAAGGGTAGACTGCCCAACAATGAGTGTCCTGAGGAGGTCAATGACCTCCTCACTGAGGGCAGCAGGGGTAACTGGGGCAGGGCCTGAGGTGCCTGGGGCGAAGGAGATGCCCGCCTTCCTGGGCGAGCGGGCACGGAGCGAAGGCTGAGGGGCTGCTGGGAGGGCGGGGCTGGTGCGCTGGGTGGCGGCTGTACCTGTTGTGGCGGTGGGCACGGATGTTGCCGCCACCGCTAGGGAGCTCCCTTCCGAGGACGTGTCGGTGTCGCTGACGTCTCCATGGGTCCCCGTTGTGGAACTCCCCTCGCCCTCCGTCTCACTGGTGTACTCGGAGTCTGTTGTATGGCCCTCCGGGGCAATGTGAGATGCAGCTCCCTCGTGCGCCGATGCCACTTCTCCTCCGCCTGATGATGCTAATGCACACATGAACAGGAAGACAAAGAAAATGGGGGGGGGAGAAATGAAGACAGGTTGAGTGCATGCATTGGCAACACCGTTGTCGGAGAGGACAGACACAGAACCCTCCTGAACTAGGCCGCGCAATCGGGGTACACTACTCAGTTATTGTGACTAGGCCTACAGGTTTCTGGACGACAAATGCACACATGGGTGAGGCCGGACCATGGATAGCTGTACTTGGCACCCTACAGAGGTGGGGGGCGGGGGGACAGGGCTGTGTCTAACGGAGGGGCCTAGCCTACAGAATGCGCCCTGGCCTGGAGATAGCCACAGCCCTCCTCCCCCACCAAGACACCTTCACTGCGCGCAAAGATAGCAGAATGTGCTGATACTCACCCCCTTGTGTCTGCTGTGATGTCCTCACGCGCCCATCCAAATCGGGGTAGGCCACCGCCAGGATCCGGGACATCAGGGGGGTCAATTGGCGGCTGGCACCCCTCCTACGTTGGGAGGCCATCCCCAGCAGAGATTCAGCGGTCTTTCTGGTCCTGCAACGGATGTCGTCCCACCTCTTTCGGCAGTGGGTGCCCCGTCTGTTGTGGACCCCTAGGGCCCGGACGTACTTGGCGATGGCACGCCAAATGTCGATCTTCTGATGGGCGCTGACCTATGTGACATGTACAGGGTGGTAAAGGATATCGCATCAGTTTTCTGCATGGTCAATGTGAGTGGCCCCCCCCTCCCCAACCTTGCCATGTGGCACATGCTCTCATCTTTCATGCGTTGCACTCCTCATTCGCTCCCCTCCCCACCATCTTACATACATCCCACTCAACACAGGCATAGCCCATTCTACGTGCACCGTGTGTACTAACCTGTTGGTCTGGAGGACCGTAGAGTAGCGCATACTGGGGGAGGACCCCATCAACAAGTTTCTCCAATTCTTCGGAAGTGAAGGCAGGGGCCCTTTCCCCAGTCGCAGCAGCCATTGTATCTCCCAGACCGAGGTCACAGCAGCACTTGCAGTATAGGTCCTCTCCTGTGGAGGACCAGGTCTCGAGTGATTAAGCTGATAGAAAATGGCGGTCACGCCCGCGGCGGTGCGTACCGCGGCGGTGCGTGCCGCGACCGACGGCGCACCTCGTCATTGGCTCCTGAGACCCATAGGGTTCAATGTTAACCAATGCTGCTTTGCGCCGCGGTCTTTCACCGCCTACCGCCACGGTGTGCCACGCCAGCGCAGTGACCTCACATCCCACTGTCACACTTCACAGGTCAGGCAGCCACCATTTCAAGGGCCCACATGGCATGATTTCTACTGCGTCACACAGGCCTAGGCCTTGCATTGCCACTCATACAAGCCTTTCAATGCATAGCGATTCGTGTACTGTGCAAGCTGTGTGTACGAACCTGTGGGTTGCTTGACTGTGTGCTCCATGTTGTCCTTCCTAGGCACCGTCCGCTGGGACTTGCGAGGAGAAGGATGAATCCTCCCGTGTACCGACCGCTGGTGGACCTGTCGACAATGGAAGAACGACATATCATACTTACATACCGGCTTGACAGAGCAACTATACATGAACTGTGTGCCCAGCTGGAGCCAGACCTCATGTCCCCCATCCGTCAACCCACAGGGATTCCCCCTCTGGTGCAGGTTCTGTCAGTACTCCATTTTTTGGCAAGTGGGTCTTTTCAGATAACAGTGGCCATATCATCTGGGATGTCTCAGCCTATGTTTTCTAAGGTTTTGTCCAGAGTGTTGTCTGCCCTGATGAAATACATGCGGAGCTACATTATTTTCCCTGAGGTGGGCGAATTGGCTACAGTGAAGGGTGATTTCTATGCCCTTGGACACATCCCCAACATCATTGGTGCCATTGATGGGACCCATGTGGCTTTGGTTCCCCCCAAAGAAAGTGAGCAGGTGTACAGAAACAGAAAAAGTTATCATTCGATGAATGTCCAGGTGGTCTGTTTGGCTGACCAGTACATCTCCCATGTAAATGCCAAGTTCCCTGGGTCAGTGCATGACGCGTATGTCATGCGAAATAGCAGCATCCCTTATGTGATGGAACAGCTACAGAGACACTGTGTGTGGCTAATTGGTGACTCTGGTTACCCCAACCTGTTGTGGCTACTGACCCCAGTGAGGAATCCCCGGACCAGGGCAGAGGAATGGTACAATGAGGCCCATGGGCGCACTAGGAGGATCATAGAAAGGACCTTCGGGGTCCTGAAGGCCAGGTTTAGGTGCCTGCATATGACAGGGGGATCCCTAATGTACTCACCAAAGAAGGTGTGCCATATCATCGTGGCCTGCTGTATGCTTCACAATCTTGCTTTGCGACGCCAGGTGCCTTTTCTGCAGGAGGATGGTCCAGATGGTGGTGTTGTAGCAGCTGTGGAGCCTGTGGAGAGTGAAGAGGAGGAAGACGACGGGGACGACACGGACAACAGGGATACAGTCATACAACAATATTTTCAGTAGCACACAGGTAAGAATCAGCCACGCCATTTTACATTTACTTACGGCCTCATGGGTCTCCACTGTCTATGTTTCCCCCCAGTTCCTGTTAACTGATTTGTGACTTTCCCTTCCCTTTGCAGAGCTGTATGACCCACTGCCTGACTTCAGCTTTGTTTGCCCATGGACTAAAGCTTATTGAAATTGGTATGTTGTCATCACAAAGTAACTGGACATTATTGCACCGTTATGTGTAATACATTTGTAAAGAATACAAGCAGACTCCTGTTATTTTAAGTGCAATAAGTGATTTATTTTAAGTGCTACATATAGGTTCATGATTGTGAAACGGTGATGGGTGGGGGTGGAGTAATGTCCATGGCAGAGTCCAGTTCTCAGTCGCACAGGTGCATTGTCCATATGCCTGGGGAAGGATGGAGCAGGGGCAGTTCAAGTTTGGACAGGGTGACAATGTGGGACAGTGGGATGACATCAGGGGGTATCTTTGGCTGGCGGGGGTCTTGCAATCCTACTCTGTCTTCTTGTGAGATCTCAGGTTCCGCTTGCGGGGTGGTTCTTCTTCTGCAGGAGGTGGGGTTCTGGTGGCCTGTCGTTGTGTGGGGGCCTCCTGTCCACTAGCGCCGGCAGAGGTGGTAGGCTGTTCCTGGCCTGGGCTAGTGACAGGGGCCCTTTGGGGTGCCACATGGTCCCGCAATGTGGTGACGATCTGGGTAAGGGCCACGACGATGGTCCCCATTGCGAAACCGATGTTCCTCAGTTCCTCCCTGAACCCCATGTACCGTTCCTCCTGCAGTTCCTGGATCTCCTGGAACCGGGCCAGTACCGTTGCCATCGTCTCCTGGGAGCGGTGGTATGCTCCCATGATGGAGGAGAGGGCCTCTTGGAGAGTCGGTTCCCCGGGCCTGTCCCCCCCCTGTCGCACAGCAGCCCTCCCAGTTCCCCTGTGTCCCTGGGCCTCTGTCCCCTGGACGGTGTGCCCACTACCACTGCCCCCAGGTCCCTGTTGTTGTTGGGGTGGTGGGTCAACCTGGGTGCCCTGTAGTGGTAGACACACCGCTGATTGACGTGTCCTGGAGACAGAGACATGGGCCCGCTGGGTGGGAGCTGTGGTGGTGTTCCCAGAGGGGGTTGGGTATGGTGTAGCCTGTGCCTGTCTGTGGGGAACTGTCCAGAGGTCCCCGATGGGCCGGGCTGGTCATCTGGCTCCAGGGAGACAGAGCTGCTGTCATCGCTGGGGGCCTCTTCTGGGGGTGGGATGGACATCTCTGGACCCTCCGTGGCGGTGTGGTGGCGTTTGGGTCCTGCAGGGGTATAAAGGTATGGTTATTGCTTCTGTGTGTGGCATTTCGTGTGATGGGTGGGTGTTCGTGTACCCAAGTGCAGGCATTTCCTTGTGGGGGCTTTTGTGAGGGTGGCTTGTGGGGGTGATGTGTGTGTGCAGTGGGCATGCTTTGGTGATGGGTGTCCATGCTTTGTGGTCGCATGCAGGGCATGGTGTTGGGATGGGTGGGTTGTGATGGTGAGCCATTTGCAAGGAGTTGGTGTGATGGGGCTGGGGGTATGATTTGGCATGCAGGTGGGGTGGGGGTGGGAAGCAGTAGTGAAGATTTGACTTACCAGAGTCCATTCCTCCAGATACTCCTGCGAGGCCCTCAGGATGCAGGATGTGCAAGACTTCCTCCTCCCATGCAGTAAATTCGGGGGGAGTAGGTGGGGGTCCGCCGCCAGTCTTCTGCACCGCAATGTTGTGCCTTGATACCATGGAACGCACCTTCCCCCGTAGGTCGTTCCATCTCTTCCTGATGTCCTCCCGATTGCGTGGATGCTGTCCCACCACGTTAACCCTGTCCACTATCCTTTGCCATAGCTCCATCTTCTTGGCAATTGTGGTGTGCTGCACCTGTGCCCCGAAGAGCTGGGGCTCTACACGGACTATTTCCTCCACCATGACCCTGAGTTCGGCATCACTGAACCTGGGGTGTCTTTGGGGTGCCATGGGGTGGTGTGGTTGAGGTGTGGGGTGGCGTTTGTGGTGATGAGTGTGGTGCGTGTGGTGGTGTGTGGTGTTTGGTGGGTGGATTCTGTGTGGGGGATGGTGTTGTGGGATTGTCTAATCTGTGCTCTCTCTCGCCTTCGGTAATGATTTCGGGTCGTAGGGGCTTGTGGGTGATGTGGGTGTGTGTTTTATATTGTGTTGGGTGTGTGGGAGTGGTGTTAGTATGTGTATCAGGTGTGTGTATTTCAAACTGACCAATGTGGCTGAGTTTTCTATGTGTGTGTGTATTTTGACCGCGGCGGTGTGTACTGCCAATGGAATACCGCGTTTGAAAGACCGCCGCGTGGATTTGTGGGTCGGAATGGTATGGGCGTATTTCTGTTGGCATGACGGTGGAGGTTTGGTCATCGCCATATTTTCGCTGACCTTTGGTGTGGCGGACTTTTGTGGATGTCGGGTTTTTGGCGGTTTGCCAGTTGCGGGTCAGAATGACCGTGGTGGTTTACCGCGGCCGCGGCGGTGTTATGGCGGTCTTCTGGCCGGCGGTAAGCGCCTTTTACCGCCGAGGTCAGAATGACCCCCTATGTGCTTGCATTTTGGGATGGTTCCCTCGGTGGATGACTGTGCCACATGGGGTACAGCCTTCGCTGCCATATATACTACCACACATGTTACCCCAACACTTGCCAATTTACCAGAAGTGTTAAAACAAATACAAAATGAGCATGGGGCTCCACCAGCCCTGGATTTGAGGATGAAATTAATGCGTAACTTTGACGCTGTATCCTCAATAATACTCAGTAACATTAAAGGGGAATACGCCAGTGTCTCCGGGAAACTCCACACCAGGAAAAAGAGAGACAGCTACCGAAAATTATATCAGATTCCTACACTAGTATAGGACGGGATAGTTTGGGAGACAAACCAAAGAAATTGGAGTTACAAGGTACCGCCCATAAGGAGGGTACAAAGCAGGCACAAGAGGGCTCTAAGAAGCACTGGGACAAACAAAAATATTTCAAAGAAAGAAGAAATAAGAGAGCTGATTATCCACACCCGGAAAACTCCGAAAGGAGATCCAATCTCAGAAATAGGAAGAACATTAAAACTCCAGACATATATACTGATTCTCGTCCCTCTCGTTCCTTTCAGGACGCACCGGATAGACGTAGCGAGGGAGGGGGCCGTCAAGATCGACGTCCTGAGTACGTGAAAGAAAAGTAAGACTCGCCGCAGTCTACCATTAAAAATGAAGAAAAGACTCCTCAACAAAAGCCACAGTTTAAAAAGAAGAAGGTGGCAGCACTAACGTATATATATACGGGCCTATAGTCCAAAGGTAGGCCCTACAGAGCCCTAACAGCAGGGTGCTCTGTAGGTAAAAGGTACAACATGCACTTTTATGTTTTGCATGTCCTCGTCGTGAGAAACAGCCTATTTCGTTTCCCACTACTGTGAGGGATGCTCTTCTCATAGGTTAGCATTGGGAATTCCCCTATATTTTTCTAAGTGGTAATTTCTGATCTGTGAGGAGTAGCATGGGCATGTTTGGTATGGTTGGAATGTAGTGAGAAATCCTGCTTACTGGTGTAGCTGGATTTTACATTACTATTTTAGAAATGCCAATTTTAGAAAGTGGGCATTTCTCTGTGCGTATAACTCTTGTGTTTAGCAGCCTTACTCCAATCCACGTCTAGGGCAGAGTGACAGCTACCCTTAGTGCATACCTTCCAGACATCCATGACACAGGATGGGCTGGGTGTGGCAGAAGAGGCATCTGCATCCCTCTGCATATTGAGGCTCATATTTATACTCTGCTTGCGCCGGATTTGCGTCATTTTTTTTACGCAAATTCGGCGCAAAACTAACACCAAATTTATACTTTGACGCTAGACCTGTCTAACGTCAAAATATCTCAGTGTGTGTCATTTTCTGGATGCGTGAAATTGCCTTGCGTTGATGAGATGCAAGTAAGGTGTTCACACCCAAAAAATGACTTAAACACCTGTGCGCCATTTTTATTGAACCGTCCAAAAATGCCGCACGGCTGGGAGGCGACGCCGCAAATTGGCGCATATCCCGATTTGCATAAAAAATTAACGCCTGGGTCAGGGCAGGCTTTAAAATGGGGCAAACACACCAGTACTTAAGGAAAACCCACAGAAGCAACATCAGAGCTCCAAAAGGAAGACATGGAGGTGCTATTCATCCAGCATGCAAGAAGACGCAGAGCACAGGAGCAACAGCAGCAGCTTCCACCACACCAACAGGGGCCCCAAAGGCAACGCCGAAGGCAGGAGAGGATATTCCGGACCTGGACAACCCTCAGGGCCTCAGGGAACATGACATCATCCAGAGGTACAGACTAAACTGGCAAGCCATACAGCAGCTGCTGCGCCACCACAGTTGGCACCCAGCTTGCAGACACCCCACATCATTCCACGAGAGACCAAGCTGCTAGCTGTCCTGCACATGTTGGCAAGTGGCTCTTTTCAAACCACTAGTGCCCTGGTTGCGGGGATCTCACAGCCCTCATTCTCTGCCTTCCTTCCCAAGGTACTGGATGCCATCATCTCCCTCACACCCCGCCCCATCAGCTTCCCCAACACACAGCAGAAGCAGCAGGAGACCAAACAGGGCTTTTATCAAATCAATGGCTTCCCATGCGTGCTTGGTGCTATTGACCGCACACTTGTACGGATTGTGCCACCTGCTGCAACGGAGCATCTATACCGCAACAGGAAGCACACGCACTCCATCAATGTGCAGGCCATTGTGGATCACCAGAGATTGATCACCAACATCGTGGCAAAGTATCCTGGGAGTGTACATGATTCATTCATCTTCCGCCACAGCACCATCAATTAACACTTCCAGGATGGACGATATGGAAATGGCCTACTTGTTGGTAAATACAGAAACCTAGTTATATACAAACTGCACAGCAACCCTGTAGGACACACAACACATACACCACTACATTGACACGTGGCCAGGACGACACTGAGGTTGTGACACTGCTAGTCATGTTTAATATCCTGACCCAATGGGATACACACATATGGACAAATGACAGATGCAAATAACAACAGATGCCACTCCAGAGTCACAAGGGACCAATTTAAAACCACACAGTGACAATGACATGGCCTTAACTGGCAGTACAACTTGGAAGATGAATCTTCCAATTTCACATTAATAGTACTCAATCACACACCCTTCACAGCAATACGTACTGTGTAAGGGGTGTGTAATGTGTTTCGCTGCAGGTCAAACACCATGAGACACATAGCATGATGATGCTGACTTTAATGAAGGTGACATGGAATCATTGAGGCAGTACCAACATTTCACATCACTCCTGGGGTGACATTGCCTGCTAGCAATAAGGAAGTGGACTGTGCTATGAACACATATTGATTTGACAATAATGAAAGTGCACACTGGTACACATACGGATTGAGACAATTACACATATACATAACAAATGTACAGGCACATGGACCTTCTGACACTTAAACCTTCACCCCCACAACCAAGTTAGCCAGCTTACCTGGAGCAGGTTCAGTAGTGTAGGTACACGTTTGCACATGAACCAACTCGGTGAGGGCACAAAAATAGGTTTGCATAGAGCTTGTCACACATGGGATATTTGTGCATTGTCAATTGGGAACACTTCAGTGCTGCCAACTTATGGAGATGTGTTGTAAATTGTCACCTAGCCAAATCAAAGGGCCACACTGTTGTTTTTCACATGCTATTACATATGTTGAATTGGATGAGATGTTCAGGCCATATAGTGCAACCGTGTTACCACCACAGTGGAATCGATTGTGTGTGTGGAAGTTGCATGTCACCTCCAGTGAAGGCACATGGAAACTTCTTTCACATGACATAATGCATGGGAGATACACAATGAACTGCAAGTTTACAAATATACCGCTGATATCAGGTCAATCACCCAAACACCAGTTTGATAATTAAACAACCCAATGCAGAAAGAACATCCTAGAAGCCTAGGATCCCACACAATAACACAAACATTGATGAGTCACACAAAACATAAGATAACAATTGCCATGCAAAGTGATAATCAAGGTGCAAGCAACATCCAAATATTGACACTCATTTTCTCTTTCAGCTGTTCAGGGTTACAAGATCTAGCCATGGATCGTGACCCCATTTGCCAATCCAAGCACAGCATCAGAGCGTGCCTATAATGAGGCACATCGGAGGACATGGACCATAGTAGAGAGGACTTTTGGCATCCTGAAGTCCAGATTCCGGTGCCTTTACATCACCGGAGGCAGCCTCCTATATTCACCTGAAATGGTCTACAAGATCATTGTAACCTGTGCACAACATTTGTGTAAGGAGGAACATTCCCCTCGATGAACCAGACCCACAAATGCCTGAAGAGGAGGAAGAGTAGGATGCTGTTCGTTAAAATGAACCCACAACCTACAAACAGCCCAACACAGGCGCACATATAATGGACCATAGAAAGCACAATAATTTCTGAACTAAACTCAACCCACATGAGCATCACACAGTAACTGATTGCCCCTTGATGCACAAGCCACAATACCTGAGTGACTTGTATTGCAGTGCACCAGGAATGTGGCTTTGTATGTCTCTCATAACAACAAATGAAGAAATGGAGTACCCTCGAGAAATAATTCTGCACAAAACTGAGTAATCATGTTTGGCACCACATGATTGTTCGGGCCAGTGCATGTGTGCATATGTGTGTCTATCACTCACTGGAGTGACAGGGTCAATACATGTTTGCAGTAGTATGTCTGTTGGGGTGTGTACATACCCAAGGTGCTGCTCTATCATATAAAATGTCACACACAGTGATTTGTTGTTCCACGTTTTGTACAGTGAGCAGACATTGAGCACATTTCACCCTTCCATGTTTTACAGGTGGACCAGCCCCCTACACAATTGGAGAAGTGGCTCGATATGCAGACCCAGACATATCCAGTAAGTGTTGATATGTTAGTTCTGTGTTGTGTTTGCAGCTGTTGTGTGATTGACTCCTGTGTGTTGGACACATTGCAAGGTATGATGTGCTGGTACTGTAGTGAATCCTAGTTCGTTTTAATGAGATAACAGGAGTTAGCTTAGCCTCTGGCTTGCAGGCTTGTGCCCCCGTCACCTAGTGACTTTTAACCTACTTAGCTTTCTCTGTCTTAGCCCATTTAATTATTTAATTCTTCTAAGATGGCTGCCTTGTTGATAGTTAGGCCGCTTGTTATGAGTTACATTATCAGTGTCACTGCACTGAGGCATCAAGATCAAGCAACGAAGACAAACAAACAGTAGGTGTTCACACTTAGGGATTTTCCCTCTCTATACTTTCGAGGGATTGTTTATATTAATTGCCGTCCCAAGCATGTCTGTTATCTATTGTTTGAGAACACACCTACGTCAGGGGTCCTTGCAGATCTGTATAAATATATTGCACTTTAGACAGATAATCAGAGGGATTCCGACCAGAGGGCATCGCCACCATCGCTGATATCGATGCTGCAGTCGTCTTGAGTTGACCCAGTCTTTGTGTCCCTGAAGAGTCTGAGATAGAGACCTCATTCCAAGGTAAAGAGGGTTAGGGGCTCCTCTCATGGATATGGCATTGGCAGATTAGGTTTAGCAAACCCAGCTCTCCTTTAGGAAGGAGGTTAGGCCTCTCACATTAGGATATTAGGGCATAGTACATCTTATATGTCTTTCCTATGCATTGCAAGATGTTAGGGGTCTTCGTAATAATGACTCTCTTTTTCACAATTCTGTTTCTTGTATTATTCATTATCCTAATCATTGCGGCCCATGCAACCTATCGCAAATTGCAGTTACGTTGAGTAAAAACTATTGAAACTTTACTGCATCTTTGTCATTGCCTGTGTTTGTATGAGACATGATATATCTGTGAGGAAGGGGTTATCTCTGTTTAACCACAACACTCCTTGAGATGTCTTATTCTTGAGTCCATGCGTAAAGGCTGCCACAAATCACCTTTTA
Organism: Pleurodeles waltl; assembly: GCF_031143425.1. Lineage (NCBI taxonomy): Eukaryota > Metazoa > Chordata > Amphibia > Caudata > Salamandridae > Pleurodeles > Pleurodeles waltl. Next base: position 672,592,053 of record NC_090440.1, read on the forward strand.
CTATTGTGTTTCTGGTGAGGTGCTGCTAGTGAGCCGGTAAGGTTGGGACAACAGTTGCGACTTGTTATAGGAAAGGCGTAGTCGCCTACAAACAAAACTACTGTCATCCTTAAACCAGTTGTCTTGCCCAGAGCAAGAGCCCAAACTACGACATGGCACCACCAACAATGGTGTTTAGGCACTGATTTACAGATACCCCGACTATCACAGTCTCACAGACAACAGGTACCCTAAGTACCATTATACGGAGACGTCCGTGGTCTTTGGGAAAATCCTCCTTAGCCGAAAAGGTAACACCTGATTAAGCTGTAGGTTGTTCGAGCTCGAACTCATAAAAGGACTTTACTCCCCATTTTTGGTGTTCCGTTTTTCTAAACAAATATGGCTAATGCCATTCACATTCCTGAAAATGATAGACAAGCACTAACACAACATTTATTAATGCATGGCCTTACAGATGAGGGCGGGATGTTTCTCTTATAATAGAAGCTAATGAAGCATACCAAACAGAAACATTTTACTGTTGGGTCACCTTTCGTGAGGTGGACCAAAGAACTCATACGTTCCACACATATGAAATTGCAAACGTACCTCCATGGTACCGAGCATACCAGTATCATGAAATATCGCTCACATACCAAGAGCATCAGAACTGCTTTGAAGGCGCCCTACCACATGTACTACAAAGAGTGAGGTTAGGTCCATTAAGGAATGACGGACCAACATGGCCTATGTTTGCCACATACACACCTCACCCAGGCATACAGAATATGCAAATAGCGGATCTGCAAGATTTATATAATGAATTAGTGACATTATATAGACGATTAGTTAAGTTCGTAATGCGAACATTGAACACAACACCAGCGCGTCCAGCACCGCCAGCACCTGGTGGTTATCAATTGGCTACTGGGATTAATCCATAAACAGTACATACTACTATGGGTAAAGTGCCCGCGGAACGGGAAAAAATTCCTTTCTGGATTGCCCAGAAAACTAATCAGCTGGAAGCAGTGTTTCCCCATACGGGACCACAGGAAAAACATAGACTGCTCACTATGTGCTTGCGTTTTGGGATGGTTCCCTCAGTGGATGGCTGTGCCACATGGGGTACAGCCTTTGCTGCCATATATACTACCACACATGGTACCCCGACACTTTGCAATTTACCGGAAGTGTTAAAACAAATACAAATTAAGCATGGGGCTCCACCAGCCCTGGATTGGGGATGAAATTAATGCGTAACTTTGACGTCCTATCCTCAATAATACTCAGTAACATTAAAGGGGAAGCGGTAGCACTGGCGATACGCCAGAATCTCCCGGAAACTCCACACCAGGAACAAGAGAGACAGCTACCGAAAATGATTTCCGATTCCTACACTAGTATAGGACGGGATAGTTTGGGAGCCAAACCAAAGAAATTGTAGTTACAAGGTACAGCCAAGAGGGAGGGTACAAAGCAGGCACAAGAGGGCTCTAAGAAGAGCTGGGACAAACAAAAAGATTTCAAAGAAAGAAGAAATAAGAGAGCTGATTCTCCACACCTGGAGAACTCCGAAAGGCGATACAATCTCAGAAATAGGGAGAACATTAAAACTCCAGACATATATACTGATTCACGTCCCTCTCGTTCCTTTCAGGACGCACCGTATAGACGTAGCGAGAGAGGGGGCCGTCAAGATCGACGTCCTGAGTACGTCAAAGAAAAGAAAGACTCGCCGCAGTCTACCATTAAAAAGGAAGAAAAGACTCCTCAGCAAAAGCCACAGTTTAAAAAGAAGAAGGTGGCAGCACTGACAGCTAAAAATGCCAGTATATATATATATATATATATATATATATATATATATATATATATATATATGTATATATGGGCCTATACTCCTAAGGTAGCCATAACAGCAGGGTGCTCTGTAGGTAAAAGGTACAACATGCACTTTTATGTTTTGCATGTCCTCATAGTGAGAAACAGCCTATTTCGTTTTCCACTACGGTGAGGGATGCTCTTCTCATAGGTTACCATTGGGAATTCTCCTATATTTGTCTAAGTGGTAATTTCTGATCTGTGAGGAGTAGCGTGGGCATGTTTGGTATGTAGTGAGAAATCCTGCTTACTGGTGTAGCTGGATTTTACATTACTATTTTAGAAATGGCAATTTTACAAAAAGTGGGCATTTCCCTGCGTATAACTCTTGTGTTTGGCAGCCTGACTCCAATCCACGTCTAGGGCACAGTGACAGCTACCCTTAGTGCATACTTTCCAGACATCCATGACACAAGATGGGCTGGGTGTGGCAGAAGAAGCATCTGCATCCCTGTGCATATTGAGTCTGGTATTTATACTCTGCTTGTGCTGGATTTGCGTCATTTTTTTAACGTAAATTTCACGCAAAACTAACAACATATTTATACTTTGACGCTAGACCTGTCTAACGTCAAAATATCTCAGTGTGCGTCATTTTCTGGATGCGTGAAACTGCCTTGCGTTAATGAGATGCAAGTAAGGTGTTCCCACCCAAAAAATGACTTAAACACGGTATTGAACCGTGGAAAAATACCGCACAGCTGGATGGCGGAGCCGGAAAATGGCGCACATCTCGATTTGCATAAAAAATTAACACCTGGGTCAGGGCAGGCGTTAAAATGGGGAAAACACATCAGTACTTAAGGAAAACCCACAGAAGCAACATCAGAGCTCCAAAAGGAAGACATGGAGGTGCTATTCATCCAGCATGTACGAAGACGCAGAGCACAGAAGCAACAGCAGCAGCTTCCACCACACCAACAGGGACCTCAAAGGCAACGCCAAAGGCAGGAGAGGATATTCCGGACCAGGACAACCCTTCAGGGCCTCAGGGAACATGACATCATCCAGAGGTACAGACTAAACTGGCAAGCCATACAGCAGCTTCTGCGCCACATTGACCCACAGTTGGCACCCAGCTTGCAGACACCTCACATCATTCCACCAGCGACCAAGCTGCTAGCTGTCCTGCACATGTTGGCAAGTGGCTCTTTTCAAACCACTAGTGCCCTGGTTGCAGGGATCTCACAGCCCTCATTCTCTGCCTTCCTTCCCAAGGTACTGGATGCCATCATCTCCCTCACACCCCACCACATCAGCTTCCCCAACACACAGCAGAAGCAGCAGGAGACCAAACAGGGCTTTTATCAAATCAATGGCTTCCCACGCGTGCTTGGTGCCATTGACCGCACACTTGTACGGATTGTGCCACCTGCTGCAACAGAGCATCTATACCGCAACAGGAAGCACACGCACTCCATCAATGTGCAGGCCATTGTGGATCACCAGAGATTGATCACCAACATTGTGGCAAAGTATCCTGGGAGTGTACATGATTCATTCATCTTCCGCCACCGCACCATCAATTAACACTTTCCAGGATGGACGATATGGAAATGGCCTATTTGTTGGTAAATACAGAAACCTAGTTATATACAAACTGCACAGCAACCCTGTAGGACACACAACACATACACCACTACATTGACACGTGGCCAGGACGACACTGAGGTTGTGACACTGCTAGTCATGTTTAATATCCTGACCCAATGGGATACACACCTATGGACAAATGACAGATGCAAATAACAACAGATGCCACCCCAGAGTCACAAGGGACCAATTTAAAGCCACACAGTGACAATGACATGGCCTTAACTGGCAGTACAACTTGGAAGATGAATCTTCCAATTTCACATTAATAGTACTCAATCACACACCCTTCACAGCAATACGTACTGTGTAAGGGGTGTGTAATGTGTTTCGCTGCAGGTCAAACACCATGAGACACATAGCATGATGATGCTGACTTTAATGAAGGTGACATGGAATCATTGAGGCAGTACCAACATTTCACATCACTCCTGGGGTGACATTGCCTGCTAGCAATAAGGAAGTGGACTGAGCTATGAACACATATTGATGTGACAATAATGCAAAGTGCACACTGCTACACATACGGATTGAGACAATTACACATATACATAACAAATGTACAGGCACATGGACCTTCTGACACCTAAACCTTCACAACCAAGTTAGCCAGCTTACCTGGAGCAGGTTCAGTAGTGTAGGTACACGTTTGCACATGAACCAACTCGGTGGGGGCACACAAATGGGTTTGCATAGAGCTTGTCACACATGGGATATTTGTGCATTGTCAACTGTGAACACTTCAGTGCTGCCAACTTATGGAGATGTGTTGGGCATTGTCACCTAGCCAAATCAAAGGGCCACACTGTTTTTTTTCACATGCTATTACATATGTTGAATTGGATGGGATGTTCAGGCCATATAGTGCAACCGTGTTACCACCACAGTGGAATCGATTGTGTGTGTGGAAGTATCATGTCACCTCCAGTGAAGGCACATGGACACTTCTTTCACATGACATAATGCATGGGAGATACACAATGAACTGCAAGTTTACAAATATACCGCTTATATCAGGTCAATCACCCAAACACCAAACATAAGATAATAACTGCCATGCAAAGTGATAATCAAGGTGCAAGCAACATCCAAATATTTACACTCATTTTCTCTTTCAGCTGATCAGGGTTACAAGATCCAGCCATGGATCATGACTCCAATTGCCAATCCAAGCACAGCATCAGAGCGTGCCTATAATGAGGCACATCGGAGGACATGCACCATAGTAGAGAGGACTTTTGGCATCCTGAAGTCCAGATTCCGGTGGCTTGACATCGCTGGAGGCAGTCTCCTATATTCACCTGAAATGGTCTGCAAGATAGATCATTTTGACCGGTGCCATCCTGCACAACATTTGTGTAAGGAGGAACATTCCCCTCTATGAACCAGACCCACAAATGCCTGAAGAGGAGGAAGATGAGGATGCTGTTCGTGAAAATGAACCCACAAACAGCCCAACACAGGCACACATACTGTATAATGGACTATAGAAAGCACAATAATTCCTGAACTAAACTCAACCCACCTGAGCATCACACAGTAACTGATTGCCCCTTGATGCACAAGCCACAATACCTGAGTGACTGGTATTGCAGTGCACCAGGAATGTGGCTTTGCATGTCTCTCATAACAACAAATGAAGAAATGGAGTACCATTTCTAAATAATTCTGCACAAAACTGAGTAATCATGTTTGGCACAACATGATTGTTAGGGCGAGTGCATGTGTGCATATGTGTGTCTATCACTCACTGGAGTGACAGGGTCAATACATGTTTGCAGTAGTATGTCTGTTGGGGTGTGTACATATCCGAGGTGCTGCTCCATCATAGAAAATGTCACACACAGTGATTTGTTATTCCAAGTTTTGTACAGTGAGCAGACATTGAGCACATTTCACCCTTCCATGTTTTACAGGTGGACCAGCCCCCTACACAATTGGAGAAGTGGCTCAATTTGCAGACCCTGACATATCCAGTAAGTGTTGATATGTTAGTTCTGTGTTGTGTTTGCAGCTGTTGTGTGATTGACAACTGTGTGTTGGACACATTGCAAGGTATGATGTGCTGGCACTGTAGTGAATCCTAGTTCGTTTTAATGGGATAACAGGAGTTAGCTTAGCCTCTGGCTTGCAGGCTTGTGCCCCCGTCACCTAGTGACTTTTAACCTACTTAGCTTGCTCTGTCTTAGCCCATTTAATTATTTAATTCTTCTAAGATGGCTGCCTTATTGATAGTTAGGCCGCTTGTTATGAGTTACATTATCAGTGTCACCGCGCGTCAAGATCAAGCAACAAAGACAAACAGTAGGTGTTCACACTTAGGGATTTTCCCTCTCTATACTTTCGAGGGATTTTTTATATTAATTGCCGTCCCAAGCATGTTTTTTATCTATTGTTTGAGAACACACCTACGTCAGGGGTCCTTGTAGATCTGTATAAATATATCCCACTTTAGACAGATAATCAGAGGGATTCCGACCAGAGTGCATCGCTGATATCGATGCTGCAGTCGTCTTGACGCTGACCCAGTCTTCGTGTCCCTGCGGAGCCTGAGATAAAGACCTCATTCCAAGGTAACGAGGGTTGGGGGCTCCTCTCATGGACATGGCATTGGCAGATTAGGTTTAGCAAACCCAGCTCTCCTTTAGGTAAGAGGTTAGGCCTCTCACATTAGGGTATTAGGGCATAGTACATCTTATATGTCTTTCCTATGCATTGCAAGATGGTGGGGGTCTTCGTAATAATGACTCTCTTTTTCACAATTCTGTTTCTTGCATTATTCATTATCCTAATCATTGCGGCCCATGCAACTTATCGCAAATTGCAGTTATGTTGAATAAAAACTACTGAAACTTTACTGCATCTTTGTCATTGCCTGTGTTTGTATGAGACATGATATATCTGTGAGGAAGGGGTAATCTCCGTTTAACCACGACACTCCCTGAGATGTCTTATTCTTGAGTCCATGCGTAAAGGCTGCCACAAATCACCTTTTACTATTGTGTTTCTGGTGAGGTGCTGCTAGTGAGCCTGTAAGGTTGGGACAACAGTTGCGACTTGTTGTAGGAAAGGCGTAGTCGCCTACAAACAAAAGTACTGTCATCCTTAAACCAGCAGTCTTGCCCAGAGCAAGAGTCCAAACTACGACAGCACATGATCTGATATGTGACTTGCCTGGAGTTTGACATTTTGTTCCATGTTTGAGTTGGACAATCAGTGGCGGAGAGTCATATTTTGGGATTCTAGTGCTGCGCTATAGGCATGGGCAGGTTAACAGGGTGATATTTGTTGCTACATTTATGCCAATGATAAATTTGGAGGTGGCCATATTCAGGATTTAGTCAGCAAGTCATACCCTGATTCACACAGACCAGTGATGCCGATGTATTACCCACAGACTTGATCCTCCCTGTTAACTAATGAACACGTAGGAATGTATGTTTGACTTCCTAGCAGCATCTAGCTCCACATGTTGTGCTACTTTTTTGTGGCACTTGAGTAGAATGCCATAGGTTTGCATGCAGCTCAAGCCCAGATGGGTGCATGCATCTATGTGCTTGTTTTTGGAAAGGTATTAAGAAGATCATTAGATGTTGACAGTTGTCTGCAATTAGGAACATAAATGTGGATGTGATTGTCCAATGTTTGAGTCAATCCTAGTTGGCAGTCCTATGGTGGACTGACTAAACCCATGAACTGCTGTCCAAAGGTTCCTGGCTGTCCTTGATGTTTGAAAGTATGTGTTGTATGTCCATCACCCCCTGAGGCACAGGGTTAAGGTTATGAAATATGTGTACCTAGGTGTGAGGATCCCAGTGTAGAAGACAGACGTGATTCCAACATTCATTTGTTCCAACCTAGGATACCCCCTCATGATTAGCAACGGCATACCGTCCAGGAAATTCAATTTACAAATCACAGATCTTGTGGGCCTTGATTGTCATCCAGAATATAGTCATTAGTTGGCCAGTCACATGTGGAGTACTTGCAGCATTTGTTATGTGACTAATGGCAGTACAATGATGCACAGATCATTTAAGTAGGTACACAGCTTTTTGAGCATTGCTGTGCTGTTAGATAGTAGATGTGTAGGCTGCGTTGGCCTGTCATTCCTCAGGGACATTCCTTGATCTGTACTGTGATTTGGACTGTTTCAGCTAATTTTGAAGAAGTGTTAGAATATCATCTGTAGATGTATCAAACAATGATGTCACTAATGTTTGGCTTTCTCTATTTTTACAGCTGCCAACATGAATGCACATGAAATCAGGGAATTCCAGAGGCAGGCGATGCATTACCGCCACATACTAGATGTAGAGTCTGGGTTTCGCAATATGGCATGGCATTATCGCCATGAGAGAGCCACAGGGATCTGGAGGGCATTTGCCCAAGGGGACCCATCCTTGCCCACAACAGCCACCACCAGCACAACCGCTCAGACCAGAGTCGCCCAAAGGATGACAGCCGCTGTTGCAGGTCCGTCAACCTCATCAGCTCCGGGCCCACAGACAGCAGCTCCTGTACCTCCCCTTCCAAGCACTGCACCGGCACCAGCAGTGCCATCCACTAGTGGCGCATAGACAAATCCAGCTGCAGTTATAGACAATGCCGAATTTCAGTCTATGAGACGTGACATGCAACAGATGTTGCGCAGGATGGACAGGCTGCAACAGGAGGTGTCCCCCAATAGCAAGAGACTGCAGGCTATAAAGAAGATCCTGCGGAGGGCAAATTTGTGACTTTTAAACCCTCAGCCCTCCCTCCTCTTTCCTGGTTCTTATCTTTAGTGGGTTTAGGGGGCTTAGTGTTAGGTTAGAGTAGGCTGTTAGTTTAGTTAGTATAAGTGGGTTGGGGGGTGGAGGGGGGTCATATTATTAGATGTGTTTTTTGTGGGTGTGGATGATGTTGGGGTTTATGTGTATGAAAAAATAAAAATAAAAAATATATATATATAAATATAAAAAAATAGATACCAAAAAAATATATATTTGTTTAGGATTAGATAGTATGTGTTTAGGTTAGTTTATGTTGTCCTATATGTGTCCCGACATATAAGGGTGGTGGGGTTTTTAGAGTGTTTAGTTAAATGTGATAGGTAAGTATAGATTAGAGTAGTTAGGGCCAGTTGTGGGTAATGTGTAGTTAGGATAGGTTAGGTTAGTTAAGGTGTTTCCCCTAGTTTTATTATCCTTTTTTTACTGTTAAATAAATATTTAGGTACTCCTTTACAGTATGTGTCATATGCTTGTGGATCAGGGCCTTGGCATGGGTGAACAGTGTCAATTTAGTATTTGCATTTGTGTTCCATCCTGCATCCGAATCCCATTATTGACATGGTTATTCCCAATTCCCAATGTGTAGTCACATTGGCAGCTACACCAAAGCTACTTCTTAATGCATCTACCATCCATTCCACCCACCACTCAAGGTTACTATGGTTCCCAATGTGTTGTGAAGCTTGGATGTTTTTTTTAATCTGTAATCGTTTGAGACCTGATTTGGAATCTTGGGCACTGTGGTACGTCTACCTGCAGCCTGATGTTCATGTGAACCCTGATAAGCTGAATGTTATAATCTTATGTAGTATTGTATACATAACTCACACCTATCATTTCTTACATTGTACTCTCAGGTTACATAATTGTCCATACACTCGTACACATCCATTCCTGCTGTATGGTGTGTGTGTGTGATGAAAGTTTATAGTCAGATGTCACATACATAAAGATTGTCTTGAAGGGAATGTTGAACACATTGATTTTCAGCTTATACATACCTCGAAGCGGACTTTTTCAGTCCAACACAGCATTATACTGTTAGTTTTCAATTTACTTCAGAAATAAGCCTCAGGAAGTGCAGATGATGATACTTTCCAGACCCTAGTGCATAGTTATCACCCCACAATCTTTCGAACAGTGTTGTATTGACATTCTATGGCCATTGACATGTGGCATACATCACTAATCTCCTACACAGTTGATATGTCACATTATACAGAGACAAAGTGGTTGTGCTATTTATTTGAAAGTGCTGTAGTGCAATAATTACATAGTCCAGGATTGTGAGTCAATAAGTGTGACGCCTTCTATTGTGATGCTACACAAGTGCAATGGGACATGTCACTGGACATGCTGGGGTGAAGAGTCATACAGTGCAGAGGAACATGAATTGCCAAAGAGGTAGTGAGAGACAATCACAGGACATAGTGTCAAGGTAAACATTGTACTGGAGAACAGTGCATGTGACCAACTGTTGCAAGACTGGCATGTTAACAAGCAAAGGACCTAGGATATCAGTGCCCATGGGGCATGGAATTGTGCTACCGGGTACTCCTACGGTTGAAGGTGATCTGTTCCAGGTCTTCATCTTCTGATGTGTGTGCGGTCTCCTCTGCCTTGGTGGTGGTGGGTTTGAAGGGGCAACACACACTTCAATGCTTTAAGACGTGGAGTCAGAAATCCCAGTAGCTGCCAACTGTGGGGCTATTAAGGGCAGTACTGCAGCAAGGAGGAGCTGCTGGTTCTTGAGTATAGCAGCTACATCACTGTGGTAGGCAGCCAGGTCGGCCCTGAGGCAGTCATGATTGCATTTGTGCACGCTGTGAAAGGTTAAGGGTGCCACGTGTTGTGGCAACTCACTTACTGCAGTGGTGAATTCCCTTACACTTTGTTGTACTCCTTGCAGCATGGATGTTAGCGCTTGCATAGCTGCTGCCTGTTCTGCAGATGACATCATGCACAAACACATCTCCTCAAGGCTGGCTGCCATATTTTACGTCCACACCCGCACCTCTTGGGCCAGCTCCCACTATACTCCAACTACAGTCCTCTCAAAGGTGGTACCAGTGTTCTCAGCTGGGTTGGAGCTGGCAGGTCATACTATTGGGGTGGTGGGTGGTTCGTCTGTGATGGCTGCTACTTCTGTTCTCCTCCTTGCGAGGTGGGGTCTGGAAGGTTCCAAGGACATCTTGGAGGGTATGCTGGCTAATGTTTGTCAGCTCGTCATCCATGTCATCAGGGAAGTCCAGGACAGGCATATATCTCAGGAGAGCCTTCGTCCTCTGCAATTAGATATTGTACAATTAGTGTGTCTGTGTTGTGGCATTTGTAATGTGACGTTCGTGACTTCCTATTAGTTGAACACTGTGATTTTGGTTCCTGTTCATTGTTCCTGTCAATAAGATTAGCAGTCTCCCAGGCCTACGCCCTACCTGTATGTCACATGTTGGGTGGGCAGTTTGGGGAATTGTCTGCGTCACATCCTCTACTTGTAGGTTCTGTCCAAATTGTATGTTGCCACCTTCTGGTAGTACTCAACCCTCCGTCTACTTCCATTATCATGGTGTGGCCTTGCACTGGCTGTGGGTGTTCTGATGGCACTTGCACCACACTTCACAATCTGGAACTGACCCAGTCTTTGATGTTTCACATTCACCTATATGTTGCTGAGACCTAGCATATACTATGTATATCATTGGCATGGCACAATACAGGTGTCAGCATTGGTAGTGTGTACTACTGATGTTGGGGAATGTGTGCTACATTGGATTGCACTGATGGTCCTAGCAGTGTTCCATTTCCTCTTATGACTGTGCGGGTGTGTTTCACTTGTTAGACACATATGTCCTCTCCCTCAATGTTGTTGTCTTAGCACTATGACACTTGAGATGTTACATGGTGGCATTGCAGCTATTGTAACACAGGTACAGGGTACACCCTGAAATGTGCAGCATGGGTATGACATTACTGCTGTGTACCTCATAATGTTACTAACAATACCTGATGTTTATACCACCTATAGACACGAGCATTTGACAGGATTGGCACATTGTTAGTAATTAGAGGGGATTGATAACGTTGTCAACCTGAACCGTCTATTTTAGGTGTATTTGATCCAAGGGCACATAACTGCCATTGGCTACTTGACCTGCAAACACAGCACAGGTGGTAGTGGCAACTGTTGTCAATGGTAAATACCACTTGCGGGTATGGCCTGAGAATGGAAATGGAGCCCTAGTTCATGTAGCAACAATACCAGCTGTCGGGTGACAGCAAGCCATTTTTACGTTGTACCCTACCCTACTGGACTGCCTTTGCCTTTCCAACAGCCTTGGCATGGCAGAGTACCCCCATGCAAAGGTTGTTGGTGTAGTGTTGTGCTGTGCCCCAGGTTTCCCCTGCACAGCCCATGCACCCGTGCCGTGCCCCTTTGCCCTTTCCACTACCTGATTATCATGGCTGACATGCATTGTGTAGTAGGTATGTACCTCCCCCTGCTTGCAGTTAACATTTAGGCAATTTTTGTCCCCATGCAACTTACCCTGCATCTGTGTGGTTTCCTGGTAGTCTGCGCTGTCCTGTCCTTGAATCCCTGTGACGATCTTCTCTGGGATGACGGCAGCCACCATCTCCTCCATGGGCCTCCTGCGGTGCTGGACTCCCACATCCATTCTGCAGTGCTGCCTTCCTGTTCTTTGCCATCTTTTCCTTGGTCCTGCGCTTGCAGTCATGTCAGCGTTTCTTACACTCAGTGACTGTTCTCCGTACATTTGCCACACTGTTGATCTTATCGACAATTTGTTGCCAAATTGCCTCTCTCCTCCCAATTGGCAATTTAGAGGTGACAAAAAGTTGATGCAGGTGTTCCGTCACCTCTTTCACCAGTATTTCCTGCTCCTCTGCACTGAACGGCACTTCTTTATCTTCTTCTCCCTCTCCTAGGTCTTGTCTGGGTCCTACTGGCTGGTTCCTGGTCAGTTGTAATCTTCCTGGGGTCTCTCATGGCTTCTGGGATCCATTTTGGGGCTCCTTTGCACATTTTGCTGTGTTTGCGCCGCTTTTTGACACTATTGTGGCCAAAAAAGGCACGTATCCGGTTTCCGATGTCCTAAACCTGATAAAAGTAATTTTCGCTGTGTTAAAGTCATTTTTCTTTATGACGTGGCGCAATGGTTTGAGTAAAAAAAAAATGACTCTAACCCGTGATTTGCACCATGGAGCATCAAAGTATAATATGATGCCCGGGTGGTGCTAAGAAATGTTGTTAGCCGTCGTTAAACTTTTTGACGCAAAACTGCGTTGGCGCAGTTTTGCATCAAAAAGTATAAATATGGCCCTGAGAGTCATCCTTACATGTCCATAGGCTGTGTCCTGTCCTCACACAATGGGCTGATTACCCCTTACTGATGCCTGGAACCAGGACTGGGTTGAAAGGGGGCTATGTTTCATTTGAAAGGGTTCCTTTGAATTCAAAGACATTTTTAAGTATAAGTACAGGGGTTATGACCCAATTATTTTTTTAGCACTTTTGGAACTGGGACTGAACCTCTGCCAAACTGACTGCTGAGCTGCAAAAGGACTCATTTGGACTGCTCTTCTGCTGTTGCCCTGCTGCTGCTGTTTTTGGGTGGCATAAGGGACTCACTGGATTGTTTTTGGTGCCCTGCTGACACCTACTCCCTGACTTTTGAGGACTCAGGCCCCACAAGGATTAACAGGAGGAACTGCCAACTACTCAGCTGGGCTGGCCTGCCTGGTCCTTTTGTGCCCCCTCTAGTGCCTCCGAATGGGCCCAGTGCAGACGGAGCATTGTTTTTCTGCTCCTTGGATCTCTGAGTCTAGCGCCCGGGGAGTGCTCCAAGGTGTTACTTTATAGTGCAATTACAGTGAATAGTGAGTAATTTGGATCATCACTTTGCATACAACGCCTGGTGAGAGCTTTTTGCTGAAGGATAGAGGGGGAGCGCTCCATCGTCCAAGTTGGATAGGGTGCATCCCTGTTCCCCAGTGTACAGTGACTGCTGCCCACCTGGTACCAAAAGTGGGCGGGGTTAAGCACTCACTGACCATCTTCAAGGAATCGGCAGCTCCCTCGATGCGACTCACGCAGTGCGTGCTGAGCTGCATTTCAACTTTTGTGCCTGCCTTCACTCACCACCACCCGTGGACAGGTTGTCAAGGTAATGGCACACCTGCCTGCTATGTTGCCACAGGGAAGTTTGACTGTATTCCCTCTAAAGGGAGCACCGTAACATTCCACCCAGGGGTATGGACGTCACTCATGCGAGCTGCTTGGAGGCTCTCTCCTCCATGCGATGGGAGTGGATTTGCCTGGACTTGCGCTGCCCCAAGAAGCCTCCCTTTCCTCCAAAGACACTCCTCTGGAATGTGGAAGACCCCCCTTCACACTCCAGGTACTGCAGTAAGGGGGTCGACAAGGAGGAGGCTGTGCCGTCTCTAGTTGCCGCACACATGCAAGCAGCCATTGGAATGGAAGGCTGGGCTTTAGTTAAATAGCTGCACTGCACGCTTTGTGGGCAGCTGCAGTCTTCCTGAGCATGGGGGGACGAGACAAGGTCCCCTGCATGGGGTGGCAGATTGTGCTCCTACCTGCTCTTTGGAGACAGCACGCAGACAGCAGCACTTTTGACAGTGCACGCGGATAGACTGGAGGGAGGTCTTCCTGCCCCTACCAGTAGTGTATACCAGTGGGACCTTGTTCAGTCCCTGCCCTAACCTACAATGAACATGGGCGCCTGGGTTCCATAAGCTTAGAAGTGGAGATCTAGGTGTTCTCAGTCTTATTGTACTAATCAGGTTGAGCGGATCTTTTGTGTCACCTTACCCCTATGAATGTTGCTTGGTATAATGAGTTGCACCGGCAGTAGGCATTGCAACTGTATAATTCACATCATCTTGCCATGAGGGGGTATCCGCTGTACTAACACACTAGAATGATGTCAGCTGGGCTGTCATGCTTCTACAGTGACAGCTTGCCAAACCTACATGTGATTTTAATCATGGAGAACGTGTGCCCTCCCTACCAGGAGTATAAGTTTAGGGGAGAGTAAATATATTACTCAAGGTATTCTACTTCATGTCATTATGGGAACCTATGGCATCATCATGATTCATATGTAATGTACCAATTATTTCTGAATTATGTCGGCTTTGGTCCAATGAAACATGGTGATTCATGTGATTACTGCGATCTCATGCCTCGATGTTGTGAGGTATGACAATTTAATTCTTGCCTAACCAAGCTAATGAGTACTGAGGATTTACATAGGGTGCACAGTATTTATGAATAATGTCATTTTGTCTTTATTTGATGCACAAGATACTATATATACATGTATTTTATATAATTCTGTGTGGGGTCTCTTTTGTGGCGTATTTTTTATGTTATTGGTGTGGGTATGTTAAGCTAATGCTTTACACATGACCTCTGAGGACAAGCCTGACAGCTCTGCGTCAAGCTACCAGGTGGTGAACACAGGTTATCTTTGGGGTGTAACTTACTTCCCCGGAGTAGATATCTACTTGGCTGAGGTGCATACCCTGGCCAACCAGAAACCCCATCTCTAACAGATTAGAAGTAGCAAGATACAACACTGGAGGTGCTACTTCTACCTAATATGAGCTAGCTAAGATCTTAGTATTCCAGCAATATGCAAAGTGCACTATTGCTATCTCTAATACTACTGCCTCACACAAAGGCCTGCATTATGAAACTGGAGATTTCAATCAAATAGGATTGTAATTGCCACCTGGTACTGTTTTGTGTGTGTAATATTCCATTTTGAACTGGGAAAAAATCCTGTGGGTCCCACCTGAAAGGCTTTGTTCTCTAGAAAAGAACGTGAACTACAGATTCATGTGCGGAAATTAGTGCTGTAGCACTGATTTCCATACTCTAGTACCCATTTCATAGAGGACAAGAGGTGGTTAATTATTGATAACATGGTAATACCTGGATCTGGTCTTGCCGATACCCCAAGGATCTGTAAGAGTGTACGTAGTATTCCTGTCTGGCAGTACTGCCTCCTAATGAAGCACTTAGACTTCTGAGGAGACTCCACCTTGGTTAGCGTCACATAGGGCCTGATTATGAGTTTGCCGTCAGAACTTTTGATGGGGAGGTTACTGCCATACTGGCTACCTCCCCACCAGGCCCATTAAGAGTTTCCTGCTAGGTCAGCAGGCGGAAACCTGAGTTTCTGCCCGCTGGCCTAGCAGGGTACAGCCTACAGCACTGTCTCCGGCTCGTAATCGAGCTGGTGGCAGTGCTGTAGGACGCAGGGTGCCCCAGCACCCTTGCAATGTTCACTGTCTGTCTGCATCCTCCAGCCTTTTCATGGTGGTCTTACTGCCATGAAATGGCTGGTGGAGAACAAGGCTATAAACCCCAGGGCAGCACTGCTTGCAACACTGCCTTGGCAAATTAGGACAGCCACCTACTGCCAGCCCGCCGGGATCCCTGATCCTGGCAGAGCTGACTGTCCCACCGCAGCCCAACCGCCAGGGTTGAAATATAGAGCACGAAATCCCCGAGTCTAGCAGTCTAGTGACCACCAGACTGGTAATGAGGGGCATAGTGTCTAGAAGATAAACTAGAATCTACCTCAGCTAGATGACTTTGGTGTATCTACATTTGCTACCCATGCCTGGGTATTAATTATGGGATGGGCTGGCTGCTAAGGCCTGCTTGGCCTCTTGCCAGGTCGAGGAACCATGCATTTACCAGACATGAAGACAATTTACCTAGTCACATACACTTTGAAACTTGGTAGTAAAACCTTCCACCGGTATGCAACACCCTGTCTGTTTCTATTGCTTGCTCTCAGCAGTAAGAACTAGCCCATATTTATACTTTTTTAGCGCCGCATTTGCGCCGCTTTTTGACGCAAAAACGGCGCAGACTTACGAAATACAATTGTATTTTGTAAGTTAGCGCCCCTTTGCGTCAAAAAATTATGCAAATGCGGCGCTAAAAAGGTATAAATATGGCCCTAGATATTTTGTTGGTCAAGTGGATAAAAACTCGCCATTATCCAGACTAGAAATGCCTAGCTGTCTCAGCAGGCACAACTTGGTCCTGCTTGGGGTTTTTACGCATTTCTTTTACCTTCTATAGAGGCAATGGTCTTGGCGTGGGTAAGGACATAAACATATGGCAGGTGGGAAATAGACGCTTGGGTGGGTTGCTGCGCCTGAGGGTGGGATTCAGGCGGAACAAAACGTGATTTCGGGAAAAGTTGGTGTGCGTGCCTGGCATCGAAGAAAGCTGCTCACCGATCTCCCCGGAGGCTCCAGACAGAAACATCACCGGTTCTCATTAGTGCATCGGGAGCAGGTGGGCAGGTCGCCCGTCCTTTGTTCCTGGCTCCCGGTGCCCTCGGCAGGCGAACTCCCACCTCCTCACTGCTAATTCCCTTTCCTTTATTCCATCTGGA
Organism: Pleurodeles waltl; assembly: GCF_031143425.1. NCBI lineage: Eukaryota > Metazoa > Chordata > Amphibia > Caudata > Salamandridae > Pleurodeles > Pleurodeles waltl. The sequence goes on from NC_090440.1 coordinate 672,608,746, forward strand.
AGATGGATGGGAGCCGCAGGCAGCTGCCTCCACCGTTTCATCTCCCTCCACCGCTCCCTCGCTCTCCTGCATACAAACAGGCGTTGAGAGGAGCACCGGGGCTTCGTTAGGAGGCCGCGCGGGCCCGAGGGTGCTTCGTCCGCCGCACCACGTGGTTCCGCGTGACATGGGACAGGCGGAGCAGAGGGAGTGGGCGTCGGTAAAGAGGGGGCTGCTAGCGTCAGAGCATAGGATAAGTGGGATCTTTCTTCTGCAGCCCCTCAGGGCACTTATCTTTTTCCACTTTCGGAATATGTCTTTCTTATTGCCGGAGCGCTTCTGCAGTGACAGATGCACTCCATTTTTATGGTAATTGCTCGTGTAAGTTTTGGGCCTCGCGTGCGCTTGCCCGAGGAAGCCTGGCGAAGAGTCAAAGCCGTCAACCGCTCAGCTGCCGCTCTGCCTCCCGGTTCTACGTAAGAGACTTCTGTGCTCACCCTCCTGCCAGTGCATCGAGGCCACAGTGGCGGAGTCGGACTAGGACAGGAAATAGTACTCGGCACTGAACTAAAAGTTTGCAAATCGCGGCAGTTTTGAACCTGAAAAGACAAGCTGTATAGGTGTTTTGCAAGGTAAAGGAGACTGAATGAAAATGTACTTGCTAAAGGAAAATCACCTAAAACCAGTTTCCCCTTATCAGCACACACTTTAGATAGTTGATATAAGAAGAATACACTTTAAAATGTGTTTTACAGCTGCCCTGATGGCCTTCTGCTGATAAAGTAAACCAAGCCAGAAAGGCCATGTTAAAAATTAATACAGACGATTTTATATAAAGGCCTACATAAGAGTCATGCCCACCTTTGCAGAATCATAAAAAGTGAACTGATGGCTGTTATTTTTCTCTGGGAAAGGGGCAACCCTAGCCCTCTGGCACTGCCAGATTGCCCCAAATGCAGGGCCACTGGAGTTATGCAATTCTGCGGCCGCAGTGTTTTCTGCATCATTATGGACTTGCTGCATTTGCCACATAACCCACCATTTTCTACATAATCTGCAGATTAAAAAATATATATATATTTCTAGCTCAAACAGATCAAAAGATATTGAAAGTGCGCAGTAATAGGCCCTTCACAAAGGTGTACTGATCATCTTTCATTTGCTTATTGCTGTATTCGGTTTTTAAACTAGCACTATTGAGATTAAGGGCCAGATGTAGCAAGGGTTTATCGAGTCGCAAACGGCGAAAATCGCCATTTGCGACTCGCTAAAGCCTCATTGCTATGTAGAAATGCATTTTGCGACTCTCAAAATGCATTTACTACTTGCAAATAGGAAGGGGTGTTCCCTTCCTATTTGCAACTCGCAACGCTATCGCGGTCGCAAATGAAATCGCAGTTACCATCCACTTGAAGTGGATGGTAACCCAGTCGCAAACGGAAAGGGGTCCCTATGGGACCCCTTCCCCTTTGTGAATGGAAACAAAAATAATTTTTCAGAGCAGGTAGTGGTCCTGTGGACCACTGCCTGCTCTGAAAAATACTGGAACAAAAGTTTTTTTTTTTTTTTCTAAGTGCGGCTCGTTTTCCTTTAAGGAAAACGAGCTGCAGATAGAAAAAAAAAAACGGCTCTATTAAAAAGCAGTCACGGACATGGTGGTCTGCTGTCTCCAGCAGGCCACCATCCCCGTGAGTGCCCATAATCGCAATGGGGTCGCAAACTGCGACCCACCTCATTAATTTTAATGAGGTGGGTCTTTGCGACCCCATTGTGAGTTGCAGAAGGTGTCTGAGACACCTTTCTGCATAGCAAATTGCGACTTGCAATTTGCGAGTCGCAATTTGCTTCTTTCCTACATCTGGCCCTAAATCTGTACCCAACCGTGTTACCATGTGCAAAAATGACAAAATACCGAAGCCATTCTTTCAAAAATGTGCCACATTATGCTGCATAATTTGTCTTGTCTTGCTGCAGAATTTAGTCACCCCTGCCACATAATTTGGTCCTCTCCTGCCACATAATACCTGTGGCCATGCCTATAGGCTAGTCTGACCTTGTGAGACAGTGATTCTGGGGTTTGTGCAGTCCACACCCTGCTCCCGTCATTAGAGTTACTCTCAAAACATCATATTATAAAGTTTTCAACCTTTTCTTCTTTCTCTGCTGTTAGACTTGCAGGGTTTAAATTGAATGCAAGAAGAAATGACAAATATCCCTGTTTTCTTACACTGTCCCAGTGGTTGCATATTGAACATGGTAGGCGAGAGGTCAAGGTGTCATGCTGAGCTCTTGCACAATTTAATTTTCATACTGCTTTCATTGTTGCCTGTGTTGGGTCTCCCATCCAGAAAACCTCTAAAGCCTATTCAGTCTGCATTTTGCACAAAGGTAACTTCTAGGGTCTGGTGCTTGGCTAGCAACACGGCAGTGGCCCAGGTGTCTTAAGGGGCTCACTGAACCCAAATATAGTTGTTTTCACTTACTGCCATATCCGGGCACATTTTCCTTGCTTTCATTAGTATCGAGGCAGGCCTGCCAGAAGGTGTGCCATTTTTAGGCTATCCATGGCTCTTGAACTAAGATTATTCCTTCATGGAAGTCAAAGATGCAGACACACCAGCACTATTTGCAATTGAGATTATTAATTTGGAATCAAAGGTCTGCACCTTTTATTTGTAACAGCACCTCTATGAATTAATCATTTCATCCAGACACCAGATATGATTTTCTGTTTTTTTTGTAGAAAAGACAACTCAACACCTAACACATTTCTAAGATGAGCGTTGATACTTTTGTCACAAACAGTACAAGAGAGCAATCCTTCACCACCAATTGCAAAACCAGAATAAATGTTTTTATCTCCTAGGTAAAAACAGATTTTTAGCCATTCACAAGTTCAATTATACATTCAGTTCATATCAACAGGAAGTTATATTTTAAGAACGCTGTAAAGACAACCACATCATCTTTTGCTTTTAAACATATGTTAAATATTTACTATTGTCAAAAAAGTCATCTAGCAATTTTTTTGATTGTATATTGTTACACCATGATTATACAAAACAAACATCACATGCATACGGAAGAAATATAAAAAACAAGCTTATAATTCTTAGCTTTTGAAATCATGCAGATCCTCCAATTAATGTCACTGTGCAATCATTAACTGATTACTCATATACAATTGTTCAGTGGTAATGGATTATGCCACTTGTTCTTTGTCGATGCATTTGAGTGGGAAGATTTATTTCTTGAAACCACCTTCTTCAGGACTTATCAGTTTATATTCCTCCAAAAAACTCTTGTTAAAAATTATATTAATCATGACACCAGAATCTATGAACAAACAAAAAACATTATTACCATGATTGCAATTCCTCTTTTAAAACATAGAACACTCAATTAAAATTAAATTCACCTCGACTAATGCAAAACCTCATGTTCATTATAAAACAATTATGTTCACAGTGTTCGAAAATAACTCCCTTGATGATATAATCACAATAATCAAATGCAAGTCTCTGTTTACCCATCTGTCACTGTTTCATTCCCTTACCACTCTTAAGTGGTTTAAAATGAATCTGATACCGATAAAGTATCAATGCAACCAGCAAGCATCAATTGTACACATATATCATTATACATCTTAACATTATATTCAACCTGACAGTCACATAGCATACATCCTTCTTTTCTTACTTTTCTATCTGTATTTTGGTTAGATCTTTATTGTCATTTAAACACCTAAGAACAACAAAAGTGGGTAAACTTCCGTAAAAAACAATATTGTTGGAGTTGCAGGACCGTATGCACCATCACTATCATCCTAAGCAGAGTCAGCAGGATGACAACGTTTAAAAGCAAGAAACAGCGAGCACTGAGACACCTCATCTACGTGACCCCCCCTGTCTGTGCAGTATGTATGCAATGCAGGTTACAAAGAAATATACTTTTAATGCCATTTACAAATTCTAGGGTGTATCCCATTGGTCCTTAACTCAGTGTTTTTTTTGTCAGTCTTGGCTTCACGGTTCAGAACAAATACATCCTACTCAGTGATTACCAGGCCCCTCCTACTGTGCTATCAGGCCTGTATGATGACACCTAGTTTAGCCCTGGCCCATTTCAAAAGCTCTCCCAGCCAACGCTTCATAGTAGGTGCCGCAGAGGCCTTCCATGACAATGCTGTCTGTCATTTGAAAAGTATTAATGCTGGGTCAATGAGCCTCCATATGGTCTTGTCCCTTTTAGTCTCTGATTGTATACCCAACAGGCAGAACTCTGGTGTGTGTGAATTAGCGCAATCTGCTAATTCGAATATGGTCTCCATTACCCCTGGCCAAGCTTGTTGTAGCAGACTGCAAACCCAAACCATGTGCATGAAGCTGGCATCCGGCGCACAATATGGAAGGCAGTCTGAGGATGCCCCAGGGAACATGCAGCAAATGAGTTGTGACATTAGGTAAGTCTTTTGTAAGTAATTCATTTGGGTGTACTGGAACTGTGGTTCCCGGTAGATTTCCTTCACCTGTTGTTTCACCCTCGCCCATTGTTTGTCAGTTATTTCCATGTGTAATGCTGCGGCCCACCTATCCCTGATTGCCAGTTCTGACGCACACCACTGCGAATGGAGCAACATAGTTATAGCTTGCTTACAGTCACCATGTGTCAATATTATCTGGAGGAGCTGGGATGTTATCAGCTCGAAACATTCCTATCCCCATTGTGTGGACATTGCAAGTTGCAGGGTGTTATATGTTAAGAATTGATCCAGCAGTATCCCATGCTCATCTCGCATAGCCTGAATGGTTTGCATGATACCCTTTGCATACATGTACATATTTGGGCTTCATGGTGTGACAGAGCATCTACTATGGATGCCGGAGACCAGATAAGCAGCTGGGGGTAATGGGCGGGACAAGCCCTTGTTGTGCAGACATATCTGTTCCAACATCTTCTAGCTATTTTCATCAGTTGAGTGTCGAAGGATTGCATCGGGTCATCCTGCATTAACTATGTGAGGATATGTTCTCCGTCTAGTACTTTCTGGACCTCCACACTCTCCACGTTGGCACCATCCCCAGCCATTGCATCTGCCACTGCAGTTGTGCCGCTGCATAATAGAACTCATAGTTGGGGTCTCTCTGCCCGCCCCTGCTGCAGGGTATCTTGCGTGATGGCAAGTGCAGTCCTGTTCCTGCCAGTTCCTTAAGTGAAATCTGATAGGAGCCCATGAAGCTCTCTGAAAAACCGATTGCGAAGGTATATGAATAAGACCACCAATACGTATAACCGTCGTGACAATATTAACATTTTGGCTATTCCCACTCAACCAAGTGGTGACAACGGTATTGACGTTCAAGAAGCAGAGAGATTGTTTAATTGAAGCAGTGGCCCTGTGTAGATTGCCAGCAATTAAGTGTGCTTTGGAGGTATATAGTCCTAAGTATTTAATCATACCAAAATACAAGGACAGACAGGTTTCTAACCCCCCCTCCCTTTGGTGTTCTGGCATCTGATACAGCAGGCACAGACCTGATTTAGTCCAATTAATTCTTAAATTAGACACCTCCCCAAACTTGTCTAATTGTGCCATCAGGGGTGGGAGGGACGTGCATGGGTCCTGTAGATAAATTAGAGCATCATTTGTGTATAAGGACACTACCTGCCAGTCCCCCGCAGCCTTCACTCCCCAATTCCACGCCTTGGTGCACAATAGACTTGCTAGCTGCACCATATCTAGCACAAAAATAAGTGGAGAGAGTGAACACCCCTGTCTGGTGCCCCTATGAATCTTGAATCTCTCTAATTTTATCTATCCTTTCCTAAACCGTGGCATTGGACTATTAATGAGTGTTCTCACCCAGCTTGTGTACTCCGGGCCAATCCCCATCTTTTCGAGAACTGCAAGTAGATCTGCCCAGTCCAGGGCATCCAATGCCTTTTCGAAGTCAAGTGACACTGCCAGAAGATCAATTTGGCCATCTGAGCAAGGCCCCAACAACCCCAGCAGTCTACGGATATTTAAGAAAGTATTGCAGTCGGGTATAAAACCATTCTGACCATTGTGTACTAGGCAGCTAATTATCAGCATTAGTCTGCTCACCAAAAGCTTCCCAGTATTTTGGTAATCTAAATTTAACAGTGAGAGGGGCGATACGAGCAATCATCAAGAGGGTCGCAGCCCGGCTTAGGGAGCACCACTATTAGGGCCTTCCTGAGAAACTCCAGGAGCGTGCCCTCATTCCTTGCCTTCTCTTACATCATAAGTAACTTTGGAGTTAGGTGTGCTCGGTGGGCTGCATAATATTCAATGGGGAACCCATCCATACACAGTATTTTATTCTGAGTTATCTGTGTTATGGTCCATTGTATCTCCTCCAATTGTATAGGTCCATCCAGCTCTGCTAGTTTGAGCAGATTGATATGTGGCAGGGGGATCTCCTGTAGGAAAGCATGGATCTAGGCATCAGCGAAGCCCCCATTTGCTGTGCATAGGGTGTAGTAGTAGCATTCAAATGTGACATTAATTTTAATATGACAATTGAGGACAGTTCCAGCCATATTCTGAATTTCCCTCACAGGGGTGGGATATTTCCCCTTGAGCAGCCAAGACAGCAGTCTGGCTGACACTGTAACCCTCTCCATGTTGGTGAACCAACTGCTCCCTATAGTCTAGGGCCATCAGTCTATCAGTCAGTTCTGTATGCTTCTGCTGGAGGTCACTGAGTTATAATGCACTGTCCAGGTGCGATGAGGCTAAACTTGCAGTTTCACACAGAGATCTCTCAGCTTCAGAGAGTTCCCTGCACAGCGTGGGAGGGATGGGTTCAGAGGAAGGTTGGGCCTCTTTTTTTGGGATGGGTTGTGAGAACAGGGTAAAGATCAAAGCAGCACCATGTCCATCAACCGGCATGTGAGGAACAACTCCATATTCGGTCCCTCAGCACGCGCCAGAAATCCCATGCGGTGTACATTACTGCGTCTCGACCGCCCATCGGTGTCCTCAGTTCTCAGTTGCAGGCACTCTGCTTCAGCTTTTATTGTTCACATCTGGGAATGTACTTCACTTAGGGTGGGCCACATCACAGTTATAGCAGACTCCAGATCATCAGCCCTGTCAGATAGCTTTCTATGAGCTGCCCGCAACAAGGAGACTTCCAGAGATACTGTGTCAATCGTGATTTCCAGGGAGGTCTTAGCATCCTGAACTGCTTATAACATTTTGTCAAACGTCTCTGAATGCTTTGCCAGAGTAGTTTCCAATTGAGTCTGTGGAACTGTTCCTTGTGACGGAGCAGCCAGGAATTCCATTATGACCTTGGTCGGAATCCTTGACAGCTTGAGACCCTTGGGCTTCACTATCCTGGGCTATAAAATGAGGACGTTAGTCATGCTATTTGGGGTAAAGCCCTCTAATCCCTCAAGGGCTGCACTCAGTCCTCAACTGTGGCAATCCATCATTCTCAAGCCATTTTCTGCAATACTCAGCCCAACTTATTATCACTGCCATCCTTGGTAATCTCTAACAAGTCACCACCTGCTCAATAGTTTAAGATTAATCCAAGCCCCACTCAGGCTTGTGATTCTAGTGGTTGCTGGTTGTAGTACAGTGCTGATATTGCAGCCGGCTCCTGCTTCCAGGCCTACCTCTATTGCCCTGTTAATCCCCTGCTCTGGCATCTAAAGTACAAGTGATATGCCACGGGACCTTGCGCACAGTGTAGCGCTCCTGCTAGCAAGGACCTTGCTGTGCAGCCTTGCACAGATCAGGATGTCTGTGGCATGGGTGGTCCCTACAGTGGTCCGGATGCCTCTGGGACGGGCCCGGGTATGTGTCGGGCGTCTCCTTTGCACCACTGTGCACAATGAGGGTCTATCGCCCACAGCTCCAGTGTGGTGGGAACTCCCTTCTTGCCAGTTACAAAGCCTTTGTGCTCACCCCCTCTCTCTGCTCAGATTCATAGCCGCCTTTGGCAGCAGCCCACATGTCAGCGCTGGTGAGCCAGTCTAGTCTGAGCTGTGCCTGCCAACCCTATTTTGGGTTTGGAAGTCTCAGGGCATGAGGCAGAAAGGTGCGTGGTTCGGGATCTGGAGAGAACGGGGTGATGAATACAGAATAATGAAGGATTAACGAGGGTAGCGACTGAAGCTCTGCACTTCACATCCGCCTCTGCTGTCATCTTGGCAACCCCGCCTTTCTATCTCTTGTTTAACACTTTTTCAGCCCATCCAGCAAACAGGGAGATATAGTTAGGATGTCTTTTGGAAATCCAGTTTTACATCCTTATACTCCATCATGGGTAGAAAAGTTCAGACAATACCTATATATGCTTAAATATTCTATAACTTACTCACTAGCCTGTTTGCATAGGGCCCTCACCTCAAAATGTCTACACCTTCGGATAAGGTGCAAAATTATATGATTTTTCCAGCCGAGTCTCTCAGTGAGGCAGATTTAAACTTTTCTCAGAACTAAAGCGAAATAGTTCTTAAAAAATAGCTTTTATACAAATATTGCTCAACCATAATTATCACAGCTGATTTTAAGTAATTTATCATTTAAACCAAAGTTTGAAACTACATGTTTCTGACTCTAACCATATAATATTTTCACCTCCAACAGACCAGAGGACAATTCTTAGATAACTGCTTGTGAATAATCAACAAAAGACCACTATGTGTGTTTTCCTGGTTGTGTACAATGTACCACCAATTAAAGTTTGTAAAATGTAAAGTGAAGTATTACTCCCCTTTCGTCAAATATTTATTGTAACATCATCGCTTAAATTATGGCTGTCCTGCTCACCTCCAATCATTCAATACCTCCTTTCCTTCCCAAGCAAAAACATTCAAATTAGGTTCCTGATATTGTCTTGTTTGGTTGGCCTCACTAGTTTAATGCCTGTACCTTAGGTGTTAACCTATTAAGGAAAGAGATACTTTGTATAATACAAACCCTTTCCTATATCATCACCTCCTCCACCATCCTAGTGCTTATGGTAACCTGTGAGAAGCCTCTTACTTTAAGTGCCTTTCCTTCGGTAACCTAATCACTACTCATCCAGCAAAAGAAGTATGCGCTGGGTTTACTGATATTTATCGCTCCAGTGAACTCCTTCACTTGTTTCTCATATTGACTTACATTTCTCATGGTCACAACAACGATGAAGGATTCATGCTAGGGACGATATTACTTAGCAAGCACAAAAATGGACAACTACATCTCATCCGACTGCTGCTATTAGTTGCATTATGACAACATAAACACAAACCTAACCATAATAATACCAAGTGTTCTATCAGTTTCAACAATATATGTTTTTAACAACAGTTCTTTTGGAAAGAATAGCATAGAAGCTGTATGCCCTGAAGAAGCCTGTTTCCACAAATAAAACGTTGCCACTGAAATGCATCAACGAAGAACGAGTGACATAACCCATTCTTCCTGAACAATTGTATATGTTTAATCAATTCATGATTGCACAGTGACACAACAATGGACTGCATATCACATTTATAATTTGACTATATGTATTTATCTAGATATGTGTATTTCTTTGTACACATATGTATAACTATTTTATCTTAAAATATATACATACTCTTTAGGCCTCTTTAACAAATGTATTTATTACTGATGAGTAAATTTCTTTGTACACATATGTATAATAACTATTTTATCGTAAAATATATACATACTCTTTAGGCCTGTTTAACAAATGTATAAATGTATAAATGTACAAATGTATATATTACTGATGAGTAAATGTATGTTTGCATATATATATGTATATATATATATATATATATATATATATATATATATATAAATATATATATATATACATATGTATATATAATGTATATGTGTATGTATATATGTGTATATTATTCTACGTTTAACATGTTGTAATTGCAATTCTATATATATTGCGCTTACTACCACTGACGAGGTGTTGAAGCGCTTTTCGGCGAGTAGCACGCTACTCCGGAACCCAAGAGGAATTAGTGGTGGATTAGTATAGGGAAATATGAGTACAGTATTAGTATTAGTATGAGTTAATTTGAGCGGAGGATATGCAAGTTTCTTAGTTGAATTGAGTAGATCAATGGAGGGATAGAGGAAGGAAGAATCCAGAAGTGTTAGTTGGGAGTTTATAGTAATAGGATGAGACTTGGGAAGAGTAAAGGAGAGATGGAGGAGGGAGGAGTCAGTGAAAAGGGGTTAGTGAGATCATAGTAGCAGAGGGGGTTTTGTATGAGTCAAAGGTGAGATAAATGAGGGAGAATTTAGTAGGGTTGTTTGGTAGATCATTGTAGTAAACTGAGGTTTGGGATGAGCTAGATGCAGCAGAGGAGGGAAGAGCTTAGGCAGCGTTAATTTGGAGATCAAGGTAGTAGAATGGGTTTGGGATGAGTCAGAATGGGGATAGAGGATAAATTGATAGAGACATAGGGTGATGGGGAGACAGAGTACGAGAGAGTACATTTTATTTTATTTTTTATTTATTCATTTAATTAAAATTTTACCATGTTCATGGGTCATTGCATAGTTTCTATATGAGTTGTTTGATTAGATGCTAATGAGTCTCTGTTTTTATTTTATCTATCACAATAGGTAGATATTATTTTAACTATTTATCTACAAGCATTTCACTATTGAAATATTGAGGAAAGATACAAAAATTGCTATTAAAAGTGCATAAATAAATTTACTTCAAAAGCTAAAACACTTGAAAGTCTGTGTTTATACGATACAACTTGGAAATGTGATATAATATATTCCTTACACATATGTTCCCTTACTATGTAATCATGTATCTATATATTTATTACTTTAGTCCTACTGTGCAAAAGAAAAAAATTCTCTCTAAAAAACTGCACTCTGTCTCACTATCACCCTATACCCCTATCAATCTATCTTCTATCTCCCCTCTCTGACTCATCCCAAACCCATTCTACTACTATGATCTCCATAGTATCCCTTCCTAGGCTCTTTCCTTCTCTGCTCCTCCTGGCTCACCCCAAACCTCAGTTTACTACTATGATCTCCCAAACAACCCTACTAAGTTCTCCCTATTTATCTCTCCTTTGACTCATTCCAAACCCCATTTTACTACTACGATCTCCCTAATCTCTTTCTACAGACTGTTCCCTCCTCCATCACTGCATAAGTCATCCCAAATCTCATTTTACTGCCATGATCTCCCGATTAACACTTCTGGAATCTCCCCTCTTCTATCCCTCCATTATTCTATTCAATCCAAATAATAGACTCACATGTCTTCTGCTCAAATAAACTCATAACTCTCTGTACTAGTACTAATACTATACTCATATTTCCCTATACTAATCCACCACTAATCCTTTTGGGTCCTGGAGTATTATGCTACTTGCCGAAAAGCTCTTCAACGCCTCATCAGATGTAGTAAGCCCTATGAAAATACAATTACAATTATTTGGTGGATATGCATGAATTCAAAAATTAAAAAGTATGAGCGTGTTTTTAATATTTGTTCCTTATGTATGTGATGTCTGTTTTTATGTTTTTTTTTATTGTGTAACATATTGCCATCAAAATATGAATTGCTTGTTGAACTTTTATGACTATAATGAATATTTTAAAATATTTTTTTAGAAGATGATGTGGTTGTCTTCACAGGGTTCTTAGACTATGACCCTCATTAGGACCTTGGCGGTCAGTGCAATAGTGGCGGTAGTACCGCTAACAGGCTGGAGGTACATACCGCCATATTATGACATTCCAATGTTACACACTGACCGCCACAGCAGCATACACAGACTGAAAGTGTCTACTGAATGCATGTATGCATGTAAGGCTACAATGCATAGAAGTAACAGTGCTGGACTGAACGTGTGTTGTGGATGCACACTGAGTAAGTGTGCCTGCAGTGGTACATTATATGGAGAAGCCTGTGTTCCATTTTGGAAAGATCAGGCCTTACCAGTGAAGACATGAGGAGGAGGAGAATCCCCAGAGACACATTTATATTATGGTACATTCCTGTGAGCTGGGTGGGACACACACTGGAGAGGAAAGGAAGATACTCCCTCTACACTTCAAAAGGCTGCTCTTTGATTCAGTTATAGATCACGGGAAAGGGTCTGGACACATCTCAGGAAGAGAGATGGGCTAGTAAGGGAATCATAAATGGCATCATAAAGAGTAGGTCTGGCTGACATCCAAGTATCAACTCAGGTCACTCCTGTGAGTTGTGTTGTGTGACATTCAGCTTCGGAGTCATGCATGTTATGACAGATATCTTTCATGAGGAAAGAAGAAAGAGAGAAGTGTCAACTTCAATAGAAGTAGAAGTCAAATATGCAACTTTAAAGTCTGAGACCCTAAATCACATTTGGTGTCTGGAAAAGGCCCTAAAGAAGGGGAGGTTAAATCCCCAAAAATCATCTGCCAAGCCCATTTGAATCCCCAAAAATTAATCATCTGCCAAGCCGCCAGATGGGCTTTGTGAGAAGGGGAAGCTCTGCTAGACGTCTGCAGGTGACCAGGACTAGAGGGTCAAGGCCTGTTAGTCTCCCTGCTGGGTGAGGGGACATCATGCAAGACACTAAATACACCTGCCCTGGATCCTGGAGCACCATTGCCTGGCTGCTTGCCAAGACCAATGTGACCTTTGAGGGAGAGGAGACCGTTGGAGGGAGTGAGGTCCAGTGGTGAGCCTGCACGAGGATTCCACAAGTGAGATGCAAATCTGTTCACTGATCCAGCTGTTGCCTGGGTGCAGTATCGGCTCAGTGACTCTCGTACGCAAGGCTGCCTTGTTCTGAGTCATACCGCAAGTGCTGTGTGGGAAGCACCAGAATGTGGTGATCCCGTATATCGGAGGGGGTTACCAGTGAACTGATTTGCGGGCAGGAGTGTAGGACTTCCAAAATTAGTGACCCAGTAGGGGGCTGCCACAGTGAGAGTGATCGCATAAGGGGAGTCTGCGCCCGATTGTGTGTTCATGGCAACCCCATATGCCAGGAGTGGCTGCCAGTACCACTTTGGCCAAGGGTTTAGGTTGTCGCCTTGACCAGATGAATACTGCTGTGACAGCAGGCAGGTCGAGCTTGCATGCTGTGATATGTAACTGAGAGATTCCCCGAGGATCACCAGGGTGCCACCGAGGATGTTGTATACTTGTTGGAGTTCCAGCGGATCACACCAGTACCTCCCCCCTGCTAGGAGGAAAGAGCAACTTATTTTTGTGTCTGCTGGGTGTTAGCATCTCTGATAACTGAAACGAAGTGGCATCTCTGCTTGACAAAGAGAAGCTTCTCTACCTGGTACTGCCATATTCGCTGTACAGGATCCAGACTCATGAGCACCCGAGAAGAGAGTACTTGCTGCACCGCTAAACACTGCCATACCGTTGGAGCAGGTAAGACTGGAACTATACCTTTGGCGCCCAGGGGACTTGCTGCTAAAGGTTCTGCTGCACCATAGACATTTTTTACTAATTCCTAAAGAGTCAAAGGGAGAACTCTGAGTGCGGCATAGCAGCTTGCATTCCCTGGATACGGCCAACAGTGAACGGGGAAAACCCCAAACACATTACACAAAGGACGGTGGGACTGGGATTTGCCTGTCAACTACTACAGCCCGATCTCAAAGGGGATTTTGTATTCCTTCTGAATGTTGTATACCTTTGCATGTATTGGGTTAGAAATAAAGGGGCGTGGCCAAGATAATGGCCATGCTGGACGTTTGACTCCGGAGCACTGTGTGAACCCTACATTTATCCTACCTTAATTGGCAGCATCCACCCTCTTGCATCCCATGTTTGACAGCCTGATGCTGCGGCACCCCGACCGCTCCCTTTGATTTGGACCTATTGCTGGCGCATTCCAATAAGCAGGGACAGACGAGAGAGCTGAGCGGCAGGGGCCTGGGGCGTGGAGATGTTCACCATAGGCCTGCCCGTGGATGTGTCTCACCCACGCTCCCCGATCCAGGGAGCTGGCATATTTGCACGCCCTTGAAGCAGGCACTGGAAATTCTCCCTGCTGCCGGTGGCCTACCCAGAATCCGAGGTGCAGCCGTACAATGGCAGCCAGGCGCGACCGCAGTGATACTGAGTAATGAGTCATCGCTGCCCCAGCTGCTGGCAACATAGCACTCTGGCAGGCCTCCAGGCATCTGCTACTGCTGCTGAGTGACCACTGTGAATTTGGACAATAGGCATGCCTGCTTAACTGCCTTTGGGAGATAGTACTATGCTTGGCATTTTGGGGACTTTACGGAGTCACATATTAGGCCGACATCTGGGCCGCTAACTGGGCTATATGATGCAGTGGAGCGCCCCAGTCATACTGCTGTGGGCCTAGCAGGGGACCCTTCCTACAAACTGGTGTTTCGTGCTGAGTTACTGCCTTATTGCCTAATCTGAAGGGGTGCCCAACACTGTGCCACGAATGCCTCATATATGGGGAGTAACAGAGATGTTGCATTGGCAGCAGGCAATCATTTATGCTCCTCAGAAGGATGGAAAATAGCACTGCACAACCTGCTGCACCATGTCACACACTGTGACTGGTGCTGACACATTAAATATATTGCACAGGGCAAGCAGCTCAACCCTAAAAACCCCACCCTAAGACTATTCTGGGTGCCTTGGTCTCCTTCACGTGTGCTGCGATCTGCAGTCTTCCGGTTTTACTCTGTCCTCCTCATGCTACTCTGGCTGTAGGCTCAAGTAATATGCTGGCACCCTCCGATCCTCAGGATGAAACCCTTGAAGTAACACTCTAAGCACATTCAGTACAATTTGATAAGGTCCTACAGGGTATCTTGGATATAAAATTCTCCCTTGAGACTTGGATCAACACAATCTCCTTGGAAGTTAACCTCCTGCGAGCTGATCACCACAAACTGGCTGACCGAGTTGAGGACGCAGAATCCACTATCATCACGGCACGCCCTACTGTGCTGGATTTCCAAGATTGCCTGAAGCTGGTTGAGGCCGAGATTGTCACACTACACTGCAGAGCAGAAGACGCAGAGGGGAACTCCAGGCGTAACAATGTTCGGTTCCTAGGTTTTGCAGAACGTGTTGAAGCCCTTAGTATTGAACTATTTATTGAAAACTGGCTTACTCAGACAGTATTAGAAACTAGGGTACCTAAGTTCTTTTCCAACAAATGAGCACACCACACTCAGGTGTGACCCCCACTGACTGGCGTGCCACCGCTACCAATAATAGGCCGATTGCTCAACTATCAGGACTAAGACCTACTTCTACAAAGGTTCCTAACCAAAGGACCCTGGCAATATGAAAACTGTATGATCATGGCCTGTCCTGATTTCATTATGGCAGTACAACACTAACAGAATTCCTACACTAAAGTAAATCAGCATCTCCTCGAAGTGAATCTGAAATATGCATTTTCCAGCAAAGCTCTGTGTGATGGATGGCGACAAGAGTCTTTTATTCCACTCTAGAAGACATCTGAACTTGGTTATATGCCAAGAACTTGGTGGGAGAATTGACGATGGACCCAGAGGCCATGACTTGGCTAACACCCAAGACGCGGAGCTGCAAAAAGAAGGCTCTTAAGTCAAAATCAACTAAAGATCAAGTGGTAGCAGCACAGGTGCGGGCTGTCATGGAAGCCTCTCTTTGCAGCACAAATTCCTATTCATTACTGCACTCTGACCAGGCATTGGACTCCAGGCTTGGACACTGCCGGCTCACTTTCTTCTGGCGCTCAGTCCCATCCAGGGCTGCAGGTCACTTAATGCTCTGCAGATGACCTGTGAGGAAATTCTTCCTCCAGGAGATGAACAATTGTACGCCACTGAGGTGCCTAATAGGGCGAAGTATACTTCAATTTGGTGGTCTGATACAAGGGATTGAGGGCCTGGTTGTTTTACCTCGTCATTTTGCTTGGGCACTCAATGGGTCCACTTCTAATCTTGACTTGGCTCACCCCCCACTGAGCGACTCTGAAGGGACTTGAAAACTACACAGGAACTTGTTGTACACCAGTTAATCTGTTTTACAAGGGGTAGCAAGGTGCCGTTCTGCACTCAGGCCTGGGGAATGGGAGTTGTTTGCTATGTTTTTTTAATGGTTTCATATAACACTGGGTGGTTTACTGTCTGCTCAATGGTTTGGGGAAGGGGTGTTGAGACTGAAGGGATGATGTACGCCATCACCTGGACATTGATAAATGACATTTATGGCTGCTACCTACAGTACACTTACGTAGAACATTAGGGATATAGCCAGACTGGCTCGAAGACATAAGATCTATGTGTACCTGAGATGTAGACACATTCATTTTGCATGCCTTCAGGAAACCCACCATACTAAAGGTGAGTTAGATCAAGTCAGCAGACGGTGGAGTGGACAGGACTATGGCACAGGCTATACAGCCTATGCCTGAGGGGTCCTTATCTGGGTTGCTCCTGAAGTCTCGTTTGTAAAACATAGGGTTTTTGTGGACACTGAGGGCCAATATGTAATTGTGGGAGGCACCCTATATGGGCGCCCCTTTTATTTAGTATCCATATATGCCTCCAATACTGCTGAAGCTGCTTTCTCAGACTCTCTTGTTACATACCATGCTTTTAACACCACAAGCTCCAGGGATGCAGGCGGTGATTTTAATTGTATACAAGATATGGAATGGGACCTTCATTTCCCCCCATTTCTGGGCACAGCTGGTATTCACAAAGCACTTCCAACTTTGAGCCAAGAGCTTCGATTTATATGACATTGGCAGATATTATGTACCCAGGGGAACGGGAGTATTCCTACTATGCACCGGGTCACCAAGTACACACACAACTAGATTATATCTTCTGTAATTTTGAATGCTGCCCGTTAATAAGTAACTCTGAATATTTTAGCAGATTATAATCTTCTTAAAGTCACATTTCAGTAGGGGAGGCCACAACCACTTATTCCCTCATGTTGTTTGCGCACTGACGCTTTGCAGGACACAGCCTACCAAACTGCGTTGGCCACACATATTTCCACTTCTTTCGTGGAGAACGCAGGTACTGGGACCACCAGGAGGGCGGAATGGGAGGCTAAGAACGTTGTTATGCAGGGCTCTGTATTTCCACAAGATTAGGCACCCGATCTACTTTAACCAGAAGTGTACTGGAGATGGAAGCGCGCCTTCATTCACTGGAGCGTGAAGCAGTCACGCACCCGCCAGCGTGTCCAAAGTTGGCAGCCCTATGCTGCCGATACTGGGATGAGATTCATTGGTTGGAGAATTTAGATTATAAAGCCTTTGTGGCCCACAAACATGATGAACGTGACAAACCTGGGCACACATTAGCATGGTTACTGCAAACAGAATTTCCCAAGGCCCTGATAGGGGCCATCAAGATCATACAGGAATTGTCAGGAACAACCAGACAGGCATTATTGAGCTATTCACCAAGTATAATGAACAGTTATACTCCTCTCTGGGAGAATCCCCTCTAATTCAAATACAGGACTACTTGAAGACGAGATTGCTCCCTACCTTATACCTGCTGCAGAGACAGGAACTGGAAAAGCCCCTCCAGATAGAGGAAATTGCATTAGCAATACAGCAGACGTCACGAGGCAAGACACAAGGTGCAGATGGGTTTCTGATTGAATACTATTCGGCCTTTAAGGACGCCCTTGCCTCTCACCTCCTTGAGGCCTACTCTGAGGCACACAAGCATAGTATACTCCCTTACTCACTCCTTGAAGTTCTAATCATTGTGCTACCCAAGCCCAGTAGGGATCAAAAGGAGGTCAGCTCCTGCGGGCCGTTGTGAGTGCTTAACATTGACTATAAGATCTTAAGTAAAATCCTAGTCAATAGACTGCTCCTGACTTTAGATACCCTTATCCATTTTGATCAAAATGGCTTTGTACCAGGCAGGACCATTCATTTTAATATCAGGCGCCTCTGTCATATCATGGATACTCTAGCCACGGAGACTGACCTTTCAGTAGGTGTCTCTTTAGACTTTGAAAAGGCATTCAGTACTCTTAGTTGGACCTACTTGCTTCCAGTTCTATAAGCTTTTAGGATGGGCCCTGTTTTTCTGAGATGGATCAAGCTCCTGTACACTGCCCCGAGTGCACGTGTCTGAATTGGCCAATGTATCTCGCACTCCTTTGTCATAGAAAGAAGCTCCTGCCAAGGTTGCTCCTTATTATCAGTATTGTTTTCCTTGGCCATGGAGCCCTTAGCCACCATATTATGTTAGAAG
The DNA here is from genome assembly GCF_031143425.1 of Pleurodeles waltl. NCBI lineage: Eukaryota > Metazoa > Chordata > Amphibia > Caudata > Salamandridae > Pleurodeles > Pleurodeles waltl. The sequence continues at coordinate 672,626,960 of NC_090440.1, forward strand.
GGGCTGGAACGGGGAATTAAGGAAGGGCCTGTCTTGCATGCTGTCTCCCCTTATGCAGACAATGTCCTTATCTACCTACGAGACCATGCTTCTACATTACCGCCCTTATAGTCTCCTTGCATATTTTGGAGATTCAAGACGGGCCTTAGGATAAACTGGGACAAATCCTGTATATTTCCGCTACAGAGGTTTGAGCATGATAAACACAACTTCCTTGAAGGAGGCAACATACCCTGGGCCTTTGATATCTTTCGGTATCTTGGGGCGAATGTTTACCACACACCTACAGTTCTGCTAGATGGCAATCCATGCAGTTTTGGATGCGACTCTCCTTAGCACCTATGGGCAGAACATCGATAACTAAAATGTTGGTCCTGCTCCGCTTGTTGTATTTCTTTGGTGCCTTACCAGTACTTCCACCCAAATCCTTCTTTCACACCTTATGAGGTTTGATATCGACCCTGGTATGGGGACCAGTGCGAAAGAGAGCTGCCTTATCGAGTCTCCAGCGCCCTAGCTTAGAGGGGGGTCTAGGGGTTCCGGATATGGAGTAGTACTTCACATCGGCGCAGCTCCAGTGGCCCATGCGGTGGTTGGCGGGTGCAGGGGTAGGTGAAGGCAATCTGATACGGGCTACTTTGTGCAGCATGGGCTCCTTGGAATGGCTTCTCTTCCCAGATTATCTAGGTTGTAAACCGGGGATGCGCCTGCACACTGCCAAGCTTACATGGACTCGCTACATACACATTAGGCGTACACCGCTTCCATATGTAGCCCAGCTACCCCTCTGGAGCCTACTGGCCCTGAGTAGACTCCTGGACTCTCATGATCCAGCCCCATGGAGAGATGCTGAATTGACCCATATAGGTGAAATGTATACAGAAGGTGTCTTACTTTCTTCTCACATGGTATGGGCCGCAGAGCTATATCGACCTTATATATAGCACTACATCATAGTAAGGGTGACCCTCTACTTCAGAGCAAAATATGTTGGGATGACTCCCTCTTCTATGGAACTTACCCCCCAACAATGGTCCATGGCCTTTGAGCAAGTACACCGAGTCTCCCGAAAACGCACATCTGAAGTATACACAATTCAGTTATGTACACCAGACTTATCTTATACCATATTGTCTCAGCAGGATGTTTTCTGAGACTCGTGCCGCTGCCCAGATGCAATCTGGAACATCCAACGTTTATACACATGGGGCCTGATTCTAAGCTTGGCGGGCGGCGGGAGCCGCCCGCCAAGCGGGAACCGCCAGAAGACCGTACCGCGGTCAAAAGACCGCGGCGGTCATTCTGGGTTTCCCACTGGGCTGGCGGGCGACCGCCAAAAGGCTGCCCGCCAACCCAGTGGGAAACACCCTTCCCACGAGGAAGCCGGCTCCGAATGGAGCCGGCGGAGTGGGAAGGTGCGACGGGTGCAGTTGCACCCGTCGCGAATTTCAGTGTCTGCAAAGCAGACACTGAAATTCTTTGTGGGGCCCTCTTACGGGGGCCCCTGCAGTGCCCATGGGCCCCCAGGGGCCCCACGACACCCCATACCGCCATCCTGTTCCTGGTGGGTGAACCGCCAGGAGCAGGATGGCGGTATGGGGTGTCAGAATCCCCATGGCGGTGCAGCAAGCTGCGCCGCCATGGCGGATTCCCATGGGCAGCGGAAAGTCGGCGGTACACCGCCGGCTTTCCGCTTCTGGCCGCGGCTGTACCGCCGCGGTCAGAATGCCCGGCGGAGCACCGCCAGCCTGTTGGCGGTGCTACCGCCGACCCCGGCCCTGGCAGTATTTACCGCCAGGGTCGGAATGACCCCCCATGGTCTGGGAATGCCCCCCACTACTGCATGCCTGGATCCAAGTAATGGAACTGATATCCGCCATTGTGGAGGTTCAGATCCCTCCGACCCTGTTTGAATGTCTCCTAGGCATTTACCAGGCACAAAACATAATAAACACTATTTGAAGTTTGTTGATCTTGTGACAGTTCTGTACAGACACCTTATCGCTATAAAGCACCTCCTCACCCTATTTTTTTTTTAAACAAGGTTTTATTAAGATTTTCAAATAGTCATTTCTCACATCTACATAGTAGACCCTTCCAGGGTTTTTCTCAATAACATCTTATATAGAGACGAAGCTTGTCAAATGTTCCGATGTACAACTTACTAAATAATCAAATAACATTTAACATTTCCCCCCTCCTGGACCCTCCCCAACCCTCCCCCCGGAGAAACCTTATTCAAATGTTGATAGTGATCCTGGAGTAAACTGTGTAATGCTTAAGTGTAGTTTGGTAGTTTGGGTTAATTGTGACCTATTTCTCCTCATTTTTAATTCGTAAATCCAAGTTCCAGGCTCTAGTTGATGTTTCAACAGCCATGGGAACTTGCGCTATGTATACCTCCCAAGTAGTATAAACATCCGTGGAGGCCTCAGGGTATGGCATCGGCTCTAAGGGGGTCATTCTGACCTCGGCGGTAAAAGGCTCTTACCGCCGGTCAGAAGACTGCCATAACACCGCCGCGGTCGCGGTACACCGCCACGGTCATTCTGACCCGCAACTGGCAAACCGCCAAAAACCCGACACCAACAAAAGTCCGCCACACCAAAGGTCAGCGGGAAACTGGCGATTACCAAACCTCCACCGTCACGCCAACAGAAATACGCCCATACCATTCCGACCCACGAATCCACGCAGCGGTCTTTCAACCGCGGTATTCCATTGGCGGTACACACCGCGGCGGTCAAAATACACACACCCTTACAAAACACAACCACATTGGACAATTTGAAATACACACACCTGATACACATACACACACCACTCCCACACACCCAATACAATATAAAACACACACCCACATCACCCACAAACCCTTACGACCACAATAGCGACTGAAGGACAGAGAGAGAGAGCACTGCTTAGAGTAGACCAACACACAGAGGCAATTCAAAACATCACCCACACAATTACCACGCACAAAACACCATACTCCACCACACACACCACACTCTATAACACATACAACATCCCTCACCTCATCCACACCACCCCATGGCACCACAAAGACACCCCAGGTTCTCTGACGCAGAACTCAGGGTCATGGTGGAGGAAATAGTTTGTGTAGAGCCCCAGTTCTTCGGTGCACAGGTGCAGCACACCACAATTGCTAGGAAGATGGAGCTATGGCAAAGGATAGTCGACAGGGTCAACGCTGTGGGACAGCATCCACGCAATCGGGATGACATAAGGAAGCGCTGGAACGACCTACGGGGGAAGGTGTGTTCCATGGTATCAAGGCACAACATAGCGGTGCAGAAGACTGGCGGCGGACACCCACCTACTCCCCCAGAATTTACAGCATGGGAGGAGGAAGTCTTGCACATCCTGCATCCTGAGGGCCTCGCAGGAGTATCTGGAGGAATGGACTCTGGTAAGTCTAATCTTAACTACTTCTTCCCACCCCCTCCCCACCTGCATCCCAAATCATACACCCACCCTCACCCCCACCCCCATCACACCAACTCCTTGCAAATAGCTCACCATCACATCCCACCGATCCCAAAACCTAGCCCTGCGTGCGTCCCCAAAGCATGGACACCCATCCCCAAAGCATGCCCACTGCACACACCCATCACCCCCACAAGCCACCGTCACAACAGCCCCCACAAGGGAATGCCAGCACTGGGGTACACGGGCACCCACCCATTGCACGCTATGGCACACACAGAAGCAATAACCATACTCTTATACCCCTGCAGGACCCGAACGCCACCACACCGCCACGGAGGGTCCAGAGATGTCCATCCCACCCCCAGAAAAGGCCCCCAGTGATGACAGCAGCTCTGTCTCCCTGGACCCTGATGACCAGCCCGGCCCATCGGGGACCTCGGGACAGTCGGTTCCCCCCAGACAGCCACAGGCTACACCAGACCTAACCCCCTCTGGGAACACCAGCACAGCTCCCACCCAGCGGGCCCATGCCTCTGTCTCCAGGACACGTCAATCAGCGGTGTGTCCACCACTACAGGGCACCCAGGTTGACCCACCACCCCAACAACAACAGGGACCTGGGGGCAGTGGTAGTGGGCACACCGTCCAGGGGACAGAGGCCCAGGGAAACAGGGGAACTGGGAGGGCTGCTGTGCGACAGGGGGGGGACAGGCCCAGGGAACCGACTCTCCAAGAGGCCCTCTCCTCCATCATGGGAGCATACCACCACTCCCAGGAGACGATGGCTACGGTACTGGCCAGGTTCCAGGAGATCCAGGTCATGCAGGAGCAACAGTACATGGGGTTCAGAGAGGAACTGAGGAGCATTAGTTCCGCAATGGGGACCATCGTCGTGGCCCTAAACCAGATAGTCACCACATTGCGGGACCATGTGGCACCACAAAGGGCCCCTGTCACTAGCCTGGACCAGGAACAGCCTACCACCTCCGCCGGCGCTAGTGGACAGGAGGCCCCCACACAACGACAGGCCACCAGAACCCCACCTCCTGCAGAAGAAGAACCACCCCGCAAGCGGAACCTGAGATCTCACAAGAAGACAGAGTAGGATGCCAAGAACCCCGCCAGCAAAGGATACCCCCTGATGTCATCCCACTGTCCCACATTGTCACCCTGTCCAACCTTGAACTGCCCCTGCTCCATCCTTCCACAGGCATATGGACAATGCACCTGTGACACTGAGAACTGGACTCTGCCAAGGACATTACTCCACACCCACCCATCACCGTTCTACAATCATGTACCTAAATGTAGCACTTTAATTAAATCACTTATTTCACTCAAAGAATCTGGAGTCTGCTTGTATTCTTAACAAATGTATTACACATAACGGTGCAAAAATGTTCAGTTACATTGTGATGACAACATACCACTGTCACACAGCTGTAGTCCATGGGCAAACAAAGTAGAAGTCACGCAGTGGCGCATACAGCTCTGAAAAGGGAAGGTAAAGTCACAAATCAGTGAACAGGAACTGGGTGGAAACACCGACAGTAGAGAGGCAGGAGGCTGTAGGTAAATGTAAAATGGGGTGGTTGATTCTTACCTGTGTGCTACTGAAATTACTGTTCTATCACTGTGTCCCTGTTGTCTGTGTCGTCCCCGTCGTCTTCCTCCTCTTCACTCTCCACAGGCTCCACAGCTGCTACAACACCACCATCTGGACCATCCTCCTGCAGAAAAGGCACCTGGCGTCGCAAAGCCAGATTGTGAAGCATACAGCAGGCCACGATGATCTGGCACACCTTCTTTGGTGAGTACATTAGGGATCCACCTGTCATATGCAGGCACCTGAACCTGGCCTTCAGGAGGCCGAAGGTTCTTTCTATGATCCTCCTAGTACGCCCATGGGCCTCATTGTACCGTTCCTCTGCCCTGGTCCGGGGATTCCTCACTGGGGTCAATAGCCAGGAGAGGTTGGGGTAACCAGAGTCCCCCAATAGCCACACACGATGTCTCTGTAGCTGTTCCATCACATACGGGATGCTGCTATTTCGCATGATATACGCGTCATGCACTGACCCAGGGAACTTGGCATTTACATGGGAGATGTACTGGTCTGCCAAACAGACCACCTGGACATCGAATGATAACTTTTTCTGTTCCTGTACACCTGTTCACTTTCTCTGGGGGGAACCAAAGCCACATGGGTCCCATCAATGGCACCAATGATGTTGGGGATATGTCCAAGGGCATAGAAATCACCCTTCACTGTAGCCAAATCCCCCACCTCAGGGAAAACAATGTAGCTCCGCATGTATTTCATCGGGGCAGACAACACTCTGGACAAAACCTTAGAAAACATAGGCTGAGACATCCCTGATGATATGGCCACTGTTGTTTGGAATGATCCACTTGCCAAAAAATGGAGTACTGCCAGAACCTGCACCAGAGAGGGAATCCCTGTGGATTGGCGGATGGGGGACATCAGGTGTGGCTCCAGCTGGGCACACAGTTCTTGTTTAGTGGCTCTGTCAACCCTGTATGACAGTATGATATGTCGTTCTTCCATTGTCGACAGGTCCACCAGCGGTCTGTACACAGGAGGATTCGTCCTTCTCCTCGCAAGTCCCAGCGGACGGTGCCTAGGAAGGACAACATGGAGCACAGAGTCAAGCAACCCACAGGTACGTTCCCACAGCTTGCACAGTACACGATTCGCTATGCATTGAATGGCTTGTATGAGTGGCAATGCAAGGCCTAGGCCTGTGTGACGCAGTAGAAATTAAGCCATGTGGGCCCTTGAAATGGCGGCTGCCTGACCTGTGAAGTGTGACAATGGGATGTGAGGTCAATGTGCTGGCGTGGCACACCGTGGCGGTCAAAGACCGCGGTGCAAAGCCGCATTGGTTAACATTGAACCCTATGGGTTTCAGGAGCCAATGACGATGTGCGCCGGCGGTCGCGGTACGCACCGCCGCGGGCGTGACCGCCATTTTCTAACTGCTTAATCACTCAAGACCTGATCATCCACAGGAGAGGACCTATGCTGCAAGTGCTGCTGTGACCTCGGTCTGGGAGAGACAATGGCTGCTGCGACTGGGGAAAGGGCCCCTGCCTTCACATCTGAGGAATTGGAGAAACTTGTTGATGGGGTCCTCCCCCAGTATGCGCTACCCTACGGTCCACCAGACCAACAGGTAAGTACACAGGGAGCACGTAGTATGGGCTATGCCTGTGTTGAGTGGGGTGGATGTAAGATGGTGAGGAGGGGAGCGAATGAGGAGTGCAACGCACAACAGATGAGAGCATGTGCCACATGGCAAGGTTGGGGAGGGGGGGCCACTCACATCGACCATGCAGAAAAGTGATGATATTTCCTTTCCCACCCTGTCCATGTCACATAGGTCAGCGCCCATCAGAAGATCGACATTTGGCGTGCCATCGCCAAGGACGTCCGGGCCCTGGGGGTCCACAACAGACGGGGCACCCACTGCCGCAAGAGGTGGGAGGACATCCGCCGCGGGAGCAGAAAGACCGCCGAGGCTCTGCTGGGGATGGCCTCCCAACTTAGGAGGGGTGCCAGCCGCCAATTGACCCCCCTGATGTCCCGGATCCTGGCGGTGGCCTACCCCGATTTGTATGGGCACGTGAGGACATCACAGCAGACACAAGGGGGTGAGTATCAGCACATTCTGCTATCTTTGCGCGCAGTGGAGGTGTCTGGGTGGGGGAGGAGGGCTGTGGCCAGGGCGCTTTCTGTAGGCTAGGCCCCTCCGTTAGGCATGGCCCTGTGCCCCTGCCCCCCACCTCTGTAGGGTGCTATGTACAGCTATCCATGGTCCGGCCTCACCTATGTGTGCATTTGTCGTCCATAGACTTGTAGGCCAAGTCACAATAATTGAGTAGTGTACCCCGAGTGCGCGCGTAGTGCAGGGGGCTTCTGTGTCTGTCCTCTCCGCCAACGGTGCCGCCAATGCATGCACTCAACATGTCTTTCTTTCTTCTCCCACCCCTTTTTCTTGGTTTTCCTGTTCATGTGTGCATTAGCATCATCAGGCGGAGGAGAAGTGGCATCGGCGCACGAGGGAGCTGCATCTCACATGGGCCCGGAGGGCCATACAACCGACTCCGAGTACACCAGTGAGACGGAGGGCGAGGGGGGCTCCACAACGGGGACCCGTGGAGACGTCAGCGACACCGACACGTCCTCGGAAGGGAGCTCCCTTGCGGTGGCGGCAACATCCGTGCCCACCGCTATAACAGGTACAGCCGCCACCCAGCGCACCAGCCCCGCCCTCCCAGCAGCCCCTCAGCGTTCGCCCCGTGCCCGCTCGGCCAGGAAGACGGCCATCTCCTTCGCCCCAGGCACCTCAGGCCCTGCCCCTGTCACCCCTGCTGCCCTCAGTGAGGAGGTCATTGACCTCCTGAGGACCATCATTGTTGGGCAGTCTACCCTTTTGAATGCCATCCAGGGTGTAGAAAGGGAGGTGCATCGGAGCAATGCATACCTGGAGGGCATTCATTCGGGTCAGGCAGCCCATCAGCGATCGTTCAACGCTCTGGCCTCAGCACTGACGGCAGCCATTGTCCCTGTCTCCAGCCTCCCTCTTCAAACTCCCTCCACCCAGTCCCAGTCTCCTGTTCCTCTGCCTATCCCATCCACACCATCAGACCAGCCAGCACACACCTCAACACCCAAGGGCAGCTCATCCAGACATAAGCACCACAGATCACACAAGCATTCACCCAAGCAACATCCAGATGCAGACATGCCAACAGTCACTACCTCCTCTGTGTCCCCCACCTCCTCGTCTCCCTCCTCCCTCCCTGTGACGTCTCCACTCACACCTGCATGCACACCCCCATCAGCCAGTACGTCCATCACCAGCACACCCTCCACACCAGTCCGCACACGTGCAGTCACCACCCCCACTGCCATTTACACGTCCCCTGTGTCCTCTCCCAGTGTGTCTGTCACCCCCTCTTCCAAATCACACAAATGCAGGCAGCCACCCACCCAACAGCCATCCACATCACAACAGCCTCCGTCACAAGCACCTGCACCCAAAGACAGCACACTTGACTCTCCTACAACCACATCCTCTTCCTCCACTCCCATACCCACTGCACCTACCCTTCCCTTTGCTCCTAAAAAGTTGTTCCTCTCCAAAATTAACCTCTTTGCATCACCTGACCCACCCCCTCCATCTCGTAAGAGTCCAAACAGCACCTCAGCCACCACAAGCCCTGCACATACTAGGACCATAGTTCAGGGCTATTGGAGTCCACCAGCTCCTAGGGCAGGAACAGCGGGCAGCTGCAAGGGGACAGCCAGCCCACCCCCTGGGAAGAGGACCAAAAAAGCAAAGGGCCGGCGCGACAAGCCAGAGACGGCTGCCACCAAGGACAGTAGCCTTACCCCGTCACCTGGCACATCAACAAAGGGAGGCAAAAGGTCCCAGAGATTCAGCGAAGGAGGGCAAGGGCAGCGGAGCGGACAAGTCAGCCAGCAGGCGAGCTGGCCAGGAGGGCCCCACCAGCCCCATTCCGGGTGTGACGGAGGACACCCACGGGCCCAGGACTCCATCACAGGAGGGCCCCGCAACCGAAAGGTCGGATGGTGACTGAGCGGGAAGTATTGGCCAGGTCTGGTTCCCTCGAAACACAAGACAAGCACCGCTGAACAGGGCCCCGCCAAGACAAGCACCGCTGAACAGGGGCCGCCGTGAGAAGCACCGCTGAACAGAACAGGGCCCCACCAAGACAAGCACCGCTGAACAGGGCCCCGCCAAGACAAGCACCACTGAACAGGGCCCCGCCAAGACAAGCACCGCTGAACAGGGCCCCGCCAAGACAAGCACCGCTGAACAGGGCCCCGCCAAGACAAGCACCGCTGAACAGGGCCCGCCAAGACAAGCACCGCTGAACAGGGGCCGCCGTGAGAAGCACCGCTGAACAGGGCCCCGCCAAGACAAGCACCGCTAAATAGGGCCCCGCCAAGACAAGCACCGCTGAACAGGGCCCCGCCAAGACAAGCATCGCTGAACAGGGCCCTTCCTGTCACGCCCCGCTCCGCTGGGCCCTTCATCTCAAGCACCGCTCCGCTGGGCCCTTCATCTCAAGCACCGCTCCGCTGGGCCCTTCATCTCAAGCCCCGCTCCGCTGGGCCCTTCATCTCAAGCCCCGCTCCGCTGGGCCCTTCATCTCAAGCACCGCTCCGCTGGGCCCTTCATCTCAAGCACCGCTCCGCTGGGCCCTTCCTGTCAAGCACCGTTCCGCTGGGCACCACCATCTCTGAACTGATCTGCTGGGCCCTTCCTGTCAGGCACCGCTGGCCCATTGGCAGTGCCGGTTCTGTGTCGAGCAGGGCTTCACGAAGCACTCGGGCCACCATGCCTCCTCCATGACCAGTGGAGTCTGTAATCCACCTGATGGACTGTGGCTTTGCACTTTCCAAGATACAGCAGTGGGCAGGCCACCCACTGTAATGACTTGAGAGACTGTGGCTTTGCACTCCCCAGGATTGAACAGTGGGCAACCCACCCACTGTAGAGACTTGAGAGACAGTGGCTTTGCACTCCCCAGGATTGAACAGTGGGCAACCCACCCACTGTAGAGACTTGAGAGACTGTGGCTTGGCACTCCCCAGGATGGTACAGTGGGCATGGAGGCCCCTCGTGGATCTGGCGTCGTGGACTCATGTGGCTGAGGTGCCCCCCCTTCTCTTCCCCCTGAGGTGCCTGTAGTTCTATCATCTGATGCCCCAGCAGTGTTCTCTCCAATGGTATCTGGTCTCGTGTGTGGGCTTTGCCCATGTGTTTGTGCACATTGGCCCACGAAAGATGGAACTTTGGCAAAATGTGCAGGACTTATAGCCTATGTATATATTTTTGACTATGTACTTTATTTAATATGTATATTTCATCTTTCATCATTCACATTACTTCATTTGAGCTATAATATACTTCTATTTGACTGATCATTTTATTTTGTCTTTGCATTATTCCGGAGGGTTTGGGGGTGTCACTCTGACTTGTTGTTCTGCATTGGTGTGTAGGTATTTGGGGTGGGGGGTGGGTGTATCGCGTATGTGTGTGCTTGTGACCTTTTCTCCTCCCCCCTCCCCTGTGTCGTAGGTGCAGTACTCACTGTTGTCGTCTGCGCCGGCGTTCGTGCTCCTGGTAGAAGAGCAGGTAGACAATAGCTGGTAGGATGTTTAATTCGGGTTCCATGCTGTCCAGATTCCTCGTGGAGTGTATAGAGGTGAGCCTTTTCCCGTTCGTAGTCTGTTTCCGCCATGTTTTTATCGGCGGGGCTCCCGCCCCGGAAAAGGTGGCGGATTGGTGAGTTGTGATAGGGTGGGCGGTACATTGTCTGCCGCCTGCCTGTTGGCGGTGACCGCCGCGCTGTTTGTCTGTCCCGCCGTGGCGGTCGGAGTGTTAAAGTGGCGGGCTGTGTTGGCGGTTCCCGCCAGGGTCAGAATTCCATTTTTTGCACCACCTGCCAGTTGGCGGGTTGGCCGCCGCTTTAACACCGACCGCCAGGGTTGGAATGACCCCCTAAGTGTGTCCATTATTACTTCCCAGCCCTCTGCCACTTTGGGAGGTCTAATCCCTCTTTTGGCCTCACGCTGGAGGATTGTTCCTTCAGTGTTTGCCCATTTAAGTAATTCACTTTTCCATTGAGGCGTTCTGGGTCCCCTAGGATTTTTCCAATTAGATGTGATCTCCCTTTTAGCCAGTGATAAGGCCAAGTCCTGGAATCTGTCCGTGACTTTGTGTTTGGCTGAATGAGTAAAAGCGTTTAAGAGGCAGTTGGCCATGGAGCAGGGCACATCCCTACTCAGAAGACGTGCAAGGGTCTGGCACACCTCCGACCAGAAGGGTTCTAGCAGGGGGCACCCCCAGAACATGTGACTGACCTCCGCACTAATCAACCCACATCTCGGGCAGCACTCTGTTACCTTGCCAAAGTATTTGTTTATGCGTGCTGGGGTCAGGTAAGCTTGGTGCAGCACATATAAATTTATGAGTTTAAATCTAGCATTTCGAGTCACCTTGGGGAGGCTGCTCAGAACGCGCCCCCATTCCTCCTCTGGGATATCTCAGTTGAGGTCTTTCTCCCATGCTTGTTTAAGGGAGACCAGAAGCGTTATACTGTCCATTCGCATCAGTCCATATAGGGTTGAGACTACTTTAGTTTTATCGTTTGAGGAAGTCAAATAGGTGCAAACTGCCTAAGAGGGAGGTTCCATCCCTTTCCCCCACCAGTGCTTACATATGCGGGCTGTTAATGCCCCATATATTAAAAAGTGTCCCGCTGGTAGGCCAAATTCTGTCCTAAGGGTCTCGAAGGACATCAATTTGCTATCTCTAAATAGGGTGCCCAGCGTGCTGATCCCAGCCTCCACCCAATCCCCAAGATTAATCCGAGTGCCCCCATGCGGTATAGCCTGTAAAGACAAAAGGGGCAGATCTGTGGAATAGGGTGTCTCCACTTTGATCCTACGTAGAAAGGTCTTCCAGCACTGAATCAGGATCTTTAACTCGGGAGGATCTTGTTTCTCGTCTCCTGGGGTTCCCAAAATTATCTCAAACAGTCTACTTTCCTGTGGGGTGGACGCCCTCGCATTAATTTTTGCATTTAATCTATCTGATAACCAATGCGCCAACCACTGAAGTTGTGCCGCTAAGTAGTAGGTCTCGAAGTCAGGGACCGCCATGACCCCATCTGTGGACTGTCATTGGAGTTTAGCCAGAGCCACCCTCCTCCGTCCCCCACCCCCCATATGAATAAAATTACCATGGTGTCTAGTTCTTTAAAGATGGCCTTAGGAATCCAAATCGGCAGCACTGTGAAATGGTACAGTGATCTCGGCAGTACAATCATTTTGAGGATCGCTATCCACCCAGCCACCGATAGTGGCAGTGTCTGCCAGAATGTCATACAGGTTTTTTTTTAGCGTATAGTACTTCCAATGTTACCCTCAAGGACATCTAGGGAGTCGTGGTAAATTTTCACCCCTAAATAGGGGAGTCCATTCAGCACCCACCTGACCAATCCGAGGTTCAGAGGTGGTGCCCACTGTCACCTCAATGGGAACAGGCCAGTTTTGTCCCAATTCACTTTTAAGCCTGAATGGCCCTCAAACCGGGAAAGCATTTGCTGCACTAGGGGTAAGTCTCTCTGGGTATCTTCCAGGAATATTAAAAGATCATCTGCATATAGGGCTATACGATGTCTCTCGCCTCCTGCCAGTATACCTGCCCCCCCTTCCTGTCCTAGCTGCAGCAGCTAATGGTTCCATTGCCAGGGCAAACAGGAGAGGAGACAATGGGCAACCCTGCCTCGTTCCGGGCTCAACCCCATAGCTATTGGATATTATGCGTCCTGTGCGCACTCTGGCCGTGGGTTTGGTGTATATTAATTTTACCCATGAGATGTATTCAGGTCCAATTCCGAGTTTGGACATTACTGTGTATAAGAATTCCCAATCTAGGCTATCAAAAGCTTTTTATACGTCTACTGCCAAGACTCCCGAAAATGTGGCAGTGGAGGTCTGGTCTCTCATGATGGCTATTAGTCTACGGATGTTTCCGGCTGTGTTCCGCCCAGATATAAACCCTGCCTGATCTGGATGTATTAAGGAGGACATCAGCGGGAGGAGTCTGGTTGCCAGGATCTTACTGAGGACTTTATAATCGAGGTTCAGCATGGAAAAAGGTCAATAAGCCCCCACCTTTGTTGGGTCTTTGCCTGGTTTGAGAAGAGGAACTATGACTGCCTCGCGGGTGGATTCCGGTAATATGCCCTGTTCCTTGGAGATTTTATATATATTTTCTAACCTCGGGGAAAGTATGTCCGTAAAGGTAGCATAAAATTTGATGGGGAACCCATCTTTTCCTGGCGATTTCCCCCTAGCTAGACCCTTTATGGCCTCCCCAATTTCGGCTAGTGTGATGCTCCCTTCTAATGGCTCTGTAAGCTCAGACACCAAAGGTTTCAGATGTAGTTCAGTTAAGTAGTCTTCAGTGGATTCTCCAACGTAATTGGGTCTTTTCTTGTATAAACCCTCATTAAATGACATAAAATGAGAGTTAATCTGTTCCTCTTCGTATAAATGGATCCCTTGGTCAGTGGTTAAGTCCATAATGGGGGGGATCTGATGGATTGCGATACCACCCAAGCAAGTAATCGGCCTGCTTTGTCCCTCTCTCCATGCACCCGGGTGAGGTAATTTTTATAATCAAAGGCGTTCAATGCAGTGAGTCACCTCGTTCCTAAGGTCCTGCATCGTGTTTTGTAATTGAGGATTCCCAGGTCTGTTTTTCTCAACCTCCCGTAGCTTGTCCTTGGCCCGTTCCGTGTCTCCCAACAGAGTCCTACGCACACCCACCGTCCCCGCTATACATCTCCCTCGCATCACTACCTTGAAGGCATCCCATTCAACCAAGGGGCTAGCAGTGGATGCGTCATGCTCCTCAAAGTACTGTACTACGCTTTGACGCAGCTCGGTTCAGAAGGGAGCATCCTCTAGAAGTTCGGGTTTGAGCCTCCAGGTGGGAACGCAAGGAACCGTGGACCCCTATCTCAAGGTCAGCAAAAGGGGGTTGTGGTCTGAAATTGTGCGGGACAGATATTCTGCGTCGGGTATTTGTGAGTATACATCTGCCAAACAGAGGAATGCGTCTAATCTAACGTGTAGTTCATGTAGGTGGGAGAAGAAAGTGTAATCCCTAACAGTGGGGTGCAATCTACGCCAGGCATCGACTAGGCCCTAATTTGTTTGCCATGCAGTGAATTGTCGAGCGGCTCTCACAAGGGGGGAGTCATGTAGTGGTGGATGTGATCTATCCATATTGGGGTCCCCCACACAATTGAAGTCACTCCCAGTACCACTGAAGATTGTAGATAAGGGGCTAGTAAATTAGTTATTTGTGTAAAAAACTCTCCCTGGTCAGTGTTGGGTGCATATATATTAATCAATGCTAAATCTATGCCCTTTAATCTTCCCCAGACTGCTACGAATCGACCCCCAGGGTCTATAAAGTTGTCCACCATCTGGAAAAGGACTCCAGCTCGGATCCAAATCAGGGTGCCTCTCGAGTATGCAGAATAGGAGGTAAAATATGCCTGGCCGCTCCATATTTTTTGAAGAGCCCTACCCTCCTTCTGTGTTAAATGGGTTTCAACATATGGGTTTCAGCATAGCTATCTGAATTCCCCTTCTCTCTAGATAAGAAAAAACCTTATATCTTTTAACCATCGAGTGCATGCCCCTGATGTTCGACGTGAGGAACTTGTAGGATTTTAGCATTGTTATGTTGGAAATTCCCCCCCCCTCAGTTTCGGGTAAGCCCCGGAAGGTAGAAGCTCTCATATCTTCACATCCTGTTAATAGTTTCAAGGGGTAACTCCTCTTTCTCATTAAGGGTTCTCGGGAACCTTCCACCTTCCTTTTAATGGCGGGATCCCACCATGGAAAGGCTGGTAGAAAGCAAAGTCATGATCCGCATAGCAGTGCCGAACTCAGCACTGACGTGGCTGACCATGACTTTGACCGCCCTCAGCATGCCCCCAAAGTGGTTGGACCGCCAGGAGTGCAGGTGTCTGACTGCCACAGAGAGTTTGGCGATCAGCGGACCGCCAAACTCGAAATGAGGCGCTCAGTCACTATTGATACATTTCGGTTCTTTGTCGATGCTCTAATCAATTAGGAGTCGCAGTATCATCTTAAGAATTTTGGGGGCCCGATAACAGCTTTGAGTTATATCACCCCCTTTCTACTAATGTTAGCACCATAATACCGAACAATAATAACTTAGGTGATAAAGAATAAGTCCCAAAGTCATCTTAAAGATTTTGGGGGCCCCGGAACAACTTTGAATTATTTCACCAACTTTCTACTAATGTTAGCATCATAATACCAAACAATATTAACTTAGACAGTAAAAAATAAGAAAGAGAAATAGACAGAAGTGAGATAGAGAGAGGACCTTGGCAATTGACTACTTCGTCCATGTCTTAAAAAGTCTCTGGTGAGCCCCATAACGTGTTGTGGAGTTTCAGCTTCTGCTATTGGCTGTGAGTCTCGTGCTTTGTTGCACATTCTCCATCATTGAGTGTGAATCTTTTGCCTTGGAGCACAGACTTTCATTGGGTTGGATTCACTTCTCGTAGCACAGTGCCGTACTTTGAGTGGGAACACAGTTTCTCTCATTGAATTAGTGTCATGCACTGGTCTCACTGTATTTGCCTGAGTCCCAAACCTTGATGAAGTGCTAAAATAGTCTTTGTGTCATTGTGAATCTCACTTCTTATAGCACAGTCTCACTCCTGGACATTCTAAATCGACTTTACCAGACTAGTGAATCACAGACTTGGTTTTTCAAGGCCCTTCAAATCTCACTACTGTGCCTATTCTTCTCAAGATTTCTACTGAAGACTTGCTAGGCCACCAGGTGGATAATAGATCTAAAAGCACAATAATGCTTGGACCTCTTTCATTCAGCAACTTCCTTAAATTATCTCTCATTGAGGTTTGCACTGGCTGTACTCCCAGAAAAAGACAAAAAACTTGAATGTGCCTTATCTAGGATATTACATTCAACATATTTTTTAAGTTGGGCGGTAACTACTCTTTCTAGTTGTTTTCCAAATAAAGTAAGAAATCATTTTGCCAAAATGTAGCACTTAGAACAAGTTTCTTAAATAGCATCCTAACTGTTGCTTTTTTTAAGTTGGCGACAATTCCAGTAGCCAACGATTTGTTGATGCCTGTGATAGGAGGCCCTATTACCTGTCTGATATCTTTCAAATGATGTGCCAGACAGATGCCTAGGGGTGAGTCTTGAGGCTTATTATGACCGATCAAACTCAGTAGAAATAGATGAGCTGTCAGTGAGCTTTTTATTGCCTAAATTCAGGAGTTCCATCTCTGCCACACCCTGCTGTAGTGGTTCCTGCAGTTCACAATAAGCTAATTTATCTCATTGTGGACAATAGTCAGTGCTTTGAGGGTGATTCTAGAATGTATTGAGCAGAAAATAGGGTGACTTCAACTCGGAAGTAATGTGAACCCATCTCGGGGTTGCACTAACTACCTAGGCTTCTACACTATGGACAAGTTGGAGATTTATATCCACTGCGCTCTAATTCCCGTATCTTTATCTCTCGAAGGTTCTGTTTTGTCCATTCTTTCACCCTTTATTTCTGATTGCATATCTTTTGCTCCCTCTTTCTTTCTCATTTTCAGCCTTTCACTCTCTCTGGTTCAAAGTTTGATGAGGTAATAGAAGTACTGGTCTTCAAAACTGAGACCTGGAGCTCACCACCTGCAACCACTGGCACACACTAAGAGCTAGAGTGGGAAACAAAGTGAGTGGTGGGAGTTAGTGTGCATCCTCCCAGATAAGCCAGCCTGCTACCACTGACACAACATCACAACTGTGGCATGTTTGAAAAGGTAGAGGCAACATGTAAAGGTTACAAGGGGCCAATGAATTGTAGAAGGGGTTGGTAGGAACAGAATGAAAATAACCTGTGACCAATGACAACATGACGGACACCAGGTGCACGAATAAGAATAGACAGACTACAGGCATTGGGAGTGTCAGATATAACGACGTGAGGCACCGAGTGGCACAGAAAGGGAATGGTACCCTTTGTTCCTGAACTGCAAGGTCGAATGTGTAGCAAACGCAGGGTTCATATTGGGAGAATAGCGAGGACAGGGTAGCACCAATCTTTAACATCCTAAGCAACATGTGCAGAAAAAGGTGGTGCAGATGGTATGGAGTTAATGGGACAGATAAGGAAGGGGGAAGGAGGCACAGAAAAAACATATCTTCCAACAACCAAACCATTTTGGTGCCTGCAGCAAAACAATATGTGACTGATAATGGGGCAGACCGGAATATAGACTGTGGCAAGAGACAACCTGCAGCCTGTGAACTACATGACTGACACTGTGCCCATAACTCCTCAGCAATAAAGGATGAAGGTCTCACTAACGGATTGCACAAAACTTGAGGTTCAAATATGGCTATTTGACAAGCTGAAAGCTCCCGGTGTTTGAACATCTTTGAATTTGTTGGTGGGTTCTGCAACACCAAAGATGTTTCTGGCTTTATCTTCAACAAGTAAGGGTGGCTTTACTTTAATTTCTGCTACCTCCACCCTGTTGTCCTCCTTCTTCCTGAGCAATGAGAATGCTTTAGTCACGTTTTATCATGAGCTGGTTAGCAAAGAAAGTGTGCAAACTAGTTCAGGGCCTCATGGCAATCAAGGGTTACTGGACTCCAAGTCTGCCAGTTATAGGCCCATATTTATAGCGCTGGTGCTGGTTTGCGTCAAAAATATTACCACCGGCTAACGCCATTCCTATGTGCCATGCGGGCGCCTTATTTAAGGAATGACATTAGCCGGCTCTGCGGACTGGTCAGAGTAAAAAAAAATGACTCAAACCAGGCAGCGCCGGTGTAGGGGAAAATGGGGGTTGTGCGTCAAAAAATGGTGCAAGTCAGGTTTGAGGCAAAAATCATGCCTCAAACCGGACTTGCGCCATTTTTTGACGCACAACCCCCATTGAAATGACTCCTGTCTTAGCAAAGACAGGAGTCATGCCCCCTTGCCCAATGGCCATGCCCAGGGGACTTCTGTCCCCTGGGCATGGTCATTGGACACAGTGGCATGTAGGGGGGGCCCAAATTAGGCTCCCCTATGCCACTAAAAAAAAATAAAAAAAAATACTTACCTCTATTTACCTGTACTTACCTGGGATGGGTCCCCCCATCCATGGGTGTCCTCCAGGGGTGGGCGAGGGTGGCAGGAGGTGTCCCTGGGGGCAGGGATGGGCACCTCTGGACTCCTTCCATGGTCAGAGACCATGGAAGTGAGCCCACAGGTCCCTTAACACCTGCCCTGACCCAGGCGTTAAAAAACAGCGCACATCAGGCTGTGCACAGTTTTTTAAGGCCCGCCCCCCTCCTGTGCGTCAAAATGGCGCTAGAGTATAAATAAGGCGCACAGGCCTTAAAGTCATTTTTTGGGCAGGAACGCCTACCTTGCTTGTCATTAACGCAAGGCAGTTTCCCGCATCCAAAAAACGACGCAGACGGAGGAATTTTGAAGTCCGTGGGCTCGTGCGTCAGAGTTTAAATATGGTGCACGGTTTGCGCCGAATGTGCATCAAAATTTTTTACGCACATTCGGCGCAAACAGAGTATAAATATCCCTCTTAGTCTTTTACCTCTGGTGCCTTTGCCCTCCTAACTACTGGACCCAAAACACAGCACCAAGTGCACCCCTTTAGCACTTGATGCAGAAGAGACAACGAGGCATGGTGGTACAAGTTTACTCAGGGAGGTTTTGTGGATAGCCAGCTCAGAACTCAACAGATTCAGTACCAACACTCAGTAACACTGCCAATCCAGCTGGGGATTTTACTTTAGAAAGGAAAAGTACTTTATTTTATACATGAAGATAATTCAAAATGTTGGGCTACAATAGTATTGAAATTACAGCACTCAGATGGTCATTGACTTTTGGCACACGCATTACCCAAAATGGCCAGAATTCTGCCCAATATCTGACTGCCACGAAATGACAGAATGAAGATTAGAGGTTGTAATGCCTTTGTCAACATCAGGTTAGCTCACTTAAAATACGGTTCTACTAAAGAGCAGATCTTAACCTTCTAGCAAGCTAGCAAATCTTTTAAGGGTTATTTTATCACTGTGCAAAAGCACTGGTTTAGACTTCCCTTATACACGGGTAAAATCACATCGTTCAGGGTATTTTAAATGTTAAATACTCTATCACACAAATCACTCAGTAGTGGTATAAAGCAATTTTTATTTTTATTACATCTTTAAATAACATTTATTCAAACCTTAATACAACACTTTAGCTTGACCGAAGAGTTATCTCATCAAGTGTACAGCAATAACTCTTCATCATTGAACTTTGTCTATAAAATATCACAAATCACAATGAACAAGTACTATCAGGATCGTATATAGAAGTGTGTTTACCAATCCAGGAACATGTGACAAAAACAAATACTCAACAAGAGCAAACATTGTAACTTCTATAATTTTACATGGTATTAGGCTTCCTTACTCAACAAACTAAGTTATCTGTTCAAAAACAATACTAAAATTAGGTTTTAATTAATTCCCAATTATTCGTAAGCAGTGAACAATTCATTAGAAGCAAACAAAATTAACATTTATCCAAGGCACCGCGGTGTATTCATGCACATGAAATATCTAGCTTTTAATGCATTTCTGCATCTGATAAAGTAGTTAGGACAGCTTGTTAATTCGTAAAGTGTGTTTTGTAAATACGGTGCACGGGAACATTTAGCACTAATGAATCATACATAATGTTTAGAGGGCTATAGCTACAATGAATAACTTTTTTGCTTAGATTCATATAGCACCAGTGAATGAGTTAATTGTAAAAGAGTGCAGTATACTTAGAAGTAGCATGAAGGAATATGTATAGAATTTAGAATAGTCTTACATCAGTGGGTGGGATGTATTATCTAATAAATATAGAGCATAGAATTGAGTAGTACTATCAACAAATTAATTTAATGTCAATGACGAAATGTAGTGTCTAGGGCACCACTAGTAATGGTAAAATGTACTTAGAAAAGAAAGTCAGCTAGTAAAATGCAGTGCTGAGCAAATAGTATAGTCTGCTATTAAAATGTAATGCCAAACCAAATGAACTGTGATCAGAGGATTATAGCGTATGTGAGTACAGCGTAATGTCTGTCAAACTATGTTTTGGCAATTTAGATTCTCTAGTATTGTTAACACAGCACATTTGGATTTTTGTGAATGATTTTGAAAGGTTTAGTTTTCTACAGTTGAGTCACCAGTTAAGATTTATGACCGGTAAATCAAAATTAGACTTTGTTTTAATGCTGTTGGCAAGTTTTAATAAAATCAGTGTCCTGAATCAGGAAAACGTTTGGAGAAGTTTTCAATTGATTCTCCTGTCTTGTTGCCATGATGGGGAATGAACCTACTCATATGGCTATAATGTCCTCAGTTTTTTTGACTAGGAATAAGAACATTACTCACTCAAGGTTCAGCCCTTATGCACAATTATCAGTTGTTGCTAACATTCCTTTTAACTTGCTTATCGTGGCTTTAGTATGTAGATAGTAAAATCAGCGGAGACTAGTGGTGTTGATGTATGGACAGTGAAATGGACAGGAGAGGTTCAAGGAATGGTTATGACACATAAGTGGTGAAATGAGTGGGGTTCATGGTTTTGGATTACCATCTGTGAAATGATTGGGGTGAGTGGTTTTTATTGGGGCTTTAACAGGGGGCAGGGCTATTTGATGTGTCCAAATTCCTTTTCACTAATGATAGTCACTGAATCATTTCTCATCAGAGACTTCTAGGTTCCGAAATTCGAAGTACCTGGATGGATGTGGAGAGCTTGCTTAGGGTTGGGGGTTTGCTGAATGTAAAGAGAGCCCTATATTTCCAGTGGTAAACAGGGATAGTTCAATAGTTTGTGTCCAACTTTCTTCTACTGCTTCTACAGGAATGGTCAAGTGGTTTTACTCAAGCCCATTTATTGTGTTTTCTATCCTTCTGCTCTGCCTGGTTTTACATCTACATACTGATGTCATTGTCTGTATTTCCAATGTGTTCTTGGTATAGATATTTATACTTTGTTTGAAAGTGTCCTTGACCAAGACAGAAGATGGATGTTTCTTATGGTCATTGTGATGAATGCTTAGGCATAGGACAAGGTGTTAACTTCCACACCTTCCATTTCTGGTGATCTAATTTTCTTCTCCATATTTCATGACACACATCTATGGTTTCATACAGGATTTCTGTCAGCTGCCAAGGACGAGTTCCTGACTGTGTCAGGTGTAAGGTCCTGGTAACATTCCTACTAAGCACTTTGAGATAAAGAGAGTTATTACAGATTAAGCTACAGAAATATTCACATTTTATATTTGAGGAGGCTGTTGTTTTGGAGATCTAAACATCTTGTAGTGATGGTGTAAGGTAAGCTAGACACATTTCATAATATATGTCTTTTACCGAAAAGATAATTGATGCCCTTGACTACTTTGTCAGCACCTCACAACTTAAGTAAATATGAACCTTTGATTATGGGGTTCATTAATTTGTTGCTGCACATGTAGAATCAGGGCATCGTTCTCTGTAACTGATAACTAGCTGGGTCTTAGTTTATGCTGAACTAACAGTTCAAAAACATAAGATGCCAGTGGGAAATTGTGTAGAAAACGAAATATTGACAAAAATTGCATCACTGCCCAGGAACTACAGCCTTTTATAAAAATGACTCTTTAAGTCTTACAGGCTGATCCAGTGATTTCAACACATGACATTCTTTTGCACTACTCCTCATCCGTTGTCAGTGCTACACACATGATCAGACTTGGCTGAAAACGCCTACAACTGTCATGAAAACATCATAAAAACGTTTTCCTTCACTACAGGGATGTATTCACAGTTACAGTGGGTAATAATAATAAATCCAGGACTTGTAAAGCATGACAGATCACCCATGAGGTTCTCAAGGCACTGAGTTTGTAGCCATGGGGAGATTAAATGAGTTACCCAGAATCACAGGATGTTGACCTGAGGCCAAGACTCAACTCTTGTTCCTCCAGCTCTGAAGTCCCGAGCTCAGGCCATTACCCCACACATGTTCATCCACTGTATATATACCTGCTGCAGCCCGTGGCATCAAATTTCATGTCTCACAAAGGGGAGAAGAAACACCCTCACCACTGCGTTTAATAGATTTACATGAGATAGTCAATTCCTAAGGTAAATCCTGGTGGCGGATAATAAGTGACAGAAAACAAATGCGGCTTGATGGGGCATTGAGCTTTATACCTAGGTTTCCACCAAATCATCCTTCGTGGGGCTGGATTTAAGAAATGCTGAAATTCTATATTACTTTTATCTGCAGACAACCTGAGGTGACCATAGCTTTGTTATTTGGTATGTTATTTGACATTCTCAAATGTTTTCTACTCAGTGGCTGAGACACACGTCAGTATAACAAGTTAATGATTACCATTTCAAGAGCCAGATTGAGGAGCTCTGTGAAAGATTAGTAGGGAGAGATTGGAGCAAGAGCAAGAGTAAGCAGAGCTCCAAAGTTTATGAGCTACATTCAACTAGAATAGGCTTATTAAACCTATGCACAGTGATGAGCAAGGCATTACAGGCTCTAAAATGGTGTGAAATGTGAACAGTATGTAAATGCAGGTTGTTCTCCAGTATACCATGTAAAGAAGATCAAGTTGCAAGACTACTGTGACCAAAATGTTGAGGAAGGATGTCTATGTAGATAAGTGCAGGTATATTATTCTTAACATCTATGTACCTTGAAGATAAACATATATTTTCAAGGTAAATATGTGGAATTAAACATAGAAAATGTATACTTCCCTATATATACTTAACTGTCAATAGTTTGGTCCTTGATATTTTGGTCATGATATTCTTGTAGCTTAATACTCAGTACACGCTGTTCTTTACCTGTACCACAAATGAAGCCTTTTCTCAATGAAGGTGGGTACATGGCCATAGGTTGATTGTTAAATAGTACAAAAAAGTTTAAAATATAAACAGGTCTCGATGAGAAGTCAGTGAGGTTAGCCATTGCTTAAAAGTGTGATAGCAATATGCAGGTGGACTTTGATCATGTCAAAATGGTGAAAAGCTATTTAGGTGACCCTAAGAATAGGGAGTTTGCATAGACTAGGCAATCATATTAGAAATTGTAACCCTTTTGCCCTGTTCATTCAGGAATAGCATCTCCTTCGTCAGTTGACGTGAGTGGAAGAAAGATGACACAGTGTAGGGATGGTGTGTAGTTATAATGTAATGGAAGGTCATATAGAATAGTGGGCAGTGAGGTTTCTAGGTTTCCTGCGTGGAACTCTGGGTGGGTTATGGTGGTTGGCAGTTGCAGCCTGGACTTCATACTGACAGGACTAAACTCACGTCTCTCACACCATGCCGTCTGCTCCTTTTCAGTGGTGACGAGTGTTTAAAGGTTATGTTAGCAGCAACGATCCTTACTGACATGTCTCTTCTCAAGAGGATTTGAGAGGGACCTTGATTTAGCACTTCCAAAGTGTTGAAGGCCGCGTTGCTGTAGCTCAGGTGGGTGCATGTTATTGTCTCCTATCAGCTCACTATTAGTATGTGCAAGCAATCTAGGAAGTAGTGGCAAAGTTTTAAATAAGGCACTCTACCTGCTTAAAAAATCCTTGTGTGCGATCAGCAGAGAAGTTCCTCATATGTATGTCCAGCGGCCATTTTATGTGTTGAGAAGCAAACCAAGTGAATGAACTGCCTGGCTGAGTTCAGAGCAAGGTCCAGCTGCCATTTTAAAAGGTTGCAAGCCTTCCCAAAGTGTGCACCACCACCTAAAGAAACAACCCTCTGCGCACGTCTGGCGGCCATTTTGTTATATTGAGAAATAATGTGAAATTCAATGAATATCACTGGGCATGTCTGGTAGCCATTTTAAGAGGTTGGGAATTTTCTCAAAGTATGATCTATTAACTTTAGAAATACACGCTATGCACATGCAACCCAGCAGCCATATTGGATTGGGCTCATTTTATCATTTAAGCCTGCACTATTCATCTGTGACAGGCACAACAAATGTTGCCCTACCAAAATAAACTGTGACAAATGTTGCCCTAACAAAATAAACTGTGACAATATACAGATTATCTTGAACAATATATTTAATATTATTATAATCTTCTACAAAAACATTTCTATGTTGTCAACAGTTCATTAAAAAAAGAGTAGTTCATTCCTAAGACAATCTCAGCTGTGCCGGAATCTCACACACGCAAGTCACCTCATGGATAGAGTACTTGCACCTGCATCATTTTTGGAACACCTCCTGCAAACTGGCAATTGTAGAAGGAGACATTTCAGGCCTTTTTAGACGCAATAGTGGGTGACACTTTTACGTCAAAAATGAAAAAAGCACTATTGATATAGGTGCAGAGGGCAGAAACATGAGGAAAATATTACCTCCAGAAATAGTGTTTTTACAGTAAGAAGTAAAGAAAATGAATCCACAAAAGTGATAGATGAATATACATCCATAATTAGCCCATTGAATAACAGATATATTTCAAAGAAACTCATTTTTTTTAGAAAGACATAAATTCCTTTAACGCTCCCAGATTCCAGGAATGTCAATAGATAATTTTGTGGCAGCGCTCAGAACGCTTGCATCTATCGTGAATTCAGAGATGAAATTATCCAAGATCAATTAATTGAAAGAACGAGCGACAAAAAGGTTCAAGAAAAACATTTAGCTCTATAGGGCCTGGTTTTGGAAACTGTTTTTAAGTTAACTATGAGTATAGAACATTCACAACATTGATTGCAAGAAATGAAGGAAGGTGTAAAGTCTGCTGAAGTGAAACAAATGAGAATGAAACTGAATGTAAAACCAACCGCAAAAGAAAGTAACATCAGTGTGCATCATGATTCTGATGTCTTCCATTCAGAAATAAGAGTGGAAAATATGATGTATTGTGCTTTTGCTGTGGCAACAGATTACACCTTGGCACTGCTAAATTTTGTGCAGCAGTCAACCAAAAGTGTTTGAAGTGTGGCAAGAATGGGCACTTTTCATGTGTATGTATTGCAAGTTCAAGTCAAAGAAATACTACTTTGCAAACAGTCAAGAGATTTGAAGAGGAATATACTGAATCCAATGAAGAAGAAAATCTAATTCTAATGGTATTGTCAGGAGGTCAAGGTTGGAGTAGGACCGTGGAAATTCCGTGATTGGGGGAATTACATAGAAAGAAACCTCCATCTTGTGCAATATCTGTGAATAACAGAGATGCAATTTGTTTTAGCAGGCCCTGGTTCTCCCTTCACTTTAATGAATATGAAGGATTTTAGAGATATGGGCAATTTGATTTGCATGAATCTTGCATAAAAATCTTTGCATACGGAGGGAAAAGAGTGAATGTACTGGGTAAATTTTGAGCTAATTTACATTTTGACGGAAAATGTTCAGTGGGACCAGAATATATTGTGAAAGATGGAGTTAATTTGTTAGGTTGGCATGAGCAAAGAGAATTGTGGATCATTTTATATTCCATTCATCCTGGCATGGTATTATCCAAACAAAATGTAAACAGATTGTTTGACATGCAGGTATCGCCCAGTTTTCAGAGCACATGCCAGCTCAAACATATGCCAGCCGATGATTGGATCAATAATTATCCTGAGGATAAAATTAAAACAAGGTACCAAAGCAGTGGCCATAAAGTATTCAAGAATGAAATTGAGAATTGGAAAAATTGTGTTCATTAGGCATAATTGAGCCAATTGAGGGGTTGGAATGGTTAGCCCTCATAGTGCTAGCACAAAAGGCAGATACGTCCTTGAGACTTTGTGTGGATTTGAGAGATTTAAATGCTAACATTTGGGTAAATTGTCAACCACTACCCATTGTTAACGAGATGCTGGCAACTTTGGGTGGTGCAAAATGTGTCACTTCCCTTGATGTATCCTCAGCCTACCGTCAAACAGAGTTGAGCCAAAGTTATAGACATTATACATAATTTGTCACTCCTGAAGGGGCATATAGGTACATCTGAATGCCCTTTGGCTTGGCATCTGCATTTGCAGTATTCCAATGATTAATGAATAAACTATTTGATGGGAAAAGGGGATAATTTATTTCTAAGATGACGTTTTAATATTTGGGGAAACTGTAAAGGTACACAATGAAAGGGTGAAAAGTGTTTTAGGGGTCATAAACTCAAGTGATTTGACATTGAAGAAAGACAAATACGAATTCTTACAAAAAGGTGTGGATGACTTGGGACATCATGTGTCATAAAAAGGAGTGGAACTCAAAATGAAAATTTTAAACGCCATTGAAAGTGTACCAAAGTCAAATAAAGACCAACTTCAGTCATTCCTTGGTCTAGTGAAATACTATTCAAAATCTGTTCATGAATTTTCAGAAACAATAGCATGTTTACACGATCTTCTGAAGAAAAATGACAACTTTTGGTAAAACAATGAATGTAATAAGAGTTTTGAATCAATCAAAAAAACATTGTTTAGACACAGCCCCTCAAAGCTTTTGATATAAATGATTTATATATAAATTCCACTGATGCTAGAAACATTGGACTCAGACCTGTGCTTATGCAACAAAGGGGTGACAAAACGGAGGAAACCATTGCATTTGCATAGAGAATTTTGAAGGGAGCTGAATCTACATATTCTACTATAGAAAGGTTTTTTTAGCCATGTGGTGGGGAGTACAGCACTTTTAAAACTACTTGTAGGGAAAGGAATTTATTCTCAGAACAGACCACAAACCTCTGGTGAACCTTTTCACCACAAATGGTAGGGCAGAGCTACCCCTTGCATCGCCAAATGGCAATACAAATTACAAAAATGTAATCACAAATTTGAGTATGTACCAGGTGGGAAGAATAGGTAGCTGATTGTCTTTCAAGATGGCCTTGTAAGAGAGTGCGGAAGATGTAGTAGATGATTTAGAAATGGTGTGTGCTGTGAATTCAATTAATGAAGTTATGAGGAGGGCTATGTCTGAGCAAGAATGGATAGAAGCAGTGTTGAATGACGAGGAGTTGCAGGATGCAAATCATTTTGTGGTGAAAGGATGCCCCACTAAAAATATCCCAGAAGCATTAACTCCCTACAGAAGAGTAGTGGAGGAATTGTCCATTGTTGGGGACATCATGCGTAGAAGTGGATAATTGATTGTTCCAAGAAGTCTGCGTAAATGAGTACTAGATTTGGCCATGAAGGGCATCTTGGAATTCGAGCTATGAAGCAAAGAGTGAGAGAAGATTTTTGGTGGCCTGGGGTGGACAAGGTAATTGAACACTATGTCCGTGATTGTTGCATGTGTGTTCTCAGTGACAAAGCACAAGCGACATATCCCTCTCCAGTGAATCCCATTGTGGTTAAAAATGTGCCATGGAATAAGGTAGCATTCGATGTGTCTGGACTTTCGGTCTTATTGGAAGTATGCAGAAATATGCCCTAGTCATGGCAGACTATATGACCAAATGGCCTGAAATAAAATTTGTAGATAATGGGAATTCTGATTCTGTCATAAGGGTTTCCCCGAAGAGATAGTAACTGATAATGGTACCCTACTACTGTCAAGAGAGATGGAAAGTTTTCTAGCTAGTTCAGCTGTAAAACACATCTTAACTTCACTGTATCATTCCGTAGCAATGGCCTAGTAGAAAGATTAAACTGTGTTGTCAAGGACACTCTACAGCTTGGTCTTATCAATGGATTACATTGGAAACAACCAATTGAGGATTTGTTATGGGAACTACTCCCCATATAAGTACTGGGATATTCCTTTTTACATTGTTGAGAGGATGAGTTGCAGGATCCAAATTGAACAAGGAATGGATGCTAGAAAGAGTGTGGACACAGCAAAAATGGCAAGTGTGGTGGATATGAGGTCCGCTGTACAAAGGAAAGACATTACCAAAAAGGATCAACACAGGAGTTTAGCTGTTCAGGAAGGAAATAGTGTGAGCGTTAAGAAACCAGGTTTCATCCTCAAGGGCTAATCTCGTCTTTATTCCCACACCTGTGTAAGAGAAGTTAAAGACCATGTGTGGGTGTTAAAAAATGGAAAAACACGGAACAAGTCATTCCGTTCAAAAGCGCCAGATTCCAAGACTTACTATGTGGGCAGGAAAATGGGAATACAAACAGATGAATGTTCCACGGAGGAATGAGATAGAAGAAGAGTTTCATATAAGAAAAAGGCACGTCCTGCAAAATGTAGGGATTACAGCATGTACTTGCTTTATTATGTTTTGTAAATATAGAGAAGTACTTTAGATGGAAGTAGCCTCCAACTTTTAGGCAATGTATCTATCCTATGGGATACTTAACTTATTTTATTCTTGATCATATCATTATTTTATTGTTATTGTTTTATTTTAATTAATTGTGAAGAAAGGGGGTTATGTAGGGATGGCAGGTAGTTATATTGGAGTTATAATGTAATGGAGGGTGATATAGAATAGTGAGCAATGAGGGTTCTAAGTTCTCTACGTAGAACTCTTGGTTCTTTTCATGCAGCCACAAAGGTATGAAGCAAGAAGTCCTGGTCTGACTGGTATCAGCCACCTCAGCCACCACACGCATCTTTGTTTTACACACTTTTCATTTCAACCAATTATGACTCATCTGCTCTGTGCCCTGCCTTAAACAAAATTGGAAAGATGTAGTCAATGACACCTCACCATCCAAAATGATGATAAATTGGGTGTGATCAGCATGCATACATAAAAAGAGGCCAGGAGAGCCATCAAACATATCCAAAGGCTTAATGTAAATGTTGAAAAAGATAGGGTGACAAGGCCAGGTCCAGAGGGAAAACACAGTTTAACAGCAGATGAGAGGAAGTTTAATTGATTGAATGACAATGATTGTATGACCTAAACAAGTCCTAACAGCCTCTAGTTGGCTAAGTGGGATGGAGTGATCAACAGTGTGAAAAGCTGCTAATAAGAGATTCACGGCACTGACATCTGCATCCATCATGAGATCATTCTGGACTCATAGAAGAATTTGCTTGGCCCCATAGCCAGACACGAGCCACAACTTATGGATATTGTGTCTAGTTTCTAGATTCATGGGTAGTAGTTAGTTGTGTAGCCACATGAACTATAATAATTTGGCTGCAACTGGCATCAAAGATAAGGGGTAACAATCATACAGCTCTAAGCCTTTTCATTAGAGTTGGATACATTTTTAATGCAGCGTATGTAGGCAGGCAAAAGCAGATAGTTTCACACTTTGTGTAAATGTATGAAGTCCCCCATGTTTGCCTGTCATGAGGTAGTTAAACAGTGCCATACCCTTGCAGTTTTATGTCCCATTCACAAGACTGCACCTCAGGCAGCAGGGTGTTGTTGTGGTGTGCTTGACCTTCCCAATCTTGGGGGTATTTTGAAGTTCCCTAAGGGACTTACAAGATCCCAGAAATCCTCTGCTGAGGCTTCTGTGATTGGTGATTGGAACGGTAGTGCAGTGTGGACAAGGTAAGTGGCTGCTGTGCCACCTCTGTTCAGAGCAGTGTGCCCTTTTTATGAATTTAAAAGAAAGTTTTACTAGCTCCGGGCTTAGCAAACCTCTGAAACCCTTTTTTAAACTGCATAAAGTTGCAAGCTGGCAGGGTAACAACTAGTTAACATATCCCTTCTGTAAGGACGGCCCAGGTTAGTTTTACCACACCTTGAAGAATGAACAAATTAAGTAGGTGTTTCAAAAGGTCAATGACCAGAACACTGGTATCCTTAAAGATGGAAATTGGACAAGGATCTGTGGGAGCATCAGATTTTAGCTTTCTTAACTCTCTGAACATCCGCAGGGTGAGGAAAGAGAAGGCTTTAGATCCGCCCATGGGCAAAGAGTAAATAGAATGATCTGGGGAACATATGTATCTTTGAGACAACTGCAAGTTTTTTTTCACAGAAAAAAATGGACTGAGCAAGTTACAGAAATCCTTTGATCGCACTTAATTTGTTAACCAAAGGCATTTTCTGGAAAGTAATTATTTGCTTGAGAAATCCTAGTACTGTATTAATCCCTATGATATTATCTGCGCATATTTCATATGTGTGGAGTGCTTGTTAATAAAGCAAGCTTATGAGAGGGTCACAGTTCCTTTGTCACAGCGTTCTGCTTGGCAGACTTTAGTTTCAGAATTGGCTAGTTGAGCATTAAACCACGGGCATGCTTGGTGGTGTAATTGGGTCTGGTGCAGTCACAGTACTGGCTCCCGAAGACGCCTAGAAGGCGCGTGTGGGGAAATGAATACCGGGGCACCTTCTACAGCCACGTGGGTCTGATGTCATCAAGCTCAGCATGCCTTTTATTAACTCCCCAGTTTGCCCTGGTATAGACCATCTGATAAAATGTACACACGGGGCCAACAGTAGACCACCCAGTGACAACATTGCTTTTGGTATACTGCAGGTGAGTCGAAATTTGGTTTTCATCTGAACAGATGGCACGGCATAAGAGAATATCATAAATAAAATATTGTATGATGGAAATATTGTACCCTGAATATCGTTTACAAATAAATCGCCCATTGCAATAAATGATAGAACACTTACACTGAATGGGCCAATGTTTTTATAAACGATATTTAGGGCACAACATTTCTGCCAAACTATATTTTTGCTGACGATGCACTTGCATACAACCAGTGATATACTGTTAGTTGCCTGAGCAATCCTGTCACTGAAAGATGTATGAAGGTCTTTAGGGGAAGCATCTTGTTATTTATATAATACAAAGGTCAGTCACATTTTAGACCAATTACAATAACTACATGGTGTCTTCTTCCATTCCAAAGTGGTGTAAGAATGTCCCACTCACACACCAGACAGCTATGTTAGATATAAGACCCTCATAAGTCTATGGGTAATTCAGGGCTTGCCAGTTGCTGTGACTGTTATTCCACTGTAGCTTATTAGAGCCAATTAAAAACTCACGCTGGCTGGTGGGATGCTGGGCGAAAGTGGAGTTGCAGCAGATGCAAAATTCAAGGTAGAGGGGTAGCATAACTGAGAAGGAAGCAGGTCACTAACAAACAGGGCCGGATTGGGAAGTTGGGCATTGGGCGACAGGCCGGTGTCTCAGGATTACCAGTGGGTAGTTTCTTAGGGCCTCTATAAACCAGCCCAAGTAACTTGCTTTCTTCTCCTCCCCACCAGGCCACCTTAATGAGGCACAAGTATCATGCACACTCTCCTGCCATGCTGTAAATTGAGGCTGAGGGCCAGGTGTTGCTTTAGCCTTTGGAGCAGTCTCACAATGGGCCCCCTGCTTCGCATGGTCTGCCCTGCCTGAAGCTGTGACATTTCCCACCAGGCCATCACATTAAATAAGGCCCTGGTCGGTGTAGAGAGAATCGACGTATGCAGGGGCCTTGTGGGGGGGGAGGGGGTGAGGGGGCAGGTGATTGTGTGCCTTTGGACCATTGTAGCCTAAGCCCCCAAGGAGCAGTAACATTGTGCTTTTTGACACCTCCCTTGCCAGGTCATTGTCCAGAGGCTAAACTGGGCTGGGAAGGGGGTGAGTAAGAGAAGTGGTCATAGTAGGGGCCAGGTGTTGTCACCTCAGCCTAAGTGTCTTTTAAGCCTTGTTGGGGAGAAGGATACATACATTTGGATGTAGCACTGTGGTCAGAGTGGCAGATGTCGGAACTAGGTTTGAGTCCCAACGTCAGTTCAACATACTGTGATTCTATGCAAATCACTTAATTGCCATACCTAAACTAAAACTTAATTTGATCTTGTGTAATGTAAATGGTGTTCATGTACATTGCTCCAGGTCCTTTGGCCTGAGTTCACACTATATAAAAATAAAAAATAAAAAAATAACTGGCTAGTACCATTGAGACTAGCCAGATGGTGACCCATGAAAGGGACGATCAGGGAACATGGGCCACTTTTTTTGGAGTACCCAGGCCTAATCCTGATCCCAATCCGACCCTGCTAGCAAATAGATGTAGGTCGAGTAGTAGCAAGGCCACCATGCTTTAGACCATCATGCTTCACATGATGGTCTTGCATGCATAAGGCACTGCTAACCTTGGTGATGGACATACAAGTCTAAGTTCGATGGCCGGTCTGACACCATTTTCAGGCTGCATTAAGACCACCCACTTCGCATTTTGGTGGTCATTACAACCCTGGCGGTGGGTGTTAAAGCGGCGCTAAGACCGCCAAGAGGCCAGCGGTAAAAAATTCTCAATTATGACAGTGGCGGAAACCGCCAACAAAGACAGCCACTTTAACACTCCGACCGCCACGGTGGTACAAACAAACAGCGCGGCGGTCACCGCCAACAGACAGGCGGGAGACAATGTACCGCCCACACTATTATGACAGGCCAATCCGCCACCTTTTCCGGGGCGGATTCACCGCGGATAAAAACACGGCGGAAACAGGAATCCCGAAGGGAAAACGCTCGCCTCTACACACCCCACGAGGAACGAGGACGCCATGGACCCGGAACTCCAAATTCTACCTGCAATAGTCTTCCTGCTCCTCTACAAGGAGCACGAACGCCGGCGGCGAAGACCACGGTGAGTACTGCACCTATGACAAAGGGGAGAGGGGAGGCAAAAAACAGGGACACACACACGCAACACCCCCACCCTCACCCACTACAACACACACACTAATGCATATCAATACATCACAGTTACACCCCCCAACCCCCTGGAAGAATGCAAGGACAATAGAAAATTAGAGTAACCATTGTAATATATTAAAAGAAGGTTGGCAGAAATATATAAATACACCATGTACATAATATATACCAAGCATAGTAGTCCAGGAAGTGCTCTAAGAAAGTCCGTGGAACACTGGGACCACACGGTATGGGCGAGGCCCACACAAGATCCCCGACCTGGGCTTGTGCTGGAGGTGGGCTCCTGGGCATCGGGGATGATGGAGGTCTTCTCCGCCGTGCTGCTCTTCCCAGACTTGCTGGGTTTCTTGTGGCCCTTCCCCACCTTGGAAGGTGTCACTGCTGACTCCACACTCCCACCGGGACCCCTGGGAGCGGCTTTGGTGGCTGGAGTCTTCCCCCTCTCCCACCGGGCACTGGCCAACTTCTGATGCTTCACAGGTGGGGGACTGTCTGTGCTGTAGCTCCGTGCCACACTGGCTGCCCTGGTGGCCGGTGCACTCCAGATTCCGGTGGCTACAGGCACCACTGGTCCCGTAGATGTTGTGGCTGAGGTGCTAGTTCGGGACCTCAAAGACAGACGGGGTGGGGGAGGTGTGGGAAAGAGGTCAAGGGTGGACAGGAAATGTTTTTTGGACACACTGGGACGGGTAGCTGGAGGGGGGTTGGGAGTGGAGGAAGAGGTGGTGGTTGTAGGAGGTGTACGTTTGGTGACTTTGGGTGAAGGTGCATGTGCTGGAGGCTGTCGTTAGGTGGATGGCTGTTGGGTGGGTGTGTGCCTGCATTTGTGTATCTTGGGAGGGGGCGTCACAGACGCACTGGGAGAGGACACAGGGGACGTGTGAATGGTAGTGGGGGTGGTGACTGCACGTGAGCGGGTGTGGTGGTGGGTGTGCTGGAGAGGGACGTAGTGGCTGTAGAGGTAGTGCATGCAGGTGTGAGTGTAGACGAGACTGGGAGGGAGGAGGGAGATGAGGAGGAGGGGGAGGCAGTGGATGTTGGTGTGTCTGCATGTGTGTGATGCTTGCGTGAGTGCCTGTGGGATGTGTGGTGCTTATGTTTGCCAGAGCTTCCCTTGTGTGTTGACGTGTGTGCATGCTGGTCTGTAGGTGTGCTTGGGATAGGCTGAGGTACAGGGGATTGGGTCGGGGTGGAGGAAGTTGGAGGGGGAGGCTAGAGACGGGGACAATGGCTGCCATCAGTGCTGAGGCCAGAGTCTGAAAAGCTCGCTGAAGGGCCGCCTGACCAGAATGAATGCCCTCCAGGAATTCATTTGTTTGTTGCAACTGCCTCTCTACACCCTGGATGGCATTCAAAATGGTAGACTGCCCAACAGTGAGAGACCTGAGGAGGTCAATGGACTGCTCACTGAGGGCAGCAGGGGTGACTGGGGCAGGGGCTGAGGTGCCTGGGGCGAAGGTGATGCCTACCCTCCTGGGTGAGCGGGCACGGGGCAAAGGCTGAGGGGCTGCTGGGAGCGCGGTGCTGGTAGGGGGGGGTGGCGGCTGTACCTATAGATGTGGGGGGCACAGATATTGCCGCCACCACCAGGGAGCTCCCATCAGAGGACGAGTCCGTGTCACTGGTGTCAGCTCCTGTCCCCGCCGTGGAGCTCCCCTCGCCCTCCGTCCCACTGGTGAACTCTGAGTCCGTAGTCTCGCCCTCCAGGGCCATGTGGGATGCAGCTCCCTCGTGCTCCGGTGCCACTGCTCCTCCGTTTGATGATGCTAATGCACACAAGAACAGGAAGACCACAAAAAGTGGGAGGGAGAACGACAGAAGACAGACATGTTGAGTGCATGCATTACCGCTACCGTTGGCGGACACGACAGACACAGGAGCCCCCTGCACTACGCTGTGCTCTGGGGGTCTACTGTTCCTGGGAAATGGCCTACAAGGCTATGGACGACATATGCACACGTAGATGACACAGGGGCATGACTAGGTGTACTTGCCACTCTACAGAGGTGGGGTGGGGTGCCACATGGCCTGCCTTACAGAGGGGCCTTGCCTACGGAACTCGCCCTGGCCTAGGGAAACCCACAGCCCAATTCCCCCACCCAGAGACCTCCACTGCGTGCAAAGTCAGCAGAATGAGAGCATACTCACCCCCTTGTGGCTGCTGTGATGCACTCAAGCGCTCATCCAACTCCGGGTAGGCCACCGACAGGATCCTGAACACCAGGAGGGTAATGGTGCGACGGGCACCCCTCCCACATTGGGAGGCCATCCCCAGCTGAGCCTCCGGTATCTTCTTGCTCCAGCGGCGAATGTCCTCCCATCTTTTCTGGCAGTGGGTGCTCCGTCTGTGGTAGACCACCAGGGTCCGGACGTCCTTGGCGATGTCATGCCAAATATCTTTTTTTCTGGTGGGCGCTGACCTGCATGAAATGTAAAGGGGAAAAAGAGAAGTTATTACCAACTGCACCATCAAACTGATTGGCCCCCATCCCTACCCTTACCATGTGGCACATGCATTCACCGTCTTCCATGCACGCAGCACTCTTCCCCTTCCTTCTTACATCCAGCCCTCTCCACACAGGCATAGCCCATACAACATGCTCCCTGTGTACTTACCTGTTTGTCTGGAGGACCGTAGAGTAGCGTGTACTGGGAGGACCCCATCCACGAGCTTCTCCAACTCCTCCGATGTAAAGTCAGGGGCCCTTTCCGCAGACACTCGAGCCATTGTCTCTTCCAGACCGAGGTCACAGCAGCACTTGCCGTGTAGGTCCTCTCCTGTCGAAGATCAGGTAACGAGTGATTGAACAGATAGAAAATGGAGGTCACGCCCGCGGCGGTGCGTACCCTCACTGCCGGCGTACATCGTCATTGGCTCCTGGGACCCATAGGGTCCAATGTTAACCAATGCAGCATTGCGCTGCAGTCTGCGACCGCCTACCGCGACAGTGTACAACGCCAGCGGAGTTACCTCACATCCCAATATCCCACTTTACAGGTCAGGCAGCTGCCATTTCAGGGGCCCACATGGCTTCATTTTCAATTGCGTCACACATACCTAGGCCTTGACTCTACACACATACAGGCCATCTTTTGTGTATAAATGGTGTTCTGTGTAAACTGTGGGTACGTACCTCTGAGTTGTTTGACTCTGTGCTCACTGTTGTCCTTCATAGGCACCGTCTGCTGGGACATGTGAGGAGATGGCGGCATCCTCCGGTGTACCGACCGTTGGTGGACCTGTCGGCAATGGAGGAGCTACATGTGATTATCACATACAGGCTTGACCGTGCCACAATCCAGGAACTGTGCACCCAGTTGGAGCCAGACCTGATGTCAGCAATCCGCCATCCCACAGGAATCCCCCCTCAAGTGCAGGTGCTGTCTGTGCTCCATTTCCTAGCAAGTGGGTCTTTTCAAACAACAGTGGCCATAGCATCAGGGATGTCCCAGCCTATGTTTTCCAACGTATTGTCCACCAGAGTGTTGTCTGCTTTTCTGAAACACATGCGGAGCTACATCGTTTTTCCTCAGGTGGAGGATTTGCCTACAGTGAAAGGTGATTTCTATGCTGTTCTGCCTTCCTACTTATCTCGTATCAGAGCTTACAGAACCTCTCTGGAATGCACTTCTGAGTTCAAAGAAGACCTTTATTGTTGTTAATTCTTCCCCACCCACAAGTTCTTGAGAGACGAATTAATAGCTTTCAAGCACACGTTCAAATGAGTAAAAGTAGTCGCAGCAATGAAAACAAAATATATCACAGTACTTCTCAGTTGCAATGTACACAGCGGGTTATTTATATAAGATATTGAATGCAAAGCGTAAAAATAAAATTCATCACCGTGTGAGACCTATATACAGCTTCATCTTTCTGGGGTCTGCAAGTTGATGACTCCGGTCAACTGCGAGAAAGAGATTATCTACCCACACGGGAGACTGGCAACTGCCACCAAGTTCCAGCCCGAAGTCTAGTAGATTCGAATCTAAATCTCTGAAGCCCCGAGTCATCCTTACAAAAGCGTGCTCCCTCCTCTCAGACTCGGGAAAACTACGCAAGCCTTTGGAGACTGGCCAGATCTCCTAGACTTCTCCTCTTCCCAAGCCTGAGCAGAAAGGAAAACACCAAATGTACTCTCTCTTATCAGGTCTAGTCTAGTGTGAAGAAAACAGCTTGGTTCATCTTGTGCAAAAACATAGCTTGGAAAAATACAGCTTGGATTCTCAACTGCAATATCTAACTCAACGTTAAAGGCAATAGGCAGCTAACCTAAATATCAAATGTAATGTCTAATGTCATGTCAAAGCCAATAGGCAGCTAAGCTGAATACAAAATGCAATGTCTAATTTCATGTCAAAGCCAATAGGCAGCTGAACTGAATACAAAATGTAATGTCTAATATCATGTCAAAGCCAATAGGCAGCTAAGCTGAATACAAAATGTAATGTCCAATATCATGTCAAAGCCAATAGGCAGCTAACCTGAATACAACATGTCAAAGCCAATAGGCAGAATACAGAATGTAATGGCTAATGCAATATCAAAGCCAATAGGCGGCTAGGCTGAACAAAACATACAATGTGCTACTGGTGAACATTGAGCAACTAATATGCGCAGTGGTGAAACACAAAATCATTGGTCAAACACAATTAATAGCATCACATATGCCCTGGGACACATCCCCAACATCATAGGTGCCATTGATGGGACCCATGTGGCTTTGGTCCCCCCCCACAGGAGTGAACAGGTGTACAGAAACCGGAAGAGTTATCATTCGATGAATGTACAGATGGTATGTTTGGCAGACCAGTACATCTCCCATGTGAATACCATGTTCCCTGGCTCAGTGCATGACACCTACATCCTGCGGAATAGCAGCATCCCTTATGTGATGGGTCAACTCCAGAGGCACCGTGTGTGGCTATTAGGTGAGCACCTGGAAGCAAGTCAGTGGGAATGGTTGTCTGGGTCTGGGGATATCCCTCCAGGTTAGTGCGTGTCTAACAGTTGTCCCTCACCATTTGAAGGTGACTCTGGTTACCCCAACCTGTCATGGCTACTGACCCCAGTGAGGAATCCCAGGACAAGGGCAGAGGAACGCTACAATGAGGCCCATGGGCAAACTAAGAGGGTGATCGAGCGGACCTTCGGCCTCCTGAAGGCCAGGTTCAGGTGCCTCCATGTGACAGGTGGATCCCTATTCTACTCACCAAAGAAGGCGTGCCAGATCATCGTGGCCTGCTGTATGCTTCACAACTTGGCTTTGCGACGACTGGTGCCTTTTCTGCAGGAGGATGGTTCAGATGGCGGTGTTGTGGCAGCTGTGGAGCCTGTGGACAGTGAAGACGAGGAAGCAGAGGAAGAAGACATGAACAACAGGGACTCAGTGATCCAGCAATATTTCCAGTGAGACACAGGTAAGAGTACAGACCTGCCTACTACATGTACTTAAACACTACTACCTCTGTACTGTCTGTCGTTTTCACCCAGTGTATGGTCACTGAGTTGTCACTTTCCCTTACGATTTCACAGATGTGGGTCCCACTGTGTGACATCTGCTTAGATTTCTTATGGACTAGAGCTATGTGACATAGGTATGTTGACTTTACAATTGAAAAAGCATTTTGTCACTGTAATTGCTAATACACTATTTCGAAATCACAGACTCCAGGTTGTTTTGTGCTTTAAGTGTGTTTATTTAAGTGCTCAATATTGGAGGGGTAGTGAAATGGTGAGGGGTGATGGCGGAGGAATGCCCATGGCAGAGTCCAGTCTATTAGTCTCACAGGTGCATTGCCCATATGGGCATAGGAAGTGGAGCTGGGGCAGTTTAAGTATGGACAGGGTGACAAAGTAGGACAGTAGGATGACAATCAGGGTGGTCTAATTTCTTGGCGGGGGTCTTGGCATCGTGCTCTGCCTTTTTCCTGGATCTCAGGGACCGTTTGCGGGGTGGTTCTCCCTCTGCAGGGGATGGGGTGCTGGTGTGGTGGTCCTGTGGCTGGGCGTCCTGTCCACTAGCGCCGGCGGAGGTGGTGAGCTGTTCATCGTCCATGCTAGTGTCAGGGGCCCCTTGTAGTGCCACAGTGTCCCTCCTGGTGTTGAGTACTTCCTTCAGCACACCTACGATGGTGCCCAGGGTGGAGCTGATGGTTCTGAGTTCCTCCCTGAAGCCCATATACTGTTCCTCCTGCAGGCGCTGGGTCTCCTGAAACTTGGCCAGTACCGTTGCCATCATCTCCTGGGAGTAGTGGTAGGCTCCCATGATGGAGGAGAGGGCCTCGTGGAGAGTGGGTTCCCTTGGCCTATTCGCCCTCTGTCGCACAGCATCCCTCCCAGTTCCCCTGTGTTCCTGGGCCTCCGTCCCCTGGACCGTGTGCCCACTGCCACTGCCCCCAGGTCCCTGTTGTTGTTGGGGTGGTGGGTTAGCCTGGGTCCCCTGTAGTGGTGGACACACAGCGGATTGACGTGTCCTGGGGACGGAGGTATGGGCCCGCTGGGTGGGTGCTGTGCTGGTGTTTCCAGAAGGGGGAAGGTCTGTAGTGGCCTGTGACTGGGTGAGGGGAACCGACTGTCCTGAGGTCCCAGATGGGCCGGGCTAGTCATCTAGATCCAGTTGGACAGAGCTGCTGCCATCACTATGGGCCTCTTCTGTTGATGGTGTGGACATGTGTGGACCCTCCTGTCCGGTGACATTGGGTAGGGGTCCTGCAGGGGTATAAGAGGATGGTTATTACATCTGTGTGTGTCATGGTGTGCAATGGGTTGGTGACCGTGTACCCCAGTGCTTGCATTCCTGTGTGGGACCTTGTGTGATGATGGTTTAGGGGGTTGTATGGGTATGTGCAGTGGGCATGCTTTAGTAATGGGTGTCCATGTTTTGTTGTTGCATGCAGGGCTTGGTGTTGGGATGGGTGGTTTGTGATGTTGGGACATATGTGAGGAGTTGGGGTGCTGGGGGTGAAGGTGGGGGGTATGTGCTGGCATGCAGGTAGGGTGGGGGATGTAATAATTAAGATTTGTCTTACCAGAGTCCATTCCTCCACCTACTCTTGCAAGGCCCTCAGGATGCAGAATCGCCAAGACCTGCTCCTCCCATGTTGTTAGTTGTGGGGGAGGAGGTGGGGGTCCGCCGCCAGTCCGCTGAACCGCCTGGTGGTGTCTTGAGACCACGGAACGCACCTTTCCCCGTAGGTCGTTCCACCTCTTCCTGATGTCATCCCGATTTCTTGGGTGCTGTCCCACTGCGTTGACCCTGTCCACTATTCTTCGCCATAGCTCCATCTTCCTTGCTATTGAGGTGTGCTGCACCTGTGATCCGAATAGCTGTGGCTCTACCCGGACGATTTCCTCCACCATGACCCTGAGCTCCTCCTCCGAGAACCTGGGGTGTCTTTGCCGTGCCATGGGGTGGTGTAGGTGATGTGTGGGGTGGAGTGTGTGGTGATAAGTGTGCTGATATGTAGTGGTGTGTTGTGTGAGGTGCGTGGAAGTTCTGTGGGTGATGGTGTTATGTGCCTGTGGATGCTGTTGTTCTTGCTGGTGCTGTCTTTCTCTGGCCTTCTTTTGGAATTTTTTGTCGTAGGGGGTTTGTGGGTGATGTGGGTGTGTGTTTTAAATTGTAATGGGTGTGTGGGAGTGGTGTGTGTATGTGTATCAGGTTTGTGTATTTCGAATTGTCCAATGTGGCTGTGTTTTGTAGATGTGTGTGTATTTTGAGCGCGGCGGTGTGTACCGCCAATGGAATACCGCAGTTGAAAGACCGCCGTGTGGATTCGTGTGTCGTGATAGTGTGGGCGTTTTTCTGTTGGCGTGACGGTGGAGGTTTTGTTTTCCCCAGTTTATCACTGACCTTTGTTGTGGCGGACTTGTGTGGGTGTCCGAATTTTGGCAGATTCCGAAATGTGGGTCATAATAGCTGTGGCGGAATTCCGCGGCCGTGGCGGTGTGTTGGCGGTCTTCTAGACGACGGTAAGCGGCTTTTACCGCCAATGTTGTAATGAGGGCCTTTGTGTGGTAGAGCCATCAGAAAGTATGCAACAAGAACGCACTTTTCTAGAGTATGGTAGATGGGACTTATTATTTTGTGCGGATGTCCTGTGATCTCCCACCTTTAAATCAGCTCGTTATGGTCCAGAGATGAACATTTTGTGACCATATTCTAGATATGAGCACTACTCTGTTTTAGGTGCCATCAGCAGGTCTGGTCAGTCACGTTGCCTTGCGATCACATGGCATGTGACCAGACAATCTAATTATTCAGACTCATCTGAACTCTCTTGTCAAAGTCACAGCAAGAGTTCTTAATCCGAGTCACCTTCGAGTCTGACCTTCACAACTGATCTCAGTTGTTCCTCTATTTTCAAACTTAGGCACATTATTTAATTTTTTTCAGTTAGGCCTATCTGTCACTGGTAACCGGTCCTGTTCAGCCTCTTTGGCTTGTTTGTCTGCAAGAGCTTATACTGAGATGAATAAGACACTCCGAATACACCCTTGCGGGATATTTCTTTGATTTGGAGTTAGCTATATATATTTTTATTTTTATTTTGAGGAACTGGACAATACTTTTTGTTTATTTACTATCTTTGTAGTACTTATTTGATCGAGCTTTCCCATCTTCATAGAGGAACGGTGCCATTTGCAGAAAGCAGGACTTCAACTTCCTTTCATCCCTAATCACTGCAGTCTGATGTGGCTGGAGTACGATGTAGTGCTTTCTGGTGCTGTAGTAACCTCCTGTACCACGTACTGAAGACGAACTTCAAATATCCTAATGTCTTCTCTCACCATACTGCGTTGCATGACTGTCCCATTTTTCTAGCCTTTCTCTGCACTGTCGCTTGCTGCTCCCCCTTCAGGAAGCTCCACATGGCATCTTTCTTTCCTGTGACTCTCAGAGTGCAGATTGTTCTCACATTTATAGCATGTATGAGCCCTGTCACGCTTCAGTATGCATGTTTTAGTTGCCTATTGACAGTTACTTCGTTCTTGAAGTGTCTCTGGCTCCTAGAGATCTAAAATGGTTGACACTGGAGATGTAAACTCATTGTAGTTATGTCTGGTTAGTACAGAAAGGTTTCCATAATCCTAAACTTTCCAGTCTAGCATATCCTTTTCTCCCTATGCTCCCACTCGTTCTCACCACTCTGAAAATCAAATGCTGCGGAAGACTTTATGGGGCGATTGTGGGAGAGCAGGAAAGAGATCCCCGAGACTTTTGGAGTTTAGTGAACATAAGTGTTTGGATTTTAGGAAGGCACTGAAATCTTTCTTCTTCTCTGAAGGTTCTATTTTGTGTGTTTCATCCTTCTCTTAGAGTTAGTGCCAAGAAGTCATGTCTCGATTATGTTTGCACTCCTTACTAAATAAAATTAATAAGTTAGTTTGCATCACTCACCTTTTCCGCTCTTTCCCAGGCCAAAAGGCAGGAACAGCTAATTGTGGCTACCTGTAACAGAGTGCCCAGGCAGTTATTAAAGACATTCAGGATGAGGTCCTAATCTTGGACATCTACCTCTCCTTCCATTGCCGAGCAAGTACTTTAGACTTGGTCAAAAATGATGCCTCTCACTCTCGAACAGGTACCCAAAACCAGGCCAAAGACCAGGTATTATTCTTATGGGCAAGTGCATCAGTTCTTCCCAGAGCCTCACTCACTGCTACAAGGAAAGTATCACAGTCCTGCCCACAGATCATACAGGATATCAACCCTGGACACTGAGTCAGTGAATTTGCCGGACAGTCATATCCATTCCACACACAGACCTTACCACCTGCCAAAGATGAGTCTGTTTTTAGAAAAGGATGTCTCATCACTCTGAAAATTGAAGTTAATTTTAACAGCAAGCTGCGAAAATGCTCACAGGACGCCACAGCTCTGACAGCCTTTCTCAAAGGAAAATCAATTAAAAGATACTAAACATCCCAGAGTATATCTACGGAAATCCATTAATCCTGCACAAGGAGAGACAATTATACTCATTTTGTGGAAACCAAATATATATCTCATAAATTACAACTCTTTTAGATGCTCAGATAAAAGTATTATCCAATAAATTGCCCTGCACACTGCAAATTATTTCACAAGTGTTTCTGGCCGCGTATTTTCACAAAATAATTAATGTTACAAGCTAGTGGGAGCGCATTCAAAATTATATAATATGTCAACTTGGAAATTAGTCGTTATTGCTGCAATAAATGCTAGTCAAACAATCTTCCCTTAATTGTCTAATTAACATTTGTCATGAATGTTAATTACTTCATTGGGAACCATAGTACAAGGACTGACAAATGTGAGTTACAGTTGTTGAAAAGTACACTTTCTGTTTCGTTCATATCGGATGGAGGAGTGAATCCTGCGCTCAGGATCCATTTCTTTGACTTTGAAGATGTACACCTATCTTGGGAAAGGTCATCCTTACATCAGGTAAAACCCTACCAGAACCCCAACCTGCAAAAACATCTGAGAGTTCCCTGCAGGCAATGGACAAGCACACTTGGCTTTAATGAGTGTCCTAGAATCTTCAGTACCCTAGATGGATGGTGCCTCTGTCTTCCTACTAAACAGGAAGGCACTGTAACCTAATTCTTCAAGCCACACAATCCCATTGTTATGAACCTTAATCATGTATCTTGACTTGGAGACCAGCAGACCACAGATATGATAGACAACAGCGATGACGTGAATTTAACTAGCTGTTGCACAATGGTGAAGCAGACATTTTAAAGATGAAGCTTCAGGCGTATTCTACTGGTTCTTCGTTCACTCTCAAAATTAATAATGGAAAATGCATTACTTACTGTAACACTAAACCGAAACCAATTAGTTACATGCCTATTAAAACGTACACAGAACAGATTTATAGCACATTTTTAAATAAAATTGCTGTACAATACCAAAGTGATGCATTTTGAATGGACCCTACTTAGTGAAAACGTAGCATGGAGGATCATACCAAGAACACAAGCCAAGCCTCATTACAGATCCAGCCTGCTTTTCACTACACTGTATTTGCAATCACAGAAAGGTATGTCTAATAAAGCACTAGAGTTCTAACCTAGGATAGGAATGTGCCAAGAGTAGGAACTACGGAGAAACAGTCACCTTAAGATCCTTCCTTAGGCAGGTGAATTTCCCTTGCTTGGGTATTTGGTGCACATGCTTATCCTGTCTTGTCATGTAGGTCCTACTACTCAAATGCCATTGTAGTATGTTGCACAGCAGAGATGGCATTTAACAGTGGGACACAGTCCACCATCACCTATGGTCATTTTGGCGGTTGGAATATCCAATCACATTTCCATGGGCAATTGTGTTGCACATCTTTGAGTATACATCTTGTGGACACATGTGTAGAAAACCGTGAGGGCCATATGCGACCCTTGTGTTATTTGCAGCTGTGTTGTGTAATGGTTGCAATGTTTATCCATTCAGAAATGCCTTGTCACATGATATCATTGACATGCATCATGTGTGTTTCTGTGGACACACTGACTACTGTTAGGAATCATGTCTTGTCATACACAGGTACCCAGGGGGAGGGAGGATGCAACAACCTTCTATCTACCGTCAGACCATGGAGCAACGCCACTTTATAACATATTGCCACCTTGATAGGGAAATAATAGTGGACTTATGTTGTCAGTTAGAACCAGATCTGATGCCAGCTATTAGTTATCCAACCTGCATACTACCCATTGTACAAGTCATGTCAGTATTGCACCTCCAAGCCACAGGGTCCTTCCAACATACAAAGGCCCTGTCTGCTAGTATATCCCAACCTATGTTCAGTCTGGTGTTGAAGGATGTCCTCTCAGCAATGTTGAAACACCTTAACAGCTATATCCAGTTTCCCCAACATGAGAATTTAGCCCATGTGAAGGCTGACTTTTATGGTTTTGCATGCATCCCACATGGGGTGGGGGCCATTGATGGCACACATGTTGGCTTGATCCCACCACAGGCCAATGAATAAGT
Source organism: Pleurodeles waltl (assembly GCF_031143425.1). Classification (NCBI taxonomy): domain Eukaryota; kingdom Metazoa; phylum Chordata; class Amphibia; order Caudata; family Salamandridae; genus Pleurodeles; species Pleurodeles waltl. Next base: position 672,671,655 of record NC_090440.1, read on the forward strand.
ATATAACAACAGAAAAAACTTATATTACATCAACATGCAAGTTGTCTGTTGGCGGAGCTCCACATTTCACGTCTGTGCCCATTATCCTGATTCAGCCCATGATTCCTTCATAATGCAGAACAGCACTATTCCCCAGCTGATGTAACAACTGTATCCAGAGATAGCCTGGCTGGTTAGTAAGTCACACCTGTCCTGTTTGTGTGAGTGCAATGTCTGGTGCTGCAATCATGAAGTGACTCATTGTTGCACAAATGTCTCATTACTTAACAGGAGACTCTGCATGTCCAAACTGTCCTTGGTTGTTGATACCACTAAGGAATCCAACAACGCCAGGGGAATTCTGCTTCAATGGAGCCCATGGAAGAACAAAGGGGGTTGTCGAGCATGTTTTTGGGCTCCTAAAGGCCAGATTTAGGTGTCTTGACTGGACTGGTGGAGCCCTACTCTAATCACCCAGAAAACTGTGTTAGATCACTGTGGCAGACTGCATCCTCCACAAGATCGCCCTGTGTAGGAATATCCCATTCATCCCAGAGGAGTGGGAGCCTGCACTGCCACCGGGTGAAAATTAGGGGTGGGCGGGGAGCTCTGCTCCGCTAGCAGAGTTAACAAAGCTTTTGGCAGTCTGAACTCCACTAGCCCCACCAGTGGAGTGGAGCTCACTGTGTGCACAATGCAGCCCAGTTATGGGCCACACAGTGCAAGCACAGACAGTCTCTTGACCCAACGTTGGTGCCATGGAGCTGCTGCCGCCACCAGCTCTGGAACCAGGCATCCCTCTGCCAGCAGCCCAGGCCGGGAGCAGGGGGCAGAGTGAGGCAGAGAGCCAGCTGCTGGCAAGTGGCAACAGGGACCCTATAGTCAACCTGGACCCTGGTATGACCCTTGTTTCCTTTTCTCTTCTGTGTGCACATGGCGGAGCAGGCCGGTGCACAAAATACCTGAAACGGCCCAGGGCCGTAGGCAGCAAAAGGTGCCTTTTCACGCCTCCTGTGCACTGGCCTCTCTGGGCTCTTGTCCACCGTCCTGCCCCGTGTGCACTGCACTGCACATGGGGCAGGATGGTGCACAAGAGGCCAGGGCAGGCCAGAGCACAAGAGGCCTGAAAAGGCAGCTTTAGCTACCTACAGCTCTGTCCTGAATGTTCCCAATCTCAGAAGCACTAAACAGAATCGGGCTTGGCTAACCAGGCCCGACCCTGCTTAGCGCTTCTGAAATTGGGTGCATTCAGGACAGGTCGCCACTAGGGCAGGAGATAGTGGCGATCCGCCACTCACAGACGTCCGCCTCCATGGAATTCCACAGTTTTAAATTAACTCTGTGGAATTCCATGGAGTGGAACTCCGTGAGTTCCACCCAGGCCTAGTGAGAATCTTTAAATGCCAAGTGAGGATGACAGTGGTGAACAGGAAGGAGCTGACTTGTGGGAAGATCTCATCAACAGCTACTTTTCATGAATGTAAGTATGTCAAATGATGTAATTACTGTGACTGCACAATGAACTGTAGTTGTGAGAGTGTGTGGTGGTCAGTGTTTTAGCAACAACTAGGGTGCTGATCCTCTGCAATATTCAGCCAAAGGCTGCTTGAAGAGTTAGCCTTTTACATATCCCCACTTTGATGATGTTGCTTTGTTTGTGTCAGTTTCATTGCAATATAATTACATTTCCAGTTGCTTGCTATGTGATTTGTGTAATAGGTGTATTTTCAAGCCTATATTCCTTGTTTTGTCTTTGTACAGGTACCTGCAACATTAGATCCTCCTGTGGGCATTTCAGAGGTGTAACATTGGCAGGTATCTGATGCTGTTCTGACATACAAAGTAGACCTGGATTGTTCCAGGTAATGTAGGTCACAGATTTGGGGTGGTTGAGATCTGTACCAATGCAGCTTGCACAGTGTTTAGGTGGAAGGTCAGAAGGGCACACTGGACTTATTTTGTGCACTGTGTTGACCTGATTGCATCATGTGTGTCATCATGTGGGCGTGAAATATGTAGTCAATGATTGCGAGCAAGTCAACCCTCACATTGGGTGAACACTCTTCTTGTATGACCTGTATGTAGCTGTAGATGTGTTTCATCATTGCAGGCCACAGTGCCTGTGCCACAACACTGACATATGTTTGTTTCATACCACCAGATGCATGGTAATTCGATTATGGTGGGCCTATGATCAGAGACTGTTGTCCTGCCATCTGTCCGTATCATTGATTATGTGATGTTGGATTACTTTGGTGTGGTATGGCATAAGGCAAAAGCTGCTGACATCATCCACTTTAATGTTTGCCTATGCTACAGTACAATGCCTGACAATCTCCTCCTTTCCATGATCTTGGGGCTGCACCTTGGTATACGAACTTTGACTCAGTATGAGTCACATATTCTTATGACACAAAGGTCCAGATATATGGATACCCTACGTGCTGTACAATGGAATAAAATGTTTGGTGTGACCAGACACTTGTATGTATGTGTTTGTGTGTAATAGTTGTAATCAGGAGTAGGACACTATGGCGGTCATTCTGACCGCGGCGGTCGGCGGTTGCCGCCCGCCAAGCGGTTCCCGCCAAAAGACCGCTCCGCGGTCAAAAGACCGCGGCGGCCATTCCGGCTTTCCCGCTGGGCCGGCGGGCAACCGCCAGAAGACCGCCGGCCGGCCCAGCGGGAAAGCCCCTTCAACAATGAAGCCGGCTCCGAATGGAGCCGGCGGAGTTGCAGGGGTGCGACGGGTGCAGTGGCACCCGTCACGATTTTCACTGTCTGCAAAGCAGACAGTAAAAATCTTTGTGGGGCCCTGTTAGGGGGCCCCTGCACTGCCCATGCCAGTGGCATGGGCAGTGCAGGGGCCCCCAGGGGCCCCACGGCACCCGTTCCCGCCATCCTGGTTCTGGCGGTGGACACCGCCAGAAACAGGCTGGCGGGAAGGGGGTCGGAATCCCCATGGCGGTGCTGCAAGCAGCGCCGCCATGGTGGATTCCCTGGGCCAGCGGGAAACCGGCGGGAAACCGCCGGCTCCCCTTTTCTGACCGCGGCGGAATCGCCCAGGAAGCACCGCCAGCCTGTTGGCGGTGCTTCCGCTGCCCTCCGCCCTGGCGGTCATGGACCGCCAGGGTCGGAATGACCCCCTATGTACCTGTAACATATCCCTTCTTGCACAAGTAAGTTATGTATTCATCATATGGTTCACATGGTCTTACATCTCTACATAGCAACATGTGGATATTAAGCAAGCAGACAATGAGTTTGTGATGGGTGAAATTATTACTGTGCTGATGCAGTAAATACAATTTTGACACAAAAGAAGAAAAATAATAAAGTGAAGGTATCCATCTTGGTGAATGAAATCACTGGAGTAGATGTCACACCATTGGGAGTTCAAAGTCATTGGAACTGGTGGGTAGTTCATGATCAACAGAGTGAGTGTATGGCACACAAAGCAGTCAGTTGCTGGCAGTGTTGGAAATCTTGCCATCCACACCTCCTTGATTCTTTGCCAGACGTCCCCACTTGCGTGGTGGGGTGGGATCTGCTACTACAGAGGCAGACATGTACCTCCAACAATGTAGTGTTACATTGAGCATAGACAGTGTACAAAGCTATTTTGCAGTTAATCTTATTCTGGCAAGTACCCATGATACTGGTTGTATTGACCTGACATTTGTAAAGCATTCCAATTCGATCTAAGTCAAGCAGTTGCTAAAATGTGCCAATCATTAGCCCTTGGGATGATGGCCTGTAAATGCCATCTTGCCACCAGTGCAGGCAAAACAGTGGCTCTGCAAGATATGTCTTTGGCCGTTTTGAGGCATAGTTGATTGTTAAGCAGGCAGACCCAGGACTTTGTTGTATATGTGACTGGAATCGTCATGTGGTCAGTGCATTGTGAATGTGTCTGCTGTCAAAACCATTCTGGTGATGCCTCATGAGACCTTTGGGATCATTGTTTTGCACACTGAGTAAGGTGTCCTTCTTGTCCTCAATAGTTTCATCTTGGGTTAGCTGATCATGATTGAGCTATGTGGTCAGACACATCTCTGAGTTGAGCATCATCTGTATCTTGGTATCTCCCAAGTGAGTAAACTTCAATTGAGAATTATCAGGCAAGGGTATTTGAACAAGTTTCCACTATTCTTGTGTTTGGAGTTACTGGAACAGTGCCTCCTGGGAGTTGTAGTCATGTCACTCTCCATAGTACAAAGACACATGACAAATGGTATCCTCCCATTTGAGTAAACTTCAATTGATAGTACATAGATAGATAGATATGGGCAAGTGAACATTGTTTTTGTGGTTGGAGTTAGAGACGCAGGGCCTATTAGGCTTAGCATTTCAGTCACTCCCTCTGTTGCCCACCACCATACAAATGTTATCCTCCCAGATGAGTAAACTTCATTTGAGAGTTAATACTCAGTGGTATTTGAGCATGAGAACACTTGGCTTGTGTTTGGAGTTGGAGAGACAGGCCCTCTTGGCATTAGCAATCATGTCACTCCCTTTTCTTCATACACTTGATAAATGTCATCCCCCCAGGTGAGTACACTTCATTTGTGAATTTAGAAAGAGGGGTATTTGGAGAACTGAACACTGGACTGGTGTTTTAGTGAAACAGTGCCTCGTGGCCTTAGCAGTCATGTAAATCCCTGTATTACACACACTATACAAATTATCCTCCCAGGTGACTACACTTCAAGTGAGAGTTAATACAAAGGGGTCCTTGGACAAGAGTACACTGGGCGCTTGTTTGGAGTTACAGATACAGTGCCTGCTGGGAGCTGCAGTCATGTCAATCCCTCTAGTTCCCAACACTTGACTAATGGTATGCTCTCAGGTGAGTGAAGATCATTGGAGAGATTACAAACAGGCATATTGGGCAAGTGAACACTGTGCTTGTGCTTGGAGTTACAAACACCAGGGCTGCTGGGAGTTGCAATCATGTAACTCCCTGTACTACATACACTGTACAAGAGTTCACTTCAATTGAGAGATCACAAAGAATGGTATTTAGACAAGAGAACACCTCTCTGATGGTTGGTTTTAGAGACAGAGGGCCTTCCTGGCTTTAGTAGTCATGTTACTCCCTCTATTTCCCTCTACTTCCTGCATTAGAGATATTGTATTCTCCCAGCTGAGTAAACTTAAATTGTGATTTGCCAGATGGTGGTCTTTAGACAAGTAAATCCCGTTTTGGTGTTTGGAGGGCCTCCTGTGAGTTGCAATTTAAGTCATTCCCTCTAGTACACACATTTGACCAATATTCTCCCCCCCAGGTGAGTACACTTCAATTGCGAGTTCACTAACAGATGTATTGTAGCATGTGACCACTGTGCTACTGTTTGTAGTTACAGGAATAGTGCCGGCTGGGAGTTGTAGTCATGTCAGTGCCTGTATTACACCCACTTAACAAATGTATCTCCCCTGGTGTGTGCCCTTAAGTTGATAGGTACCAAACAGGGGTATTTGGAGAAGTGACCACTGGTCAGGTGTTTGGGGTTATAGAACAGGGCCTGCTGGGAGTTGGAGTTATGTCAATCCCAGTACTACACACGCTATACAAATGTCATCTCCCCAAGTGAGGACACTTCAAATGTGATTTGCCAAATAGAGGTCTTTGGACTGGTGGACACTGGGTTGGTGAGTGGAATGACAGCAAAAGTGGCAAAAGGTTAGCTGTGAGGATGCATGACATAGCATTTTTGTACAATTTTTAGTGTTGTGACTTACCAGACTCCACTCCCCGAGGTATTCCTGTGAAGCGCTCAGGATGCAAGATGGCCAAGACCACCTCCTCTCAGGGAAAGAAATGTAACAGTGCACTGGGCCGGCCACCACCAGTCTTCTTGGCTTGCAGTTGGTGCATGGAGAATACGGAACATACTTTGCCCCTGAGGTTGTTCCACCTCTTCGTAATGTCCTCCATTATGAGCAGGGTGGTGCCTACAGCATTGACTCTGTTGACGATCCTGTCCCACATTTCGATTTTCCTACTGAGGGGAAAATGCTGGACCTGTGCTCCAAAAAATTGTGGCTCTGCTCTTATGAATTCATTCACCATGAATCTTAACTCATCTTCTGAGAAACCAGGATTTTTTAGATGTGCGATGGTGGGAAAATCAAACGGGTGACAGTGACGTAGTAAAGAGGGGAAGTGAAAAAGAAAGAGTGTGACTGGACAAAAGTGTGCACAGAGTGTTGTATGGGATGGTGAAAAAAGTGGCTCCTAGTATCTGTACTGTGTGGATTAAATTTGCTCTGGCTTCTGTGTGTTGCAGTGTAAATGCAAAGGATTGTGGTCTGTGAAGGGTGTGTTTTTGGTGTCCTTTGCAGGTTTGTCCAGTGTGGCAATGTATGTCAGCTTTGTTGTTTTCAAATTCATCGAGTGTGCAGTTGTGTATTACTTTGGTGACCACAGACCGCGTGGTTCGGATTGCCATTGGCTGACCGCCATGAGGGTCTGCCATGTCGACTGTGTGCTTGTAATACAGTCAGTGGTTGGTCTCAGTGCTGTCGCGCTGGAGGTCGGCCCACCTATATCCTGGCCTTTGCGCCGCTGCTGGTCTGCCTTTTTTTGGTTGGCTGTTCTGCCTGTATGACTGGTAACAGGGTGGTTTGGTAGACTGCCAACATGGTCTGGCGGTCCAACCGCCACACTTGTAATGAGGCCCTTAGTGTGTGATGTGGTATGTAAGTGGTTGTGTAAGTGTGTTAGTGGATGTGGATGTGAGTGTGTGACTGTGTTAGTTGGTATGTGAGTGTTTGTGTGCAAGAGTGAGTGGGTGGAGAGTGGTTGTATGGGTTTGTGAGTGGCTGTGTGAATGCCTGTATGGGTGTGTGAGTGAATGTGTGGGTTGTTGTTTACGTATGTGAGGGAGTGAATAACTAGACATGTACTTGTGTGAGTGGTAGTTTAGGTATTTCACTGGGTGTTTAAGTGGCTATGTGGTTTGTGAGTGTGTGTGACTTGTTCTGTAAATTATTTTATCAGTGATGTCAATAGTAATGCCATTTTACATATCATTGTTGATGTCATTAGTGATGTCATTGACCATGTCATGAGTGATGCAATATGTGAGTTCATAGGCAATGCATTGGGGGGGTGTAAGTTATAGTTAGGTGACATAACTGCAATTGCTGAATTTCTGTGGCTCTATATATTTCTAATGTTAGCCTAACTAAATCGCCCCGATAACCCTTGTTTTTTCAGTGAATTTCTATGGTTTTTCAAATGCAGTGAGGGGGGGTTGGGCCACAAACTCCCCACATGCTTGCAACCCCACCCTATGATGGAAAAACAAGCAGTAGGCACTTATAAAATGTGGGAAAAAGCAGTGAAAACTAGGAGAAAGCAAAGCGAAGGCACACAAAAGATGAGGGAAAAAGCTAGGAGATAAAAATGATGGAAAAGAAAGGAGAGGGTGCACAAAACAAGGGGGAAAATCAAGGAGAAAGCAGTAATAATGAGAGTGGTCATATTAAAAAAACTGATGAAAATAGCAAGGCAAAAGCAGTGAAAGCAAGGAGAAAGCAAGGTGAAGGCACTCAAGAAATTGGTGAAAAAGCAAGGAGGGACTAGTAAGAACAAAGGAAAAGCCAGGAGAATTCACAGCAAAAATGGGGAAAAAGCAAGGCGAAAGCAGTAAAAAAACAGCAGAAACAGCATGGAGGAAGCAGTAAAAACCAGAGAAATGTGGTGAAAAAACAAAGAGAAAGTAGTGAGCATATATATTTATAATGTTATTAAGTTTTTTTTTTTTTTTTAATTCTTTCAGTTCTGTGGATCCTCTGTGAAACTATAAACTTAGATGGGACCTACTCTATTGTTTTTGTTCTGATCGCAAGGTATCCGCGAATTTGGGTTTGTGGATTCGATGAAGTTAAAAATATATATTTTAACTATATAGGAGCCTCTCTTTTGAATATTAGCATGAGGGTGAACATATTTCAACTCATACAAACAATACTGTGTATTTGTTTTTAAGATTACAGTGCCTTCATGTTTTCAGCTACTTCACGAATGTGCGGGCAAGATTTACTGAGTAGCTCACCCAAAAACAGTTATTTTCAAGCTAATCCTTGAAAGATAAGCATTGCTCTACAGTGATTCCTGAACAACTTAGCTATGGCTGAAGGAGGTGCTCCACCTCAGTCTGAAGAACTCCATGTCACCCCGGATGAAGAAGAGAAACAGCCATATACAGGTAAGAAAGAAAGTGAAGTGTGGCAGTTCTTCACAATCCCCTCATGGGGAAAGAAACTATGAGCAAGATTTGTGCAGTGCAAATATTGTGGCAAACAGTTGTCACATGGCACTGCTAAGAAATACAGCCACGGCACCTCAAACATGTAGAAACACATGAAAACAATTAATGAGCAGGCATATCTACGTATCTACGTATGGTGAGGAAGAGAGCTACAATTTCAAGGGACACTACAAGTGCGTCAACCTCAGGACAAACACCTTCTCCTGTTCAGGTTACTGTTCAAGCTATCTGCCCCGAGTTGGAAAGGATCATGACAAACTGCGCCAACTGTCACAGACTTGTGGCACTAAACATTCATAGCCAGAATTGTTTGATGACAGTAAAAAAACATTGTTTTACATTATTTTGTTGCTTACTATTTGTTGCTGCAGTTACAAAACACTGTTTTTGCAGAGTAATGCAACTTTGCTGAATCCAGTTTGTTTGCATTTTTTGCATATTGTTTAGTTTTTTCATGAAAGAAAATGTTTTAAAAACTTTCCCAAAAAAAGGTTTTTGTTAGAACCACCTTTTAATCAATTAAAAACGCTGACTCTGTCTCTTTATTATTGTAGTGTATGCTTATGTGTGTGGTATTTAATTTATGAATTTATATTTTAGCATGTCTTAGCATGTTAATGTATGTATAAATGTGTGCCTGGCTGTGTAGTGTATACCTAAGTGTGTGCCTGGGAGTGTCAGTGTATGTTTCAGTGTTTGCCTCCATGTGTCAGTGTCTGTATCAGTGTATGTATGGCTATGTCATTGTATGAGTAACTGTGTACCAAGATTTCTCAGTGTATGCAACAATGTGTGTCTGGGTGTGCCAGTGTTTGTGTCAGTGTGTGCCTGGGTATGTCAGTGTATGCATGAATGTGTGCCTGGGTGTGTCAGTGTATATGCCAGTGTGTTCTGGGTGTGTCATTGTCTGCATCAGTGTGTGCATGGGGGTGTCAGTGTATGCATCAGCGTGTGCCTTGGTATGTCAGTGTATGCATGAGTGTGTCCCTGGGTATGTCAGTGTATGCATGAGTCTGTGCCTGGGTATGTCAGTGTGTGTATGACTGTGTGCCTGGGTATGTTAATGTATGTGTCAGTGTGTGCCCTTGATGTGTCAGTTTATGCCTCAGTGTATGCCTGAGTATGTCATTGTATGCATGAGTGTATGCTCGAGAGTGTGCCCTTGTGTGTTAGTGTATACATGAGTGTGTGCCTGGGTATGTTATTGTGTATGTCCGTGCGTCAATGGGTGTGTTACTGTATACATGAATGTGTCCCTGGGTATGTTAGTGTATATCTGCGTGTGTGTTTCAGTTTGTTTGAGTTTGGCATGAGAGTGTGCTTGGGAAGGTTAGTGTATGCAGGAGTGTCTGCTTGAGTGTGTCAGTATGTGTCAGTATATGTATCAGTGTGTGTCTCAGTGTGTTACTGTACACATGAGTAAGTGCCTGGGTGTATGTATATATGTATTTGTGTATATGTGGGTGTGTTAGGTTATGCATTAGTGTGTGCCTGGGTGTGTCAGTGTATGTATGAGTATGTGTCTGGGTTTGTCAGTGTAAGAGTTTATTCCTGGGTGGTTTCTTACATGCTTGAATGTGTGCATAGATGTCTCAGTGTATGCATGATTGTGTGCCTGGGTGTACCAGTGTATGTATTATTGTATGCGTGGGTGTATCAGTGTATGCATCAGTGTGTACCTGGTTGTGTTACTGTATACATGAGTGTGTCCCTGGTGTGTCAATATGTGTCAGTGTGTGTGTGCCTGGGGTGTTAGTGTATGCATTAATGGGTGCCTAGGTGTATCAGTGTATGCATCAGTGTGTAGCTGGAGGTGTCAATGTATGCATCAGTGTGCATCTAGGTGTGTTAGGGTGTGCATTACTAGGTGACTAGGTGTGTCTGTGTATCCATTATTATGTGCCTGGGTGTCTTATTGTATACATCAGTATGTGTGTGGCTGTGTTGGTTTATATATCAGTCTGTACTTGGGTGTGTTAGAGTATATGTCAGTGTGTGCTTGGGTGAAACAGCATATGCATGAGTGTTATCTTGGGTGTGTCAGTGTATGTATTAGTGTGTACCTGGGTATGTTAGTGTATGCATGTGTGTGTGGCTGGCTGTTTTATGTGCATGTGAATATATCAGTGGTTTCATCAGTGTGTATTGGTATGTCAGTGTAAGCACCAATGTCTGGTTGGGTATAATAATGGATGTGTTATGAATAGAGAAATACATCATTAGTTACCTACATTACTGCAATAAATGGGTCCCTTAATTTGTGTAAAAAGAGAGAAAGTATAAATAGAAGTTAAAGATTCATGTTATAAATTTGCTCAATAAAGTTTTAGATTCTGCAATGAAAAAGGTAATTTTAGAAATAAAGCATGACACATTTGTACCACTGTAAAGCAATCATACATATAATTTAAGCATTTTATTTTCCCTTTTTTATTGCTCTAAGCTTCCATACTTTTACACCGTAAACGATGTGTCGTATGGAGAATCATCACTGAACAGTGGGGAAAAACACAATCATATAGATTGCAGAAAAAAAAACATAACTGCATAGTATGTCTCTTTAAATTAGTAACACTTTGCATCACATGCACTACAATTAATCAACCAATTGGTTTAGCTATACTTAGTGAACTATTGTAAGTCAAGTCATAGTTTATTCGCTGTACTTCAGCAGCATAAAAGCACATTATAAATAAGACAGATAAATGTAAATAAAAACATGAGTTAGTGCAAACATAAAAAAGAGAACCATCTGTAGAAATGTGTATAGTCGTAAAATAAAAACTAAAACTATAAAAACCAACAGACCATTTGCAGCAGCAATCAGCTGTCAGCTAAAGACAGTTCTTCTGAGGTTCACCACCTGCCAGATAAAATTTGCGAGAGTGTAACAGACCAGGGGAGGCTGCAGCTGTAGGAGAAATAGAAGTGCTGGCTTACATTGCTGAAAATTCAGAGACTTAAGCATTGGACACCACAACTTTTTTACTAGGTATACAATAAAAGGGACAAAAAAACATAATATGGATAGTCGACTGCACAGAACTACTGTTGCAAGGGCAGGAGGCTAGGTCTGCGAGGGAGTTACACTTGGGTGGGAATTCCACCATCAGAGGAATATATATAGATCTAAATCTGGTAAGAATGAAGCGATGCTGCCTGTTCTGAATGTCAGACAGGTACGATTGAACCCCATCCTGATGAGGCATTTGCTGGTATAACTGAATGGATGGTTTGTGCTGGTTGGCCACCACCCTGGTGGAACTCATCACCCTCAAGAACTTTTCTTTCAGCCTATATTTAGAGAAAGAACCACAGATATTTGGGGAAAAAACAACTGTGGAAGCCCAATCTTCTCAAACGTCTATTTAACATAGGCAAGGCAAGGGATTGCTAAATCCCCAGTCTTGGCCCAGCAATTGCTGATAACCAAACAATTCAGTGGGGCAGATTCCCTTGCCCAAATGAAATGCCACAGCAATAACAGAGCAAGCTTTATTTTATCCTCAGTAAATGGCAGCCCAAGTTCCTTGTGACACAAAAATGTGGTACACCCATGCAGCACCGCTTTCACGATCCTGATAAAAGAGTTTTCAGCTCTATGGACCATACCCATGTCCACCACCCCCCACATGCCTACCCCATAACATGCCACAGAGGTTGATTTCAATTCATATAAAGATAGGAGCTCTCTTACATGGGTAATGCCCAATTGTTTGTGTTGATACTCTGTTGCCCCAGTACAGTCTTTTCAAGCAATACCACTCTATTTTCCACCGTTGATTTCCATACCACTTTGCTATCAAATGGAACCCCCAAATAATAAAAAGTGGAAGTTTCTTTGATTCTAGTATTTTTAATATGGAAGCATGGAGTTCTCTTGGGGCGTTTCCCACACCTCATTACCAATTTTTTCTTAGCATTGACCTGTAGGTCAAGGTCTTTCATAAAGCTAACGTAGTCATGCATTAAACCCTGCAAAGCTTGACCCGTCTTAGCAATTAAAACGGCGTCATCCGCATATAGTAGAATCGGCAATTGACCTGCACCCACCCAAGGGATAAAACAAAAAGTGAGTGAGTATGCACCCTTGCCTCACACCACACCAGACCCCAAATGTGTCTGTACACTCCCCTTCCCTATAATAGCGGACAGAAGCTTTTGTCCCTAAAAACAGCTGCCTAATGAAGGTTATAACCTCTTCCCCTATGCCCATCTCAGCCATAATAGCCCAGAGCTTTCAGTGAGTAACACAATCAAAAGCTGCTGATAAGTCCATGAACGTCATGAACACTGTGCCTTTCCTAAACAATGCATATTTAGAGATAACCAAACTAAGATTAAGGCTCTGATCAATTGTGCCCATTCCTTCTTAAAGCCGTATTGTGTATCAGCAAGAATATCATTTGTTTGCACCCACTCCTCTAACCTTTGAGGCAAGATGTGGCCTATAATTTTAGCTGTGGAGTCTAGTAGAGATATGGGCCTGTAATTCACTGTGAGAGATCTATCTCCTTTTTTATAAATGGGAACAATAATATAACAATATAATTTTGCATGCAGCCCAGTCTTGGCAAAAGCATTAAAAACATTAATTCGAAGGGGGCCCTCACCTCCTGGCAATCCAGGGAGATGTCTACAGGAACCCCCTCGGGCCTGGTGCCTTTCCCCTGGGAGCACCCCCTCAAGGCAATTTTTACTTCTTCCAGGCCAAAGCTCAAGGACAGAGATGTGGCTGAGTTACAAAGCTTTTCTACCTTTCCAACTTCCACCGACACGCCCGAATACATACTGGAAAAATGCTCCACCCTCTGCGAAGCCTGCACATCTGTAGAATAAACAGACTTCTCTTTAAAATTCAAAGAATTCACCACCCTCCAAAATGCCGCACTGTCTTTCAATTGACTTGCCCTTCTCAGCACTTCCCACGCCTTCTTCCTGATTTCTCTAACCCGAACCGGTTAGTTGCCCGATATTCTGCTCTGGGCTGCCTGATATTCTGCTCTCTCCTGCTTTATTAAGGATCTGTCCCTCGGCTCTACTCGCAAGCTGTTTGGAGTCTGTCAAGTACCTTGGTACATGCAGAATTAAACCACCCCACAGTATTAAGCCTTTTTGTTTTGGCGGGTCTGATTAGTGCTGCACTAACAGCCTCTGTAATTTCTCCAAATGCCTCCTTGATCAAACCAGGGTCTGTGTCCAGTTCTAAACATAAAGAAAAAGCCTGATGCTTGTCCCGCAAAAGGGAGGGCAGGAAGTTGGCACTATCTACCCTTGACATTAGCAAACATAGTGCTTGGTACTCCTAATAAACTAGCCTAGATCTATAGTCTGCCCAGGGTGGGATGAGACGGCCAATGATAAAGCATGTCACATTACGTGAGTGAGCCCACCTCGTCCAAATCTTTCGGATGTCAGGGAACTCCTGAGTAGGAAGGGAGACAATATCCCAATAGGCTCCCAAAAGAAGAGATCTGAGTTCGTTTATTAGGAGTACCACACACTATTTGTGTTGATAATATTAATTGAGGCCTGCGTGGCACTCCATTAGGCCTCACCATTCTACTTCTGTATATATGACTATCCATCCCTGACCAGTTGATGGCAAAACCATTTTATTTCCCCAGTGTCGGCCGATACCCTGTTCTGCTCCAAGGCTTTATCATTCCCACCCTCTTTAAACTGCAGCACAGGAAGGCGTGATCGCTGAAACCAGTGAAAGTGGCCTGAAAATTCCCCAAAAGTGCCCCTATCAGCTCAGAGCTAAACATGTAATTCATTTCTGTGGGCTGGATTCTGCCTAAGAAAGTCTGGAGCAAACTGACTCCTCACCTTCTTCATTCAACATTTTGAGGTGGTGTTTTACAATAAAGTTGTTTAGGTTGTGGCCATAAACGTCATGCTTAAATTGGATGAGAGTGTCTTTTCTACATTCAGTGAGCCCGCAATTTGAGGCCAACGAAACAGGACAGTGATGTGCATTAAAACTCCCCGCCAATATAATTTCCACCGGGTTCTGGAGGGAGTCCTTAAGGTGTCTCTCACTATTCTCCATCGCTTCAATTACTGTGTAAGCAGAACCATCAAATACATTATTATAATAACTAATTAGCAGAAGATCCTAGTCTAAATTTAGATAAAATAATGTGTATCGAAAATGGGGAGGGTCGCTAAACTGACTAATAACTTTCCCTGCAAAAGCATTGGTTACAAACATAGCCAGCCCACCCCTAGCCCTGCCTGCCTTAGCTGGACAGGCAGGGGTAAAGCATGACTGATACTCTTCAATATCATATCAGTCAGTGACTATTGTTTCTTGCAAGCATGTGGGTTGGTAACTTGTAACCATATCCAGCCATTCTGGGTCACCCATCTTTCTCCATAGCCTTGCAATGTTCCACAATATAATCTTCACCACAATAGGTTGGGATTGAGCCATGATGGTTGGCTCACAATGAGGCTGTTCTCTGTTCACACTGGGTGGGGAGAGCTCAATAGATAACCACGCAAAAAGTCAGTTACACCTCTCCAACCCCTCCAGTGGCTGAAATCTATTTATTAAGGGAAGTCCTGGTGGGGTGACCAACAGTCCTCTTCTGATTAGTTGGTTTCTGATTCCCTCTACCCCACCTCCCATTAAGTACTAAGGAGCAAGAGGGTCTATAGAAAAAGCCCAGGGGGAGGGTGGTAATTGTTGTTGACTGATTGCATGGAGATAGAAGAGCCTGTAGCTAAGTGGGTACCAACCCTGAGGAACTGAAGTTGACTAGTCCCCTAGGATCGACTTAAGTGCTGCACCCACTCAATCAACCCTCCTAGCCATCAAAATGTTTGTATGAGATTGTACTCCTGGGCGGTAATTATTTATAGCCAAAATGCCACCTTAGCAATCAACTTCTCGGTAGTTTTAGGCTGATTCAGCCTCAAAAGTGAGACATTTGCCAAAACAAGAACATACAGGCTAGAGACTGCGGGTAACTGAAGTCTTGTATGATCCCTTCCACTGAGCTAGATCAACAGCAGGCCCTTTACCCTTACTTGCAGAGCGATATGACCTCCTCCCCTGACTGCCTTCCTCCTGTGAAGCACCCCAGGTACGTTATTAGCCACACCCTGGGGGTGAGAGTGCGCAATAGCTACAGCGGGTGTCATAAACTCCAGAACCCCCCTCTGCAGGGGCTAAGTAGCCTTTTGGGGCCACAAACTGATACCATTCCTATTTACTATGGGGTAAAAGGGGCGGGGTGAGCACATGTGCCCACCCTTTGCTTCCTGCATACTGGTTTCAACTCCTGATTGTAGGAGGCCCCTTAAACAGCCAGATGCGCAATTCCCAGAAAGTTGACCCACCAATGATGAAAGCGTAGCCTCAATGTCATCCAACCGTTCCTGCAAGGGTTTTAGAAGGAGTTTACTGATGTAATGAAATATATGCTTAACTTAACTTTTTTTTATTAACCATGTTACAATTAATATGCAAGAAAGATAGTAGTATATGGAATGCCTTTTAAAGACATCACCCCTAGTAGGCTATGTCATGTCATAGAAGATAGTAATCCATCAACTAGAAGTATTTCAGTGTTCCAATTGTTATACTTTTTATAACCTAGTAGCTGTTACTGCAATATCTGTTTGATTGTCACATACTTCTTATGATATTGTGTCCATCTGGATTAGCTTTTTAAATATAAATTCTGTATCAAGAAATTATACTAACTTTTTCATGAAAGTTAATAACTTAAGCAGTATTTGTTTCTCCATGAAATAGTCATTTGTCCCGGTATTTAGCTTGTGATGTCTGTTTCCAATTTAGTGTTATTTGTGTTGGTTTTGTTCCCTGAGCCAGCGCATATCAGTATTTGGAATCTCTTACATAGACAGCACCCCTGATAGGCTGTTGATGTCTTAAATCATTGTATTAGAAGTGCCACAAGAATAGTGTTTCATTTTTTCAAAAGTAATCCTGCTTAGAATTTTGGTTAAAGAAACAGAAGGTAGGAATTTGGTAGTTTATAAGGTAATATTTGCTTGAACATAAGGTTGCTGTTGATACATTCTGTCCATCCAGTTGTATTTTTCAAGTAGATAGTGTAGTGTCCAGATATAATAGTTAGTCCTTCATGAAAAATAATAGCTATATAGGAATATATTTTTTCCAGAAATAGAGATTTGTCCAGCTTTAAAATGTATATTTTGTGTTTCTAATTTACTTCCATCTGCTGTGCATCACTGTAGCATTAGGATAATATATTAGCCACTTCTTATATTTAAAGTTTATACAAGATCTGATTAACAATTTGCACAAGTATTATTCTGTGGTGCTTCTTTTAACAACCTGTCAAAAATTACTGTTATACAGTCTAGTAGCATTAAGTAGCAAAATCGTTTTAAATCTATTAGTGTTTTTGATGAAAATGAACACATTTCACAGTCATCCTGCCATGAGTAACTAAGGACCTAATTGTGAGTTTGGCAGTCCATGGACCTTTAAACTCGTGGTGGCGGTCTGTCCACTGCAATCCAGGCAGTCTGACTGTCAGATTAGGATCCTGGCGGTCGGTCCACCGGGAGACTGTGGCCGTCACCAGTGTCAGGGATCCCGGCGGGTTGGCGGTGATCAAAGTCATGGTCAGCCATGGCCGTGCAGAGTTCGACACTGCCGTGCTGATCACGACTTTGCCTTCCACAGCCTTTTCATGGTGGGATTCCCGCATGAAAAGGCTGGTGGAAAGGCAGTGCTGGGGGCCACAGAGAGGCCCCTGCACTGCCCACAACCATGTTATGGGCAGTGCAGGGGCCCTCCTGCCAGCACCCTCGAAATGCACACTGTCTGCTATGGCGGAAAATCAGTATTCTGAGTGTGCTGTGTGCAATGGCATTGGCCTCAACTCCCTGAGATTGCCAATGCCACCATACTGTTTCCACAGGGCTGACTGGTGGAAAGGTGGAAATGTCGTAATACGACAATTCCGCCTGTCAGCCCGGTAGAAACTTTGTAGTACAATGGGGATGAGGCTGCCACTTTGATGGCAGCCTCACCACCGCCATATTAGAGTTGTAGTGGTTCAACCGCCCAACTTGAAATCGGGCCCTAAGTTCAAATAGGTCATCAATAGGTATCATCTCCTCTTCTAAGATGCCAAATATTACCATCTAGAACTCTTGTGCACCCTTTTGAGAGTTTTGAGTGAAGTGTACAGATTCAATGCACAGATATACAAGATCTCCAAAATGAGATGCAAAATATATTTTTGTTCTATCACTGCACAAGTGTTCTAAGAAAGCAAAGAGTGCAGAGCACAAACAGTTGTCCTTTTTCTGTTCAATTGCGTGAACACAATGAGGTCAAGATGATAGTGCAATGAGAACCACATTGGCATAGCAGTTGGCTCCAAAGGGGTTTGACAACTGGTAACCAACAACATCGTCAGCATTCTTATATTTGTTTTCTTTAGAACTTCTTTGTTCTCTTTCTTGCACTTTTTCTCTGGAACATCACCATGATCTTTTGAAAGCTTTCACTCTCCCAAAATGGTAGGTTTTTGGTAGCCCGGATACAGTCCCAAATGAGGAGCATAAAAACGTCTCAAATGGTTGTGCTCTTTGACACAACTTTAATTGGCATTTACTTTACTATCATCAAAGTCTATGGAGTACAAACAGGACAAAGTTCTAACTCATGATAAGGCTACATATGACACACCTTCCTTGAAGACTGTAGTACCAATCTTAATGAATGCTGCATCTAGGCTTAAACCTTATGCTCTGGATTTATGAGTTGCTACAGCATATGCAAGAGACACTGGGAACTGCTTGCCCTGAGTATATAAGTCTTTTAGAAGCAAGAAACGCGCTAAAGTCCTTGCAATCTGTTTTATGCCTTCAACTTGATAAAATTTCATTACTAGGTATTCAACTTCATTCCTGTTGGGAAATATAATGAAAGCAATTACCTTACCCATTAACTAATCCTTCCTCAGCATTTAAATTATGCTGCATAATTACCCTACACTTTTTGCAAACATGTAAACACTTTTCTAATCCCACGATTCTATAAACAGTTTTTTCTAATGAATCCAACTTTGCTAGTAGTTTATCACTTAACAGTACTGTCACCCCTAGTGCTCCATTTTGTCGATTGCTTTAAATTCTATAATTTCTTCTTTCTCCAGTTTTAATAATTATTCATTGAAACAGAAACACTCCTGAAGTTAGACATTATCCACACAATGGATTTCCCTCCTTCAATGAAATTGAACATTAGTTGTGCTACTGACTTCTTTGTAGGAAATAGATTCTTTATAAATTGACTTTCTAAGCAACATTTTCCCTCTTATGTGAGAACTCGTACTCTAATATTCCTCAGAACATTTCTGTATTCCATGCCAGATGCTTGATGCATAATTCTAAGTAGTTCCTTGTATTGGAAGTTTAACCAAACCTTTACGTTTCCAATACTTCCCAAAGAATTGTGAGTTTCATCATGTAGACGTGTCTTGAACACAGACTGTCCTTTCATGGGGGTAAGCTGTAGTAGATTTCAGAATACAATAAAATGCTTTCCTCCAAATAGTACTTCAGAAACTGTTACATTCTCAAGTCAACAAAGGCTAGCATTAAGTTTGAGACCATACTCAACTAATCGATGATTAAACGTTTTAATTTCTTTAGTACTCTGGAAACTTCATGGCAAGCTTCCCCAAATAACATTTGGTACTCCTGTTTATTGTCATGTTCTACCAGTAGCATAAGTAGTTGATGCAAAGTAATTCCTTTAATGTTGTATGCAGCTAATCCAGTTGGTTCTGTTGCTACAATGACAAAATTGAGTCTGTAGTCATTGGTAGGTAAGTGGTGAGAACTTGAAGTAAAAAAAAATCCCAGTGCCAGCTTGACTACTGACATATAATAGAATTGGCTTAAATCTTGAACATTTAGATTCATTCTTTTCGTGGAGGAATCCATGAACTATCTTTTCTTTTACCTCCATATATATGTCTAACAGCTCATCATTCAGTTGTATAACTAACTGCTCCAAATAAACATTTTCTTGTCTTGCTTGTTGCATTGCTGTCTCCACCTCATACATGGCTATTGAAGCTTCATTTTCAATTATTGGTTGTCCAAGTGGATCTTGACTTAGACTTTGGCTGCTTTGTGAACTGTCCTTTCCTTTCTCAGCAACAATTGTTTCCTCCTGTTCAATCTTACAATATAACATTTTCATGTAGTAGGGAAAAATTGAACAATGAATGATGAATTTTACAGCATTGAAAAAATATATATAGCAGTCATAATGTCTGAGTAATTCCAATTCAGAATCCAAGACTTAAACATTTGCAGAAGTGCCAAGTAGAAAAACTCTCTTTTCTCAGGAGTTTGACAACTAAGGGCCTGATTTAGATCTTGACAGTGTTACTGCCAAGCCGCGTCGGCGGTCGACATGAAAAGACCGTTCTGCCTGCCATATTTAGAGGTATAGGGACTGGGCCGAGGACTGTGTACTCCATCACTCCAGCTGCATGCTGCAACCGAAGTGGCGGACTCCAATACTGATGAGTAGCCCACAAACACCTTCTTGACAAGGGGATCCTGCCAAGCCTATTTAAATAACACAGTTGTGCTGGCAGTGTATCAGCCGCTGTGCCAAGATGGCAGGAGTCCATTGTGGAACCTGTTTAGTATAGTACTTTGGCTTTGGCCATTGGTTTGATGCTAACAGCCCACGCCTGTTGTGTATTGGAAAATTGTGAACACGTACAAACCACACTATAAAACACAATCCATTTCAGACCATGATCCTTTACTATCACACTGCAGCAGACCAATCTCCCAGCATAACTTGCCACACAGGAGACAGGTTTTCTGTGTTTCTCTCCCTGTGTTTTTGATAATACTGTTTTTGGATTATCCCACGTCTGTTTGAAAACTATGGCCCTCATTACGACTTTGGTAGTCCTTTTCAAAGACCGCCGGAGCCCCTGCAGGCAAAAGACCACCAGTGCTGGCTATCTTTTGCCTGCCGTATGAGGAGTCCTTGCAGAACTTCCACCCATTTCTGGTCGGAAGTCTGACTTCAAGGTGGCAGGTGCATCGCCAGCACTGCCACGGCATCAGGACTCCGGTCCCGTATTACAAGCCGTAATACGGCTTGGCAGAGTCCTGCTGGTGTGGTGGTACTGGTGATGCAAAACCGCCAGGACCCATCCCCACCCGGATGCCCTCCTTGATGGAGAAGGTAAATGGGCTTCCGAAAGGGGGTGAGGGTGCCTGGGTGTGTGGGTGCCTGTGTGGATGTTTACGGAGTGGGTGGTGAATGCGTGTGTGCGTGTATGCAAGTAAATGTGTGTGCACGTGTATGTGCGCATGTATGGGGGTGTCTGTGTGGATGAATGCGAGTGAGTATGGGTATGTTAAATGGGTGTGAATGTGAATGCATGTGTGCATGAAGGGGTAAGGGGGTGTTTGTGAGTGTGTGGACGGGTGGGGGCGATGTGTGCATGTGTGGGGCCATGTGTGCATGTGTGTGCCAGCAACAGTCATAGATCTTTCTGTCACCAGGTGCATAACCACCAGGGTTTTCATGGTGGGGTTTGCAGCATCGTAATCCGACAGGCACACTGAGGCCTGCTGCTGGGTTAGAGGTGCTCACTGCCAGCTGCCGCACTGCACCAGCGGGCCAGGCGGAGTTGTGGAGGCTTGGTGTCTGCAAAGCCCCACAACTCTTAATGTAGTGGTCCTTACCGCCGGCTCCATGGCAGAAGGACTGCCACAGCAAGGCTGGTGGACTCAGGACCGCCAGCCTTGTAATGTGGGCCTATTTGTTTTAACAAATAATCACAATGGCAGAGAGAAGAAATCCACCTTTCACAGAGGAAGAGCTGTCTTTCATGATGGATGAAATTATTAGAGTAGAGCCACAATTGTTTGGCGCACAAGTACAAAATACAACCATACCTCAGAAAAAGCAAATGTTGTCCAGAATAGTTGACATGATGAATATTGCATCAAACAACCTGCGCACACAGGAGGAGATTAGGAAGTGGTGGAATGACCTGCAGGGGAGTGTACATTCCCTGGCCTCCAAGCATCACCTGGAGGCCCAGAGGAATGGTGGTGGTTCTCCCAGCCCCCTTACAACTCTTTCCCTGGGAGGGAAGGTCTTGCAGATCCTACATTCTAAACGCTTGGCAGGAACCCCTGGTAGAGTAGAGAGTGGTGAGTTACACTTAGTAATGTCTCAACAATCACAATTGGAGTCCTGATGTTAAGTTTGACATTCAGAATGGTCCAAAAACCCTTATCAAAACAAATATATCTAAACTTAACTCCACAAAATATGTTGTGTCATACCAAGTACTAGCGTCATATTTGCATCTCCCTTTTTAACAATTTACAATATGTTCTGCCAGATTGTGTGTTGTTCCTCATGGATCATCCCTTTGCATTTGCTTAGTCCCTTGCTTTCTACCAACATATATTGCTGTTCTCCCCAAAACAGGTCCAAAACTCCATCCATTTGCACATGAAGGTATGCTGCTTGTAAGTTGTATTTTCATCTATTCACTTCATACCCATGTGTGTGTGTGTACATATTGTAAATGTGTGTTCATCTCCACTATAGTTATTGAAATAGATATGTGTAACTTACTTTTTATCAACTATTGTCTATGGTGTCAACAGATAACTACAGCTACCCTGATGCCATGTTTACATATCTGCAAATAAATGTGCAATGTGGTATTGTCCTACTTTCTTTACTTTCATATGTGCATTTGACAGTCATCATGTCATACTATGGATGAAAATGTCAGTTGCTGTCTACCTTAAGCATGTTAACACCTACTCATAGCTACATTGAAGTGATATAAATGCTCACATAATTCTTAGTCTGTTGAATACGATATTTCCTACCATGTGATGTGGCATGCTGACTAGAAGTAGTATCCACACACAGTTTACTATGCACTGTCCTTATGAGCACCAATGAACGATTTACTATTAAGTTGATCCACAGTTTGGCTAAAGTTTTGCAGCCTTGGAATGTTCCAGTACTCTAATCTACTCACCACTGTGTTGGGTTGAATGTCAGGTACGTGTAATGCACAATTCTGAAATAACATTTTGCATTTCAGGACATTTCAACAATACCATCACTGGAGTTTGCATCAGTGTATATCAGCCTGCATGTGTAAAACAATGAAAAATCACACAAAGGTCTAATCATACTATCAGTCTGATTGCATTTTTTTAGGTTGCCCCATTTGTAGCTAAAGACACATATGAGGTACAAACCAGATATTAATTTTCATATTCTCTGCTTTATTCTCTACCACCATCTGCTACTCAAGTCGCATCTATTCCAGACCAGGCTCAAGCCTTCAGCGAAAGCTCGACTCCTGTAAGTCTGTGTGATCAGGGGCAGCCTGAAACATCTGGTCAGTCTAGCCAGACAGCTCCAGTGAGTCACACTCAGCCCACACCTACATCTCCGACCCTAGCTGCAACCACATCTCTCCCTATGGATACCTCCACTTTCTGTGTACCAAGGAACTACACACCAATCTTGTGCCCCCAGTCCTGGCTGCTGTTGAGACAACACCAACACTGCCTACAGTTGTGCCAGGATCCAGTGGGATGGGGCACACTACCTCCGGGGCACAGGGTAGTCGGGGTTGGCATTGTGGGAGAGAATCAGTGGGCCAGGAAAGTAAATCCACTGGTGTCTTCATCAGCCAGACCACCATTGGCAGAGCTGTGGGAGCAGTACAAGAGTCCCAAGACTTGATGGGCCAAGTCGTAACTGAGCTCCAGAAAATCAAGGAGGTGCAGAGGGAGCTCATGTTGGAAATGCGCAACCAGAGTGACAAAATGATCTCCCTGATTGGGGTGGTTTTCAACATATATCACCACATGTGTAGGGCTTTTCCCATACAATCTGCCCCTGTCTGTATTCCTTCGCACATCTGGACCAAGTACACCACTGCCAGCCACAGACAGGGAGGCCTTCCCACATGAGGATCGTGCTCCTCCCACCCCAGACCTTGAACCTATGCCCCCCATCCTTCCCAGAGAGGATTGCCATCCAAACCATCAGGAGAGGTTGGCAAGACCTCCACCACCATCTCAAGAGATGCAGATCCTAATTTCCTCCAGTGTATGTCTACCAATCACTCTATGGACTATTTCAGGAACATGTTTACCTATTTTGAGGACAGGTATATTTTCTACACTGGACTCCAAACTATTTTTGCCTCTACTACTGTACTTTCATCCACATGGTAGACTGTTATTTTAGTTCATTTTCTCATTGTTTGAAACACCTTTCTGTTCCTTTGTATCATGCAAATAAATGATATCAACACAATCTACATGACTGTTGTTGCATTTATTGTGGCATTTCATATTTCATGCCTGCCTTCCACCATCATTTTGTCAAATCTTTTCAAAATGTATTTGCAATGGAAAATTAGAAATGACAAAGAGGTAATATGTTACCCATTTTATTCAAACAAAACAAATCAAAATCCTAATGTTTTGTCAACCAACATATGTAGGTAACAAATCTTATATGAAATCAAAGAAGAATTTCACAAGCCATGCATAACCCCAACAGTCTGTACCATTTAGAGGTGGACACTCCATTACCTTGACACCATGGAAGAAAGGGACTATTGCGTGGGATCAAATTAAATAGGCAAACTATCATTGGTGCATGACCTCAGCTGGAGCCATAAATCCTGCCCTCACAATAGGAATCTTACATCAATAACACCAGTAGTCTACTTCATGGCAATAACACAGTTTCAGTCCACATGACAATTACAAGACACTGTGGCAGTATCAGGTGTAATGTCACAACCACAATTCAGCACACCATTCAGTGGTTTGCTTTAAAAAGTACCAAAAAAAAGTTCTATCAACTATGAGGAGACACACTAACAGCTACCTTCACTGGACACAAATTGAAGATTTAGCTGATGTGAAGGAAGAACAGTATGCTATGGCTTGACATATACATGTAGTTTGAGCAAGTTAAGTGACACAAATTACGTTGATGGCAACATCACACAGAACACAGGTCTAATACAATCCCCAAAACTTCTATTCATTCACAGTGCAAGTTGTCTCTGTACAAGATCTGTCCATTCCAAGTGGGTGTCTGTCCCAGGATCAACACATGTTCACTATGTACTTTCCAACAGCTACATACCACTGCACAACTGTGAAATGTCCAAATAATGATGACATAGTGAAGGACCCTGAAACAGAATAACAAGGGATAATTAATGATTTCACATATTAAATTTGACTCAAATGACAAGTTAGGAGGACATACATAGTTAACACAATCAAATTTAATCTATGTCAATGAACACAGGAATCAATGTAGGGACACTGTGATTCACTAACATCTTTGCCTTGGACTTTACTGTACTGACCATTCCTACCAAATTATCATTGCAGATTGATATGTTCCATATGTCACAAGTTTTTCTTACATTGTAGGTTACAATATGTAAAGGTAAACTTAATTGAAGAAGTGGTCAATTTCATCTTGACGTAGGTCAATACCTTCTTCTTCACCACTGTCATCTTTATTGGGCATTTCAACATCCTCACCAGGTGGTTATTCATGGTCTCCCTCCTCTACGATTATTGGGATGTTCCGTAGCAGGGTGATGTTGTGGAGCATGCAGCAGGCAACCTTGATTTGGCACACCTTATTGGGTGAGTAGGGGAAGGCTCAACCGGTCTTGTCCCGGTACCTAAACCTAGCCTTGGGGAGCCCAAAAGCTCGCTCCTCTGGCCTCTGTGTTCTTCCATGGGCCTAATTGAAGAGGAATTCCCTTGGAATTGTTGGATTCCTCAGCAGTGCTAACAACCATGGTCGTTTAGGGTACTCTGAGTCTCCTACATGGAAGCAACACATCAATACCATTGTACCTTCCTAAACAAGGATTCAAACAAAATATCCTCAATCATAGTGTACTTACCAAAAAGTCAGCCACTCTCAGGTCTAAGTTGTGACAGTTGTAGGGGTCTGGTGCTGTTCCGTAGTACAAATGAATCATGTGTTGACCCAGGAAAGCTGACACACATACTTGATATGTACAATTACTTTTAGTTTTAAACATGTTATGGTGCCACAAATGGGGAAAGGTAGTACCTGTGATGCCAGTTTAAACGGCACAGGCTCACAATCAGCCAAACAAGTATGTCCTATTACTGCACACACACATTCATACATCATTCAAAACCATGCTCTCACTGACACATGGTAGCCCTCCCATACTGCCCTTAGTCACTGTATGTGATGCACACTATTAGAAGGTTAGGCATGAAGCCAATGTAGATGTGTGTGTATTTATGTGCACATAATGTACAGGAGCCTTTAGTAGCTCACAATGACTTGGACTAACCTGCAGTGGGTCTCACTACATGACAAGTTCTCTATCCCTGCCTTATCTGGTGTTTGTGTACTTTATTTGTTAGATGAGGTAAAAAATGTTGAGGCTACTCTACAGATCACTGCAAATTAGTGTTTCTATGGAACTTTGAAATATTTGTGGATAATCTGTACTGTCTGTTCTGGAAATGCTTGTGAGAGTTGCTACTAAATTGTGTAAATGCACTACAGATAACCAAATTCACTCAAAACGTCTTTGGTTGTCATTTGTTCTCATCCATACAGTTCAATGCCTATCAGAAGCGGGACATCTGGAAGGCCATAGCAAAGGAGGTGCGGAACCTGGGGGCTTCAAGCAGTGCAGCATGCATCGCAGGAAGAAGTGGGAGGATCTCCAACGCTAGACTAGGAGTTAAGCCCAAGTCCAGTTTAGCAAGGCCTCCCAACAAGGCAAGCGCGTGTGCCACAGCTTGACCCCCCCCATGGCCTGCATCCTTGCAGTGACATTCCCGGAGCTTGAAGGGCAGTTGAGGGCCCAACAAGAGCATCAAGGGGGAGCATTACTGTATTTAGCTATTCATGTTGTTAAACCTTTTTAACTTATAAGAATGTAGTTTGGTACCATCATGACAGTGGACACACATCCAATGCAGACGAGGATTTCTGGAGGTGTAAGTTCATCAGACGGTGTCTCCTGCTGTGTTTAGAATGTATTTTTGTGCCACAGTTTGTCACAAGATTCCTTATCACAAGCCAAGTACTATCTAGCGCAGACACATGGCAGCATGCAAAAAAAAGGGGTGCCTGCATTTTTTCTATGTTATGAGGGGCATTTGTACCAAATATGCCCCATTTGTAGATTGTGTGAGGTGCGATGCTCCATCACAGATGTGAGTAGTTAATGTAGGTCCTGTTACTGGTGATATGGCATAGTAAGCACTTGTGAGACAGTTGCAGTTTCAGACTTTACATTGGTAAGTTGGTACAACAAAATATGATCATGAGCAAATGCATCAGAAGAACTGGAAACATGCGTACAATGGCATCATTCTATATCTAAAAACTGGTTGAGAAATGTTTCAATAGCAAAAAGCAGTTCATTTCATGTAGACAGTAGCAGGTTGTCCTGAAGCCTCGGCCCTTTCACAAATGTGCATGTGAGCCAGTCTGTGTCAACCAGCATGACTTTTCAAGCAAGAATTGACTGGAACAGACAGGAATGTGTACACATTGGTGCAAGAATTGCACATAACCCAAATGACATGTTAGTGGCCTCGGTGATGTTCAGATGGGAAAGCAATTATGGTAAGCAAAGTGATACTTGAAATAACAATTGCACATGGAAGGCTCCATCACATAGATATTGGTGTATCCGATCTTGATGAGTCAATATAGAGCCCAAAACCTGTCTCTTTGGATATGTTTAAATGTTTTTGCTCTGTACTATAGTGGTTTAGGAATGTATCCAGGCCTCTGTATTTAGTAATGCTGTCAAAGTAATTTGCCATGCAGAGTAATAAAAGTGGATAAGGGACAAAAGGCATACAAAGTATGGGAGCTTGAATAAAATATTTCTAGACTGTGAGCAGATGGTTTGTGGAATTTCTCCCACATGCATAAGATACTGATGATAAGGAAGCCATGTTTGAGTGCCTTGAAGCTGGTGTAATCTATAGACTTGGCAAATGTTTTCTGTGTAAAGTTCATATTAATCTCCATTTGCAGAGATACTCTCAAACTGTTTTATCTGTTTCGATAACATCATCTGGGCAAGGCAAAGGGGACAGTGGCCGTGTCAGCAGAGAAAGAACTGGGCACTGTGGTCCTGGTGCATACACCACTGACACTGAGGGACACAATGCCACTGAGGGTGAGAGGACTGGTGCAGAGGCCATGAGTGACTCATCAACTCCTTCAGAGGGCTCCACAGGTGACCAGTCATTAGTGGTGGAGGACCCTAGTGTGACTACTCCATCTGCATCGCTGCCCGCCACCCACTTTCCAATCTCCACCCTCGCTCTTGCCCCCCTTCCAAATTGACCATAGTTGCTCTCCTGAAAGGGGTGGCGTCACATTCGCTGCAGGCACCTCCACCCTATCCTGGTCTCCCAGGCTGCACTCAATCAGAAGGCTGTTGATCATTTGAAGACTACGGCTGTAGGCCAGACTGCACTGCTGACTGTCATCCAGGGGCTTGCTGGACAGAATACCCAGATGCTCGCTTACCTGGAAGGCATTCATGGTGCCCTGTTTGCCCTGCAGTGGTCCTTCCAGGGTATGGCCTCCTCAATGACTGCAGTCACCCACTCACCCCAAACTTGTATCCCAACTCCCACCCCTTTTCCATCCTGAATCCCTATTCCCAGCACTATTTAGAGCACACTCACACCTTTACATGCACCCACTCCAATACCCACAAGCAGCACATCCTCACATTGACACAACAAGAAACAAAGACACAGGCACACACATGCAGACACCACACACCCCACCACCACCACAAGCATACCTACAGATACCACACCCATCAAGACTCAAAGACCCACATTCACCACCAGCACACCTGCAGACACCACACCCATCATGACACAGACATCCACACACACCACCAGAAAACCCACAGTCACTACACCTACCACTACACAAACCACCTAACACACCACCTACACACCCATAGTCACCACACCCACCATGACACCCACATGCCCCAGCACACCCACAGACACCACAATCATCACACACACCACCTCCACAACACACACATCCATACACACACATACTAAACACAAAACCCTACACTCACCCACACAACAGACACCCAGTAAAAAACACAAAGCAAAACATACACCACATATACCAGACCCTCACCATCAACAAACACATGAACAACACTTCTTCTACCTCTCAACCCCAACTCCCTCCTGGTCAACCTACCTCTTTCCCCAAGGAGGACCTTATCCTTGCCCTGTCCCTGATCCCTTCCTCATCTCAAACCACCCCTTCCAAACATCAGGCCCCCCACCCAAACATCTATGTACCCCTTTCAAATCTTAACCTACCCCTTCCAAACCCCAACCCACCCCTCCTAGATCCAAAATCTCCCCTCCCAAACCCAATGAGCCTCCCCTCAGTAACATCATTGAGGTGCCTGCTCTCTGTCCCATAGATGCCCCTTCCAGAGGAGGTTTATTTTGGCAGTGACAATAGGATGCAAATTGTGAACATGCCATCCATGCTGTGGACGAATGGCCTAGTGCCTTTGTTTGTTTTCTTGCTCTATTCCTGATTTGACTTATGAGAGAGTTATCTCATTAATACACACCATTTTCTTTTCAAAATACCTTTGTCCTGGCCTTATTTTATGATTGATACTAATTGTTTACTCATGATATTATTTCTTCTAATGTGTGTGACATTCACTTGCTCTCATTTGTGATAGTGACAAGCACAAGTTGTATATTTTAGAGAATTTTATACTGCATACATTAATGTTGTTTATTTATGATGGACTTGTCAATTGTGGTGCAAGCGTTAATTTTGTTACTGGACACTTACACCAACATTATATGTGCTTCTGTTATTGTGACTGGAGAATGCATGTGTGTTTATTTTGAAATGATGTGTCAATAACGTGCACATATGTATTACACAGGGAAACTGGCACTTTACAGTTAAGTGACATCTAATGTTTGTCATATATTGCACACACCAAAGGTACATGTGACCTTCACACATCTCTGCATGTTTTCAGTTTGGAGTTAAGTTTGCTTGTAAATTCTGTGTACACCCACTTATAGCATGTTGTTGTAAAATTGCTACATTATCATGGGATTGAGTAGCTCCTATAGGGTAGATTGCTTATGTTTATGATTTGAAATTAATTGTAAATTTATCACACACACCTATATGGACAGATTTCTATTTGTGATTGTGTGACCTTTTATGTAGATGTCCATTGCCATGAAGGAGGTTAGTACCAGATTGGTGGGTGCATCTAATATCTCAAGGTGTGTTATGATACAATTTTCTAGGTACATTACACACATATGCATTGCACATCATTTTGGTGTTCTTTGCCAATATTTTGTACTCATGCGCAAGCCCAGTTCTATTCTACAGCAACAATTCTGAGGATTACAGGTATAACAGTGACTTACATTCTGTTCTGGTGACAACAGGGTAGATTTTCTTCTTGGTCCAGGAGCAGCGCCAACAGTATGACCCGGTTGATGGCGGTAGGAAATGGGAAAAGTGGAAAAAAGGTGAGTTTCGTTCTTTTATCCCTCCCAGTCTGCCAACTCAGGTGTGGAGATTTATCCACAGCATTTGTGTCAGTGGAAATGCACATTGTGATTGGCTTGGTGGAAAAAGGGGCTGGAGTCCCGCGACCAGCTACTTTAGCCTATGGCACCATCAAAGCGGATGGATAGTCTTGACCGTCAGTGTCTTTCGCTTATGCTCCCGCTAACATCCAAATAGGGCAGATGGACTGTCCTGGCGGCGGATTGGTTTTCAGATGGAAAATCGCTGGCAGGTCCATTTTTGTCAAGATCTAAATGTAGTGAAACGTGTGTTTTGACCACTGACTTCGTGCTGCACCACTTTGCACTTGGCTTGGCTGTCCACCGTCACACTAGTGGTCACCAGTTACAGACTCCATTTTGTATTCAGTATAGCCTTACCTCCATTGTGCCTATTTACTTTATCATAGCATTAAACACTGCCAAGTTAAAGGCTGCCCGTGATTTTCTACGTTGTACAATGTGCTCTGTCTTGTTTTCATTCTGTCTTGTTTTCATACTTTCTTCCCACCAATGGCATTGGCTGATAAGAATGTACTCAGATGGCAGGGAACGGCCTTGCTTTGACTTGACATCTTGGGATTGTGGCCAAATCCCAACGTGGTATTTTCAAGGCATACCTAAACCAGCCAGCATGTTTGAATACTTCTTGTGCCAGCAGGAGGTGTTTTTCCATAAAGCTCCTTGTTCAGTTTCTTAAGATGTAAAAGAGACCCAGGTAGACAGTAGGAGATTCAGAGACCTCAATCAGGATTCAGACATCGGATGTCTGATATAGATTTCCTGTGAGGGTAGAGATCACCCTTTCTCGTAGTCGAACGGGGTCATCGGCTTGCTCGCAGGAAAAAGATCAAGCACCTGACAGGCCCTACTGTGATGCATTTTTAATTCATTATTTTCTTTGCATTATAATATAGATACATATATTTGCTGTGTATATTGCAGTGGAGAATCAGTTGTGTATGTTTTCATTTCATTGTTGGGACTATTTTTTAATGTGTGCTTTCAACATGCTAATCTTCTTTTAGGAACCTTGCATAGTAAAATAATA
Organism: Pleurodeles waltl; assembly: GCF_031143425.1. Taxonomy (NCBI): domain Eukaryota; kingdom Metazoa; phylum Chordata; class Amphibia; order Caudata; family Salamandridae; genus Pleurodeles; species Pleurodeles waltl. The sequence goes on from NC_090440.1 coordinate 672,702,675, forward strand.
AATGGCTTCAAATGTCTTCTTTTGACTAAGAAGCGCATTCCGGAGATTTTTTGTCAGTGCATGAGTGTTTAAGCTCTGTCATTAGTGAAAACCAAAACATTTTGTCATAATTTGGACAGTCTAAAAGGGAGGTTGAAAGTTGAGAGTGTACGATTTAAAAGTGTAAATATGTTTTTATTCAGAAAGTTAAAGGAAGACCATGTTTGAAAATGCATGTGAAATTAAAATGCCTTATGAATGTCTTGGCAAATATGTTTTCGTGTTTATCAGGACTTTCTAAATTTTGGGATGTGTGCTTGGATAAAACAAAATTATTTAATGTTTTTACATGTTTAGACAAATGCATAAGAGATATAAACAGTTAAACAATTGAGAGAACAACTTGACCAGAATACATTACTACAAGATAAAGCTGAAATATACCAAGCTGTCACAGGGAAATCAGATTTTTCACATTCCAGTAATGAGGAGGTTAAAAAAGATGGTGGCCAGTGTGAGCTGCATGAGCAGAGAGTAGTTTGTGCGTAGCCAATATTTGGCCGAAAAATACAGAATAGCCCACAGTCTTTGGCAGGAGTTGAAATGCATTCTTTAAGAGATTACACCCAGCAAGAAATTAAGGATGTTAACGATATATTTGCGGAGCTTTTGCAGAATACGATGTGTACAATTAATTCAAACAAGACAAAGGGACTATTGCAAAAGGTGCAGTTTCTAGGAATTCAGTGGAATCCAGGAGACACAGAGGCCCATATTTATACTTTTTGACGCAAATCAGTGCTTGGGCAAATTTGCGTCACAAAGTTTATCGCTGGTAAAACACCATTCCAACGTGCCAGCTGGGCGCCTTATTTATGGAATAACGTAGCCGGCGTTGCGGCCTGGTTTGCGTCAAAATAAATGATGGTAACTGGGCAGCAGAGGTACAGAGAAAACTGGGGGTTGTGCGCCAAATAATGGTGCAAGTCAGGTTAGAGTAAAAAATATTGGCTCTAACCTGACTTGCGCCATTTTTTGACGCACAACCCCCATGGAAATTACTCCTGTCTTAGCAAAGAGTCATGTCCCCTTGCCCAATGGCCATGCCCATGGGACATATGTCCCCTGGGCTTGGCCATTGGGCCCAGTGGCATGTACGGGGGCCCAAGTTAGGCCCCCTATGCCACCAAAAAAAAAAAATTATACTTACCTGCACTCACTATGGATGGGTCCCCCCCATCCATGGGTATCCTCCGGGGGTGGGCGAGGGTGGCAGGGTGTGTCCCTGGGTGCAGGGAAGGGCACCTGTGGACTGCTTCCATGGTCGCTGACCATGGAAATGAGCCCACAGGTCCCTTAATGCCTGCCATGACCCAGGCGTTAAAAAACTGTGCAAATCCGGCTGGGTGCCATGTTTTAAGGCCCGCCTCCTCCTATACCTGTGTCATTTTGACGCCGGAGGATAAATAAGGCGCACATGCCTTAGAGTCAATTTTTGCACGGGAACGCCTACCTTGCATGTCATTAGCGCAAGATAGGTTTTCACGTACAAAAAATGAATCAAACTCCATAACTTTGGCGCTAGACAGGTCTAGCGTCAAAGTATAAATATGGAGTTAAGTTTGCATCAAATTTGCGTAAGAAAAAATGCTGCAAATCCGGCACAAAGAGAGTATAAATATGGGCCAGAGTTTCATGGAATTGTTTGATTTTTGGAAACAACATGTCCCTTATCTGAGTAAAATCTTAACTCTTTGGTACAAAGTGACTAGAAAAAAACATGAGTTTGAATGGGGTGAAGAGCAGCAGGGTGCTTTTGATTTGGCAAAGGAAATAATTCAACAAGCTTTAGACTTGTGGCCAGTGCAAGAGGGAGACATTGAGTTACATGTAACTATTCAGGGACAATATGCAAATTGGAGTGTGCAGCAAAAACAAGGGAGGATGAGGGTGCCCCTGGGGTTTTCAACTAGAATACTATCTGACTCTGGGGAGCGCTATACTCCTTTTGAAAAACAGCTTTTGGCCTGTTATTGGGCTCTAGTGAACACTAGTTCATAATGTAATTCTGAGACAGTGAAATACCAATTATGCAGTGGGTGATGAGTTCACCTAAATCTCACCATATAGGACATGCACAAGAGGCTAGCATCATACATTCGAAATGGTACATACAAGACAGGGCTCGAATAGAACAGGCAGGCACTGCAGCTCTACATGAACAGGTGTCACAAGCCCCTGTACAGCATGAGGAGAGGGTGCAGGAGGTACCACAGGTAAAGGACTCACCAGTGAGATAGGGTATGCCATTTGAATTCATGTCCCCTGAGGACAGGAAACATGTTTGGTTCACTAATGGTTCATCCAAATACGTGGGTACCAAAAGACATTGGAAAGCAGTGTCATAAAATCCAGTTTCTAAAAAGTTGTTGAGCACCACAGGAGAAGGAAAAAGTAGCCAATATGCAAAGTTGTACACTGTGTATCAGGCTCTAAAGCAAAAGCTGCTAGGGGCTTGCCATATTTACACTGATTCTTGGTCCACTGCCAATGGGTTAGCCACTTGGCTTCCCACATGGCATGCACATAACTGGTTCATTCACTCAAAGGAGGTGTGGGGCAAAGAGTTGTGTCAGGAAATTTGGGAAATGTTAGAACAGAGTAAAGTCAAAGTGTACCATGTAAATGCTCATTGTCCCATTGACTCACTAGAATGCTGGTTCAATTCCCCTGCAGATGACAAAGCCAAAATTTCAGAGGCAGAAGTGGCAACCCAGAATTCTGACTTGGTGGAGATGGCTAAATGGGTGCACCAGAAATGTGGACACCTGGGAGAAAAAGCCACTTACAGGTGGGCAGAGATTAGAGGGATGCACTTTCCCCTAGATTTGATAAAAACTGTGATTTTGTAATGTCCTATTTGTCAGCACACACAACAAAGATCTATCCCACAAACAGTCAAAAGTCAGTTGGAGAAGGGGACTGCCCCAGGCCTTCTGACAGTGCAAGGAAAGGGAGTTTTTGGTCCAACTGACAAAAACCCTGATGCTAAGGTGTAGATGGAATCCCCAAATGGCCCTCCAGTACCTGCAGAAATTATAGCCAAGGGCCCCAATAATGCCCAGTTGATTATAAAACAAGGAAATGAAAAATGGGAGCACATTTCAGATGACAAATGTTATTTTGCAAAAAAAAATCATACCTGTTTCTTTTACAGATCATACTACGACTTGCCACTGACCCTGAATGTGCTGTGTGCTCTCCCTTCGGGCATGTGCGTGTGGGGTCAGGGGAGGGACAGCACCCCCAACCTGAACCTTATTGATCAACCACATTGTGCAACACCCCTGCTGCTTTTAAAGTGCAAAACCTATGGATCCATTTAGCACTAATTGAGCTTCACAGAATAAAGTTCTGCATGGGAACAATGCAGAGTACCATGGATGTTCTGTCAACCTGTTTGATTGCATTTCTACTGGAACTAATACATGGCTTGTTATCACCTGATGACTGGCGCCAGTCTCATTAAGCATGTTTAAATTGCCAGTTGGCTGACTATTCTCATGTGGGAACCTCACTTTTACTTTCATTCCTGCAAACATTACAGGTGGACCGTGTACCTTTACATGATTAGGACTCATGATGTTTCCATCTAATTCTATACCAACTTGTTATCCTAGAGACACTATTCAATCAATTATTAGCCCAATCAGCATATATAAGCTTCAGTCTTTTCCTGTTTGAACTGTTTATAAGATCAACACTAAGGCCCTCATTACAACCCTGGCAGTAAATTCTGCTGACCGCCATGCAGACGGCCACCAACACATCGTGTCCGTGGTGGAAATCCGCTACTGGTATTATGACCCACACTCAGAAATCCTCCACAATACAGACACCCACACAAGTCCGCCACACCAAAGGTCAGTGATAAACTGGCGATAGCAAAACCCATACCGTCACGCCAACAGAACTACTCCCACACTATCACAACCCACAAATCAACGCAGCAGTCATTCAACCGCTGTAATCCATTGGTGGTACACACTGCCGCGCTCAAAATACACACACATTTACAAAACACAACCTCATTAGACAATTCAAAATACACACACCTGATACACATACACACATCACACCGACAAACTCACAACACTATAAAACACCCACCCACATTACCCACAACCCCTCACAACAACAGTTTTGGAAGAAGCAGAGACAGAAAAGCAAAGACAACACCAGCATCCAGAGGCACACAACACCATCACTCATACACCATCCACGCACCTCAAAAAACACACCCCAACAGCTCACCCCACACATTACATCAACCATCACCTCACACATCACCCACACCACATCATGGCACCTCAAAGACACCCCAGGTTCTCTGAGGAGGAGCTCAGGGTCATGGTGGAGGAAATCATCCGGGTAGAGCCACAGCTATTTGGATCACGGGTGCAGCAGACATCCATTGCCAGGAAGATGGAGCTATGGCGGGGAATTGTCGACAGGGTCAACGCAGTGGGACAGCATCCAAGAACACGGGATGACATCAGGAAGAGGTGGAATGACCTACGGGGGAAGGTACGTTCCGTGGTATCCAGACACCAGGTAGCCGTACAGAGGACTGGCGGTGGTCCTCCACCTCCTCCCCCACAACTAACAACATGGGAGGAGCAAGTCTTGGCGATCATGCATCCTGAGTGCCTCGCAGGAGCAGCAGGAGGACTGGACTCAGGTAAGTCAAAGCTTTACTACTATATCCCCCACCCTACCTGCATGCTATCACAAACCCCAACCCCTACCCTCTCACCCATCATCCCAAAACCGCACAGATACCCCACTATCACAAACCACACATCCCAATACCAAGCCCTGCATGTGACAACAATGCATGGACACCCATCACAGACCTGCATGGACCGCCATCACCACAGCATGGCCAAGGGAGAGACTCACCCAGGGCACACAATCACCACTCACACAAGGGCCAAGGCGAGAGTGCAAGCACAGTATTAGAGGGAAACACACCCATTGCACAAGATGGCACACACAGATACAATAACAATGTATTTACACCCCAACAGGACCCCTACACAACGTTACCGGACAGGAGGTGCCAGCCATCTCCAGTCCCCCCACAGAAGAGGCCCACAGTGACGACAGCAGCTCTGCACGCCTGGATCAAGATGACCAGCCCGGCCCATCAGGGACCTCTGGACAATCGGTTTCCATGCTACAGTCCCAACCCACCACAGAACCTCCCCCCTCAGGAAACACCAGCACAGCACCCACCCCGCAGGCCCATGCCACTGTCCCCAGGACACCTCAATCAGCAGTGTGTCCACCACTACCGGGACCCCAGGCAAACCCACTTACACAGGACGATCAGGGACCTGGGGTCAGTGGCAGTGGGCACACGGTTCAGGGGACAGAGGCACGGGAAAACAGGGAAGCTGGGAGGACTGCTGTGCGACAGGGGAAGGACAGGCCCAGGGAACCGACTCTCCACGAGGCACTCTCCAACATCATGGGAGCATTCCACCATTCCCAGGAGACCATGGGCATGGTACTGGCCAAGATTCAGGAGACCCAGCGGCTGCAGGAGGAACAGTACCTGGGGATCAGGGAGGACTTGAAGTCTATTAACACCACCCTGGTCACCATTGCAGGGGTGCTGGCAGACATGGCCAACACCATGAGGGAGAAAGTGGCATACCACCGGGCCCCTGACACCAGCCCGAACGATGAACAGCCTTCCACTTCTGCCGGCGCTAGTGGACAGGAGGTCCCACCACAGGAACAACAGGTCACCAGCACCCCACCCCCTGCAGAAGGAGAACCACCCTGCAAACGGTCCCTGCGATCCAGGCACAAGACAGAGAACATTGCCAAGACCCCTGCCAGGAAATAGAACTCTCCTGATTGTCACCCTTCTCTCCTACTATGTCACCCTGTCCACCTTGAACTGACATTGCTCCACTTCCTATGCCCCATTGGACAATGCACCTGTGATACAAACAGACTGGACTCTACCCTGGACATTCCTCCACCATCACCCTAGCCCATTGCACATCCCCCTCTACTTATTAGCACTTAAATAAACACCCTTGAATCACAAAACAATCTGGAGTCAGTCTGTACTTTCACAAATGTATTATTACAACCTCTTAGACAAATACAATGTAAATGTTCATTTGAACAGTTGTTGGGCAGCAGTAAACATAGCAGAAGGCAGAATGTGGTACCCAGATCTGTGAAAAGGAAAGCCAAAGTGAACTGTCAGGGTCCATACACAGAGGTAAAAAGGCAGACTTATACAATGTCCTATAGTAGTCAGATATGAGATGAGCAGTGCCAGTCTCTTACCTGTGTCTCACTGGAAGTACTGCATGATGATTATGTTTCGGTTGTCAATATCTTCTTCCTCTGCCTCCTCTTCCTCACTGTCCACAGGCTCAATAGTTGCCACGAGACCAACATCAGGCCCATCCTCCTGCAGAAAAGGCACCTGGCGTCGCAAAGCCAGGTTGTACAACATACAGCATGTCACGATGATCTGGCACACCTTCTAGGGTGAGTGGTATAGGGAGCCACCTGTTAGATGGAGGCACCAGAATCTGGCCTTAATGAGGCCGAAAGTCCGCTCAATAATCCTCCTAGTTCACCCATGTGCCTCATTGTAGCGTTCCTCTGCCCTTTTCCTGGCATTCCTCACTCGGGGCAGTAGCCATGAGAGGTTGGGGTAACCAGAGTCACCTGTAAATGTCAAGGGATATCTGTTAGACATACACCAACCCTTAGGGACTAAACCATACCCAGACACCTATTCATACTGTGTGGGGACCTTGGCCTCACCTAGTAGCCACACATGGTGCCTCTGGAGTTGGCCCATCACATAAGGGATGCTTCTATTCCTCAAAATGTAAGCGTCATGTACAGAGCCAGGATACTTGCCATTCACATGGGAGATGTACTGGTCTGCCAAACACACTATCTGCACATTCATTGAATGGTAGCTTTTACGATTTCTGTACACCTGTTCATTCCTGCGGGGGGTACAAATGCCACATGTGTACCATCAATGGTACCAATGATGTTGGGGATATGTCCCAGGGCATAGAAGTCACCTTTCATTGTGGGCAAATCCTCCACCTGGGGGAAAACGATGTAGCTACGCATGTGTTTCAGCAGGGCGGATAACACTCTGGACAACACGTTAGAGAACATTGGCTGAGACATTCCTGATGCCATGGCCACTGTTGTTTGAAAGGAACCACTGGCTAGGAAATGGAACACTGACAGGACCTGCACTAGAGGGGGGATTCCCGTGGGATGGCGGATAGCTGACATCAGGTCTGGCTCCAATTGGGCACACAGTTCTTGGATTGTGGCACGATCAAGTCTGTAGGTGATAATGATGTGTCTGTCTTCCATTGTTGGCAGGTCCACCAGGGGTCTGTACACCGGAGGATGACACCATCTCATCATCTGCCCCAGCGGATGTGCCCTATGGAGGAGAATGGTGAGTAGAGGGTCATGTACCACATAGTTTGTACAAGGGTTTTGCACTAATGTGATTAAATCAGTGTGTGGCATTGTCTGTCCGTATTTGGGCCCAAATGTGCTGTGACGCAGTTAGGTGCCCTGCCATGTGCCACCCTGAAATGGCAGCTGCCTGACCTGTAAGGAGGGACAAGGGGAAATGAGGTAACAGCGATGGCGTTGTGCAGCATCACGGTAAGCGGTCGAAGACTGCCGCGCAATTCAGCATTGGTTATCCTTGGGCCCTATGGGTTCGAGGAGCCAATGACGATGTACGCCGGTGGTGACGGTACGCACCGTCTCGGACGTGACTGCCATTTTCTAGCTGTTCACTTACTTGATACCTGACCTTCAACAGGAGAGGACCTACACTGCAAGTGCTGCTGTGACCTGTGTCTGGAAGCGACTATGGCTCGAGTGTCTGGGGAAAGGGCCCCTGCCTTCAGTGTGGAGGAGTTGGAGAGACTAGTGGATGGGGTCCTCCCCCAGTACACGCTACTCTACGATCCTCCAGACAAACAGATGAGTAAACTGTGAGCATGATGCGTGGGACATGAATGTATGGAGTGGTGTGGCTGGTAGATACATGTTGGGGGGGACCTGAGGCCTGCATGTGAGGATGGTGAGTGTATGTGTGTCAGGGCATGGGTGGGAACTGGTGGCCAGTGAGTATGACGAGCTGGATGGGGGAGTAAGTTCCTTTCTTACTTTACCTTTCAGCACCCACCAGAAGAAGGGTATTTGGCGTGCCATCGCCAAGGAAGTACGGACCCTGGGGGTCTATCATAGACGGAGCACCCACTGCCGCAAAAGATGGGAGGACCTGCGCCGCTGGAGCAAGAAGACGGCAGAGGCCCAGCTGGGGATGGCCTCCCAGCGTGGAAGGGGTGCCCGTCACACCATGACCCCCCTGATGTTCCGTATCCTGGCGGTGGCCTATCCAGAGTTGGATGGGCGCTTGAGGACATCACAGCAGCCACAAGGGGGTGAGTACAGTCTAATTCAGCTGACTCTGCACGCTTTATGTCTGGGTGGGGGATGTGGGCTGTGGGTTCTCCTAGGCCAGGGCAAACTTGGTAGGGTTAGGTCCCTTGTTAGGCAGGCTGTGTGCAGTCCAACTCCAATAGTGGTAGTGGCCATCTACAACCAGTCAGGCTCCTGTGGGTTCCAGGTGTGCAGCAAATGGGGTTAGGCATAGTCCCCCATGGTAGGTGATTTCCCTACGAACAGTTAGCGCATGGCCTAGTGCATAGGGCTGCTCCCTCTGTGTTGTGTCCGCCAATGGTAGTGGTGTTGCTGGCATTGACCATGTGTCTCCTTTGTCTTTCCCCCCTTTTTATTTTGTCACCCTGTCCTTGTGTGCATTAGCATAATCTGGCGGAAGAGCAGTGGCACCGGAGCAGGAGGGAGCTGCAACCCACATGGCCTAGGAGGGTGAATGTACGGAGTCTGAAGGCACCAGTGGGACGGAGGGCGAGGGGAGCTCCACTACGGGGACAGGAGGGGACACCAGCGACAGCGACTCCTCCTCTGATGGGTGCTCCCTTGCGGTGGCGGGCACCTCTGTACCCACCGCAACAACAGGTACAGCCGCCACCCCCCCTCCAGCACCACCCTCCCAGCAGCCCCTCAGCGTGTTTCCCGTGCCCACTCACACAGGAGTGTGGGCATCTCCTTCGCCCCAGGCACTTCAGGTCCTGTCCCAGTCAGCCTTGCTGCCCTCAGTGAGGACCTCCTGAGATCCCTCACTGTTGGGCAGTCAACCATTTTGAATGCCATCCAGGGTGTCGAGAGGCATTTGCAGCAAACAAATGCATACCTGGAGGGCATTCATTCTGGCGTGGCAGCCCAACAGAGAGCATTTCAGGCTCTGGCCTCAGCACTGATGGCAGCCATTGTCCCTGTGTCCAGCCTCCCCCCTCCAACATCCACTTCCTAGACCCAATCCCCTCTACCTCAGCCTATCCCAAGCACACCACCAGACCAGCATGCACACACATCAACACACAAAAGTGGCTCAGGCAAACAAAAGCACCACAAATATCACAGGCACTCACACAAGCACCATCCCCATGCAGACACACCAACATCCATTGCCTCCACTGTGACCCCCTCCTCCACTTCCTCCACCTCCCTCCCAGTCTCGTCTCACACCTGCATGCACTACTTCCTCAGCCACAACCTCCATCACCAGCACGCCCATCACTATACACCGCTCACGTGCAATCACCACCCCCACTACCATTCACACGTCCCCTGTGTCCTCTCCCATTGTGTCTGTGAGCCCTCCTGCCAAAGTACACAAACGCCAGCACACAACCACTCAACAGCCCTCCACCTCACAACAGGCTCCAACCCATGTACCTTCACCCAAACACATCAGAGGTACACCTCCTACAACCACTACCTCTTCCTCCACTCCCAAACTCTCTCCATCTTCCCGTCCTAGTGTTTCTAAAAAACTGGTCCTGGCTTCCATTGACCTCTTCCCTAAACCTCCCCCCATTCCCCTAGGGCCAGGTTGTCTAGAGCCCAGACCAGCACCCCAGCCACCAAATCGTCGTCCACTGTGGTCCCTGCAAGTCTGGAAGGATCGAAGGGGGCACCCATCAGGGCTGCCAGTGTGCCACCTACTGAAGCCAAGGACCACCCAATTCCGCCACCTGCCAAGGTAAAGAAGGGTCCAGCATGCAGAAGAGAAGAGCCGCACCACCCACCCAGCAAGGCCTCATCCAGAACCAAAGAGGACAGTGCCAAGGTCCCAGCAGCGACTTCCAAGGTGGGGAGCGGACACAAAAGCAAAGCAAAGTCACCTCAGGGCACGGAGCCTCCGGGTGAAGGACTGGTGACCCCCATTTCTCAAGACAGCCCAGCAACCTGTACTGCGGTGAGCACCGCCGCAACGACAGCCACCTACACCGCCACCTGCACTGCCACCTGCACCACCATCTGCACCTCCACCTGCACGGCAGCTGCAGCTACTACAGTCACCAGCATCATCCCCAGTGTGCAGCCTTCCGAGGTTGCAGGAGACGGTGGTGTCTCCCTCAACTACTACAGACACGTGCACCACGTGCACCACCGGCAGCATCTCCGCCGCAGACACCACCGCAGCCACCGCCACCTGCTCCGCGACGTGCCTAGTTAGTGCCACTACAGCGAACATCAGCACCATCCCCAATGGGCAGCCATCCGAGGCTGCAGGAGACGTCCTGGACCCCGCACACACTACATGAGACACCACCACCAGCACTGGCACTACCAGCAGTTTGCAGCCTAAGTTATCGCCAGGTGGAGTGTGTCTCTGTCTCCATGGAGTATCACGCTACCTGTTACCAGAAAATCTCATGGCTCAGACACCCAGGTGTGGGAATGGGAACTGCCACACCCCAGGTGCAGCATCACTGCCCACCAAGCCCCCTCCAGAGCCATTGGAGAAAGGCATCCACTAACCCAGTCCTTAGTAGGATGAAGCACTCTGGGCACCAAGCCCCCTCCAGAACAAGTGGAGAAAGGCATCCACTAACCCAGTCCCTAGCAGGATGAAGCACTCTGGGCACCAAGCCCCCTCCAGAACCAGTGGAGAAAGGCATCCACTAACCTAGTCCTTAGCAGGATGAAGCACTCTGAGCACTAAGCCCCCTCTAGAACCAGTGGAAGATGCCACCCACTTGAGAGACTGTGGCTTTGCACTTCCCAGGAGCAAGCAGTGGGAAACCCACCCACTTGAGAGACTGTGGCTTTGCACTCCCCAGGAGCAAGCAGTGGGCAACCCACCCACTTGAGAGATTGTGGCTTTGCACTCCCCAGGAGCAAGCAGTGGGCAACCCACCCACTTGAGAGACTTGAGAGACTGTGGCTTTGTACTCCCCAGGAGCAAGCAGTGGGCAACCCACCCTTCTTGAGAGACTTGAGAGACTGTGGCTTTGCACTCCCCAGGAGCAAGCAGTGGGCAACCCACCCACTTGAGAGACTTGAGAGACTGTGGCTTTGCACTCCCCAGGAGCAAGCAGTGGGCATGGAGCCCCTTCGAGGAGCAGTGGCATCATCACATCACCCGGCTAAGGTGCCCACCTCCCCTTCCCCCTGAGGTGTTTTCGACCTGATGCCCCTGCAGTGTTCTCTCCATTTTGAGGCAGGTGTTGTGTGGGCTTAGCCCATGTTTTTTGGGACCACTGGTCCACGGACATTTAATGGGACAGTGTACGGAATTGCGTACTTGCTGTTAATATTTGTATATACTGATGATTATAAGTTATCTTTGCCTATCTGATTGTTCGAATATTACACTTGTTGAACTCATTTCATTTGGTCCTTGCGTTCTTCCAGGGGGTGACGGGGTGTATCTGTGATGTGATTGGATATGTGTGTGTGTGTTGTTGTGGGAGGTTTGTTGCGTGTGTGTTTCACTCTCTTTTCCCTCCTCCCGTCCCCGGTGTGCTAGGTGCAGTACTCACTGTGGTCGTCGCCCTAATCTTTGATGTTCCTGGTAGATGAGGAGGTAGACCAGCATCGGCCTGACCTGTAACTCGGGCTCCATGACGTCCTGGTTGTTCATTGAGTGTTGAGAGGTGAGTGGTTTCCCATCTGTGTACTGTTTCCGCCATGCTTTTGATGATGTTGGTACTGCCCCGGAAAAGCTGGCGGATTGGTGCCTTGCAATAGTGTGGGCGGTACATTTTCTTCCGCCTGTCTGTTGGCGTTTACCACTGCGGTGTTTGTTTCTACCGCCATGGCGGTCGGAGTGTTAAAGTGGCTGTCTGTGTTGGCGGTTTCCGCCATGGACGTAATTCAATTTTTTTTTCCGCCGGCCTGTTGGAGGTATTACCACCGCTTTATCACCGACCGCCACGGTTGTAATGAGGGATTAAATCAGGCCCTAAGTTTTCTGTGGTTATTAAACTTCCTTTTGTGTGTCGAACCAAACGATCATCGCAAACAAGTACTGCATATTTCTCTTCAGCTATGTTTTTTGTTACATTGTTTCTGTACCTATAGTGTTGCAGAATCTCGTAAAGACAAATATTTTCAAGTGTGGACTTCTTCTTGGATAGTAAGTATCCAACATATTTGTTTTCACAATATCTGACTTTCTAGATCAAACTCTGCTAGGTACTGAATTTCCGGGAAGGACTTCACGACTCTGCTTCACGTGCTAGCAAGGCCTTGACTGACCCAAACAATTCCCCTTGACTTTGAGTACAAAATGGCTGAGCTCAACCTGTCACAGCGTTCATAGGAAATTATATCTCTATGCGAAAGCATTTTCATGCTGAAGCTGTCCAATTTCTTAGTTAGAGACTTTTCTGCAGAAATCTCCTTCCACATTTCCTTCATCTCTGTCTTCTCAGATTTTGTAATCTACGAAGTGACATAATGAGCAACAGCAATAGAGTTGTCTGCAACAAATTGTATATCCATATTTTTATCCCACAATTACAGAATGACAGGATTATAGTCATTAATATATTTGTAGGCCTCTGTTCTTTTGAGATTATATGTATTTTTGGTGATTTTGTTGTCAGTATATGTCTGAATGTAGATAAAAAAGCTGTTCACTCTTCCTTTGGAAATGATAGGTCTTGGGAATCCAAAACAACACCTTGTATAAAATGTTCCTTTACATCTCTATTTCCTATGACAATACTTGCCACATTGATATGTTTGAAAGCGAAAAACTGTGTTGCCTTAGGTCTTTATCATCATTGTCTTTTGTCACATATTGTTCTATGAAAGACAGTACAGAGTCATCACTGTTGGTTAAAAATGTTGGTGCGTCTTTTATCCATAACAGCATGTGAATATGAGGAGCATCTGTTGCCTGGTACTCTTTACGCCCAAAAAAATCTGGAACGTCACCAAGAGGAGGATTACTTTTGTTGCATATGAAAACCAGCATGGCTTGAAAACTGTGGTCAAAGTACCTACAAACATTAGCAGAATCCAAAGAGAAAAGTTCTCCTGCTGTCTTCAAATTGAGGGGCATATGTACAAGCCCTTAGTACCACTGGAGCATCACTTTTTTGTATACTCCGGTGGTGCAGTGTGCAAAGCCATATTTACAAGGCCACACAAAGCCTCCTTATGTGGCGTTTCATGGCCTTGTAAATGTTGCCTCCTTTCATGTATTACTCTGTGTAAAACAGGCATTCCATGGGCCCTGAGGCCAACTCCCTATAAGCACCCAACCATGCACACCCTTCACCCATGTGCTGAGGAGGTTGCCCACAACACCTGGCCTGCAGCCAGATCCTGCGGCCAACACCCCCTAACCATCTAAACCCACGCTGTGCATAGCCCTTTTGCCGTGCAGGGCAGGAGTTAGCTGCAGCTTCTCTGTGTGTGAGAATAGGTGTGAAAGGATGTATCTGGGGGTGAGAGTGGCTTTCAGATTGTCTATCTGGGTGTGAGAGTGCATACATAAGTGTTTTAGTAGATGCATCGGTGTGTACGCAGGTCTGTGAGTTGCTGCATAAGGCTATCAGTGGGTCTGTGAGTGGGTACGTGAGTGTCTGAGTGGGTCTGTGAGTGGGTGCGTAAGTGTCTAAGTGGATGTGTGAGTAGGAGAAATTGATTGAAAGAGAGAAAAATAGTTTTTGGGGGCTTTCATTACTTATATACTTATAATATGATATTTTTGTTGGACTCAAACACCCATGACTCAGTGTAACACTGAGCTATGAGGTTTTTTTAAAAACTTTTTTTTAGCCCTTTGTGGGCTATGTGGGACTGCGAGGGAGCCTTCAAGGACTTCCCCGTGGTCCCTACTGTGTTTTATTTTTAATTCTTTTTATTAAAAAGTCCTTTCGGGCTACCTGGCACTGTGGGTGCCATTGCTTTTGACAGCAGCTCCGTGCTTGCAGAAGCATATCATTTCTGTGCCCTGCATGCGTGCAGGGGACAGAGTTGAAACTTTGCCTTTTGACAGCAGGGCCTGCCTTAACCCCTTCTGTGCCGAGGACATAGTGGTTACGTCCTTCTGCACAGTGCTGCTGTGCCGAGGACGTAACCACTACGTCCTCGGCACACAGCCCAGAGGGAGCGCTCTTGCTCCCTCTGTGTGCTTCCCCCACCCCCCCCCAAGTCAGGGATGGAAGGGGAAGCCCTTCCCCTTCCGCCCCCCCACCCCCCTGTGACGTCAGCGCGCGAGCGCGCGCTGATTTGTCACAGGGTCTCCCCCATCGCGCTGGAAGCTCTGCTTCCAGCACGATTGAAAGAGAAATGCTCAGCCATTTCTCTTTCAATCACGTGGGGGAGGCCCAGAGAGGCTTCAAAGGGAAGGAAAGGTATTTCCTTCCCTTTGAAGTCCCTGCCAGCGTTTCAAAAGCCGGATTGCTTGCAATCCGGCTTTTGAAACCCCACTAGACACCAAGGATGTGGGTTGTTTTTTTTTTAAAGTGACATAAGGGAGCAACCCTTTGGGCAAGGGTCGCTCCCAGGGGGGCATTTTTTTTTAAGGCCTTTTCTGCCCCCCCAGGGGGGGCAGAAACCTCTAGACACCAGGGATACTTTTTTTTTTTTTGTTTTGTTTTGTGTTTCAGGTGTGGGGAGCGACCTCTTAGGCAAGGGTGGCTCCCATAGGGGGCAAATTATATTTAGGCCATTTCTGCCCCCCTTGGGGGCAGATTGGCCTATTTTTATGAGGCCAATCGGCCCCCAAGGGGGTTAGAAACCACTAGACACCAGGGAGTTTTTTTCACGTAAGGGGAGTGACCCCTTAGGCAAGGGTCGTTCACCTGGGGGGCAAATTTATTTTAGGTCATTTCTGCCCCCCATGGGGGCAGATCAGCCTATTGTAATTAGGCCGATCTTGGGGGCAGAAACCACTAGGCACCGGGGATTTTTGTTGTTGTTGTTGTTTTACAGATTGGGAGCGTCCCCTTAGGCAAGGGTCGCTCCCCTGGAGGGGCAAATTGTATTTAGGCCATTTCTGCCCACTTTGGGGGCAGATCGGCCGATTATAGGTCAATCTGCCCCCAAGGGGGGCAGAAACCACTAGGCACCACAGATCTTTTTTTTGGTGCCAATATCACGCAGGGGGAGCGACCCCGTAGGCAAGGGTCGCTCCCAGGGGGGTTTGGGGGTAAATTTATTTTAGGCCATTTCTGCACCCCCGGGGGCAGATCGGCCTATTGTTATTAGGCGGATCTCCTAGGTACCAGGGCAAAAAAAATGTGGGTGTTTTATTTTTGTTTGTTTTTTCAGAGATGGGGAGCGACCCATTAGGCAAGGGTCGCTCCCCTTGGAGGCAAATTGTATTTAGACCATTTCTGCCCCCCTTGGGGGCAGATTGGCCGATTTTAGGTCAATCTGCCCCCAAGGAGGGCAGAAACCACTAGGCACCAGGGATCTTTTTTTTGGCGCCAATATCACGCAGGGGGAGCGACCCCGTAGGCAAGGGTCGCTCCCAGGGGGAGCGGGGGGGGTGGGGGGTTAAATTTATTTTAGGCTATTGTTATTAGGCCGATCTGCCCCCAGGGGGGCCAGAAACCTCTAGGCGCAGGGCACATTTTTTTGGGGTGTTTTTTTTTTTTGTTTGTTCGTTTTTTCAGAGATGGGGAGCGACCCATTAGGCAAGGGTCGCTCCCCTGGGGGGCAAATTGTATTTAGACCATTTCTGCCCCCCTTGGGGGCAGATTGGCCGATTTTAGGTCAATCTGCCCCCAAGGGGGCAGAAACCACTATGCACCGGGGATTATTTTTTTGGCGCCAATGTCACGCAGGGGGAGCGACCCCGTAGGCAAGGGTTGCTCCAGGGGGGGGGACAAATTTATTTTAGGCCATTTCTGCCCCCCCTGGGGCCGGCTGAGCTAGAGGCCAAAATGCACAGGTAGGCACTGTTTTCTATGTAAAAATGTGATGTGTCCACGTTGTGTTTTGGGCCATCTCCTGTCGCGGGCCCTAGGCCTACCCACACAAGTGAGGTATCATTTTTATCGGGAGACTTGGGGGAACGCTGGGTGGAAGGAAATTTGTGGCTCATCTCAGATTCCAGAACTTTCTGTCACCGAAATGTGAGGAAAACGTGTTTCTTTAGCCACATTTTGAGGTTTGAAAAGGATTCTTGGTAACAGAACCTGGTCAGAGCCCCACAAGTCACCCCATTGTGGATTCCCCTAGGTCTCTAGTTTAAAACAATGCACAGGTTTGGTAGGTTTCCCCAGGTGCCGGCTGAGCTAGAGGCCAAAATCTACAGGTAGGCACTGTTTTCTATGAAAAAATGTGAAGTGTCCACGTTGTGTTTTGGGCCATTTCCTGTGGCGGGCGCTACGCCTACCCACACAAGTGAGGTATCATTTTTATCGGGAGACTTGGGGGAACGCTGGGTGGAAGGAAATTTGTGGCTCCTCTCAGATTCCAGAACTTTCTGTCACCGAAATGTGAGGAAAATGTGTTTTTGTCCAAATTTTGAGGTTTGCAAAGGATTCTGGGTAACAGAACCTGGTCAGATCCCCACAAGTCACCCCATCTTGGATTCCCCTAGGTCTCTAGTTTTCAAAAATGTACAGGTTTGGTACGTTTCCCTAGGTGCCAGATGAGCTAGAGGCCAAAATCTACAGGTAGGCACTTTGCAAAAAACACCTCTGTTTTCTTTCAAAAAATGTGATGTGTCCACGTTGCGTTTTGGGGCATTTCCTGTTGCGGGCGCTAGGCCTACCCACACAAATGAGGTATCATTTGTATCGGGAGACTTGGGGGAACACTGGGTGGAAGGAAATTTGTGGCTCCTCTCTGATTCCAGAACTTTCTGTCACCAAAATGTGAGGAAAATTAGTTTTTTTTAGCCAAAGTTTGAGGTTTGCAAAGGATTCTTGGTAACAGAACCTGGTCAGAGCCCCACAAGTCACCCCATCTTGGATTCCCCTAGGTCTCTAGTTTTCAAAAATGCACAGGTTTGGTAGGTTTCCCTAGGTGCCGGCTGAGCTAGAGGCCAAAATCTACAGGTAGGCACTTTGCAAAAAACACCTCTGTTTTCTTTAAAAAAAATGTGATGTGTCCACGTTACGTTTTGGGGCATTTCCTGTTGCGGGCGCTAGGCCTACCCACACATGTGAGGTATCATTTTTATCGGTAGACTTGGGGCAACGCTGATTGGAAGGAAATTTGTGGCTCCTCTCTGATTCCAGAACATTCTGTCACCAAAATGTGAGGAAAATGTGTTTTTTTAGCCAAAGTTTGAGGTTTGCAAAGGATTCTGGGTAACAGAACCTGGTCAGAGCCCCACAAGTCACCCCATCTTGGATTCCCCTAGGTCTCTAGTTTTGAAAAATGCACAGGTTTGGTAGGTTTCCCTAGGTGCCGGCTGAGCTAGAGGCCAAAATCTACAGGTAGGCACTTGGCAAAAAACACCTCTGTTTTCTTTTTAAAAATTTGATGTGTCCACGTTGCGTTTTGGGGCATTTCCTGTAGTGGGCGCTAGGCCTACCCACACAAGTGAGGTATCATTTTTATCTGGAGACTTGGGGGAACGCTGGGTGGAAGGAAATTTGTGGCTCCTCTCTGATTCCAGAACTTTCTGTCACCAAAATGTGAGGAAAATGTGTTTTATTAGCCAAAGTTTGAGGTTTGCAAAGGATTCTGGGTAACAGAACCTGGTCAGAGCCCCACAAGTCACCCCATCTTGGATTCCCCTAGGTCTCTAGTTTTCAAAAATGCACAGGTTTGGTAGGTTTCCCTAGGTGCCGGCTGAGCTAGAGGCCAAAATCTACAGGTAGGCACTTTGCAAAAAACACCTCTGTTTTCTTTAAAAAAAATGTGATGTGTCCACGTTACGTTTTGGGGCATTTCCTGTTGCGGGCGCTAGGCCTACCCACACATGTGAGGTATCATTTTTATCGGTAGACTTGGGGCAACGCTGATTGGAAGGAAATTTGTGGCTCCTCTCTGATTCCAGAACATTCTGTCACCAAAATGTGAGGAAAATGTGTTTTTTTAGCCAAAGTTTGAGGTTTGCAAAGGATTCTGGGTAACAGAACCTGGTCAGAGCCCCACAAGTCACCCCATCTTGGATTCCCCTAGGTCTCTAGTTTTGAAAAATGCACAGGTTTGGTAGGTTTCCCTAGGTGCCGGCTGAGCTAGAGGCCAAAATCTACAGGTAGGCACTTGGCAAAAAACACCTCTGTTTTCTTTAAAAAAATATGATGTGTCCACGTTGCATTTTGGGGCATTTCCTGTCGCGGGCGCTAGGCCTACCCACACAAGTGAGGTATCATTTTTATTGGGAGACTTGGGGGAACGCTGGGTGGAAGGAAATTTGTGGCTCCTCCCTGATTCCAGAACTTTCTGTCACCAAAATGTGAGGAAAACGTGTTTTTTTAGCCAAAGTTTGAGGTTTGCAAAGGATTCTGGGTAACAGAACCTGGTCAGAGCCCCACAAGTCACCCCATCTTGGATTCCCCTAGGTCTCTAGTTTAAAAAAATGCACAGGTTTGGTAGGTTTCCCTAGGTGCCGGCTGAGCTAGAGGACAAAATCTACAGGTAGGCACTTTGCAAAAAACACCTCTGTTTTCTTTCAAAAAATGTGATGTGTCCACGTTGCGTTTTGGGGCATTTCCTTTCGCGGGCGCTAGGCCTACCCACACAAGTGAGGTATAATTGTTATCGGGAGATTTGGGGGAACACTGGGTGGAAGGAAATTTGTGGCTCCTCTCTGATTCCAGAACTTTCTGACACCAAAATGTGAGGAAAACGTGTTTTTTTTAGCCAAATTTTTGGGTTTGCAAACGATTCTGGGTAACAGAACCTGGTCAGAGCCCCACAAGTCATCCCATCTTGGATTCCCCTAGGTCTCTAGTTTTCAAAAATGCACAGGTTTGGTAGGTTTCCCTAGGTGCCGGCTGAGCTAGAGGCCAAAATATACAGGTAGGCACTTTGCAAAAAACACCTCTGTTTTCTTTCAAAAAATGTGATGTGTCCACGTTGCGTTTTGGGGCATTTCCTGTTGCAGGCGCTAGGCCTACCCACACAAGTGAGGTACAATTTTTATCGGGAGACTTGGGGGAACACTGGGTGGAAGGCAATTTGTGGCTCCTCTCTGATTCCAGAACTTTCTGTCACCAAAATGTGAGGAAAATTTGTTTTTTTAGCCAAAGTTTGAGGTTTGCAAAGGATTCTTGGTAACAGGACCTGGTCAGAACCCCACAAGTCACCCCATCTTGGATTCCCCAAGGTCTCTAGTTTTCAAAAATGCACAGGTTTGGTAGGTTTCCCTAGGTGCCGGCTGAGCTAGAGGCCAAAATCTACAGGTAGGCACTTTGCAAAAAACACCTCTGTTTTCTTTCAAAAAATGTGATGTGTCCACGTTGTGTTTTGGGGCATTTCCTGTCGCGGGTGCCAGGCCTACCCACACAAGTGAGGTATCATTTTTATCGGGAGACTTGGGGGAACACTGGGTGGAAGGAAATTTGTGGCTCCTCTCTGATTCCAGAACTTTCTGTCACCAAAATGTGAGGAAAATTTCTTTTTTTAGCCAAAGTTTGAGGTTTGCAAAGTATTCTTGGTAACAGAACCTGGTCAGAGCCCCACAAGTCACCCAATCTTGGATTCCCCAAGGTCTCTAGTTTTCAAAAATGCACAGGTTTGGTAGGTTTCCCTAGGTGCCGGCTGAGCTAGAAGCCAAAATCTACAGGTAGGCACTTGGCAAAAAACACCTCTGTTTTCTTTAAAAAAATATGATGTGTCCACGTTGCGTTTTGGGGCATTTCCTGTCGCGGGCGCTAGGCCTACCCACACAAGTGAGGTATCATTTTTATCGGGAGACTTGGGAGAACGCTGGGTGGAATGATATTTGTGGCTCCTCCCTGATTTCAGAACTTTCTGTCACCAAAATGTGAGGAAAGCGTGTTTTTTTAGCCAAACTTTGAGGTTTGCAAAGGATTCTGGGTAACAGAACCTGGTCAGAGCCCCACAAGTCACCCCATCTTGGATTCCCCTAGGTCTCTAGTTTAAAACAATGCACAGGTTTGGTAGGTTTCCCTAGGTGCCGGCTGAGCTAGAGGCCAAAATCTACAGGTAGGCACTTTGCAAAAAACACCTCTGTTTTCTTTCAAAAAATGTGATGTGTCCACGTTGCGTTTTGGGGCATTTCCTGTCGCGGGCGCTAGGCCTACCCACACAAGTGAGGTATAATTTTTATCGGGAGATTTGGGGGAACACTGGGTGGAAGGAAATTTGTGGCTCCTCTCTGATTCCAGAACTTTCTGTCACCAAAATGTGAGGAAAACGTGTTTTTTTAAGCCAAATTTTGGGGTTTGCAAACGATTCTGGGTAACAGAACCTGGTCAGAGCCCCACAAGTCATCCCATCTTGGATTCCCCTAGGTCTCTAGTTTTCAAAAAATGCACAGGTTTGGTAGGTTTCCCTAGGTGCCGGCTGAGCTAGAGGCCAAAATCTACAGGTAGGCACTTTGCAAAAGACACCTCTGTTTTCTTTCAAAAAATGTGATGTGTCCACGTTGCGTTTTGGGGCATTTCCTGTTGCAGGCGCTAGGCCTACCCACACAAGTGAGGTATCATTTTTATCGGGAGACTTGGGGGAACGCTGGGTGAAGGAAATTTGTGGCTCCTCTCTGATTCCAGAACTTTCTGTCACCAAAATGTGAGGAAAACGTGTTTTTTTAGCCAAATTTTGAGGTTTGCAAAGGATTCTGGGTAATAGAACCTGGTCAGAGCCCCACAAGTCACCCCATCTTGGATTCCCCTAGGTCTCTAGTTTTAAAAAATGCACAGGTTTGGTAGGTTTCCCTAGGTGCCGGCTGAGCTAGAGGCCAAAATCTACAGGTAGGCATTTTGCAAAAAACACCTCTGTTTTCTTTAAAAAAATGTGATTTGTCCACGCTGCGTTTTGGGGCATTTCCTGTTGCGGGCGCTAGGCCTACCCACACAAGTGAAGTATCATTTTTATCTGTAGACTTGGGGGAACGCTGGGTGGAAGGAAAGTTGTGTCTCTTCTCTGATTCCAGAACTTTCTGTCACCAAAATATGAGGAAAATGTGTTTTTTTAGCAAAAGTTTGAGGTTTGCAAAGGATTCTGGGTAACAGAACCTGGTCAGAGCCCCACAAGTCACCCCATCTTGGATTCCCCTAGGTCTCTAGGTTTCAAAAATGCACAGGTTTGGTAGGTTTCCCTTGGTGCCGGCTGAGCTAGAGGCCAAAAACTACAGGTAGGCACTTTGCAAAAAACACCTCTGTTTTCTTTAAAAAAAATTGATGTGTCCACGTTGCTTTTTGGGGCATTTCCTGTCACGGGCGCTAGGCCTACCCACACAAGTGAGGTATCATTTTTATCGGGAGACTTGGGGGAACGCTGGGTGGAAGGAAATTTGTGGCTCCTCTCTGATTCCAGAACTTTCTGTCTCCAAAATGTGAGGAAAATGTGTTTTTTTAGCCAAAGTTTGAGGTTTGCAAAGGATTCTGGGAAACAGAACCTGGTCAGAGCCCCACAAGTCACCCCATCATGGATTCCCCTAGTTCTCTAGTTTTCAAAAATGCACAGGTTTGGTAGGTTTCCCTCGGTGCCGGCTGAGCTAGAGGCCAAAATCTACAGGTAGGCACTTTGCAAAAAACACCTCTGTTTTCTTTTTAAAAAATGTGATGTGTCCACGTTGCGTTTTGGGGCATTTCCTGTCGCGGGCGCTAGGCCTACCCACACAAGTGAGGTATCATTTTTATCGGGAGACTTGGGGGAACGCTGGGTGGAAGGAAATTTGGGGCTCCTCTCTGATTCCAGAACTTTCTGTCACCAAAATATGAGGAAAATGTGTTTTTTTAGCCAAACTTTGAGGTTTGCAAAGGATTCTGGGTAATAGAACCTGGTCAGAGCCCCACAAGTTACCCCATCTTGGATTCCCATAGGTCTCTAGTTTTAAAAAATGCACAGGTTTGGTAGGTTTCCCTAGGTGCCAGCTGAGCTAGAGGCCAAAATCTACAGGTAGGCACTTTGCAAAAAACACCTCTGTTTTCTTTAAAAAAATGTGATGTGTCCACGTTGCGTTTTGGGGCATTTCCTGTTGCGGGCGCTAGGCCTACCCACACAAGTGAGGTATCATTTTTATCGGGAGACTTGGGGGAACACTGGGTGGAAGGAAATTTGGGGCTCCTCTCTGATTCCAGAACTTTCTGTCACCAAAATGTGAGGAAAATGTGAATTTTTGGGGCAAACTTTGAGGTTTCCAAAGGATTCTGGGTAATAGAACCTGGTCAGAGCCCCACAAGTCACCCCATCTTGGATTCCCATAGGTCTCTAGTTTTAAAAAATGCACAGGTTTGGTAGGTTTCCCTAGGTGCCAGCTGAGCTAGAGGCCAAAATCTACAGGTAGGCACTTTGCAAAAAACACCTCTGTTTTCTTTCAAAAAATGTGATGTGTCCACGTTGCGTTTTGGGGCATTTCCTGTTGCGGGCGCTAGGCCTACCCACACAAGTGAGGTATCATTTTTATCGGGAGACTTGGGGGAACGCTGGGTGGAAGGAAATTTGGGGCTCCTCTCTGATTCCAGAACTTTCTGTCACCAAAATGTGAGGAAAACGTGTTTTTTTAGACAAATTTTGAGGTTTGCAAAGGATTCTGGGTAAGAGAACCTGGTCAGAGCCCCACAAGTCACCCCATCTTGGATTCCCCTAGGTCTCTAATTTTAAAAAATGCACAGGTTTGGTAGGTTTCCCTAGGTGCCGGCTGAGCTAGAGGCCAAAATCTACAGGTAGACACTTTGCAAAAAACACCCCTGTTTTCTTTAAAAAAATGTGATTTGTCCACGCTGCGTTTTGGGGCATTTCCTGTCGCGGCGCTAGGCCTACCCACACAAGTGAGGTATCATTTTTATCTGTAGACTTGGGGGAACGCTGGGTGGAAGGAAGTTTGTGTCTCCTCTCTGATTCCAGAACTTTCTGTCACCAAAATATGAGGAAAATTTGTTTTTTTAGCCAAAGTTTGAGGTTTGCAAAGGATTCTGGGTAACAGAACCTGGTCAGAGCCCCACAAGTCACCCCATCTTGGATTCCCCTAGGTCTCTAGTTTTAAAAAATGCACAGGTTTGGTAGGTTTCCCTAGGTGCCGGCTGAGCTAGAGGCCAAAATCTACAGGTAGGCACTTTGCAAAAAACACCTCTGTTTTCTTTTAAAAAATGTGATGTGTCCACGTTGTTTTTTGGGGCATTTCCTGTCGCGGGCGCTAGGCCTACCCACACAAGTGAGGTATAATTGTTATCGGGAGACTTGGGGGAACACTGGGTGGAAGGAAATTTGTGGCTCCTCTCTGATTCCAGAACTTTCTGTCACCAAACTGTGAGGAAAACGTGTTTTTTTTAGCCAAATTTTGGGGTTTGCAAACGATTCTGGGTAACAGAACCTGGTCAGAGCCCCACAAGTCATCCCATCTTGGATTCCCCTAGGTCTCTAGTTTTCAAAAAATGCACAGGTTTGGTAGGTTTCCCTAGGTGCCGGCTGAGCTAGAGGCCAAAATCTACAGGTAGGCACTTTGCAAAAGACACCTCTGTTTTGTTTAAAAAAATGTGATGTGTCCACGTTGCGTTTTGGGGCATTTCCTGTCGCAGGCTCTAGGCCTACCCACACAAGTGAGGTATCATTTTTATCGGGAGACTTGGGGGAACACTGGGTGGAAGGAAATTTGTGGCTCCTCTCTGATTCCAGAACTTTCTGTCACCAAAATGTGAGGAAAATTTCTTTTTTTAGCCAAAGTTTGAGGTTTGCAAAGTATTCTTGGTAACAGAACCTGGTCAGAGCCCCACAAGTCACCCAATCTTGGATTCCCCAAGGTCTCTAGTTTTCAAAAATGCACAGGTTTGGTAGGTTTCCCTAGGTGCCGGCTGAGCTAGAAGTCAAAATCTACAGGTAGGCACTTGGCAAAAAACACCTCCGTTTTCTTTAAAAAAATATGATGTGTCCACGTTGCGTTTTGGGGCATTTCCTGTCGCGGGCGCTAGGCCTACCCACACAAGTGAGGTATCATTTTTATCGGGAGACTTGGGAGAACGCTGGGTGGAATGATATTTGTGGCTCCTCCCTGATTTCAGAACTTTCTGTCACCAAAATGTGAGGAAAGCGTGTTTTTTTAGCCAAACTTTGAGGTTTGCAAAGGATTCTGGGTAACAGAACCTGGTCAGAGCCCCACAAGTCACCCCATCTTGGATTCCCCTAGGTCTCTAGTTTAAAACAATGCACAGGTTTGGTAGGTTTCCCTAGGTGCCGGCTGAGCTAGAGGCCAAAATCTACAGGTAGGCACTTTGCAAAAAACACCTCTGTTTTCTTTCAAAAAATGTGATGTGTCCACGTTGCGTTTTGGGGCATTTCCTGTCGCGGGCGCTAGGCCTACCCACACAAGTGAGGTATAATTTTTATCGGGAGATTTGGGGGAACACTGGGTGGAAGGAAATTTGTGGCTCCTCTGTGATTCCAGAACTTTCTGTCACCAAAATGTGAGGAAAACGTGTTTTTTTAAGCCAAATTTTGGGGTTTGCAAACGATTCTGGGTAACAGAACCTGGTCAGAGCCCCACAAGTCATCCCATCTTGGATTCCCCTAGGTCTCTAGTTTTCAAAAAATGCACAGGTTTGGTAGGTTTCCCTAGGTGCCGGCTGAGCTAGAGGCCAAAATCTACAGGTAGGCACTTTGCAAAAGACACCTCTGTTTTCTTTAAAAAAATGTGATGTGTCCACGTTGCGTTTTGGGGCATTTCCTGTTGCAGGCGCTAGGCCTACCCACACAAGTGAGGTATCATTTTTATCGGGAGACTTGGGGGAACGCTGGGTGAAGGAAATTTGTGGCTCCTCTCTGATTCCAGAACTTTCTGTCACCAAAATGTGAGGAAAACGTGTTTTTTTAGCCAAATTTTGAGGTTTGCAAAGGATTCTGGGTAATAGAACCTGGTCAGAGCCCCACAAGTCACCCCATCTTGGATTCCCCTAGGTCTCTAGTTTTAAAAAATGCACAGGTTTGGTAGGTTTCCCTAGGTGCCGGCTGAGCTAGAGGCCAAAATCTACAGGTAGGCATTTTGCAAAAAACACCTCTGTTTTCTTTAAAAAAATGTGATTTGTCCACGCTGCGTTTTGGGGCATTTCCTGTTGCGGGCGCTAGGCCTACCCACACAAGTGAAGTATCATTTTTATCTGTAGACTTGGGGGAACGCTGGGTGGAAGGAAAGTTGTGTCTCTTCTCTGATTCCAGAACTTTCTGTCACCAAAATATGAGGAAAATGTGTTTTTTTAGCAAAAGTTTGAGGTTTGCAAAGGATTCTGGGTAACAGAACCTGGTCAGAGCCCCACAAGTCACCCCATCTTGGATTCCCCTAGGTCTCTAGGTTTCAAAAATGCACAGGTTTGGTAGGTTTCCCTAGGTGCCGGCTGAGCTAGAGGCCAAAAACTACAGGTAGGCACTTTGCAAAAAACACCTCTGTTTTCTTTAAAAAAATTTGATGTGTCCACGTTGCTTTTTGGGGCATTTCCTGTCACGGGCGCTAGGCCTACCCACACAAGTGAGGTATCATTTTTATCGGGAGACTTGGGGGAACGCTGGGTGGAAGGAAATTTGTGGCTCCTCTCTGATTCCAGAACTTTCTGTCTCCAAAATGTGAGGAAAATGTGTTTTTTTAGCCAAAGTTTGAGGTTTGCAAAGGATTCTGGGAAACAGAACCTGGTCAGAGCCCCACAAGTCACCCCATCATGGATTCCCCTAGGTCTCTAGTTTTCAAAAATGCACAGGTTTGGTAGGTTTCCCTCGGTGCCGGCTGAGCTAGAGGCCAAAATCTACAGGTAGGCACTTTGCAAAAAACACCTCTGTTTTCTTTAAAAAAAATGTGATGTGTCCACGTTACGTTTTGGGGCATTTCCTGTTGCGGGCGCTAGGCCTACCCACACATGTGAGGTATCATTTTTATCGGTAGACTTGGGGCAACGCTGATTGGAAGGAAATTTGTGGCTCCTCTCTGATTCCAGAACATTCTGTCACCAAAATGTGAGGAAAATGTGTTTTTTTAGCCAAACTTTGAGGTTTGCAAAGGATTCTGGGTAATAGAACCTGGTCAGAGCCCCACAAGTTACCCCATCTTGGATTCCCATAGGTCTCTAGTTTTAAAAAATGCACAGGTTTGGTAGGTTTCCCTAGGTGCCAGCTGAGCTAGAGGCCAAAATCTACAGGTAGGCACTTTGCAAAAAACACCTCTGTTTTCTTTAAAAAAATGTGATGTGTCCACGTTGCGTTTTGGGGCATTTCCTGTTGCGGGCGCTAGGCCTACCCACACAAGTGAGGTATCATTTTTATCGGGAGACTTGGGGGAACACTGGGTGGAAGGAAATTTGGGGCTCCTCTCTGATTCCAGAACTTTCTGTCACCAAAATGTGAGGAAAATGTGAATTTTTGGGGCAAACTTTGAGGTTTCCAAAGGATTCTGGGTAATAGAACCTGGTCAGAGCCCCACAAGTCACCCCATCTTGGATTCCCATAGGTCTCTAGTTTTAAAAAATGCACAGGTTTGGTAGGTTTCCCTAGGTGCCAGCTGAGCTAGAGGCCAAAATCTACAGGTAGGCACTTTGCAAAAAACACCTCTGTTTTCTTTCAAAAAATGTGATGTGTCCACGTTGCGTTTTGGGGCATTTCCTGTTGCGGGCGCTAGGCCTACCCACACAAGTGAGGTATCATTTTTATCGGGAGACTTGGGGGAACGCTGGGTGGAAGGAAATTTGGGGCTCCTCTCTGATTCCAGAACTTTCTGTCACCAAAATGTGAGGAAAACGTGTTTTTTTAGACAAATTTTGAGGTTTGCAAAGGATTCTGGGTAAGAGAACCTGGTCAGAGCCCCACAAGTCACCCCATCTTGGATTCCCCTAGGTCTCTAATTTTAAAAAATGCACAGGTTTGGTAGGTTTCCCTAGGTGCCGGCTGAGCTAGAGGCCAAAATCTACAGGTAGACACTTTGCAAAAAACACCCCTGTTTTCTTTAAAAAAATGTGATTTGTCCACGCTGCGTTTTGGGGCATTTCCTGTCGCGGCGCTAGGCCTACCCACACAAGTGAGGTATCATTTTTATCTGTAGACTTGGGGGAACGCTGGGTGGAAGGAAGTTTGTGTCTCCTCTCTGATTCCAGAACTTTCTGTCACCAAAATATGAGGAAAATTTGTTTTTTTAGCCAAAGTTTGAGGTTTGCAAAGGATTCTGGGTAACAGAACCTGGTCAGAGCCCCACAAGTCACCCCATCTTGGATTCCCCTAGGTCTCTAGTTTTAAAAAATGCACAGGTTTGGTAGGTTTCCCTAGGTGCCGGCTGAGCTAGAGGCCAAAATCTACAGGTAGGCACTTTGCAAAAAACACCTCTGTTTTCTTTTAAAAAATGTGATGTGTCCACGTTGTTTTTTGGGGCATTTCCTGTCGCGGGCGCTAGGCCTACCCACACAAGTGAGGTATAATTGTTATCGGGAGACTTGGGGGAACACTGGGTGGAAGGAAATTTGTGGCTCCTCTCTGATTCCAGAACTTTCTGTCACCAAACTGTGAGGAAAACGTGTTTTTTTTAGCCAAATTTTGGGGTTTGCAAACGATTCTGGGTAACAGAACCTGGTCAGAGCCCCACAAGTCATCCCATCTTGGATTCCCCTAGGTCTCTAGTTTTCAAAAAATGCACAGGTTTGGTAGGTTTCCCTAGGTGCCGGCTGAGCTAGAGGCCAAAATCTACAGGTAGGCACTTTGCAAAAGACACCTCTGTTTTGTTTAAAAAAATGTGATGTGTCCACGTTGCGTTTTGGGGCATTTCCTGTCGCAGGCTCTAGGCCTACCCACACAAGTGAGGTATCATTTTTATCGGGAGACTTGGGGGAACACTGGGTGGAAGGAAATTTGTGGCTCCTCTCTGATTCCAGAACTTTCTGTCACCAAAATGTGAGGAAAATTTCTTTTTTTAGCCAAAGTTTGAGGTTTGCAAAGTATTCTTGGTAACAGAACCTGGTCAGAGCCCCACAAGTCACCCAATCTTGGATTCCCCAAGGTCTCTAGTTTTCAAAAATGCACAGGTTTGGTAGGTTTCCCTAGGTGCCGGCTGAGCTAGAAGCCAAAATCTACAGGTAGGCACTTGGCAAAAAACACCTCCGTTTTCTTTAAAAAAATATGATGTGTCCACGTTGCGTTTTGGGGCATTTCCTGTCGCGGGCGCTAGGCCTACCCACACAAGTGAGGTATCATTTTTATCGGGAGACTTGGGAGAACGCTGGGTGGAATGATATTTGTGGCTCCTCCCTGATTTCAGAACTTTCTGTCACCAAAATGTGAGGAAAGCGTGTTTTTTTAGCCAAACTTTGAGGTTTGCAAAGGATTCTGGGTAACAGAACCTGGTCAGAGCCCCACAAGTCACCCCATCTTGGATTCCCCTAGGTCTCTAGTTTAAAACAATGCACAGGTTTGGTAGGTTTCCCTAGGTGCCGGCTGAGCTAGAGGCCAAAATCTACAGGTAGGCACTTTGCAAAAAACACCTCTGTTTTCTTTCAAAAAATGTGATGTGTCCACGTTGCGTTTTGGGGCATTTCCTGTCGCGGGCGCTAGGCCTACCCACACAAGTGAGGTATAATTTTTATCGGGAGATTTGGGGGAACACTGGGTGGAAGGAAATTTGTGGCTCCTCTCTGATTCCAGAACTTTCTGTCACCAAAATGTGAGGAAAACGTGTTTTTTTAAGCCAAATTTTGGGGTTTGCAAACGATTCTGGGTAACAGAACCTGGTCAGAGCCCCACAAGTCATCCCATCTTGGATTCCCCTAGGTCTCTAGTTTTCAAAAAATGCACAGGTTTGGTAGGTTTCCCTAGGTGCCGGCTGAGCTAGAGGCCAAAATCTACAGGTAGGCACTTTGCAAAAGACACCTCTGTTTTCTTTCAAAAAATGTGATGTGTCCACGTTGCGTTTTGGGGCATTTCCTGTTGCAGGCGCTAGGCCTACCCACACAAGTGAGGTATCATTTTTATCGGGAGACTTGGGGGAACGCTGGGTGAAGGAAATTTGTGGCTCCTCTCTGATTCCAGAACTTTCTGTCACCAAAATGTGAGGAAAACGTGTTTTTTTAGCCAAATTTTGAGGTTTGCAAAGGATTCTGGGTAATAGAACCTGGTCAGAGCCCCACAAGTCACCCCATCTTGGATTCCCCTAGGTCTCTAGTTTTAAAAAATGCACAGGTTTGGTAGGTTTCCCTAGGTGCCGGCTGAGCTAGAGGCCAAAATCTACAGGTAGGCATTTTGCAAAAAACACCTCTGTTTTCTTTAAAAAAATGTGATTTGTCCACGCTGCGTTTTGGGGCATTTCCTGTTGCGGGCGCTAGGCCTACCCACACAAGTGAAGTATCATTTTTATCTGTAGACTTGGGGGAACGCTGGGTGGAAGGAAAGTTGTGTCTCTTCTCTGATTCCAGAACTTTCTGTCACCAAAATATGAGGAAAATGTGTTTTTTTAGCAAAAGTTTGAGGTTTGCAAAGGATTCTGGGTAACAGAACCTGGTCAGAGCCCCACAAGTCACCCCGTCTTGGATTCCCCTAGGTCTCTAGGTTTCAAAAATGCACAGGTTTGGTAGGTTTCCCTAGGTGCCGGCTGAGCTAGAGGCCAAAAACTACAGGTAGGCACTTTGCAAAAAACACCTCTGTTTTCTTTAAAAAAATTTGATGTGTCCACGTTGCTTTTTGGGGCATTTCCTGTCACGGGCGCTAGGCCTACCCACACAAGTGAGGTATCATTTTTATCGGGAGACTTGGGGGAACGCTGGGTGGAAGGAAATTTGTGGCTCCTCTCTGATTCCAGAACTTTCTGTCTCCAAAATGTGAGGAAAATGTGTTTTTTTAGCCAAAGTTTGAGGTTTGCAAAGGATTCTGGGAAACAGAACCTGGTCAGAGCCCCACAAGTCACCCCATCATGGATTCCCCTAGGTCTCTAGTTTTCAAAAATGCACAGGTTTGGTAGGTTTCCCTCGGTGCCGGCTGAGCTAGAGGCCAAAATCTACAGGTAGGCACTTTGCAAAAAACACCTCTGTTTTCTTTTAAAAAAATGTGATGTGTCCACGTTGCGTTTTGGGGCATTTCCTGTCGCGGGCGCTAGGCCTACCCACACAAGTGAGGTATCATTTTTATCGGGAGACTTGGGGGAACGCTGGGTGGAAGGAAATTTGGGGCTCCTCTCTGATTCCAGAACTTTCTGTCACCAAAATATGAGGAAAATGTGTTTTTTTAGCCAAACTTTGAGGTTTGCAAAGGATTCTGGGTAATAGAACCTGGTCAGAGCCCCACAAGTTACCCCATCTTGGATTCCCATAGGTCTCTAGTTTTAAAAAATGCACAGGTTTGGTAGGTTTCCCTAGGTGCCAGCTGAGCTAGAGGCCAAAATCTACAGGTAGGCACTTTGCAAAAAACACCTCTGTTTTCTTTAAAAAAATGTGATGTGTCCACGTTGCGTTTTGGGGCATTTCCTGTTGCGGGCGCTAGGCCTACCCACACAAGTGAGGTATCATTTTTATCGGGAGACTTGGGGGAACACTGGGTGGAAGGAAATTTGGGGCTCCTCTCTGATTCCAGAACTTTCTGTCACCAAAATGTGAGGAAAATGTGAATTTTTGGGGCAAACTTTGAGGTTTCCAAAGGATTCTGGGTAATAGAACCTGGTCAGAGCCCCACAAGTCACCCCATCTTGGATTCCCATAGGTCTCTAGTTTTAAAAAATGCACAGGTTTGGTAGGTTTCCCTAGGTGCCAGCTGAGCTAGAGGCCAAAATCTACAGGTAGGCACTTTGCAAAAAACACCTCTGTTTTCTTTCAAAAAATGTGATGTGTCCACGTTGCGTTTTGGGGCATTTCCTGTTGCGGGCGCTAGGCCTACCCACACAAGTGAGGTATCATTTTTATCGGGAGACTTGGGGGAACGCTGGGTGGAAGGAAATTTGGGGCTCCTCTCTGATTCCAGAACTTTCTGTCACCAAAATGTGAGGAAAACGTGTTTTTTTAGACAAATTTTGAGGTTTGCAAAGGATTCTGGGTAAGAGAACCTGGTCAGAGCCCCAAAAGTCACCCCATCTTGGATTCCCCTAGGTCTCTAATTTTAAAAAATGCACAGGTTTGGTAGGTTTCCCTAGGTGCCGGCTGAGCTAGAGGCCAAAATCTACAGGTAGACACTTTGCAAAAAACACCCCTGTTTTCTTTAAAAAAATGTGATTTGTCCACGCTGCGTTTTGGGGCATTTCCTGTCGCGGCGCTAGGCCTACCCACACAAGTGAGGTATCATTTTTATCTGTAGACTTGGGGGAACGCTGGGTGGAAGGAAGTTTGTGTCTCCTCTCTGATTCCAGAACTTTCTGTCACCAAAATATGAGGAAAATTTGTTTTTTTAGCCAAAGTTTGAGGTTTGCAAAGGATTCTGGGTAACAGAACCTGGTCAGAGCCCCACAAGTCACCCCATCTTGGATTCCCCTAGGTCTCTAGTTTTAAAAAATGCACAGGTTTGGTAGGTTTCCCTAGGTGCCGGCTGAGCTAGAGGCCAAAATCTACAGGTAGGCACTTTGCAAAAAACACCTCTGTTTTCTTTTTAAAAATGTGATGTGTCCACGTTGTTTTTTGGGGCATTTCCTGTCGCGGGCGCTAGGCCTACCCACACAAGTGAGGTATAATTGTTATCGGGAGACTTGGGGGAACACTGGGTGGAAGGAAATTTGTGGCTCCTCTCTGATTCCAGAACTTTCTGTCACCAAACTGTGAGGAAAACGTGTTTTTTTAGCCAAATTTTGGGGTTTGCAAACGATTCTGGGTAACAGAACCTGGTCAGAGCCCCACAAGTCATCCCATCTTGGATTCCCCTAGGTCTCTAGTTTTCAAAAAATGCACAGGTTTGGTAGGTTTCCCTAGGTGCCGGCTGAGCTAGAGGCCAAAATCTACAGGTAGGCACTTTGCAAAAGACACCTCTGTTTTGTTTAAAAAAATGTGATGTGTCCACGTTGCGTTTTGGGGCATTTCCTGTCGCAGGCTCTAGGCCTACCCACACAAGTGAGGTATCATTTTTATCGGGAGACTTGGGGGAACGCTGGGTGAAGGAAATTTGTGGCTCCTCTCTGATTCCAGAACTTTCTGTCACCAAAATGTGTGGAAAACGTGTTTTTTTAGCCAAATTTTGAGGTTTGCAAAGGATTCTGGGTAACAGAACCTGGTCAGAGCCCCACAAGTCACCCCATCTTGGATTCCCCTAGGTCTCTAGTTTTAAAAAATGCACAGGTTTGGTAGGTTTCCCTAGGTGCCGGCTGAGCTAGAGGCCAAAATCTACAGGTAGGCATTTTGCAAAAAACACCTCTGTTTTCTTTAAAAAAATGTGATTTGTCCACGCTGCGTTTTGGGGCATTTCCTGTTGCGGGCGCTAGGCCTACCCACACAAGTGAGGTATCATTTTTATCTGGAGACTTGGGGGAACGCTGGGTGGAAGGAAATTTGTGTCTCTTATCTGATTCCAGAACTTTCTATCACCAAAATATGAGGAAAATGTGTTTTTTTAGCCAAAGTTTGAGGTTTGCAAAGGATTCTGGGTAACAGAACCTGGTCAGAGCCCCACAAGTTACCCCATCTTGGATTCCCCTAGGTCTCTAGGTTTCAAAAATGCACAGGTTTGGTAGGTTTCCCTAGCTGCCGGCTGAGTTAGAGGCCAAAATCTACAGGTAGGCACTTTGCAAAAAACACCTCTGTTTTCTTTAAAAAAATGTGATGTGTCCACGTTGCTTTTTGGGGCATTTCCTGTCGCGGGCGCTAGGCCTACCCACACAAGTGAGGTATCATTTTTATCGGGAGACTTGGGGGAACGCTGGGTGGAAGGAAATTTGGGGCTCCTCTCTGATTCCAGAACTTTCTGTCACCAAAATGTGAGGAAAATGTGTTTTTTTAGCCAAAGTTTGAGGTTTGCAAAGGATTCTGGGAAACAGAACCTGGTCAGAGCCCCACAAGTCACCCCATCATGGATTCCCCCAGGTCTCTAGTTTTAAAAAATGCACAGGTTTGGTAGGTTTCCCTCGGTGCCGGCTGAGCTAGAGGCCAAAATCTACAGGTAGGCACTTTGCAAAAAACACCTCTGTTTTCTTTCAAAAAACGTGATGTGTCCACGTTGCGTTTTGGGGCATTTCCTGTCGCAGGCGCTAGGCCTACCCACACAAGTGAGGTATCATTTTTATCGGGAGACTTGGGGGAACGCTGGGTGGAAGGAAATTTGGGGCTCCTCTCTGATTCCAGAACTTTCTGTCACCAAAATGTGAGGAAAACGTGTTTTTTTAGCCAAACTTTGAGGTTTGCAAAGAATTCTGGGTAATAGAACCTGGTCAGAGCCCCACAAGTCACCCCATCTTGGATTCCCCTAGGTCTCTAGTTTTAACAAATGCACAGGTTTGGTAGGTTTCCCTAGCTGCCAGCTGAGCTAGAGGCCAAAATCTACAGGTAGGCAGTTTGCAAAAAACACCTCTGTTTTCTTTCAAAAAATGTGATGTGTCCACGTTGCGTTTTGGGGCATTTTCTGTTGCGGGCGCTAGGCCTACCCACACAAGTGAGGTATCATTTTTATCGGGAGACTTAGGGGAAACGCTGGGTGGAAGGAAATTTGTGGCTCCTCTCTGATTCCAGAACTTTCTGTCACCAAAATGTGAGGAAAATTTGTTTTTTTAGCCAAAGTTTGAGGTTTGCAAAGGATTCTGGGAAATAGAACCTGGTCAGAGCCCCACAAGTCACCCCATCTTGGATTCCCCTAGGTCTCTAGTTTTCAAAAATGCACAGGTTTGGTAGGTTTCCCTCAGTGCCGGCTGAGCTAGAGGCCAAAATCTACAGGTAGGCACTTTGCAAAAAACACCTCTGTTTTCTTTTAAAAAATGTGATGTGTCCACATTGCGTTTTGGGGCATTTCCTGTTGCGGGCGCTAGGCCTACCCACAGAAGTGAGGTATCATTTTTATCAGGAGACTTGGGGGAACACTGGGTGGAAGGAAATTTGTGGCTCCTCTCTGATTCCAGAACTTTCTGTGACCAAAATGTGAGGAAAACGTATTTTTTTTAGCCAAATTTTGAGGTTTGCAAAGGATTCTGGGTAACAGAACCTGGTCAGAGCCCCACAAGTCATCCCAACTTGGATTCCCCTAGGTCTCTAGTTTTTAAAAATGTACAGGTTTGGTAGGTTTCCCTAGGTGCCGGCTGAGCTAGAGGCCAAAATCTACAGGTAGGCACTTTGCAAAAAACACCTCTGTTTTCTTTAAAAAAATGTGATTTGTCCACGCTGCGTTTTGGGGCATTTCCTGTCGCGGGCGCTAGGCCTACCCACACAAGTGAGGTATCATTTTTATCTGTAGACTTGGGGGAACGCTGGGTGGAAGGAAATTCGTGTCTCCTCTCTGATTCCAGAACTTTCTGTCACCAAAATATGAGGAAAATGTGTATTTTTAGCCAAAGTTTGAGGTTTGCAAAGGATTCTGGGTAACAGAACCTGGTCAGAGCCCCACAAGTCACCCCATCTTGGATTCCCCTAGGTCTCTAGTTTTAAAAAATGCACAGGTTTGGTAGGTTTCCCTAGGTGCCGGCTGAGCTAGAGGCCAAAATCTACAGGTAGGCACTTTGCAAAAAACACCTCTGTTTTCTTTTAAAAAATGTGATGTGTCCACGTTGTTTTTTGGGGCATTTCCTGTCGTGGGCGCTAGGCCTACCCACACAAGTGAGGTATCATTTTTATCGGGAGACTTGGGGGAACGCTGGGTGGAAGGAAATTTGGGGCTCCTCTCTGATTCCAGAACTTTCTGTCACCAAAATGTGAGGAAAACGGTTTTTTTTAGCCAAATTTTGAGGTTTACAAAGGATTCTGGGTAACAGAACCTGGTCAGAGCCCCACAAGTCATCCCATCTTGGATTCCCCTAGGTCTCTAGTTTTCAATAATGCACAGGTTTGGTAGGTTTCTCTAGGTGCCGGCTGAGCTAGAGGCCAAAATCTACAGGTAGGCACTTTGCAAAAAACACCTCTGTTTTCTTTAAAAAAATGTGATTTCTCCACGCTGCGTTTTGGGGCATTTCCTGTCACGGGCACTAGGCCTACCCACACAAGTGAGGTATCATTTTTATCTGTAGACTTGGGGGAACGCTGGGTGGAAGGAAATTTGTGTCTCCTCTCTGATTCCAGAACTTTCTGTCACCAAAATATGAGGAAAATGTATTTTTTTTAGCCAAAGTTTGAGGTTTGCAAAGGATTCTGGGTAACAGAACCTGGTCAGAGCCCCACAAGTCATCCCATCTTGGATTCCCCTAGGTCTCTAGTTTTCAAAAATGCACAGGTTTGGTAGGTTTCCCTAGGTGCCGGCTGAGCTAAAGGCCAAAATCTACAGGTAGGCACTTTGCAAAAAACACCTCTGTATTCTTTCAAAAAATGTAATGTGTCCACGTTGCGTTTGGGGAATTTCCTGTCGCGGGCGCTATTCCTACCCACACAAGTGAGGTATCATTTTTATCGGGAGACTTGGGGGAACGCTGGGTGGAAGGAAATTTGGGGCTCCTCTCTGATTCCAGAACTTTCTGTCACCAAAATGTGAGGAAAACGTGTTTTTTTAGCCAAACTTTGAGGCTTGCAAAGGATTCTGGGTAATAGAACCTGGTCAGAGCCCCAGAAGTCACCCCATCTTGGATTCCCCTAGGTCTCTAGTTTGAAAAATGCACAGGTTTGGTAGGTTTCCCTAGGTGCCAGCTGAGCTAAAGGCCAAAATCTACAGGTAGGCACTTTGCAAAAAACACCTCTGTTTTCTTTCAAAAAATGTGATTTGTCCACGTTGCGTTTTAGGGCATTTCCTGTTGCGGGCGCTAGGCCTACCCACACAAGTGAGGTATCATTTTTATCGGGAGACTTGGAGGAACATTGGGTGGAAGGAAATTTGTGGCTCCTCTCTAATTCCAGAACTTTCTGTCACCAAAATGTGAGGAAAACGTGTTTTTTTTAGCCAAATTTTAAGGTTTGCAAAGGATTCTGGGTAACAGAACCTGGTCAGAGCCCCACAAGTCACCCCATCTTGGATTCCCCTACGTCTCTAGTTTTCAAAAATGCACAGGGTTGGTAGGTTTTCCTAGGTGCCGGCTGAGCTAGAGGCCAAAATCTACAGGTAGGCACTTTGCAAAAAACACCTCTGTTTTCTTTAAAAAAATTTGATGCATCCACGTTGCGTTTTGGGGCGTTTGCTGTCGCGGGCGCTAGGCCTACCCACACAAATGAGGTATCATTTTTATCGGGAGACTTGGGGGAACATAGATTAGTGAAACAAGTGTTATTGTCCCTTGTCTCTCTCTACATTTTTTACTTCCAAATATAAGAGAGTGTTTAAAAAAGACATCTATTTGAGAAATGCCCTGTAATTCACATGCTAGTATGGTCCCCCCGGAATTCAGAGATGTGCAAATAACCACTGCTTCTCAACACCTTATCTTGTGCCATTTTTGGAATTACAAAGGTTTTCTTGATAGCTATTTTTCACTCTTTGTATTTCAGCAAATGAATTGCTTTATACCCGGTATAGAGTGAAAACGCACTGCAGGGTGCAGCTCATTTATTGGCTCTGGGTACCTAGGGTTCTTGATGAACCTACAAGCCCTATATATCCCCGCAACCAGAGGAGTCCAGCTGACGTAACGGTATATTGCTTTCGAAAATCTGACATTGCAGGAAAGGGTTACAGAGTAAAATGTGGAGAAAAAGTGATGTTTTTTTCACCTCAGTTTCAATATGTTTCTTTTTCAGTTGTTATTTTCTGTAGGAAACCCTTGTAGGATCTACACAAATGACCCCTTGCTGAATTCAGAATTTTGTCTACTTTTCAGAAATGGTTAGGTTTCTGGGATCCAGCATTGGTTTCACACCCATTTCTGTCACTGTCTGGAAGGAGGCTGAACGCACAAACAATTGTAAAAATGGGGTATGTCCCAGTAAAATGCCAAATTTGTGTTAATAAATTGGGTTTTCTGATTCAAGACTGCCTGTTCCTGAAAGCTGGGAAGCTGGTGATTTTAGCACCGCAAACCCTTTGTTGATGCCATTTTCAGGGAAAAAAACACAAGCCTTCTTCTGCAGCCACTTTTTCCAATTTTTTTTAAAAAAACGACATTTTCACTGCATTTTGGCTAATTTCCTGGTCTCCTCCGGGGGAAACCACAAACTCTGGGTACCATTAGAATCCCAAGGATGTTGGAAAAAAAGGACGCATATTTGACGTGGATAGCTTATGTGGACAAAAAGTTATGAGGGCCTAAGCACGAACTGCCCCAAATAGCCAAAAAAAGCTCGGCACAGGAGGGGGAAATGGCCTGGCAGCGAAGGGGTTAAAGGTCCAGCTGTCAAAACCTGAAGTGTTTTCTTTGACTTGGCATGGCTGCAGAGCTGCAGCCAAGCCACAGCAAACAGCTGTTTCCTGGGGTGGGCACGCCAAGACATAAAAGGAGCCGGCACTGGAGTGGCTGTCCCCAGGGTAATCTATGGTTCCAAGAGGTAGGCCGCGTGGCCGAAGAACTGAGCACTGGGGGGTGGTGTTCCTTAGGGAAGCGGGGGGCACGCACCCGCACTGAATAACATGTTGCAGGGGGAGGGTAGCGGGGGCCTGCATTAGTTATGAGATTACCCCAGGGAGATGGGGGTCCCTGAGGCAGCTGGAGGGGGTCATGAAACCCGCTCCACATACTACAAGTGCCCTGGGGAGGTGGCTGTCCCCAGGGCATTGGGGGGGACCAGGAGACCCCCGACTTTTTTAAAAAGAAGAAGCACCCGGGACATGGCCCACTCGGGTGCATTAGCCTCACAAAGTGCGGGAGACCGCTCTTAATTTTTTTTGTATTTCACGATCAGAGTCGCAGATCCACCGTGTCTCCGCTTATGAACACCTCACCAACTTCTGTTCTGAAGTGTTGTCAGCCAATCTGATCCCTGCATAAGATTGGGAGGGGTTGCGAATCCTTCTCGTCCCTCGATATTCAAATTTGTTTTCCCATTAATTTCTCAAAAACTACTGAATGGAATTGCACCAAAAAAAAACCACTCTTTGTTGACCAGGACCTACCTTCCTGCCAAAAATGATGTAATTCAATCCAGTAGTTTTTGCGCTATTGCTGTTCAAAATCCCTATGGAAAAATGAATGGGGAAAACGTTTTTTGGAACCCCCCCTTTTTCCTCGGCCTCCCTGGATGGATCACCCTAAAACTTTCCAGGCAGCAGCTGATGGGGCTGAGAAACTTGTTTGGAAAGTTTTGTGAAGATTCGTCAAGCGGCGCCAAAGATATAGTCAAGTTAAAAAACTATTTTTGTATAGAATCTAGGTTCTACTTATAACTACCTAGTGGTGACCCCCAATAGGCAATTTATCTATATATTACCAACTGGCAGCCACAGGTAGGTAGTTATATTTAGGACCTAGGGTCAGATGTACAACACATTTTACCGGTCGCAAAAAGCCCGCATGTCCCAAAGGAAAAATGCGAGTTGGTAACTTGTTACTGACTCGTATTTTGCTTTTGCAATTTGGTACCAGGAAGGAACATGTAATGGGTGTCCCTTCCTAATAGTGAGTCGCACTGGTATGTGTGAATGTATACAGTCGCAAAGCAATCATACTTTACTGACTCCTCGAAGGAGGAGGTAATCCATTCGCAAATGGGAATAGGTCCACAAGGGACCCATTTCCTTTTGAGAATGGGGCACCAACATTGTTTCAGAGCAAGCAGTGGTCCCACTGACTACTGTCCGCTCTAAAAAAACGAAACGCATCCCATACCAATGCTTTATTTAAAAAGCAGTTACAAACATGGTGGTCTGCTGACTGCAGGAGGCCGCCATCCCTGTGAGTGCTGGCCATTCCCAATGGGTCACAAAATGTGATGTGCCTCATGAATATTAATGAGGCAGGTCCTTTGCGACCCATTTGGGAATTTCAAACAGTGTCTCAGACAATGTTATACATCAGTGTTTGCATCTCACAATTTGTGAGTTGCACAAAAATGTAAATTGTGAGTCACATACACTGAGGGTTGTGCATCTGGCCGCTAGTTTCCATAGGAAAAGTGTTTTCTGTTTTGCCAATACTTTTGGCCCCGTTTGATGTAGCTTCATGAAATTTTCAAAACTAATATGCCAGTTGGTTTAGTTGCTGTCCTGAAAGGTTATGGGTGATCCCTCAAGCGGGGCCCAAGAAAAAGGGTGTGTTCCAAAACGCATTTTCCTCACAGGGATTTTGAACATGACTACAGCCCAAACCGCAAGAGGGAGCTTCACCAAATTTTGCAGAAAGCTATCTCTTGATCCAGAAAGCTTGCTATTTGTGATTTGGTGTGAATGCATTCAGTAGTTTTTGAGATAATAAAGGAAGAATACATTTGTATATCTAGACAGTTGGTGTTCAGATATGCTCTGATAGCCCACTTTAAAGGAGATGAGTCAATCCTGATTGGTTAGTGACAACCTGAACATTATGTTTTGGCAGTCAATACAAGACTCAGGGACTTCATCCCTGAGTCCTGAAAATAAGTTAAAAAAATAAGTAAGTGGGCAGTGTGTGTACACCCAGAACCCAAAGGGCATACATGGGGTTCCCAAATGGAACCCCCTTTATTGTCTGGCCACAACACGGACAACATGCTGTAGCAGCAATTACAGGACTCTGAGCCATGGTCCCCACTGAAATACTATGTAGTGAATGATAGGTTTTGACGGTCACAAAAGGGTGAATGTATAAAGGGTGATATCAGATTTTAGTTACAATATAAATAATTTATTGGTGGTATTATACTAATTTTAGGAATTGTGGTGTGTTCTAATGTGATTTTACCCTATGAAATAGACTTCTGCTGGGATCTTATGAATCACGTTTGAGAGAAAACTGTTTTCTCATGATTTCCATTAGAGGTTATGGATGGTGCTCCAGAAGCTAAAATGAGAGCGTATTTTCTGTAAATTCACACTATCTTTCTCAGCCATATGAGAATGAAGTCTGACATGCTCAGTAAAACATGTACTTCCAACAGGAGCAGCCTGTCAGTTGATTGCCTTGTGTTCTACTCCAGCCTCCCAGGGTGTTCTAAAGAACTAGAGCGCTAACAGTCATACTCTGACAAAAGTGTGACACACCTGAAGCCATCCTGATAATATTTAATTTAGAAAGGAACAAAATGAGGAGGTTCATTTTTTCACTGAAATTATGGTTAGTGTTGTAGAAAGAAAAATTAGGATATGTTTTAAGTGGGTTCTCAAATATCTTCCTG
The DNA here is from genome assembly GCF_031143425.1 of Pleurodeles waltl. Lineage (NCBI taxonomy): Eukaryota > Metazoa > Chordata > Amphibia > Caudata > Salamandridae > Pleurodeles > Pleurodeles waltl. The sequence goes on from NC_090440.1 coordinate 672,743,447, forward strand.
TTGTACTTCAAACAGTGGCAGCCTGTCAGTTCATTCCCTTGTTATCTACTACACCCGCCAAGAGTGTTCTAAAGAACAGCTAGAGTGCTAATAGTCTTATTTATTTATTTTTAGGACACTTAGACCCTCATTATGACATTGGCGGTAAGTGCTGCTTACTTCCATGCTGACTGCCGCCAACATACCACGACCGCAGCGGTATACCGTTATGCGTATTATGACCCACACATAGAAATCCGCCACTATACAGACACACACACAAGTCTGCCAGTCCAAAGGTCAGTGATAAAATGGCGGTATCAAAACCCACACTGTTACGCCAACAGGAATATGCCCACAGCATCATGACCCATGAATCACCGCGGCGGACATTCAACCGCGGTAAACCACTGGTGGTACATACCGCCGCGCTTAAAATATACACACACAAACAAAACAACACCACATTGGACAATTCAAATTACATAAACCTGACATACATACACACACCCACAACAATGTAAAACACACACCCACACTACCCACAACCCTTTACTACAAATAAAATTGACAACTAAGAGAGAGGCAAGCCAGGAGCACCCACTGAATCAGAGCCACAAAACACCATCACCCATACACCATCCAGGCACCTCACAGCACACACCCCAACACATCACCCCACACACCCCTCACACACACCACTCACACTACACCCATGTCACCACAAAGACACCCCAGGTTCTCAGAGGAGGAGCTAAGGGTCATGGTGGAGGAAATCATCCTGGTAGAGCCACAGCTATTCAGATCCCAGGTGCAGGAGACGTCCATTGCTAGGAAGATGGAGCTATGGCGGAGAGTCGTGGACAGGGTCAACGCCGTGGGACAGCACCGCAGAACAAGGGATGACATCAGGAAGCGGTCGAAAGACCCACGGGGAAGGTGCGTTACATGGTAGCAAGACACCAGAAAGCTGTACAGGTGACTGGCGGTGGACCCCCACTTTCTCCCTCACAACTAACAACATAGGAGGAGCAAGTCTTGGCGATCATGCATCCTGAGGTCCTGGTAGGAGTAGCAGGAGGATTGGACTCTGGTAAGTCAAATCTTTACTACTTTATCCCCCCCTACCTGCATGCCATCACAAACTCCTACCCCTAACCTCACTCCCATCACTCCCCCACCCCACATACACCCCACCATCACAAACCACCCATCCCAATACCAAGCCCTGCATGCTACACTAATGCATGGACCCCCATCACAGACCTTCATGGACACCGATCACCACAGCATGCACACTAGTGACAATCACTTAGCCAACCAAATCACAACTCACACAACCCAAAGCTGCCTTGGTAATAACAACCATAGAGGGGAACATACCCATGCACAAGATGTCACATTCTGAAACAATAATATTGCATTTACATCCCCACAGGAACCCCACACAATGTCACTGGAGAGGAGGTGCCAGGAACATTCAGTCCCCCCCCTCCCAGAAGAGGCCCACAGTGATGACAGCAGCTCTGCACGCCTGGATCATGATGACCAACCTGGCCCATCAGGGACCTCCGGACAGTCGGTGACCCAGCCACAGTCCCAAACCACCACAGAGCCTCCCCCTCAGGAAACACCAGCACAGCACCTGCCCAGTGGGCCCATACCACTGTCCCCAGGACAAGTCAATCAGCAGTGTGTCCACAACTACAGGGACCCCAGGAAACCCCACAAACACAGGACGATCAGGGACCTGGGGTGAGTAGTAGTGGGCAGGGGACAGAGGCATAGGACAACAGGGAAGCTGGGAGGACTGCTGTGAGACAGGGGGAGGACAAGCCAAGGCAACCGACTCTCCAGGAGGCACTCACCAACATCCCGGGAGCATACCACCATTCACAGGAGACGATGGGCCAGATACTGGCCAAGCTGTAGGAGACCCAGCGGCTGCAGGAGGGACAGTACCTGGGGATCAGGGAGGACCTGAGAAACATCCACACCATTGCAGGGGTGCTGGCAGACATGGCCAACACCATGAGGGAGGCAGTGGCACACCAACAAGCCCCTGACACTAGCCACACCGAAGAACAGCCCTCCACCTCCGCCGACGCTAGTTGACAGGAGGCCCCGCCACAGGAACAACAGGCCACCAGCACCCCTCCCCCTGCAGAAGGAGAACCACCCCGCAAAAGGTCCCTGCGGTCCAGGCAGAAGCCAGAGAACATTGCCAAGAGCCCCTCCAGGAAATAAGACTCCCCTGAATGTCACCTTTGTGTCCCACTCTGTCACCCTGTCCACCTTGAACTGCCATTGTCCCACTCCCTATGCCCCCTTGGACAGTGCATCTGTGATACCGATAGACTGGACTCTATCCTGGACATTCCTCCACCATCAACCCAGCCCATTCAAATACCCCCTACACTTATTATCACAGAAATAAACACCCTTGGAACTAATACAAGCATAGAGTCTGTCAATTGATTGAAATATGTATTAGTTTAACAAGCTGTAAACATTGCAATTCAAATGTACAGTTATATTTACATTGGTATGATGTGTAGTGGGCAGCAGTAAACACACCAGGAGCCAGAGTGGGGCACAGATATCTGAAAATAGAGATGCCAAAGGGTACAGTAAGTGGCCATAGAAATAGGAAAATCAGGCTGCCATGTACAATGTCCAACACAAAACTGCAATGGAAGGTGAAGTTACAGTGCCTTACCTGTGTGTCACTGGAAGTACTGTTGAGTTATAGCAGTTCTGTTGTACACATCCTCTTCCTCTGCTTCCTCTTCGTCACTGTCCACAGGCTCCACCACTGCCACATGACCATCTCCAAGCTCATCCTCCTGCAGAAAAGGCACCTGGCGTCTCAAGGCCAGGTTGTGCAACATGCAACATGCACCGATGATCTGGCAGACCTTCTTGGGTGAGTAGTACAGGGACCTGTCAGATGGAGGCACTGGAATCTGGCCTTCAGGAGGCCAAAGGTGCGCTCAATGATCCTCCTTGTTCGCCCATGTGCCTAATTGTAACGTTCCTCTGCCCTTGTCCTGGCATTCCTCACTGGGGTTAGTAGCCATGAGAGGTTGGGGTAAACAGAGTCACCTGTAAATATCGAGGGATACCTGTTAGCCACACACTCACCCTTAGGCCAACCACACACCCATATACATACATCAGCAGGGTGGGGACCATGGGCTCACCTATTAGCCACACCCTGTGCCTCTACAGTTGAGACATCACATATGGGATGCTGTTATTCCTCAAAATAAAGGCACCATGCACAGAGCCAGGATACTTTGCATTGACATGGGAGATGTACTGGTCCACCAGGCACACCATCTGCACATTCAGAGAGTGAATGCTATTTCGATTTCTGAACACCTGTTCATTTCTCGGGGTGGGATAAAGGCAATATGTGCATCCCTCTTCCTCCACTCCCAAACCTTCACCCTCTTCCCGCCCCAGTGTCCCTAAGAAGCTTTTCCTCGCCACCCATGACATATTCCCTGCCCCTCCCCCTCCGTCCTTCACTTCGGGCCAGGGTGGCAGGAACCCAGCCCAGCACCTCAGCCACCTAGTCCACGGCCACTGTAGTTTCTGCATCTACTGCAGGTGTGAGAGGCTCCAAGGAGGCACCCGTCAGCACAGCCAGTGTGCATCCACCACCTGCCAAGGACAAGAAGGGGCCGCCACCTAGCAAGGCAAGAAGGGGACACCAGCCAACAAGGGGAAGGAGGCACCACCAGCCAGCAAGGGCAGGAATGGAACACCAGCTGGCAGAAGCAAGGAGGCACCACCATCTGCCAAGGGCAGGAAGGGGAAAACAACACCAGCCATGGTACTTCAGCCGTCCGAGGCTGCAGGGAAAGGGCTGGAGCCTCTCCCCACCACTGACAGCACTGCCACCTGCACCGCCACCAGCACCACTGCCAGCAGCAGCCCCAGTGTGCAGCCGTCCGAGGCTGCAGGGGGAGGGCTGGAGCCTCCCCCCACCGCGGCCAGCACCGCCACTTGCACCACCACCAGGTACCACTGCCAGCAGCAACAGCCCCAGTGGGCAGCTGTCCGGGGCGCAGGGGAAGGGCTGTAGTCTCCCCCACCACTCACAGCACCGCCACCTGCACCACGGCCAGCACCGCCATCTGCACCGCAGCCAGCACCACCACCTACACTGTGTCAGCACCGCCATCAGCACCACTGCCAGCAGCAGCAGCCCCAGTGGGCAGCCGTCCGAGGCTGCAGGGGAAGGGCTGGAGCCTCCACCCACCACTGACAGCACCGCCACCTGCACCGCAACTGCCATCCATTGAGAAGCCCTCACCGCCGGCGAGCAGTGTGCAGTTGTGACTACATAGGCTGCAGTGCGTCCTGGCCCCTGCAACACCTGTAGGTGTGACACCCAGGTGAGAGACTGTGTCCTTGCACCATCCAAGATGAAGCACACTGGGCACAAAGCCCCCTCCAGAACCAGTGGAAGAAGGCATCCACTCACGCCCTCCTTGCCAGGATGAAGCACACTGGACACAAAGCCCCCTCCAGAACCAGTGGAAAAAGCATCCACTCACACCCTCCTTGCCAGGATGAAGCACACTGGGCACAAAGCCCCCTCCAGAACCAGTGGAAAAAGCATCCACTCACACCCTCCTTTCCAGGATGAAGCACACTGGGCACAGAGCCCCCTCCAGAACCAGTGGAAGAGGCATCCACTAGAGAGACTGTGGCTTTGCACTCTCTAGGACCAAGCAGTGGGCAAACCACCCACTTCAAAGACTGTGGCTTTGCACTCCCCAGGACCAAGCAGTGGGCAAACCACCAAATAGAGAGACTGTGACTTTGCACTCCCCAGGACCAAGCAGTGGGCAAACCACTCACTTGAGAGACTGTGGGTTTGCACTCCCCAGGACCAAGCAGTGGGAAAACCGCCCACTAGAGAGAATGTGGCTTTGCACTCCCCAGGACCAAGCAGTGGGCAAACCACCCACTTGAGAGACTTTGGCTTTGCACTTCCCAGGACCAAGCAGTGGGTATGTAGCCCCCTCCAGGAGCAGTGGCGTTGTACCATTTTCCGGCTGAGGTGCCCACCCATTCCCTGTCCCCCTGAGGTGCCTATGTGTGTTTTCGACCTGATGCCCCTGCAGTGTTCTCTCCGTATTGAGGCAGGAGTCAAGTGTGCCCTTGGCCTATGTGTTATTGCCTAATGGGCCATGGACATTTTGGAGTGGGCATTGTCCCTCCATTTGTATATATTGTACATACTGTTTATTGCTTTAAGGACGTATTTATCTAATATTGTACTATTACACTCAATTTAATCAATTCCTTTTGTCCTTGTGTTATTCCTGAGGGTTACGGGGTGTATATGTAATGTTGTTGCATCTGTTTGTGTGTATGGTGTTGGGAGTGGGAGTGTTGCGTGTGTGTGTCACTCTCTTTTTCCTCCCCATCTCCCTTGTGTGCTGTATGAGGAGGTAGACCAGCATTGGAAAAATGTGCAGCTCGGGCTCCATGGCGTCGTGGTTCTTCCCTGAGTGTCCAGAGGTGAGTCGTTTCCCTTCTGTGTACTGATTCCACCGTGCTTTTGATTGCGTTGCTACCGCCCCGGAAAAGCTTGCGGATTGGCGCTATTACTGTGAGCGGTCGGAGTGTTAAAGTGTCTGTCTGTGTTGGCGGTTTCAGCCAAGGCCATAATTCCATTATTTTTTACCGCCGGCCTGTTCGCGGTATTACCGTCGCTTTAACACCGACCGCCAGGGTTGTAATGAGGGCCTTAGGTTGAATTAAGAAGAAGGTTTATTAGTTCCAAAGGGAACGACCTCTGACCTTTGCTGTCCATCTTGCAACTGACACTGGCCTCTACCTCTGAGAGAATCCTCATCCAGGTTCCATAAGTATAATCTCAGTTGCCTAGAGATAGCTCAGATTCTAGAGTAAACACATGAGAAGAATACAACACACTCCCCATCCTGTTTTAATTTTCATTACATAACAACTTCACACAACAATTTATGTACATATAATTCAATTCTTGAATACATGTTAAGAGCATATATAGTCCTTCAAGTTTTGTGTTTTTTCTTTTTCCCACACAGTAGTGGGCAGATTTAAGAGCCCTTAGCATCTCCTTGCACCACATTAGTGTCTTTTTTATGCTAATGTGGCCCAACAAGGTCACAATCGCCACGCCAAGTGCTTCATTATGCCAGTGCCAGGCATAATGTATGCAAACGGGGCTTTCCCCTGTTAGGGAGGTCTCATTTGGACATCCACAATGGTACTGCTACTGTACATGGCACTCTTCCCTTCAATAACAGAAAACGTGTTTCCCATGTCACTGAATGTGGAGTGGATGTGTAATACCACAATGTGTCCCTAACTTGATTTCTTGAAGAAAAGTTATTACACATGGCCAATTAGATGCTTTCACTCAAAACCTGGTTGAAACCATCAATCATGTAATTGCCCCTGGGATGATACACTGGTGTTCTACAAAGCTTTATTCCCCATTTTTAAAGAAAGTTTCTAAACTCCATCAGAAATTAACTGTGGACCATTATCACTCATCATTTCAGCAGGCCATCCTTCCCTCCTAAAAATATCTTCACAAAAACATATTACGTTGCTAGTCTTCACTTCCCTTATGAATGCCACCTCTGGCCTCCGACCATTTTGAGAAGTAATCCATTATAACAATGGCAAACCTATCTGACGGTTCTAAACATTCAAATGGACCATACATGTCAATGGCCACTTTCTCCCAAACTTTCTTACAGAGCATATAGATTATTTCTGCAATATATGTGACTTGTCATTACAAGTACAAGAAACACACACTCTAACAAATCTCTCTATTGCCTATCCATCCCCGGCCACCAAAGGTCTTCACGAGGCTTCCTCTTCATTGCTGACATGTCCCTCATGGAATAGACTTAACAACTCTTCTCTTAAAATTTCAGGTACCACTAATTTATCTCCTCTTCTCACCATTCCTTTAACAATAAACAATTCCGCCCATACATTTTTAAAAACGTCCAATTCTGCCTCCAATTTGCATTTCTGTACATTTGGCACTGCTTTTATTAATTTTACTAACAAGGAATCTAACAATACCACTTCTTTCCACTTGTCCTTATCTATAGCGCCATACATATAACAGATCTCTGCCACCATCCACTCATCTTCTTCAATCATTTCCTCTTTACCCAGTGGCCACCTTGACATACAATCAGCATTTATTAATTTCTATTCCTGGTACATGCTTCCCTTTGAATGTATATTCCTTGAGTCAATATAGCCATTTTTCAATTTGAGGGGTGGCTTTACCAACCGTGGAGAACAATTTCACTAATGGTTTGTGATCCATGTGAATTTCAAACTCCACACCCCACATGCATGTGCAAAAATGTTGCACACCCCACCACCACGCTAGCGCCTGCCTTTCCACAATAGAATATGTGATTTCAGTCCCCTTTAAGGTGTGTGTCGTAAAAGCCACCACTCTTTCTTTGGCCTTTCCGTTGCTGGACCAATGCCGTTCCCAGGTCATAATTGCTTGCATCCGCCACAATTATGGTTTTGTCTTCTGGATTGTATGGTTTCAATGTTACCGCTTTTGCTATGGATTGTGTTACCTGATCAAATGTTTCTTGACAACTCTCAGACCACTGGACTGGACCATCCTAGTTATTGCAATACATGCCATTTTATCTAAAATGCAGTTACTTCAATAAATCCTTATTGAACCATATTCTGCCTCTGTTGTCTTTGCCTGTGTGAGACTAGTGTAACTGAAAGGGTTAATATCTGATGGAGCCTTTCTTGTCATGCGCCAGGTTGCATCAATCATCCCAGCTCTTGGGCAGAGATGAGGCACTGCTAGTTAGCCGGAAAACCCAGATTAGGCCGACAGGTGTCACATAGTGTGGACTTGTACCTAGTACCCCACATTTCAGGTGATTCTGCCCCCCAAATCCAGTAGTCTCATTAGGATAATGAGAAACTACCCAACATGGCTCTGCCAATGTTTGGTCAGGCACTCATGTTTGGATCCTCCTGTCACGTAGGCTCTCATTATCCTAATGAGACTACTGGATTTTTGGGCGGCAAGATCGTTCGCAGTGTGGGGGACTAAGTCTGACCCACGGAGAAGGACCCTTGTCACCTCAAACCCGGTCTTTGCTCCGGCTAACTAGCAGTGCCTCATCTCTCCCGAAGGGAAGAGACAATTGGGCAGCCGAGCCCATGACATCTTAGTACTTCCCAGGGAAGTCGTGGTCACTCAGGCCACAACCGGTTCTCTCATACACAGTGCGGTCTCATATATAAATGACAAAGGCAGTTTGAGTTTTAAGGATTGGTTTCATAAAACAACTGCATTTTAGATAACAAAGCGTGAGCTGCTATAACCAGAACTATACAACACAATAGGATTGAAATAGTAATGAGGAGAGTAAAACCCAAGAATAAGGCTATCATTGTGCAACTAAATTATGTTCTCTCTAAGTTATATTTTGAGCACAGCCTATGAAGCTCTAAGCCTGCCTTTCAGGTTCCCCCGGGAGGACATCAACCCTCATACCTGAGAAAAGGCCTGTAATCTGCATCAGCATCTGCAACAGGGCAGTCAGCATCTAGTTGTGGGTTCCTGGTCGGAATCTCCCTTTCCCGTGTACCAGGACTAGAAAGTGTTTTTATAACTAACACGCCGATTTTCTAAGAAACGTCCCTACGTAAGACTGTGTACTTTCTACGAACCCTAGAGACTAAACTTCTGCCACGTCTATCGGCAATGTACCAGACTGTATCCTTGACTGAAGCACAGAGCGAGCAAGAATGTATTGTTTGAGAACACAGTGCTAAAGTAAGCTAAACAGTGTGATAAAATGTAATAAAACAAGACTGTGAAACTGTTTATTGTAAAATAACAGTGCGAGGTTAAATAAAATGCATCTACGGCAAAGTGCACAGAGGCCTAATACATTAAGCAAACGCTCATAAAGCTTTATAAAAAACGGCTACACTACACCTTGCCCTTGTCGGTAGAAAGTGGTTTAAGTCCAAACTAAAAAATGCCCTAGGCTAAAATATAACTAAAACCCTAACACATTTCAACAAGTCGAGAGGACACAAAAGCATATTAATCCTAAATTTAAAAAATGAGCATGCGGCAAAATGCTGAATTCAAATCATAATGTCATTTTAAAATAAATCCAATTCAAACAGTGGTCATGGAAAGCAGGAGTGCCTCCACTTCGGCAGATGACAAAACTGGAAAATCCACGCCAAAGACTACCAAGAAGCAGGTGTGTTCCAAAGCCCCAGTGTCAACCAAGGCGGCATCCCCCGTAGAGCCGGTAAACGAGTCAATATCAACTTCTTCCAGGAAGGGTATCTTGTAAGTAGCCTCTCGAAGCAAACGCAGCCGCAGCACGCATGTCTGGTAATGAGCCCTCATCGGGAACATCAACAGATCAGCATCAACCACTGGGGGGCGCTGCTGTGAGAGACAGACGTCTAGTGCATGTTTAAAAGAGCACCAACGGCACCGAAACACAGGCTGCACACAATCCAAAACCGGTCTGAATGACAGAGACCAGTTACACTCCAAATGTTCCAGGAGTGTTGCTCCAAAGTGCTGCATCATGCGTTCACGACACAGCTGCGCTGATGGGAGCACCCTCATTTGTCCTTGTTGCGGCGGGACAGCCATTGCGAAAAAACAACAGCAATAGTAAAATGCCGGCTAATAAAGCCAAAGTTATCGGAAATCCCCCAAAAATGCTTCAGAAAATTGAATGAATAGCTAAAGGTATTAAACCAAGTATGGAAGAGAAGGTGTTAACGAAACCAACACCAACGGCTTTGAAAAAATCTGCGCATTAAATATACGTCCCACGAGTTCACCAAAGTGGCTCGGAAAGTTGGTATTTAACAGGGACTCTATTTCCACCGATGACCTTGCTACCTGAAGCGCATAGGTCTCTCGTGCAGATGTAAGGGCCACATGCTTCTGAAACAATAAAGCCTTTAGTCTACTTAACTTGTCGAAATTCACCTTGGAAGTAGCAATGTGAGGCCAAATATCCGCTACCTCCCTTAATTTAGTGGGGGGAAACAACACACTCCTGCAGCAAGTAAAAACCTTAGTGACTGAAATAATGTAAACTATTCCGGCCCCCATGCCGCAACAGTCTTCCCTATTGAGGAGGACGTAGCTGCCGTTTGAAAGCACCTGGAATGTGTGTTTAATCAAGGGGACTGGAACTCCCTTCAGATAGCAAGCCGAGTTCACAACCAAGGCATTACACGCCCTATGCAAGGACAGCTGCTTACAAATCATCGAATGGCTGACTGAAGTCTCGCATTCACTGCCACTAAGAATAACCTCTTTCATGCCATTTACGCATTTGTACAAGAAGGGAAGCTCCCACACCTCATGGATGTAACTATCTCCAACTTTTCATATCTGCCTACCGGAACATGTTTCAAACAAGAAGTGAATTGTAACGTAGAAATAGGCAAATTAACAACCCCGTGTATTAACCACTCTGCAGAGGGTATCTCGGCCACGGTAAAAGGCAATCTTTCTAACTTTTCAATATTGAGCATGACATAAGTCGCCTCCTTCTTAGCCATTAGTTGTTGTTGTCACGTTAAATTAAAGGAAAAAAATATTTCCCTGGCACTGATATGCTGCCACGGAACGCGACCCGCCTTCAACGTCTGAAGCGTCCAACCCAACTGCATAATGGACCTTGTCTGACTTTGTCCATGATACAAAGAAGACATATCAGATCGTATAATGTCTATAGCAGAAGAAACAATGTTGTTAATTGTATATATCCGGTCGGACAAGGTGTGAATTCCATTATCCACAACAGCTAATGCCTTTTTCAAATTTTCCTGATCTATCTGCCTTAACTGGGCTGCAGCCTCTTGTTGGGAAAGTTTCCATATTTCATTGTATACCTCATACAAAAAACATTTCCTACGTGGCCTCTTGACGGGCCTGACAAAAAATCTTGTAAATCAGTGTTATTAGACAGGAGAGTGAGATGTGCCTTAACTGCATCTAGCGAGGATGATTTTAACCATTGCTGGCACAATTTTCCCACACTATGGGGGTCATTCCGACCCTGGCGGTAAAAAACGCCAGGGCCATGACGACGGAAAGCACCGCCAACAGGCTGGCGGTGCTTTCCTGCCCATTCTGACCGCGGCGGTAAAGCCGCGGTCAGAAAAGGGGATCCGGCGGTTTCCCGCCGGATTACCCCTGGCTGGGCTGAATGGAGATTCTGACCCCCTTCCCGCCATCCTGTTTCTGGCGGTTTTTACTGCCAGGAACAGGATGGCGGGAACGGGTGTCATGGGGCCCCTGGGGGCCCCTGCACTGCCCATGCCACTGGCACTGCACCCGTTGCACCCCTGCAACACCACCGGCTCCATTCGGAGCCGGCTCCTGTGTTGCAGGGCCTTTCCGGCTGGGCCGGCGGGCGCTCCCTTGGCGGGTGCCCGCCGGCCCAGCGGGAAAGTCGAAATGGCCCCTGCGGTCTTCTGACCGCGGAGCGGTCTTTTGACGGGGGAAGTTTGGCGGGCGGCAACCGCCGCCCGCCAAACTTGGAATGACCCCCTATATGTAGTAATTATTTCAGCATGTTCTGGTGATATATAGCGAGGGTCTGGCCTACTCGTCCAGAAACCCCCCGAGGCGGTGACAAAACGTTGATGACACCCGTTAGTGTCTATTGGCCACAATAACCACCCACCTGGGCGTGTCAATGAAGTGTTAAATGTACCATTCTGGACCCATTCAGTAAGCTCACTAAAAGTGGCATTTATGTATTTCTGCCAATTATTAATTTTTGCAGGGGCAGGTATAGTGGGAATATTCAATTCTCTGATTGTGGCTAAGCCTAAACAGCTAATATGTGGTACTGTTTCATTTAAAAAGATAATTTGAACGGGAATGAGGCATGCTCTAAACAATGTTTCTTTACCCTTGGTTTGCCAATTTTTTGTTCCCCAAACACTTTTCAAATCAACATTCTTCGACCAATATTCATAACCTTGAATTGACAATCGGAAAATCCGAATATATTAATTTCGTGTTGGTCAACAACATTTGTTTATCTTTAGTCGGGGTTAACCTAAAATAATATGACTTAGCATTCTTTTGATGATGCCCAGAAAAATATATAAATTTATCAAAATAAGTTTTGGAACTCCCTTGCCGGGGAGTCGGGCAATGTTCCCATTGCGTATAGTCAAATATCATTTTTGGACTACTTGCTTTGTGGATGAAGTGGTGCCCATAATAATTATAGCAAAACATGTCACCATAATTCTCTTTAAACTGGTAAATGTCTTCATTTTCATAGACAGTATAATATTGTAATTCTGTCATCATTAAATCAACAGTCTTCACATCCCAATCATCAGATACAATGCCTGGTATTACTATATCATTCATAGATAACTTTAGTACATATGGTATTTAAATTATTTCAGTGGGACCGTTTATATCAAACATTACTTTATCCCACACAATCCCATCCGGAATCGGTACTGCAGAAATGTTTTCAAAGGACAAGTCTCTTCGAACCCTATGTGATGAAAAATGTGGTTTCAACACCTCCTCCACCTGTTCAACCGCTGATCTCTCAGGAAGAAAATGACCATGTATCAACAGAAAAAAGGTAATGACAAACCCAACCCAAAGAAAAAATACTACCATAGTCAATAAAAGCCACAGATACTTCCATGGAAAAACAAAATATGTATCTTTAAGCCAACATATCAGCTTACGTGGACCTGACAGATCAGGAGTCGAAGAGGCAAACGAGTCCGATAGACCATCGTTTTTGTCGGCAAAGTAACCAGAGGCAGTTCGTGAAAAAGGCGTCGCCGTATTCAATGGAGGAGTTGGTGTTTCTCGCGGACGTACACTGTAGATAGCACCATCCGTCACGTCAGTAGTCATGGCGACTTGATCAAATGTTTCTAAGTTGGTCGTTGTCAGTGGAACTAATGCGAGATCATCATCTGCCCTCCCCAAGCTCGGAGAGGCAACAGTGTTGGTATAGATAACTCGAAGCGGAACGTCTTCCCCAGTAGTGAGAGGGATTCGGGAACTACTGGACGTTCATCTTGGTTTGCTGTGTAGAATTGGCCACATGTTGTAACTTGACATTGTCAATAGAAACAAAGCGATTTTCTTTGGCACCTGGCAACGGTGGCAGAATAACAGTTCTCGTTCCGTGTATCCCCAAAACAGGGACTGGTGCACGATAAGAAGGGCCAAATTCTTTTTTCACTGCAACCTTTTCACGCACAAGATCCCCAGCCCTGGAAATCCAGCCGGTAGGTGCTACTGGCGTATCCTTAATTCCTGTGGAGGCAGCACTTTTAGAAAAGTTATCTTCACGGAACTGCTGTAATTCCTGTAAAACAGTGACACGATCATTTATGTCAAAAGGTGTTTCTGCCGCCTCCACACCAGGACCATCAAGATCCTGAACAAACATTTGTGTTCCGAACAGGCACTCATATGAAGTACGACCCCCCAGGGACCTCTAGGCAGGTTATTTAGTGCTGAACTCCATACAGGTGGGTTAGCCAACTACTACCCGTACCTAAGACTCTGGTGGTCATTACAACCCTGACGGACGGTGTTAAAGCGGCGGTAAGACCGCCAACAGGCCAGCGGTAAAAAAAAATTCAATTACGACCGTGGCGGAAACCGCCAACAAAGACAGCCACTTTAACACTCAGACCGCCACGGCGGTACAAACAAACAGCGTGGCGGTCACCGCCAACAGACAGGCGGGAGACAATGTACTGCCCACAGTATCACAACCTACCAATCCGCCACATTTTCCGGAGCGGATTCACTGCGGATAAAAACACGGCGGAAACAGGAATTTCGAAGGGAAAACGCTCACCTCTACACACTCCACGAGGAACGAGGACACCATGGAACCAGAACTCCAAATTCTCCCTGCCATAGTCTTCCTGCTCCTCTACCAGGAGCACGAACGCCAGCGGCGAAGACCACGGTGAGTACTGCACCTACGACACAGTCTAGGGGGGAGGCAAAAAACAGGGACACACACACGCAACACCCCCACCCTCACCCACCACAACACACACACTAATGCATATCAATACATCACAGTTACACCTCCCAAAGCCCCCCGAAAGAATGCCAAGACCAAAGAAAATGAGTGTAACCATCGGAATTTATTAAAAACAAGTAGGCAGAAATATATATATACACAATGTACAAAATAAATACCAGGCATAGTAGTCCAGGTACTGCACAAAGAAAGTCCATGGAACACTGGGACCACACGGTATGGGCGAGGCCCACACAAGATCCCCGACCATGACGGAGAGAAAACTGCAGGGGCATGAGAGAGCAAGAAAACAGGTACCTCAGGGGGAGGGAAAGGGGGGCACCTCAGCCGGTTGAGTGCAGGACGCCAAATCCACAAGGGGGCCACATGCCCACTGTTCAATCCTGGGGACTGCAAAGCCACACTCTCTCAAGTCTCTACAGTGGGTGGGTTGCCCACTGTTCAATCCTGGGGAGTGCAAAGCCACAGTCTCTCAAGTGTCTACAGTGGGTGGGTTGCCCACTGTTCAATCCTGGGGAGTGCAAAGCCACAGTCTCAAGTCTCTACAGTGGGTGGGTTGCCCACTGTTCAATCCTGGGGAGTGCAAAGCCACAGTCTCTCAAGTGGATGACAGTTTCCACTGGTTCTGGAGGGGGACTGGTGCCCAGAGTGCTTCATCCTATTAAGGACAGAGGTAGTGGATGAATCTCTCCACTGGTTCTGGAGGGGGACTGGTGGCCAGAGTGCTTCATCCTGTTAAGGACAGAGGTAGTGGATGGATCTCTCCACTGGTTCTGGAGGGGGACTGGTGCCCAGAGTGCATCATTCACCCCGTGACGGACCCAGTTGCGTCAGTGCCCCTGCCGCTCATGGGCTAGCGGTGCTTGAGATGGCGGTGCCCTGTGCAGCGGTGCTTGAGATGGCGGTGCCCTGTTCAGCGGTGCCCTGTTCAGCGGTGCTTCAGATGGCGGTGCCCTCTTCAGCGGTGGCGGTCTACATTGCAGGGTCTCAGCTGCTGGCGGTCCTTTATGGCCCAACGGGTCTTTTGCTGGCGGTCCTTCATGGCCCAGCTGGGCTGGTATTGGAGGTGGCCTCCTGGGCAGCTGGGCTGGGGCTGGCAGTGGCCTCCTGGGCAGCTGGGCTGGGGCTGGCGGTGGCCTCCTGGGCAGCTGGGCTGGCGGTGGCCTCCTAGGCAGCTGGGCTGGGGTTGGCGGTGGACTCCTGGGCAGCTGGGCTGGGGCTGGCGGTGGCCGCCTGGGCAGCGGGGATGATGGCGGTCTTCTCCGCTGTGCTGCTCTTCCCAGACTTGCCGGGTTTCTTGTGGCCCTTCCCCACCTTGGAAGGTGTCACAGCTGACTCCAAACTCCCAACGGGACCCCTGGGAGCGGCTTTGGTGGCTGGAGTCTTCCCCCTCTCCCGCCAGGCACTGGCCAACTTCTGATGCTTCATAGGTGGGGGACTGTCTGTGCTGTGACTCCATGCCACACTGGCTGCCCTGGTGGCCTGTGCACTCCACATTCCGGTGACTACAGGCACCACTGGTCCCGGAGATGCTGTGGCTGAGCTGGTACTTCGGGACCTATGAGATGGACGGGGTGGGGGAGGTGTGGGAAAAAGGTCAAGGGTGGACAGGAAAGGTTTTTGGGACACACTGGGACGGGTAGCTGGAGGGGGGTTGGGAGTGGAGGAAGAGGTGGTGGCTGTAGGAGGTGTACGTTTGGTGACTTTGGGTGAAGGTGCATGCGCTGGAGGCTGTCGTGAGGTGGATGGCTGTTGGGTGGGTGTGTGCCTGCGTTTGTGTATCTTGGGAGGGGGCGTCACAGACACACTGGGAGAGGACACAGGGGATGTGTGAATGGTAGTGGGGTGGTGACTGCACGTGAGCGGGGTGTGGTGGTGGGTGTGCTGGAGAGGGACTTTGTGGCTGTAGGGGTAATGCATGCAGGTGTGAGTGTAGACGAGACTGGGAGGGAGGAGAGAGATGAGGATGAGGGGGACACAGTGGAGGCAGTGGATGTTGGTGTGTCTGCATATGTGTGTTGCTTGCGTGAGTGCCTGTGGGATGTGTGGTGCTTATGTTTGCCTGAGCTTCCCTTGTGTGTTGACGTGTGTGCAGGCTGGTCTGATGGTATACTTGGGATAGGCAGAGGTACAGGGGATTGGGTCGGGGTGGAGGGGGGAAGCTAGAGACGGGACAATGGCTGCCATCAGTGCTGAGGCCAGAGTTTGTAAAGCTTGGTGAAGGGCCGCCTGACCAGAATGAATGCCCTCCAGGAATGCATTGGTTTGTTGCAACTGCCTCTCTACATCCTGGATGGCATTCAAAATGGTAAACTGCCCAACAGTGAGGGACCTGATGAGGTCAATGGCCTCCTCACTGAGGGCAGCAGGGGTGACTGGGGCAGGGCCTGAGGTGCCTGGGGCAAAGGTGATGCCCACCCTCCTGAGTGAGCGGGCATGGGGCAAAGGCTGAGGGGCTGCTGGGAGGGCGGTGCTGGTAGGCGGAGTGGCGGCTGTACCTGTAGATGCGGGGGGCACAGATGTTGCCGCCACCACAAGAAAGCTCCCATCAGAGGACGAGTCCGTGTCGCTGGTCTCAGCTCCTGTCCCCCCGTGGGACTCCCCTCGCCCTCCGTCCCACTGGTGAATTCAGACTCCGTAGTGTCGCCCTCCAGGTCCATGTGGGATGCAACTCCCTCGTGCTCCGGTACCACTGCTCCTCCGCCTGATTATTCTAATGCACACAAGAACAGGGAGACCACAAAAAGGGGGGGAACAGAAGAAAGACATGATGAGTGCATGCATTACAGCTACCGTTGGCGGACATGACAGACACAGAAGCCACCTGCACTACGCCGCGCTCTTGGGCTCCACTGTTCAATTCCTGGGAAATGGCATACAAAGCTATGGACGACATCTGCACACATAGATGACACAGGGGCATGAATAGCTGTACTTGGCACTCTACAGAGGTGTGGTGGGGTGCCACATGGCCTGCCTTACAGAGGGACCTTGCCTACGGAACTTGCCGTGGCCTAGGGAAACCCACAGCCCACATCCCCCACCCAGACACCACGTAATGCGCACAAAGTCAGCTGAATGAGAGTGTACTCACCCCCTTGTGTCTGCTGTGATGCCCTCAAGCACCCATCTAACTCCGGGTAGGCCACCCACAGGATCCTGAACATCAGGGGGGTCATGGTGCGACAGGCACCCCTCCCACGTTGGGAGGCCATCCCCAGCTGAGCCTCCGCCGTCTTCTTGCTCCAGCGGTGAATGTCCTCCCATCTTTTACGGCAGTGGGTGCTCTGTCTGTGGTAGACCCCCAGGGTCCGGACGTCCTTGGCGATGGCAACCCAAATATCTTTCTTCTGGTGGGCGCTGACCTACATGAAATGTATAAGGGAAAAAGAGAAGTCATTACCAACTGCACCGTCAAAGTGATTGGCCCCCATCCCTAGCCTTGCCTTGTGGCACATGCATTCACCATCTTTCATGCATGCAGCACCCTGCCCCCTTCCTTCTTACATCCAGCCTTCTCCACACAGGCATATCCCATACAACATGCTCCCTGTGTACTTACCTGTTTGTCTGGAGGACCGTAGAGTAGCTTGTACTGGGGGAGGACCCCATCAACGAGTTTCTCCAACTCCTCCGATGTGACGGCAGGGGCCCTTTCCCCAGACACTCGAGCCATTGTCTCTTCCAGACCGAGGTCACAGCAGCACTTGCAGTGTAGGTCCTCTGCTGTCGAAGATTAGGTATCGAGTGATTGAACAGATAGAAAATGGCGGTCACGTCCGCGGCGGTGCGTACCGTCACCGCCTGCGTACATCATCATTGGCTCCTGGGACCCATGGGGTTCAATGTTAACCAATGCAGCATTGCGCCGCGGTCTTCGACCGCCTACTGCGACGGTGTACAACGCCAGCGCAGTTACCTCACATCCCATTGTCCGACTTTAGAGGCTAGGCAGCCGCCATTTCAGGGGCCCACATGGCTTCAATTTTAACTGCGTCACACAGACCTAGGCCTAGACTCAACACACATGCAGGCCACCTTTTGTGTATGAATGGTGTTCTGTGTAAACTGTGGGTACGTACCTCTGAGTTGGTTGACTCTGTGCTCGCTGTTGTCCTTCATAGGCACCGTCCGCTGGGACATGTGAGGAGATGGCGGCATCCTCTGGTGTACCGACCGTTGGTGGACCTGTTGACAATGGAGGAGCGACATTTGATTATCACCTACAGGCTTGACCGTGCCACAATCCAGGAACTGTGTACCCAGTTGGAGCCAGACCTGATGTCAGCAATCCGCCATCCCACAGGAATCCCCCCTCAAATGCAGGTGCTGTCAGTGCTCCATTTCCTTGCAAGTGGCTCATTTCAAACAACTGTGGCCATGGCATAAGGAATGTCCCAACCTATGTTTTCCAACGTATTGTCCAGAGTGTTGTCTGCCCTTCTGAAACACATGCAGCGCTACATCGTTTTCCCTCAGGTGGAGGATTTGCCTACAGTGAAAGGTGACTTCTATGCCCTGGGACATATCCCCAACATCATAGGTGCCATTGATGGGACAAATGTGGCTTTGGTCCCCCCCACAGGAGTGAACAGGTGTACACAACCCGGAAGAGTTATCATTCGATGAATGTACAGATGGTATGTTTGGCAGACCGGTACATCTCCCATGTGAATGCCATGTTCCCTGGCATGACACCTACATCCTGCGGAATAGCAGCATCCCTTATGTGATGGGTCAACTCCAGAGGCACCGTGTGTGGCTATTAGGTGAGCACCTGGAAGCAAGTCATTGGGAATGGTTGTCTGGGTCTGGGGTTATCCCTACAGGTTAGTGTGTGTCTAACAGTTGTCCCTCTGCATTTGCAGGTGACTCTGGTTACCCCAACCTGTCATGGCTACTGACCCCCGTGAGGAATCCCAGGAAAAAGGGCAGAGGAACGCTACAATGAGGCCCATGGGCGAACTAGGAGGGTGATCGAGCGGACCTTCGGGCTCCTGAAGGCCAGGTTCAGGTGCCTCCATATGACAGGTGGATCCCTATTCTACTCACCAAAGAAGGTGTGCCAGATCATCGTGGCCTGCTGTATGCTTCACAACTTGGCTTTGCGACGACAGGTGCCTTTTCTGCAGGAGGATGGTCCAGATGGCGGTGTTGTGGCAGCTGTGGAGCCTGTGGACAGTGAAGAGGAGGAAGCAGAGGAAGAAGACATGCACAACAGGGACTCAGTGATCCTGCAATATTTCCAGTGAGACACAGGTAAGAATACAAACCTGCCTACTACATGTACTTTAATACTACTACCTCTCTGCTGTCTGTCATTTTCACCCAGTGTATGGTCACTGAGTTGTCACTTTCCCTTACGATTTCACAGATGTGGGTCCCACTGTGTGACATCTGCTTAGATTCCTCAAGCACTAGAGGTGTGTGACATAGGTATGTTGACATTACTATTTAAAAAGCATTTTGTCACTGTAATTGCTAATACACTATTTCGAAATCACCGACAGACTCCAGATCGTTTTGTGCTTTAGGTGTGTTTATTTAAGTGCTCAATATTGGAGGGGGTAGTGAAATGGTGAATGGTTATGGTGGAGGAGTGTCCATGGCAGAGTCCAGTCTATTAGTCTCACAGGTGCATTGCCCATATGGGAATAGGAAGTGGAGCTGGGGCAGTTTAAGTATGGACAGGGTGACAAAGTGGGACAGTAGGATGACAATCAGGGTGGTCTCATTTCTTGGCGGGGGTCTTGGCATTGTGCTCTGTCTTTGTCCTGGATCTCAGGGACCGTTTGCGGGGTGGTTCTCCCTCTGCAGGGGGTGGGGTGCTGGTGTGGTGGTCCTGTGGCGGGGCGTCCTGTCCACTAGCGCCGGCGGAAGTGGTGGGCAGTTCATCGTCCATGCTAGTGTCAGGGGCCCCTTGTAGTGCCACAGTGTCCCTCCTGGTGTTGAGTACTTCCTTCAGCACCCCTACGATGGTGCCCAGGGTGGAGCTGATGGTTCTGAGTTCCTCCATGAAGCCCATATACTGTTCCTCCTGCATGCGCTGGGTCTCCTGAAACTTGGCCAGTATCGTTGCCATCGTCTCCTGGGAGTGGTGGTAGGCTCCCATGATGGAGGAGAGGGCCTCATGGACAGTGGGTTCCCTTGGCCTGTATGCCCCCTGTCGCACAGCACCCCTCCCAGTTCCCCTGTGTTCCTGGGCCTCTGTCCCCTGGACCGTGTGCCCACTACCACTGCCCCCAGGTCCCTGTTGTTGTTGGGGTGGTGGGTTATCCTGGGTTCCCTGTAGTGGTGGTCACACTACTGATTGACGTATCCTGGGGATGGAGGTATGGGCCCGCTGGGTGGGTGCTGTGCTGGGGGGGAAGGTCTGTCGTGGCCTGTGCCTGTGTGAGGGGAACCGACTGTCGCGAGGTCCCCGATGGTCCGGGCTGGTCATCTAGATCCAGTTGGACAGAGGTGCTGTCATCACTGTGGGCCTCTTCTGTTGGTGGTGTGGACATGTGTGGACCCTCCTGTCCTGTGACGTTGGGTAGGAGTCCTGCAGGGGTATAAAAGGATGTTTATTAAATCTGTGTGTGTAATAGTGTGCAATGGGTGGGTGACCGTGTACCCCAGTGCTAGCATTCCTGTGTGGGACCTTGTGTGATGATGGTTTAGGGGGGTGTATGGGTATGTGCAGTGGGCATGCTTTGGTGATGGGTGTCCATGCTTTGTTGTTGCATGCAGGGCTTGGTGTTGGGATGGGTGGTTTGTGATGTTGGGACATATTTGAGGAGTTGGGGTGCTGGGGATGAGGGTGGGGGTATGTGATAGAATGCAGGTAGGGTGGGGGATGTAATAGTAAAGCTTTGACTTACCAGATTCCATTCCTCCACCTACTCCTGCGAGGCCCTCAGGATGCAGAATCGGCAAGACCTGCTCCTCCCATGTTGTTAGTTGTGGGGGAGGAGGTGGGGGTCCGGGGCCAGTCCGCTGAACCGCCAGGTGGTGTCTTGAGACCACGGAACGCACCTTCCTCCGTAGGTCGTTCCACTCTTCCTGATGTCCACCCGATTTCTTTGGTGCTGTCCCACTGCGTTGACCCGGTCCACTATTCTTCACCATAGCTCCATCTTCCTTGCAATTGAGGTGTGCTGCACCTGTGCTCCGAATAGCTGTGGCTCTACCCGGACGATTTCCTCCACCATGACCCTGAGCTCCTCCTCCGAGAACCTGGGGTGTCTTTGCCGTGCCATGGGGTGGTGTAGGTGATGTGTGGGGTGGAGTGTGTGGTGATAAGTGTGGTGATATGTAGTGGTGTGTTGTGTGAGGTGCGTGGAAGTTGTGTGGGTGATGGTGTTGTGTGCCTGTGGATGCTAGTTTGTTGATGGTGGTGTCTCCCTCTGGCCTTCTCTCAGTGATTCTGGTCGTGGGGGTTTGTGGGTGATGTGGGTGTGTGTTTTATATTGTAATGGGTGTTTGGGAGTGTTGTGCGTATGTGTATCAGGTGTGTGTATTTTGAATTGTCCAATGTGGCTGTGTTTTGGAAATGTGTGTGTATTTTGAGCGCGGGGGTGTGTACCACCAATGGAATACCGCGGTTGAAAGACCGCTGCGTGGATTCGTGTGTCGTGATAGTGTGGGCGTATTTCTGTTGGCGTGACAGTGTCAGTTTTGTTTTTGCCAGTTTATCACTGACCTTTGGTGTGGCAGACTTGTGTGGGTGTCTGAATTTTGGCAGATTCCGAAATGTGGGTCATAATAGCTGTGGTGGAATTCCGCAGCCGCTGTGGTATGTTGGCGGTCTTCTGCACGGCCGTAAGCGGCTTTTACCGCCAATGTTGTAATGACCGCCTCTGGCTGTTAAGGATTGCTTTAAATTGCGGTTTAATCGCTCCACAACAGAATTTCCCTTGGGATGGAATGGAGACGAGTACTGGAGCTGGACCCCCAACGAAGCCATGGTGTCCCTGAATGCCCTTGAGGCAAAAGCAGGGCCATGGTCCGAATGGAACGCCGCAACTGCATAAGTACCGACAAAGACTCGCAAATCTTTAACAACAGTTTGAGCGTCAGCCGAGCGTTGTGGCCACACCCACACAAATCTGGAGCAAGAATCAACAGCGACTGGGATATATTTATATGCACTATCCGGTGTTAGTGGACCACAATGATCCAAGAACACACATTGTAATGGTCTATTAGATATTAAGAGGGGTGTCTGCGGCGGGCGCTTAGCTGTTGAAACTTTAATTTGTTGGCAGATGTCACAACAAAGGACATACTGCTTGGACTCTTTATAGAGACCAGGCCACCAATATCGGGCCTGTGATAGCAAAATTATAGCTGCCACGCCAGCATGAGCAGATGCCACTCCCTCATGTGCTGCTTTAATCAATTGTGGTCCTACATCTTTATTGGGGATGTCGCGTACGCCTACGCCTGGAATCTTAACTTCAGCATTCAGCATACCTCCCATAAAGTATTGGTATTTATTAGGAAATCCCTTAGGATAAGGTGCACCATCAACCGTAGCTTTTATGGCAGCCATAATGTCTGTGTCTGGTTTGGAACTCGAACGAGTCACTGCAGCTACAGTGGCAACTGCCACTGCCGACTTTGCGGCTTCATCAGCCAAAGTATTTCCAGCAACGTGTATTCCAGCGCGCTGGTGTCCAAGTGTATGCACAACATGGACTTTGGGTAGCGTCTCTTTCAGATCTGCTACCTTCCCCCA
This sequence comes from Pleurodeles waltl, assembly GCF_031143425.1. Classification (NCBI taxonomy): domain Eukaryota; kingdom Metazoa; phylum Chordata; class Amphibia; order Caudata; family Salamandridae; genus Pleurodeles; species Pleurodeles waltl. The sequence continues at coordinate 672,766,283 of NC_090440.1, forward strand.
CAGTAGTCTGTGTTTTATGGTGTTGCCTTTCGAATCTCTGAACCCATTCAAGCGCCAGTAATGTAGGTATTCATTAAAAGACTGGACGCAATAATATGAATCACAAACAATCAGTGTGAACCGCGTCGGATCCGTATGTTCCAGTGCCATCAGCAGAGCTTTTAGCTCAGCCAATTGTGCTGTACAATCCCCTAAGGTCTGCGTATAGGTATGTTGGGGCAGAATTTCTCCCCCTCATATAGCCACTCACTACCGCACATGCAGCAGAATATTGGTGTTTTGTTCCAATAGCCGGTTGCGCAGAGCCACCGGTGTACATGACTACTTTATATTGATGAATAGGCAACGTGTCAGCGGGAACTGGATATTCAACTTCATATTGCAGAAATTCCTGAGTCTGTAACTTTGGGTCAAAGATGTAGTCTACATCAGTGGCTGTTAAAGACGTAGCCCATTGTATCCATCGCTGGTAAAGTGCTTTTGCGTTTGGAACGCTAGCTTTTGTAACAGCCTCGAGGGCCGGAATAGGAGAGACGACAATAATGCGTTTCCCCTGGGCAAGAGGTCTTTCTTTAATAACAACCATCTGTACAGCAGTGAGAATTTTCTCAGTGGGTGCAAATCGTTGTTCAGCAGCAGAATACAAGTACAACTTGTATCCTATCAGGACTGTCTCACCCTCATTAAATGTGACAAAATTAAAACCAATGGCCCCAGCTATTACCCTGATCACCAAATGCGTCTTATTGTCCCACGTGTGCAAGTGTTTTGATGCCAGCAGATCTGCCTGTAACTCCCTAAGTGTATGTGTATGTTCAATTGTCCAAAATTTACTTGAAAAATCAGGACATATCAATTCATATAAAGGTTTTATGCATGTAGCATATTCAGGAATGTGTGTTCTGCCAAAATGTAGAAAGCCCAACAACAATTGGAGTTTTTTAATCGTATTTGGTGGTTGCAATTGTGCACACTTTTCTAAGAATTGTGGCGCTAGGCTCTTACCTTCATTCGACAGCTCATATCCCAGGAATATGACTCTGAGGAAGGCTATTTTTGATTTTTTTAAGTTAAATTTGTAGCCAATTTTGGCAAACCCCACAATAATGCGGGCTACCCATCTTAAATGTTGTAGCAACTCGTCATCCGTAATATATATATCATCCACATATGACAACGCTTCAAGGTCTAACTCGTGTAAAATAGCCGTCACACGAGCCGCAAACAGTCCTGGGCTGTTCTTATACACTTGAGGCAAACGACAGAATTGTTTCTGGGAGCCAATCTTGTTCAGCCAACAAGATGTCATATATCTTAACTACACGATCCCAAAAGATTGCGTGTATAGTGCGCTCAATGTGTCCTTCCAATTGTAAAGTCACTGTATACACCCTATCGGGTTCGGAGACACGCATATCTGCTGTTTCTACTTGTATGAAGTCATCAGTTGCTTTCACCTCCAGATGCGCTAGAAGATTACGGCAAACTATTGTGATCTCTGTCGCACTGTCTAGCAGTGCTAGTGCCCATGTCTTGTTCTTCAAGAGAACTCTCTTCCTGTGTGGCATGTCTAACTGAAACTGCCGCCACCTTTTTCTTTTTAAACTGTTGTTTTTGTTGTATCGGTTTCTCTTCCTTCTTGGCAGAAACCTCCGAAGAGCGTTGTGATTCCTGTCTCAGTTTCACATACTCTGTTCTCTGCTCTGACAGCCCACCTCTCTCATTTCTCTTTTCCAATGAGTCCTGAAAGGAACAAGATTGGCGTGTATCAGTATATTGATATCTATCAGGCGTTTTTATATTATCTCTGTTCCTTAAATTATACCTATTCTGTGGGGTCTCTGTACGTGGAGATTCTCCCCTTTCTTTTTTGGGTGTTTGTTGTTTTTTCTCCCAGCGCTTCTTATTACCCTCAGGTTGCTGTTTAGCATTATCCTTATTAATCTTTCCCTGAAATTGAGGTTTTTGCTGTCTAGCCCCCAGGCTATCTTGACCGATACTGGAATATGTTTCCTCTATTATTTTAGGCAGTTCCCGCTCCTGATCTTGTTGCAGGACATCCCGAAGACGCATGCGCACTGTAAGTGCAACTGCTTCCCCTTTAAGATTGCTTAGGATTATCGAAGAAAACGTGGCAAAGTTGCCCATTAGTTGCATTCCTAAATCTAAGGCCGGGGCAGCTCCATATTCATCCTGAATTTGTTTAAGCACTTCCGGTAGGTTTGCTAATGTTGGTGTACCGTGTGCCGTTGTATAGAGCGTGGCAAATACCGTGCCCCATGTATTAAAATGTTCGACTGTGGGAACCATCCCAAAAGGTAAACACATAGTTAGTATTCTATGTTTGTCCTGAGGTCCCGTATGGGGAAACACTGCGTCCAGCGTATTAATTTTCTGCGCCAGCCAAAATGGAGTCTCCTCTCGTTTTGCTGGTACTTTACCCATAATAGAGTGTACAGTCACCGGATTTATACCTGGTGGTACTGCATGTGGTTGTGCTGGAGCAGCACGTGCTTGGTTTGTAATTAGTGTCTGCATCACAAATTGTACTAATCGTCTATATATTGCTATACGTTCAGTATATAAGCGTCGAACCACAGCCACCGCCATATTAGCAGCCGCAGGATGTGGTGTATATGTGGCCAATAAAGGCCAGGTAGGACCATCATTGCCTAGTGGACCTAACCTAACTGGTAATAGAGTATGGGGTAGGGCGCCATCAAGCCAATTATTATGATCTTGATAAGATAGAGGTATCTCTAAGTATGTGTACGCCCTGTATTGTCCAGGCGCGTTCGCTACTGTGTATATATGAAATGTATTTGTGTTCCCATCAACTGCTGGAAGTGTGACCCAAGAGTAAAAAAGTTCTGTTCTATAGGCTGCATGGGCATCCACCACAAACGTGACTGGACCACCCTGGGCCGTGAGGCCGTTTGCTAGCAAATGTGCTGTGAGCGGTTGTCTCATGCTAAGAGCTATTTGTACAACTTGGGGATTCGCCATTATAAAAACAGACCTGAGTTCAGAGAAGGCACACCAAGATGAGGTTTTTTATCCTTTTAAGGTTCAAGCTTGAACAACCACCCGCTGTAAATAGGGTTACCTATTCGGCGGTGGTGGAAATCCTCAGTGCCACGGACGTCTCCGCTTAAAGGAACTGAGGAATCATTATATTATATGAGACTGAGATAATCCGGCGGACCCGAAAATTAGAGCCACACCAAACGTTGGTGGCGCCATGTCGCGTAGGCTCTCATTATCCTAATGAGACTACTGGAGTTTTGGGCGGCAAGATCGTTCGCAGTGTGGGGGACTAAGTCTGACCCACGGAGAAGGACCCTTGTCACCCCAAACCCGGTCTTTGCTCCGGCTAACTAGCAGTGCCTCATCTCTCCCGAAGGGAAGAGACAATTGGGCAGCCAAGCGCATGACATCTTAGTACTTCCCAGGGAAGTCGTGGTCACTCAGGTCACAACCGGTTCTCTCATACACAGTGCGGTCTCATCTATAAATGACAATGGTAGTTTGAGTTTTAAGGATTGGTTTAATCAAACAACTGCATTTTAGATAACAAAGCATGAGCTGCTATAACCAGAACTATACAACACAGTAGGATTGAAATAGTAACGAGGAGAGTGAAACACAAATATAAGGCTATCATAGTGCAACAAAATTATGTTCTCTCTAAGTTATATTTTGAGCACAGCCTGTGAAGCTCTAAGCCTGCCTTTCAGGTTCCCCCGGGAGGACATCAACCCTCATACCTGAGCAAAGGCCTGTAATCTGCATCAGCATCTGCAACAGGGCAGTCAGCATCTAATTGTGGGTTCCTGGTTGAAATCTCCCTCTCCCCTGTACCAGGACTAGAAAGTGTTTTTATAACTAACACGCCGATGTTCTAAGAAACGTCCCTACTTAAGAATGTGTACTTTCTATGAACCCTAGAGACTAAACTTCTACCTTGTCTATCGGAAATGTACCAGACTGTATCCTTGACTGAAGCACAGAGCGAGCAAGAATGTATTGTATGAGAACACAGTGCTAAAGTAAGCTAAACAGTGTGATAGAATGAAATAAAACAAGACCGTGAAACTGGTTATTGACACCTCAATACTAGATACGGAGACATCAGTGGTATTCCTCATTTGGTGTCCTTATTTCTGAATAAACACCTTTAGCATAACCATGGTGAATGTCAGGAATCCCCAAGGTGCCTCCTGCGTTATCTGTCAGCATCCCCAGGGATTAGGGTTACATCATATCTCTGTTCTTGGTTAAACTTTCATGTTTCTAAGTAAACATAATGTGCTGTGTTACACAATTGGTTTTATCAATGCTTGTTTTACCAGTGCTTGTTTGCTAATGTGAGCAGGTGTAGACATGTGCTTCTAATTGGGTGTGGTGTAGACATGTGCTTCTAATTGGGTGTGGTGACTCATCCACATGTGAAAACTCAACTGCTTTCCTGATTGGCTATAAATAACAGAGTGAAGCATGCCTCCCTGCTTGGCTTTGTTTTGCTTCCTGATCTCATCATCTGATTTGGCAGTCCAGCCCCTCCTGTCATCCTTGTATTCAGGATTTTTGAGGCAATTCTTTTCTTCGTTCCTGTACCAGCTGACACCAGGCATTCCTCCAGCACTTTGGAAAAGACTGTAGCTAAGTAATTAGTATTCTCCAGGGAGTTTGTTCTTTGAGCGCTGCGCTTTCCTAGAATAGGTAGTGTATTTCAGACCTCGTATTTTGGCAGACTGCTTATCTTGAAGAGACAAATGCATTTCTGAACATTCTACATTATTATTGTAGTTATTTGCCTAAATGTGCTTCAGGAAATCTGCTTGAGCTCAAGTACTACAAAAAGTGACAGTGCAATTTTAAAAGAGCATTTACGTGTCTTTTATTTCTCTAAAAGCATAACCCTTGGATTTAAATTGTGTCATTCATGCCTGTGTTTCAGGTTTGAGGAATCTGCTTTTGAAGTGTTTTTCACACCCACAGTGAAACCAAACCAAACTGTGCCACCCTAACTGTTTAAACCCAGAGTGGACATTTGCATTTCTTGGATTGTTTTTATTCCTTTTAGTTTAACCCTATGCATGCAGGAAAGTTATATGTGATATAATTAATGCCCTTATTTGTCTTTCTTTTGCATAATAAGTGCAACCACAGTTATAATTGTAGTGTGCAACAGTGAATCTCTGTGAAGTCAGCCCTAGTGTTGCAGTACTTATTCTTATGGTACTCAGTTTGTTTTTTTAGTAATGCAGTGTTAGTAATTGTGCCAACAGTTATTATTATCCAAGAAAAGTGCTGGAGCATCCCGGTGTTCTTCTACCGCTCACGTGCCCATGTCAGAAAGCGAGATTCAGTTTCAAGGAAGTTGAGTGCACTAATTCTACTATCACTCTGTCAACAACGACCTGCCCCCACCCAAAGATACAGGGTGCCTGGCTGGACCGGCAAGACGTTGCAGTGTTTTGTCTCTCTCTTCCACTCCCACTTTCCTTTTGGTACACCTGCCGGGGGTTTCTGTGTCCACCAGGAAGTGCTGAGAGGTGTTCCAGGAGGTCGGGGGCATACCATCACCCCTGCAGACATCCTGCTTTTCAGGTGAGTGGCCCTGTCTCGACAGTGAGTCCACAACGGGTAGTAATTGCACTAAACATGCGACCACCCCTTACTACACACTTATTGGCAAATGGCCTCTGTTAGAAATGGGGTCTCTTGTTGGCAGTCGGTTTGCACCCTATCCACGTGGGTACCCTCAGTCTCGTCAGGATAAGGGAGATACCAGCTCAGATAACCCCTGCTCACCCCCTGGGTAGCTTGGCACGAGCAGTCAGGCTTATCTCAGAAGCAATGTGTAAAGCACTTGCACATAACACACAGTAACACAGTGAAAACACTACAAAAAGGACACCACATCAGTTTTCCAAAAAAGGGCAATATTTATCTATTTAAAACAAGACCAAATATGATAAAAATCCAACATACAGTAATAAAAATATGAGTTCTGCAGAATTTACTCAAAAATACAGTTCCTTGAAGTCAATAGCTCCACCTGGGGCTATCACAGCATTGTGAGCAACAAAACCAACAGTTCAGGCTGGCCACGCCGTCGCGGGCCAGCTATGGTGTCAGGAAGACCCTCAACCAGTACCTTGGATTTGTAGGGCGTTGTGATCCTCGTGGTGAGCTCCGGAGAGCGGCATCACTGACGTCGAGTGTTGGTTCCAGAGTTGGTGCAGGAGTCGTCAGGTCCTTGAAGTCACACGCCTTGTCGATCGAACTCTGGACTGATGAAGTCAGATGCACCGGTGTTGATGGCGTCAATGCTGCGGTGTGAAGCAGGATGATGTGACGTGTGGTGCCCACTGGTCACAGTGCAGGCAGCGGCTCGGTGATGGCATTCAGTGGCGGTGAGACCAGGGCTGCCGTGTGAAGTGGGGCGGTGCAACATGCGGTGTCCACAGGTCAAGGTGCAGGCAGTGGCGTCGTCATTGCGTAAGCGCTGTCGTCGGTATGCCTAAGCCAGTGGTGTGGGGTGGAACGGTGCTTTGTGACCCTCACGAGCGGTGTCCATAGGCCACGTTGCAGCAGGATGCCTAGTGACACTGGAGTTGATTATGCTGGTGTCGGTGGACCGGGGCTCCGGTGCAGAATGGGACAGTGCTTCGTGTAGCTCACGTGGATGCCCAGGCTGCAGTGTGAACAGGCGATGCCGGAATGCCAGGCCCACAGGTCGCGGTGCGAGCAGCGGCTCGATCAAGTCATCTGAGGGCATCTTTGGTGAGACCAGGGTCACAGTGCAGTCCAGCAGGATCGTTGGTAGCATCAAAGTGGTTTCTCCTCTTGAACAGCACAAAACACACAGTTCCCAGTGCTGCAGGTCGAGGAACCTGAAGTCTTTGGTGTCCCTGAGACTTCCAACAGGATGCAAGCTCTACTCCAAGCCCTTGGAGAACTTCCTCAAGCAGGACACACAGCAAAGTTCACCCTTTGCACTCTTTTCAGGCAGAAGCAGCAACTGCAGGCCAATCCAGCAAAGCAACACTGCAAAGAGACAGTACTCCTCCTCCAGCTCTTCAGCTCTTCTCCTTGCAGAGGTTCTTCTTGATTCCAGAAAGATTCTAAAAGTCTGGGGTTTTGGGTCTTCCTCTTCTACCCCTTTCTGCCTTGGAAGTTGGCAAACTTCAAATCAAAGTCTCAAGTGTTTGACAGATCCTTCCTTGTCCACGCCTCCCCTCCCCCCACACACACACAAGGGGGTGGATACTGCATTGTGTGAGGGCAGACTCAGGCGGTCATTCTGACTCTGGCGGGCGGCAGTTGCCGCCCGCCAGGCGGGAACCGCCATTTGGCCGCTACGCGGTCAAAAGACCGCTGCCGGCATTCCAACCTTCTCGCTGGGCCGGCGGGCGCTAACCATGTTAGCGCCCGCCGGCCCAGCAGGAAGGAGGCCTGCAACACAGAAGCCGGCTCCGAATGGAGCCGGCGGTGTTGCGGGCGTGCGACGGGTGCAGTTGCACCCGTTGCGCTTTTCACTGTCTGCTAAGCAGACAGTGAAAAGCTTCATGGGGCCCTGTTGGGGGGACCCTGCACTGCCCATACCAGTGGCATGGGCAGTGCAGGGGCCCCCAGGGGCCCCAGGACACCCGTTCCCGCCAGCCTCTTCCTGGCGGTGAAAACCGCCAGAAACAGGCTGCGGGAAGGGGGTCAGAATCCCCAGGGCAGCGCTGCTTGCAGCGCTGCCCTGGCGGATTCGCCCAGCCGGGCGAAAAACGTCGGGAAACCGCCGGCCCCGGTTTTCTGACCGCGGCGGGAAGCACCGCCAGCCTGTTGGCGGTGCTTCCGTCATTCGCGACCTTGGTGGTCAAAGACTCTTTGACTCCGGGAACCGGATGGCGGGAGGGGGAGTCGCGGGGCCCCTGGGGGCCCCTGCCGTGCCCATGCCTATGGCATGGGCATGGCAGGGGCCCCCGTAAGAGGGCCCCTAAAAGTATTTCAGTGTCTGCAAAGCAGACACTGAAATACGCGACGGGTGCAACTGCACCCGTCGCACCTTCCCACTCCGCCGGCTCTATTACGAGCCGGCGTCATCCTGGGAAGGGAGTTTTCCCCTGGGCTGGCGGGCGGTCTTGCGAAGACCGCCCGCCAGCCCAGGGGAAAACTCGGAATACCCTCCGCGGTCTTTCGACCGCGGAGCGGTATTTCGGAGGGGGGAAGTCTGGCGGGCGGCCTCCGCCGCCCGTCAGACTCAGAATTAGGGCCAGAGTGTATGCACTTTAGCACTGTTTAGCAGTGGTAAAGTGCCCAGAATCCTAAAGCCAACAAAAACTAGTCAGGAAAATTAGGAGGAAGGAGGGAAAAAGTTTGCGGATGATCCTGCAAAAATGGCCAGGTGCAACAGCTTCACAGGCCAGGGGTGTCCAGTCACATTTGTTTTTCAGGTTTATCCAGCCTACAGAACAGAAACATTTTATTCTCTGGTCATTTTTCCAGCAGTTGATGGGAACACACACACATTTCATCACTGCACACATGCAAACATACCTGCACAATACAGAGCTCATGCATACTTATATATACCACTATCTTATCAAGACCATAACAATTGGCTTGATGGCACCCTATCACATACAATATTACACGTTAGGGTAGGTCCTCTGAGCAATGATGGCCTGACCTGGCCCCTATTGTCCACAAATACACCGCACCATGATGCAGCAACCTTAGAGGTAGCCAAGGTTTGCTGCTTATATACAGAGCTCACTGGAATATACAGAGTATTAGTAGAGTTTGTAATGCAAAAATTAAACACTAACCCAGCATATGCTGCGCCAGTGCAACCACATGCAGTCACCCTGCAACTGTAACCCTGCAACTGTAACCCTGCAACTGTACATTCAATCATCGGTAAAGTACTGCCAAGCGGGAGGCAATTCCATTTTGGTTAGCTCAAAAAATAAATGCACTGGAAGCAGTTTTTCTCCATACGGTTCCTCTACAAAAGGACACCACATCAGTTTTCCAAAAAAGGGCAATATTTATCTATTTAAAACAAGACCAAATATGATAAAAATCCAACATACAGTAATAAAAATATGAGTTCTGCAGAATTTACTCAAAAATACAGTTCCTTGAAGTCAATAGCTCCACCTGGGGCTATCACAGCATTGTGAGCAACAAAACCAACAGTTCAGGCTGGCCACGCCGTCGCGGGCCAGCTATGGTGTCAGGAAGACCCTCAACCAGTACCTTGGATTTGTAGGGCGTTGTGATCCTCGTGGTGAGCTCCGGAGAGCGGCATCACTGACGTCGAGTGTTGGTTCCAGAGTTGGTGCAGGAGTCGTCAGGTCCTTGAAGTCACACGCCTTGTCGATCGAACTCTGGACTGATGAAGTCAGATGCACCGGTGTTGATGGCGTCAATGCTGCGGTGTGAAGCAGGATGATGTGACGTGTGGTGCCCACTGGTCACAGTGCAGGCAGCGGCTCGGTGATGGCATTCAGTGGCGGTGAGACCAGGGCTGCCGTGTGAAGTGGGGCGGTGCAACATGCGGTGTCCACAGGTCAAGGTGCAGGCAGTGGCGTCGTCATTGCGTAAGCGCTGTCGTCGGTATGCCTAAGCCAGTGGTGTGGGGTGGAACGGTGCTTTGTGACCCTCACGAGCGGTGTCCATAGGCCACGTTGCAGCAGGATGCCTAGTGACACTGGAGTTGATTATGCTGGTGTCGGTGGACCGGGGCTCCGGTGCAGAATGGGACAGTGCTTCGTGTAGCTCACGTGGATGCCCAGGCTGCAGTGTGAACAGGCGATGCCGGAATGCCAGGCCCACAGGTCGCGGTGCGAGCAGCGGCTCGATCAAGTCATCTGAGGGCATCTTTGGTGAGACCAGGGTCACAGTGCAGTCCAGCAGGATCGTTGGTAGCATCAAAGTGGTTTCTCCTCTTGAACAGCACAAAACACACAGTTCCCAGTGCTGCAGGTCGAGGAACCTGAAGTCTTTGGTGTCCCTGAGACTTCCAACAGGATGCAAGCTCTACTCCAAGCCCTTGGAGAACTTCCTCAAGCAGGACACACAGCAAAGTTCACCCTTTGCACTCTTTTCAGGCAGAAGCAGCAACTGCAGGCCAATCCAGCAAAGCAACACTGCAAAGAGACAGTACTCCTCCTCCAGCTCTTCAGCTCTTCTCCTTGCAGAGGTTCTTCTTGATTCCAGAAAGATTCTAAAAGTCTGGGGTTTTGGGTCTTCCTCTTCTACCCCTTTCTGCCTTGGAAGTTGGCAAACTTCAAATCAAAGTCTCAAGTGTTTGACAGATCCTTCCTTGTCCACGCCTCCCCTCCCCCCACACACACACAAGGGGGTGGATACTGCATTGTGTGAGGGCAGACTCAGGCGGTCATTCTGACTCTGGCGGGCGGCAGTTGCCGCCCGCCAGGCGGGAACCGCCATTTGGCCGCTACGCGGTCAAAAGACCGCTGCCGGCATTCCAACCTTCCCGCTGGGCCGGCGGGCGCTAACCATGTTAGCGCCCGCCGGCCCAGCAGGAAGGAGGCCTGCAACACAGAAGCCGGCTCCGAATGGAGCCGGCGGTGTTGCGGGCGTGCGACGGGTGCAGTTGCACCCGTTGCGCTTTTCACTGTCTGCTAAGCAGACAGTGAAAAGCTTCATGGGGCCCTGTTGGGGGGCCCCTGCACTGCCCATACCAGTGGCATGGGCAGTGCAGGGGCCCCCAGGGGCCCCAGGACACCCGTTCCCGCCAGCCTCTTCCTGGCGGTGAAAACCGCCAGAAACAGGCTGGCGGGAAGGGGGTCAGAATCCCCAGGGCAGCGCTGCTTGCAGCGCTGCCCTGGCGGATTCGCCCAGCCGGGCGAAAAACGTCGGGAAACCGCCGGCCCCGGTTTTCTGACCGCGGCGGGAAGCACCGCCAGCCTGTTGGCGGTGCTTCCGTCATTCGCGACCTTGGTGGTCAAAGACTCTTTGACTCCGGGAACCGGATGGCGGGAGGGGGAGTCGCGGGGCCCCTGGGGGCCCCTGCCGTGCCCATGCCTATGGCATGGGCACGGCAGGGGCCCCCGTAAGAGGGCCCCTAAAAGTATTTCAGTGTCTGCAAAGCAGACACTGAAATACGCGACGGGTGCAACTGCACCCGTCGCACCTTCCCACTCCGCCGGCTCTATTACGAGCCGGCGTCATCCTGGGAAGGGAGTTTTCCCCTGGGCTGGCGGGCGGTCTTGCGAAGACCGCCCGCCAGCCCAGGGGAAAACTCGGAATACCCTCCGCGGTCTTTCGACCGCGGAGCGGTATTTCGGAGGGGGAAAGTCTGGCGGGCGGCCTCCGCCGCCCGTCAGACTCAGAATTAGGGCCAGAGTGTATGCACTTTAGCACTGTTTAGCAGTGGTAAAGTGCCCAGAATCCTAAAGCCAACAAAAACTAGTCAGGAAAATTAGGAGGAAGGAGGGAAAAAGTTTGCGGATGATCCTGCAAAAATGGCCAGGTGCAACAGCTTCACAGGCCAGGGGTGTCCAGTCACATTTGTTTTTCAGGTTTATCCAGCCTACAGAACAGAAACATTTTATTCTCTGGTCATTTTTCCAGCAGTTGATGGGAACACACACACATTTCATCACTGCACACATGCAAACATACCTGCACAATACAGAGCTCATGCATACTTATATATACCACTATCTTATCAAGACCATAACAATTGGCTTGATGGCACCCTATCACATACAATATTACACGTTAGGGTAGGTCCTCTGAGCAATGATGGCCTGACCTGGCCCCTATTGTCCACAAATACACCGCACCATGATGCAGCAACCTTAGAGGTAGCCAAGGTTTGCTGCTTATATACAGAGCTCACTGGAATATACAGAGTATTAGTAGAGTTTGTAATGCAAAAATTAAACACTAACCCAGCATATGCTGCGCCAGTGCAACCACATGCAGTCACCCTGCAACTGTAACCCTGCAACTGTAACCCTGCAACTGTACATTCAATCATCGGTAAAGTACTGCCAAGCGGGAGGCAATTCCATTTTGGTTAGCTCAAAAAATAAATGCACTGGAAGCAGTTTTTCTCCATACGGTTCCTCAGGATAAAAATGGAATCCTCACTATGTGCTTGCCGTTTGGAATGGTTCCCACAGTAGATAACTGCAACACATGGGGCACAATATTTGCCACGCTTTATACTAGCGCACATGGTACACCAACACTTGTCAATCTTCCGGAGGTGTTAAAACAAATTCAAGACGAATATGGGGCTGCCCCAGCCCTAGACCTGGGGATGGAATTAAACGGCAATTTTGCCACGGTGTCTTCAATCATATTAAGTAATCTAAAAGGGAAGGCAGTAGCACTAGAGGTGCATATGCAGCTCTGGAATGTTCCAGTACAGGATCAAGAACATGAGCTGCCAAAGATTATCGCTGACACCTACTTTAGTATTGGTCGAGATAGTCGGGGGGTCAGACTAATTAAACTACAATTACAGGGTAGATCCAGTAAAGACCCTGCCAAGAAAGCACCTGAGGGTTCTAAAAAGTGCTGGGATAAAAAACAACAAACATCTAATACAGAAAGGGAAGAATCTCCGCATTTGGAGACCCCTCAAAAAAGATATAGGGGTCATCACAACCCTGGCGGACGGTGTTAAAGTGGCGGTAGGACCGCAAACAGGCTGGCGGAAAAAAAAGGAAATTATGACCGTGGCGGAAACCGCCAACAAAGACAGCCACTTTAACACTCCGACCGCCACGGCGGTACAGACAAGCAGCGCGGCGGTCACTGCCAACAGACAGGCGGGAGACAAAGTACCGCCCACAGTATCACAACCTACCAATCCGCCACCTTTTCCGGGGCGGATTCACCATGGATAAAAACACGGCGGAAACAGCCATTTCAAAGGGAAAACGCTAACCTCAAACACTCCACGAGGAAGGAGGGCACCATGGAGCCGGAACTCCAAATACTCCCTGCGATAGTCTTCCTGCTCCTGTACGATGACCATCAACGCCGGCGCCGAAGACAACGGTGAGTATTGTACCTACGACATAGTGGAGGGGGGAGGCAAAAGTCAGGGACACACACATGCAACACCCCCACCCCCACCCCAACCCTCACCCACTACAACACACACACCAATGCATATCCAAACAACACAGGAACAACCCCCAAACCCCCCGGAAGAATGCAAAGACAAAAGGAAATGAGTGCAACCATTGTAATGTATAAAAATACAGTAAGCTAATATATACAGATATATATACACATTCAACAAAATATACATCACGATTAGTAGTGCAGGTATGCACCATTCAATGTCCGTGGACCACTGGCCCCAAAATGCATGGGCGAGGCCCACACTAGATACCTGAGCAAAACAGAGAGAACACTGCTGGGGCATCAGATAGATATACAACAGGCACCTCAGGAGGAAGGGTAGGGGGGCACCTCAGCCGGAAGACAGCACCACGCCAGATCAATGAGGGGGCTCCATGCCCATTGATGTATCCTGGGAGTGCAAAGCCACAGTCTCACAAGTCTTTTCAGTGGCTGGTTTGCCCACTGTACCATCCTGGGGAGTGCAAAGCCACAGTCTCACAAGTCTTTTCAGTGGATGATTTGCCCACTGCTTTATCCTGGGGAGTCCAAAGCCACAGTCTCTCAAGTCTGTTCAGTGGGTGGTTTGCCCACTGCTTTATCCTGGTGAGTGCAAAGCCACAGTCTCTCAAGTCGATAACAGGCTCCACTGGTTCTGGAGGGGGACTGGTGCCCAGAGTGCTTCATCCTGTTAAGGACAGATGGAGTGGATGCATGTCTCCACTGGTTCTGGAGGGGGACTGGTGCCCAGAGTGCTTCATCCTGTTAAGGACAGACGGAGTGGATGCTGTTCTCCACTGGTTCTGGAGGGGGACTGGTGCCCAGAGTGCATCACTGTCCCAGTGACTGTCCCAGTTCCGTCACTGCCCCTGCCGCACCTGGGCTAGTGGTGCTTGGGTTGGCGGTGCTTGCCCTGTTCAGCGGTGCTTGCCATGGCTGTCTTTGCCCTATTCAGCAGTGCCTGCCCTGTTCGCCATGGCGGTCTTTGCCCTGTTCAGCGGTGCTTGCCCTGTTCAGAGGTGCTTGCCATGGCGGTCTTTGCTTTGTTCAGCGGTGCTTGCCATGGCGGTCTTTGCCCCGTTCAGCGGTGCTTGCCCTGTTCAGCGTTGCTTGCCATGGTGGTCTTTGCCCTGTTCAGCGGTGCTTGCCCTGTTCAGCGGTGCTTGACTTTGCAGTTTCTGACCTGTTCAGCGGTGCTTGCCATGGCGGTCTTTGCCCTGTTCAGCGGTGCTTGCCCTGTTCAGCGGTGCTTGCCATGGTGGTCTTTGCCCTGTTCAGTGGTGCTTGACTTTGCTGTCTCTGAACTGTGCAGCGGTGTTTGCCATGGCGGTCCCTCATTGCCCAGCGGGGCTGTGGCTGCCGGGGCCCTCCTGGGCACTGACTCTGGCGGTGGTCTCCTGACCAGTGATGATGGGACTGCCCTCCTGGGCACTGACTCTGGCGGTGGTCTCCTGACCACTGACGATGGGACTGCCCTCCTGGGCACTGACTCTGGCGGTGGTCTCCTGACCACTGACGATGGGGCTGGCGGAGGCCTCCTGGGCAGCGGGGATGATGGTGGCCTTCTCCACCGTGCTGCTCTTTCCAGACTTTGGCGCTTTCTTCTGCCCCTTCCCCACCTTGGGAGGAGTCACAGCTGAGTCGACACTCCCCCCGGGACCCTTGTGAGTGGCTTTGCCGGCTAGAGTCTTCCCCCTATCCCGTCGGGCACTGTCCAACTTCTGGTGCTTCACAGGGGGGAGACTGGCTGTGCTTTGGCTCCGTGTCACACTGGCTGCCCTGGTGCCCAGTGCACTCCACATACCTCTAACAGGCACCACTGGTACCAGAGATTTTTTGGCTGAGTTGCTAGTACGGGACCTATGAATCGGAGGGGGGGTTGGTGGGAAAGAGGTCAACGTTGCTCAGGAAAAGTTTCTGATGAACACTGAGACGGGTAGCTGGAGGGGGTCTGGGAGTGGAGGTAGAGGAGGTGGTTGTAGGAGGTGTAACTTTGGATGATTTGGGTGCAGGTGCATGTTCTGGAGGCTGTCGTGAGGTGGATGGATGTTGGGTGTGTGTGTGCCCGCGTTTGTGTACTTTGGGAGGGGGCGTCACAGACACACTGGGAGAGGATACAGGGGACGTGTAAATGGTAGTGGGGTGGTGAGTGCAGGTGAGCGGGGTGTGCTGGTGGGTGTGCTGGTGCGAGTCCTAGTGGCTGTAGTGGTAGTGCATGCAGGTGAGAGTGTAGACGACACTGGGAGGGAGGAGGGAGACAACGAGGAGGGGGACACAGTGGAGGCAGTGGATGTTGCTGTGTCTGTATGTGGGTGATGCTTGCGTGAGTGCCTGTGGGTTGTGTGGTGCCTATGTTTGCCTGAGCTACTTGTGTGTGTTGAGGTGTATGCATGCTTGTTTGATGGTGTGCTTGGGATAGGCTGGGGTACAGGGGATTGGGTCTGGGTGGAGGAAGTTGGAGGGGGGAGGCTAGACACAGGGACAATGGCTGCCATCAGTGCTGAGGCCAGAGATTGCAGGGTTCGATGATGGGCAGCCTGACCAGAATGAATGCCCTCCAGGAATGCATTAGTGTGTTGCAACTCCCTTTCTACACCCTGGATGGCATTCACAATGGTAGACTGCCCAACAGTGAGTGACCTGAGGAGGTCAATGGCCTCCTCACTGAGAGCAGCAGAGGTGACAAGGACAAGGGATGAGGTGCCTGGGGCGAAGGTGATGCCCACCCTCCTGGGTGAGCGGGCACGGGGCACACGCTGAGGGGCTGCTGGGAGGGCAGTGCTGGTAGGGGGGGTGGCGGCTGTACCTGTAGAAGTGGGGGGCACAGATTTTGCCACCACCACAAGGGAGCTCCTATCGGAGGATGAGTCAGTGTCGCTAGTTGCTGATCCGGTGACCGCCGTTAAGCTCCCCTCGCCCTCCGTCCCACTGGTGTATTCGGAGTCTGTGGTGTGGCCTTCCATGTCCATGTGGGCTGCAGCCTCCTCGTGCTCCGGTGCCACTGTACCTCCGCCTGATGATGCTGATGCACAAAAGAACAGGGAGAGCACAAAAGGGGGGGGGGTGACAGAAGAAAGACAGGTTGAGTGCAAGGCTTACCGCTACCGTTGGCGGACAATACAGACACAGCAGCCCCCTGCACTACGCCGTGCTGTTGGGCTCTACAGATACAGTTCCTGGGATATGGCCTATATGGCTATGGTGGACATATGCACACATAGATGACACAGGGGCATGTATACCTGTACTTGGCACTCTACAGAGGTGGGGTGGAGTGGCACATGGCCTGCATTACGGAGGGTACTAGCCTACGGAACTCGCCCTGGCCTAGGGAAACCCACAGCCCTCCTCCCCCACCCAGACCCCTCCACTGCGTGCAAAGTCAGCAGAATGAGAGTGTACTCACCCCCTTGTGTCTGCTGTGATGCCCTCAAGCGCCCATCCAACTCAGGGTAGGCCACCGCCAGGATCCGGAACATCAGGGGGGTCATGGTGCGACGGGCACCCCTCCCACGTTGGGAGGCCATCCCCAGCTGTGCCTCCGCCGTCTTCTTGCTCCAGCGGCGAATGTCCTCCCATCTTTTACGGCAGTGGGTGCTCTGTCTCTGGTGGACCCCCAGGGTCCTGACGTCCTTGGCGATGGCACGCCAAATATCCTTCTTCTGGTGGGCGCTGACCTACATAACATGGACAGGGGAAGAAGAGAAGTCATTACCAACTGCACCATCGAAATGAGTGGCCCACATCCCTGCCCTTGCCATGTGGCACATGCATTCACAGTCCTTCATGCTCACAGAACTCTGCCCCCTTCCTTATTACAACCAGCCCTCTCCACCCAGGCATAGCCCACACAACTTGCACCCTATGTACTCACCTGTTGGTCTGGAGGACCGTAGAGTAGCGTGTACTGGGGGAGGACCCCGTCCACGAGCTTCTCCAACTCCTGTGCAGTGAAGGCAGGGACCCTTTCCCCAGGCGCATGTGCCATTGTCTCTTCCAGACCGAGGTCACAGCAGCACTTGCAGTATAGGTCCTCTCCAGCCGAAGATCAGGTATCGAGTGATTCAACAGATCGAAAATGGCGGTCACGTCCACGGCGGTGATGTCCGCGGCAGTGCGTATCTTCACCGCCGGCGCACTTCCTCATTGGCTCCTGGGACCCATAGGGTCCAATGTTAACCAATGCAGCATTGCGACGCGGTCTTCGAACGCCTACCCCGCGACGGTGGACAACGCCAGGGCAGTTACCTCACATCCCATTGTCCCACTTTAGAGGTCAGGCAGCCGCCATTTCAGGGGCCCACATGGCTTAATTTTCAAATGCGTCACAAATACCTAGGCCTGGACTCAACACTCCTACAGACAACTTTTTGGATTATGTTTCGTGTTCTGTGTAGCTGTAGGTACATACCTCCGAGTTGCTTGACTCTGTGGTCGCTTTTGTCTTTCCTAGGCACCGTCAGCTGGGACATGTGAGGAGATGGCGGAATCCTCTGGTGTACCGACCGCTGGTGGACCTGTTGACAATGGAGGAGTGACATTTAATCATCACCTACAGGTTTGACCGTGCCACAATCCAGGAACTGTGTACCCAGTTGGAGCCAGACCTGATGTCAGCAATCCGCCATCCCACAGGAATCCCCCCTCAAGTGCAGGTGCTATATGTGCTCCATTTCCTTGCAAGTGGGTCATTTCAAACTACAGTGGCCATGGTATCAGGGATGTCCCATCCTATGTTTTCCAACGTGTTGTCCAGAGTGTTGCCTGCCCTGCTGAAACACATGAGGAGCTACATCGTTTTGCCTCAGGTGAAGAATTTGGCTACAATTAAAGGTGACTTCTATGCCCTTGGACATATCCCCAACATCATAGGTGCCATTGATGGGACCCATGTAGCTCTGGTCCCCCTCCACAGGAGTGAACAGGTGTACAGGAACCGGAAGAGTTATCATTCGATGAATGTACAGATGGTATGTTTTGCAGACCAGTACATCTCCCAGGTAAATGCTATGTTCCCTGGCTCTGTGCATGACGCCTACATCCTGCGGAATAGCAGCATCCCTTATGTGATGGGTCAACTCCAGAGGCACCGGGTGTGGCTATTAGGGGACTCTGGTTACCCCAACCTGTCATGGCTACTGACCCCAGTAAGGAATCCCAGGACCAGGGCAGAGGAACGCTACAATGAGGCCCATGGGCAGACTAGGAGGGTGATCAAACGCACCTTCGGCCTCCTGAAGGCCAGGTTCAGGTGCCTCCATATTTTCCCTATTCTACTCACCAAGGAAGGTGTGCCAGATCATCATCGCCTGCTGTATGCTTCATAATCTTGCTTTGCGACGCCAGGTGCCTTTTCTGCAGGAGGATGGTCCAGATGACGGTGTTGTGGCAGCTGTGGAGCCTGTGGACAGTGATGAGGAGGAAGAACAGGAAGAAGACACTGACAACAGGGACTCAGTCATACAGCAATATTTCCAGTGACACACAGGTGAGAACACTTTCTTGACTACTACAAGTACTTTCACACTTCTACCTCTATCCTGTCTGTCAGTTTCAACCAGTATTTGGTAACTGAGTTGTACATTTCCCTTACGGTTTCACAGGTGTGGTTACCAACGTGTGTCATCTGCTTGCATCCTTCATGGACTTGTGATGTGTGACATAGGTATGTTGACATTACTATTGAGAATGGATTTTGTCACTGTAATTGCTAATACACATTTTCTAAATCACAGACTGACTCCAGATTGGTTTGTGGTTCAAGGGTGTTTATTGAAGTGCTAAATATTGGAGGGGGTGGTAAAATGGTGAGGGGTGATGGTGGAGGAATGTCAATGGCAGAGTCCAGTCTATTACTCTCACAGATGCACTGCCCATATGGGCATAGGAAGTGGAGCTGAGGCAGTTCCAATATGGACAGGGTTACAAAGTGGGACAGTGGGATGACAATCAGGGTGGTCTCATTTCTTGGCGGGGTTCTTGCCATCATGCTCTGTCCTGTTCCTGGATCTCAGGGACCGCTTGCGGGGTGGTTGTCCGTCTGCAGGGGGTGGGGTGCTGGTGTGGTGGTCCTGTGGCGGGGCGTCCTGTCCACTAGCGCCGGCGGAGGTGGTGGGCAGTTCATCGTCCATGCTAGTGTCAGGAGCCCCTTGGAGTGCCACGGTGTCCCTCATGGTGTTCTGTATGTCCTTCAGTACCCCTACAATGGTGCCCAGGGCGGAGCTGATGGTTCTGAGTTCCTCCCTGAAGCCCAAATACTGTTCCTTCTGCAGGCGCTGGGTCTCCAGAAAACTTGGCCAGGACCGTAGCCATTGTCTCCTGGGAGTGGTGGTATGCTCCCATGATGGAGGAGAGGGCCTCGTGGAGAGTGGGTTCACTTGGCCTGTCCGCCCCCTGTCGCACGGCAGCCCTCCCAGTTCCCCTGTGTTCCTGTGCCTCTGTCCCCTGGACCGTGTGCCCACTACCACTGTCCCCAGGTCCCTGTTGTTGTTGGGGTCGTGGGTTATCCTGGGTTCCCTGTAGTGGTGGACACACAGCTGATTGACGTGTCCTGGGTACGGAGGTATGGGCCCCCTGGGTGGGTGCTGTGCTGGTGTTTCCAGAGGGTGGAAGGTCTGTGTTGGGCTGTGCCTGTGTGAGGGGAACCGACTGTCCCGAGGCCCACGATGGTCCGGGCTGGTCATCTGGATCCAGTTGGCCAGAGCTGCTGTCATCACTGTGGGCCTCTTCTGTGGGTGGGGCAGAGATGTCTGGACCCTCCTGTCTGGTGACGTTAGGTAGTGGTCCTGCAGGGGTGTAAAAGTATGATTATTGCATGTGTGTGTGTCATGGTGTGCAATGGGTGGGTGAGCGTGTACCCCAGTGCTAGCATTCCTGTGTGGGGGCTTGTGTGATGATGGTTGGGGGGGTGTTATGGGTATGTGCTGTGGGCATGCTTTAGTGAGGGGTGTCCTTGCTTTGTTGTGTCATGCAGGGCTTGGTGTTGGGATGGGTGGTTTGTGTTATTAGTACATTAGTGAGGAGTTGGAGTGATAGGGGAGGGGGTGAGGGTGGGGGTGTGTGATAGCATGCAGGTAGGGTGGGGGATATGATAGTTAAGATTTGACTTACCAGTGTCCATTTCTCCACCGACTCCTCCGAGGCCCTCAGGATGCATAATGGTCAAGAACTGCTCCTCCCATGTTGTTAGTTGTGGGGGAGGAGGTGGGGGTCCGCCGCCATTCCGCTGTACCACGATGTTGTGCCTGGAGACCACGGAACGCACCTTCCCCCGTAGGTCGTTCCACCTCTTCCTGATGTCCTCCCGATTTCTTGGGTGCTGTCCCACTGCGTTGACCCTGTCGACTATTCTTCGCCATAGCTCCATCTTCCTAGCTATGGAGGTGTGCTGCACCTCTGCTCCAAATAGCTGTGGCTCTACCCATACGATTTCCTTCACCATGACCCTGAGCTCCTCCTCAGAAAACCTGGGGTGTCTTTGCCGTGCCATGGGGTGGTGTAGGTGATGTGTGGGGTGGTATATGTGGTGATGAGTGTGGTGATGTGTAGTGGTGTGTGGTGTTTTGTGCGTGGATGTTGTGTGGGTGATGGTGTTGTGTGCCTCTGTGTGGTGGGGTTGTCTATTCTGTGCTCTCTCTCTGGCCTTCGTCAATATTTTTGGGTCGTAGGGGTTTGTGGGTGATGTGGGTGTGTGTTTTATATTGTGTTGGGTGTGTGGGAGTGGTGTTTGTATGTGTATCAGGTGTGTGTATTTGGAATTGTCCAATGTGGCGGTGTTTTGGAGATGTGTGTGTATTTTGAGCGCGGCAGTGTGTACCGCCAATGGAATACCGCGGTTGAAAGACCGCTGCGTGGATTTGTGGGTCGTGATAGCATGGGTGTGATTCTGTTGGCGTGACGGTGGAGGTTTTCTTATCGCCGGTTTATCACTGACCTTTGGTGTGGCGGACTTGTGTGGGTGTCTGAATTTTGGCGGATTCCGATATGTGGGTCATAATAGCTGTGGCGGATTTCCGCAGCCGCGGCGTGTATTGGCGGTCTTCTGCACGGCGGTAAGCGGCTTTTACCGCCAATGTTGTAATGAGGGCCATAATATTAGAAACAGAGATAATATAAAAAACACCTGACAGATATCAATATACTGATACGCGCCAATCTCGTTTCTTTCAGGACTCACCAGAAAAATGCAGTGATAGAGGTGGGCAGTTAGAGTAGCGAACAGAGTATGTGAAACAGAGAAAGGATTCACACCGCTCATCTGAAGTTTCTGCTAAGAAAGAAGAGAAACTTCCCGAGTAAAAACCCCAATTCAAAAAGAAAAAAGTGGCAGCAGTTGCAATATGACATGCCACTCAGGAAGAGGGCTTTACTGAAGAACAGGAAGTGGGCACTAGCACTGCTAGGCAGTGCAGCAGAGGTCACAATAGTTCACCGGGATCTTCAAGTGCATCTGGAGGTGAAAGCAACTGATGACTTCTTATGAGTTACGACTGCGGACATGCGTGTCTCCATGCCCAATAGGGACTATAAAGTAATTATACAGTTAGAGGGCGACATTGAACGCACAATAGACGCTATCTTTCACCATTTATGATATTTTACTGGCAGAAAAGGATTGGCCACCAGAATTTGTCTGTGATCTCCCATATGGAGAAGAGATTATTGAAAAATCGTTCTCACCCCTTGTTCCCAGAAAGCTTGTGGAAATTCACGCCATTGATTATACCGCAACCACGAAGAGTGGGATAAAGATTCCCCCTATCATGTGATACCAATTAAATCCCAACCTCAACCCCAATTTCCAATAAAGCATAAAGCTAAAGCCCCTGTGAGGAAGATCCTCACACTTTTAGAGTACCAGGTCATAATTGAACCCTGTGCCTCACCAATGAACATTCCATTGTTCCCCGTAGCTAAACCCGACCATTCATACAGAATAGTTTGAGACTACAGGCATTCAAACAGTCACATACATTTCCTATACAAAAGGCGCACAGTACTGCACTTATTAACAATATAGTGCGGAAAAAATTCAAAACAACCCTGAATATATATCCAACAGGGTGTTCTGCCAAAATATAGAACTTGAAGGTAGGGACTTAACATGTTTCAGGGCTTTTGGCTCTCAGAAAAATTCTGTTGACACCCACAAGGGTACTAGAACAGTCCAGGAATGTTTTCAGATTGTGTTACATCTATTTTATACAACATAGACCCTGAGGCTTTGTCATATGTGGATGATATCCACCTAACTGACGACGACCTCATGCAACATATAAGATGGGTAGCTCCGCATTGTTGTGGGATTTGCCGAATTCGACTACAAATTACATTTAAAAAAAACAAACATAGCCTTCTTTAGTGTCCTGTTCTTGGGATACGAATTATCAGATGAAGGCAAGAGCCTTGTGCCCCAATTTCTAGAAAAATGCACACAACTACAACCTCCAAACACCATCAAAAAGCTCCAGTCCTTTCTGGGCTTTTTAAATTTTGGCAGAACTTACATTACAGACCATGCACAATGCATTAACCCTTTATATGACTTGATAGGTCCTGACTTTAACAGCAAATACTGGACAGTCGAACACACGCGCATGTTGAGAGCATTACAACAAGACATGCTTGCAGCACAACACCCACATACAAGGGAGAACAAAAAACACCTGGTCATCACAGTAATTGCTGGTGCCATTGGTTTCACCTATGTAACATTCAATGAGAGTGAAACTATCCCAATAGCATACAAATCACATTTGTACTCTACAGCAGAACAATGGTTTGTTCCCACTGAGAAAATTCTTACTGTTGTTCAGATGGCTGTCATCAAAGAGAGACAACTGCTCTGGGGAAATGCATCAATGTTGTATCCCCCATCCCAGCCCTTGAGGCTGTTACCAAAGCTAGCATTCCTAATGTTAAAGCATTACATCCATGTTGGGTCCAATGGGCAACGTCTCTAATGGCCACTGATGTTGTCTATATTTTGGACTCAAAATTACAAACACTAGAATTTTTGCAATATGGACTTGAATATCCAGTTCCAGCAAACACAATGCCTATTGAACAATATCAAACAATTATGTACATTGATGGCTCAGCTCAACTAGCAATAAGCACTGAACATCAATATTCGCCGCAGTCGTGAGTGGATACATGAACAATGGTAAATTCCATCCACAACACAGCCCTAGCAGTTATGCTAAAGGTGGGTAATCGTGTAATTCCCAACAAAGATCAAAGACCAAAATTGATCAAAGCAGTGCATGAGGGAGTTGCTTCTGCCCATGCTGGTGTGGCAGCTACAATATCATTGTTACAAGCATGTTACTGGTGGCCAGATCTCTACAAACAGACCAACCAGTATGTCCTTTGTTGTGACATCTGCCAGCAAATAAAAGGCTCCACATCAAACGCCCACCACAGACACCCCTCCTAATTTCCAACAAACAATTACAATGTGTGTACTTGGACCATTGTGGTCCCCTAACACCTGACAGTGCATACAAATACATTTTAGTCACTGTTGACTCATGCTCCAGATTTCTATGGGTTTGGCCACAACGCTTGGCTAACACTCGAATTGTTATTAAAGATTTGCAAGTCTTTATTGGCACATATGCTGTTGTTAAACTCAGACCAAGGCCCTGCTTTTGGCTCAAGAGCTTTCAGGGACGCCATGGCTTAGT
The DNA here is from genome assembly GCF_031143425.1 of Pleurodeles waltl. NCBI lineage: Eukaryota > Metazoa > Chordata > Amphibia > Caudata > Salamandridae > Pleurodeles > Pleurodeles waltl. Next base: position 672,790,087 of record NC_090440.1, read on the forward strand.
TAGGAGTCCAACTGCATTACTCGTCTCCATTTCATCCCAAGGGAAATAGTGTCATTGAGTGAAAAAAATGAGATTTAGAGCAATCCTTAAGAGCCAGAGAATTGGGCATGGGTTGTAGTTGGCTTACACACCTCTATGGAGTTCAGACAGCACTTAATAATCTGCCCAGAAGGTCCCTGGGGGGCGTACTTCATATGAATGTCTGTTCCAAACACAAATGTATGTTCCAGATCTTGATAGTCCTGGTGCGGACATGGCAGATACACCTTTTGACATACATGAATGTGTCACTGTTTTATAGGACTTACAAAAGTTCTGTGATGACAGAGCATCTGCCAGTGCCTTGGGAATAAAGGATGTACCAATAGCATCTACCCACTGGATTCCAAAAGTTGGGGATGTGGTATGAGAAAAGATTGCTGTGAAAAAGCAGTTTGGCCCTTCTTATCATGCACCAGTTCCAGTTCAGAGAATACACTGTACGGGAACTGTCATACTACCACCGCTGCCTGGTTCTAAAGAAAATCGCTTTGTCTCTATCGACAATGTCAAGCTACACATACGGCTGAAGCAGCATAGCAGAACTAGTTGACTCCTGGGTAGTACCCGAATCCCTCTCAACACAGACCAGGATGTTCCACTACAGGTTTTAAGCAGCAACACTGACACCTCTCTAAGCTTGGGGAGGGTGCAAAATGAGCTTTCATTGGTTCCACTAACTTCCACTGCTACAAATAATACCAATAATATTGATTGATTCTATTCAAATTCTACACAAACGGATGGCATAGTCTACTATGAACCACAGAGGTAGACTTCTGCAAGTTCTCCGCTTTCAAACACGGCTTCAGTTTTTGCATGAATTGCTTCTGGGCATTTTGCCGACACCAATGACACCTTTGCAGACTCATCTGCCTCTACTGCAACAGAACTGTCAAGAGCATGTCAGCTGATATTTTGGCTCAAAATTAACTATTTTATTCTTTCATGGAATTATCTATGGCTCTTATCAACTGTACTTGCCCTTGTCCTTTAGATTGGGTTTGTTATCGTTTTCTTCTTACTGATACACGGTCATTAACTTCCTGAACACTCTACAGTTGAACTGGTGGATGAGGTCTTTAAACCACAGTTTTCTTCGCACAAAGTCTGCAGAGACTTGTCCCTAGTAAACATTTCTGCTATACCAATTCCTGATAGGATTGTTTGGGATAAAGTAATATTTTATATATATGGCCAACGGAGGTCATTCAAATTCCATATGTATTAAAACTTTCCACAAACAGTGAAATTACACCCGGAGTAGTTTCTGATGATTGGGATGTGAAAACAGTTAATTCTATGATGCCTGATTTGCAACATTATGCCGTATTTGAAAATGAGGATGTTTTTCAATCAAGAGAAAATTATGGAGATATGTTCTATTATAATTTCATTCACAGAGCAAGTACCCCAAAAGACTGTTTTTAACTACACACAGTGGAAACACTGTTCGACTCCACCAGTGGGAAGTTCCAAAACGTATACGGAAAGGTTTGCACGTTTCTCTGGGCACAATGTTAAAAAGGCTGAATCATATTATTTTAAATTGCCAGTAATGGAAAGTCAGCACGTTTTATTAACCAATACTATTCTGATTCCTTTGTTTCCCGGTTAGCTATTTAAGGCTATGAATATTGGTTGAAGTCGATAGATTTGAAAAGTGTGTGGGGAAGTAAAAATTGGCAAATAAGGGGGAAGAAAGCTTTATTTAGAGCATGCCTGATAAATGTTCAAATGATATTTTTCAATGAAACTGTACAATAAACTAGTTGCTCAGGCTTGGCTAAAATTAGGGAAATGAATGCGCTCAGTATACCTGCCCCTGCAACATTTTATAAATGGCAAAAGTATATAAATGCATCTGAAGATTAGCTTGATGAATGGGTCCAGAATGGAACATTTAGCACATCACTCTCACGTCCTGGCGGGTGGTTATTGTGGCCAGTAGTCACCAATGGGTGCCATTGACATTTTGGAAACTCCACAGGTGATTTTAGAACGAATAGGCCGGACTCTCGCTATGTGTCATCGGAACACTCAGGTATAATGACAATGTACAGTGTAGGAAAATAGTGCCAGCGACGGTTGAAAAGTTCCTCACTAGATGCTGTTAAAAAACTCCTCTGTCTCTTGTCTAACGATACAGATTTACAGGACTTCCAGTTAGGCCCCAGAAGACAAAGCAAAAAGCACTTCTTACACGCAGTATAAAATGAGGTTTAGAAACTTTCCCAAAAAGTAGCGGTTGCCCCGTTAAGGAAAATTGATCAGGAAAATTTACAGAAAGCATTAGACATCGTAGATAATGGGATTTACATCTTGTCCGACAAGATATAGACTTTAAACAACATTGTATCCTCTGCAATAGACAGAGTACAGAGTGACATGTCATCTTTACACCATAGACAGAGTCAGCTAAGGTCCATTATGCAGTTAGTTTGGACACTACAAACACTGAAAGCAGACTGCGTTCCCTGGCAACACATTGGCGCAAGGGACATATTTTCAGCATTTAATTTAACATGACAACAACCAATACAGTAATGACTATGAAGGAATTTTTTTATGTCATGCTAAACATCAAGACATTAGAAAAGTTGCCTTTTACTGTGGCTCAAATACCATCTGCTGAATGGCTAATACACAGGGTTATAAATCTGCTTATTTCAACACTTCAATTCACATCCTGCTTGAAACACATTCCAGTAGGCAGATATGAATGGCTAGGAGATAGTTACATACATGAGGTGTGGGAGCTTCCCTTTTCGTACAAATGTTTAAATGGCATGAAAGAGGTCTTTCTTAGTGGTAGTGAATGTGAGACTTCTGTGAGCCATTCGATGGTTTATGAACAGCTGTCCTTGCACGGGCATGTAATGCCTCAGCAGTGAACTTTTTCTTGTTATCTGAAAGGAGTTCCAGTCCCCTTGATTAGACCTGCATTCCAGGTGCTCTCAAATGGATCCTATGTGCTCCTAAACAGTGAGAGGTGAAGTGGAATGCGAGCCCGAATATCTTATGTTGTTTCATTCTCCCAAATTGTCACATGTTGTGGGAATGTCCTTTATTCTCCCCACACAGCAACGAGAAGTAGCAGAGATTTGGGGTCATATTGCTACTTTAGATGTGAATTTTGACAAGTTGAGCAGACTCAAGGCTTTATCGTTTCAAAAACATGTGGTGCTTACATCTGCGTGTGAGACCTATGCACTTCAAGTTGCGAGGTCATCGGCAGAAATTCAGTCCTTTTTAAGTACTAATTTTTTGAGACACTTTGGTGGGACAAATATTTAATGCATCCAGTACTACTGGAATCGCGCATTTCTTTAAGGATGTTGGTTCTGGTTTCCTTCACACCTTCACCTCTATATTTGGCTTAATATCTTCAGCCATATACTCAATATTTTCAAGTATTTTGGGGGGATTTCCTTTATTTTGGCTATAATAGGTGGCATCTTGCTGTTGCTACTTTTTCTGCGCAATGGCCGTTCCTTCACAACAAGGAGGACTGAAAGTGTTTCCACCAGCGCAACTGTGTCATGAGCGCATGATGCAGTATTTCTGAACACCACAACTGGAACAACTGGAGTGATACTGATCTCTGTCATTCCGACCGGTTTTTGATTGTGTGCAGCCTGTGTTTCGATGCCTTTGGTGCTTTTTCGAATGTGCACTGAAAGTCTGTCTTTATATGTGGCGCTTACTTTCATTGGACACTGGTCTGTTGATGTTCTCGATGAGAGTCATTACCAGACATGTGCGTTGAGGGTGTGTTTGCTAGGGGAAGCTGTATAAAAGTTGCCCTTTGCGGATAATGTGAATCTTAACTCAACATTGTGCACAACACGGAATGCTGCTGCCTCAGCTGATGCTCAGGCTTTTGAACACAAGTGCTCTATGGTTTTGCTTGGCAACGATTTGGATATTTTACCACCTGCTGAAGTGAAACATTTTGTGGCTTCAATTGTCCCAGACATGATTGATGATTTTAAAAATGCCATTGACTTTTGAATTTGGTTTTATTGACACCTCTACTGAAGTTTAAATTGTCCTTCTTTTCCTCCATGCGCAAGTGTTGTTTAACTTGTCATTATTGACATTTATGTTTATATGCTTTTATAAATAGATTTTATTAGGCTTTTATTTCATTTTAGACTTTGAACCACCTTTGAACTGGCAAGGGGAGGGTGTTCTATAGCTATTTTAGCAATATTTTAGACACGTTATTTTAGGCCTGCCGTCGTGCACTTTAGCCCAGTTACATTGTATTCAGGATCGCTTTAATTTTCTAGCATTAGCCACATTTGCGGTGTTGTTTTATTTTCTCTATCGATTTTTTTGCTTCGCTTAGGAAAGCATTTCGTCCTTAGCATTGCACTCTGTGCTTTCCTCAAGGCTTCAGTCAGATAGGTTTGCTGGCAAAAGTGGTATGCTGTGTTTCCAACATTCATAGAAAAATACATATCCTTATCTAGGGGGCCTTTCTTAGAATATCAACTGTTTTATTATAAAAACTCTTCTTTGTCCCATACACTTTAGAGGGAGATTCCAGCCAGATGACCACAACTGCCTGCTGATTGCTGATTGCCTTCGCTACAGCTGATTGTTTAGACTACCAGATCCTTGGCCTACATGGGGATGGTGTCTTTTTAGACAACAGGCTTTCTTGCTCAGGTGTGGGGGATGATGTCTTCCCCGGGGGAAACCTGAATGGTGGATTAGGGCTTATTATGCTGTGCTCTAACATAGTTTAGGTCGGAATAATATATATCACTCTTAGTGACAGTATGGTGAGACTGTTTTTGTGATTCACACACCTTGTCACACTTTTGCTTTTAGTGTGTTTTATCATCCTAGTTATTGCAACGCATGACATTTTATCTAAGTTACTTCAATAAATCCTTATTGAACCACATTCTGCCTCTGTTGTCTTTGCCAGTGTGAGACTAATGTAACTGAGAGAAATGGGTGAGATCTGATCTACCACGATTCCCTGAGGAGTCTTTCTTGCCATGCGCCTGGTTGCCACAATCATCCCTGCTCTTGGGACGAGATGATGCACTTCTAGTTAGCCGGAAAAAACAGATTAGACTGACAGGCATCACATGTGATTCTGCCGCCCAAATCCAGTAGTCTCATTAGGATAATGAGAACATACACGACAACCTGACTGACAACCCTAAACATTCGAAAGAGCCACAGATGTCAATGGCCACTTTCTCCCAAGCTTTTTTTGGCAATGCAACGAGACATATAGATGATTCCTGCAATATATTTGACTCGTCACTACAAGTTCAGGAAACACACTCTCTAAGAAATCTCTCTATATGCTTATCCAGAGTGGGTAAATAGGTTTCCTGAACTATTCAGTGAGAAATTGGGATGCCAAAAGTATACAAGGTACAAAATGTTCCATTGGCACTGAGGAATCCATTAAATTAATAATTACAAAGGTTACGCAAAGAGAGAGCGATAGAGCCAATAGAAGCATGTGAATGGTTAAGTCCAAATGTGATTGTGAAGAAGCCTAAGGGAAAGATCTGGATCTGTGTAGATTTAAGAGACTCAAATGAAAGTATTTTGAGTGATCGGCATCCATGCTCTACCATCATCCATCTCACCACTTAATACCTTTCATCAGACCTGAAGGTGATTTCCAGTTGATCAGAATGTCTTTTGGGGTGGCCTCTGCGTTAGCAGTGTTTCAGAGGATATTGCAAAGGGTCTGGAAATTTTTCTTGTATTTTCATGTCCTAAACTCTGTTCATAAATTGGTCTCTGATTATCACATCATTGAGATACCTGTACTTGCATGTTATTACCAGCTGTCTCAATATAACAATGTATTGATCTATTGTTTCACCCTGTTTCTGAGCACGAGAAAATAACTTACGACTCTCAAAAACAATACTTATTCTCCTCCTATAATTTCCCCCAATGCTTTCATGGCTAACTCTATTTCTTGATCTTCACGGTTAGATTTCTTACCGCTTTCACTATTACCAGGCATCGGCAGACTTTTTAAAACTTTTCTTTCCTCAATGCCCAAGTAGTGTTTTAGAATCACAAATTTTCTATTTTCTATAATCATTTCTTCCCCTAGGACTTCTAAATAAGTTTCAAAACCTTCTTTCCAGTGTTCCCACCCAATACTTGGCCTGGTTCCCATAGAAATGTTGGGGGAGGTGGTAAATGTTAGGAAGATGACAGCGCAGACGAGGTGGTATCGTCTGCGCTGTCATCTTCCTATTCTTGTGTCCTCCCTCCCTTTCTTTTTCTTTTGCGGTCAACAAGGACAATTGTTATTTATACCCAGACACCAACTGATATTTGTCCCACTGCATCGCCATAAGTCACCTTTACAGACTAATAGCACAATACACTTAATGGTTTACAAACTGTGCGGACAAGTGATTATTATACGTAAAAAAGTTCCTCGCTCACCTTTGACATTTGATGTAGCTGTGTGCATCAGCGCATAAATCTCCCAAAGATACACTATGGGGGTCATTACAACATTGGCAGTGAAAGGCGCTTACCGCCGTGCACAAGACCGCCAAAACTCCACCGCAGATGCGGAATTCTGCCACAGCTATTATGACCCACATCTCGGAATCCGCTGAAATTCAGACACCCACACAAGACTGCCACACCAAAGGTCAGTGATAAACTGACGAAAACAAAATCTCCACCGTCACGCCAACAGAAACACGCCCATGCTATTACGACCCACGAATCCACGCGGCGGTCTTTCAACCGCGGTATTCCATTGGCGGTACACACCGCCGCGATCAAAATACGCACACATCTCCAAAACACCGCCACATTGGACAATTCCAAATACACACACCTGATACACATACAAACACCACTCCCACACACCCAACACAATATAAAACACACACCCACATCACCTACAAACCCCTACGACCAGAAATGTTTACGAAGGCCAGATAGACAGAGAGCACAGCAACTGAGAACCCCACCACACAGAGGCATACAACACCATCATCCATACAACATTACACACACAATACACCACACACCACTACACATCATCACACACATCAACAATTACACCACCCCACACATCACCCACACCACCTCATGTCACGCCAAAGACACCCCAGGTTTTCCGAGGAGGAGCTCAGAGTCATGGTGGAGGAAATCCTATGGGTAGAGCCACAGCTATTTGGCTCACAGGTGCAGCACTCATCCATAGCCAGGAAGATGGAGCTATGGCAAAGAATCATGGACAGGGTCAACACAGTGGGACAGCATCCAAGAAATCGGGAGGACATCAGGAAGAGGTGGAACGACCTACGGGGGAAGGTGCGTTCAGTGGTATCCAGGCACAACATCGCGGTACAGCGGACTGGCGGCGGACCCCCACCTCCTCCCCCACAACTAACAACATGGGAGGAGCAAGTCTTGACCATCATGCATCCAGAGGGCCTCGGAGGAGTCGGTGGAGGAATGGAAACTGGTAAGTTAAATCTCAACTATTATATCCCCCACCCTACCTGCATGCCAAAACAAAAACCCCACCCTCACCCCCTCCCCTATCACTCCAACTCCTCACTAATGTACTCATAACACAAACCACCCATCCCAACACCGAGCCCCGCATGGAAAAACAAAGCATGGTCAGCCCTCACCAAAGCATGCTCACTGCACATACCCATAACAACCCCCTAACCATCATCACACAAACCCACACACAGGAATGCTTGCACTGGGGTACACAAACACCCACCCATTGCACACCAATACTCACACACATGCACTAATCATGCTCCTATATCCCTGCAGGACCACTACGGAACGTCACCACACCGGAGGGTCCAGACAACTCCACTCCACCCACAGAAGAGGCCCACAGTGACGACAGCAGCTCTGCCCTACTGGATCCTGATGACCAGCCCGGACCATCGTGGGCCTCGGGACAGTCGGTTGCCCTTGCACAGACACAGCCCAACACTGACCTTCCACCTTCTGGTAACACCAGCACAGCACCCACCCAGCGGGCCCATACCTCCGTACCCAGGACACGTCAATCAGCGGTGTGTCCACCACTACAGGGAACCCAGGATAACCCACCACCCCAACAACAACAGGGACCTGGGGGCAGTGGTAGTGGGCACACGGTCCAGGGGACAGAGGCCCAGGAACACAGGGGAACTGGGAGGGCTGCTGTGCGACGGGGCGGACATGCCAAGGGAACCCAACCTCCACGAGGCCCTCTCCTCCATCATGGGAGCATACCACCACTCCCAGGAGACGATGGCGACGGTACTGGCCAAGTTTCAGGAGACCCAGCGCCTGCAGGACGAACTGTATTTGGGGTTCAGGGAGGAGCTCAGAAACATCAGCTCCGACCTGGGCACCATCGTAGGGGTGCTGAAGGACATACAAAAGACCATGAGGGACACCGTGGCACTCCAAGGGGCCCGTGACACTAGCATGGACGAGGAACTGCCCACCACCTCCGCCGGCGCTAGTGGACAGGACGCCCCACCACAAGACCACCACACCAGCACCCCACCCCCTGCAGACGGACAACCACCCCGCAAGCGGTCCCTGAGATCCAGGAACAGGACAGAGCAAGATGACAAGACCCCCGCCAGGAAATGAGACCACTCTGATTGTCCTCCCACTGTCTCACTTTGTTACCCTGTCCCGATTGGAACTGCCCCAGTTCCACTTCCTATGTACATAATGGCAGTGCACCTGTGTGACTAATGGACTGGACTCTGCCATGGACATTCCTCCACCGTCTCCCATCACCATATCACTAGCCCCCTCCATTTTTGTGCACTGAAATAAACACCCTTGAACCACAAAACAATCTGGAGTCAGTCTGTGATTTGGTAAGTATGTATAATCAATGACAGTGTCAACATGCTTTCCAATTTTATAGCCAACATACCTATGTCACACATCACAAGTCCTTGAAGGATGCAAGCAGATGACACACGTTGCTAAAAACACCTGTGAAACCGTAATGGAAAGGTACAACTCAGTGACCAAATACTGCTATGAACTGACAGACAGGATGGAGGTAGAAGTGTGAAAGTGAATGTAATGGTAAAAAGAAAACTGTTCTCACCTGTGTGTCACTGGAAATATTGCTGTATGACTGACTCCCTGTTGTCCATGTCTTCTTCCTCAGCGTCCTCCTCATCACTGTCCACAGGCTCCACAGCTGCCACAACACCACCATCTGGACCATCCTCCTGCAGAAAAGGCACCTGGCGTCGCAAAGCAAGATTGTGAAGCATCAAGCAGGCGATCATGATCTGGCACACCTTCTTTGGTGAGTAGAATAGGGAACCAACTGTCATATGCAGGCACCTGAACCTGGCCTTCAGGAGGCCGAAGGTGCGTTCGATCACCCTCCTAGTCCACCCATGGGCCTCATTGTAGCGTTCCTCTGCCCTGGTCCTGGGATTCCTCACTGGGGTCAATAGCCAGGACAGGTTGGGGTAACCAGAGTCCCCCAGTAGCCACACCCGGTGCCTCTAGAGTTGACCCATCATATAAGGGATGCTGCTATTGCGCAGGATGTCGGCGTCATGCACTGAGCCAGGGAACATAGCATTTACCTGCGAGATGTAGTGGTCTGCCAAACATACCATCTGTACATTCATCGAATGATAACTCTTCCTGTTCCTGTACACCTGTTCACTCCTGTGGGGTGGGACCAGAGCTACATGGGTCCCATCAATAGCACCTATGATGTTGGGGATATGTTCAAGGGCATAGAAGTCACCTTTCATTGTTGGCAAATCCTCCACCTGAGGGAAAACGATGTAGCTCCTTACGTGTTTCAGCAGGGCAGACAACACTCTGGACAACACGTTGGAAAACATAGGCTGGGACATCCCTGATGCCATGGCCACTGTTGTCTGAAACGATCCACTTGCAAGGAAATGGAGCACTGATAGCACCTGCACTTGAGGGGGGATTCCTGTGGGATGGCGGATTGGTGACATCAGGTCTGGCTCCAACTGGGTACATAAGTTCCTGGATAGTGGCACGGTCAAACCTGTAGGTGATGAGTAAATGTCGCTCCTCCATTGTCAACAGGTCCACCAGCGGTCGGTACATCAGAGGATTCCGCCATCTTCTCAAATGTCCAAGCTGACGGGGCTAGGAAGGACAACAGTGACCACAGAGTCAACAAAATCCCAGGTATGTACCCACAGATACACAGAACACGACACCAAAGACAAAAATCTTCCTGTATGTGTGTCGAGTGTAGGCCCAGGTATGTGTGACGCAGTTGCAAATTAAGCCATGTGGGCCCCTGAAATGGCGGCTGCCTGACCTCTAAACTGGGACAGTGGGATGTGAGGTAACTGCGCTGGCGTTGTACACCGTCGCGGTAGGCGGTCGAAGACCACGGAGCAAAGCTGCATTGGTTAACATTGGACCCTATGGGTCCCAGGAGCCAATGATGAAGTGCGCCGGTGGTGATGAGACGCACCGCCGCGGACGTCACCGCCGCAGACGTGACCACCATTTTCTATCTGTTCAATCACTTGATACCTGATCTTCGACAGGAGAGGACCTACACTGCAAGTGCTGCTGTGACCTCGGTCTGGAAGAGACAATGGCTGCTGCGTCTGGGGAAAGGGCCTCTGCCTTCACTGCTCAGGAGTTGGAGAAGCTCGTGGACGGGGTCCTCCCCCAGTACACGCTACTCTTCGGTCCTCCAGACCAACAGGTAAGTACACAGGGAGCACGTTGTATGGGCTATGCCTGGGTGGAGAGGGCTGGTTGTAAGAGGGAAGAGGGCAGAGTGCAGTGAACATGAAGGACTGTGAATGCATGTGCCACATGGCAAGGGCAGGGATGGGGGCCACTCACTTCGACGGTGTTCTTGCTAATGACTTCTCTTCTTCCCCTGTGCATGTCATGTAGGTCAGCACCCACCAGAAGAAGGACATTTGGCGTGCCATCGCCAAGGACGTCTGGACCCTGGGGGTCCACCAGAGACGGGCACCCACTGCCGGAAAAGATGGGAGGACATTCGCCGCTAGAGCAAGAAGACGGCGGAGGCTCAGCTGGGGATGGCCTCCCAATGTGGGAGGGGTGCCCGTCGCCCCATGACCCCCCTGATGTTCCGGATGCTGGCGGTGGCCTACCCTGAGTTGGATGGGCGCTTGAGGGCATCACAGCAGACACAAGGGGGTGAGTACACAATCATTCTGGGGACTTTGCGTGCAGTTGAGGGGTCTAGGTGTGGGAGGAGGGCTGTGGGTTTCCCCAGGCCAGGGCGACTTCCATAGGCTAGGCCCCTCCGTAATGCAGGCCATGTGGCACTCCACCCCACCGCAGTAGAGTGCCAAGTACAGGTATACATGCCCCTGTGGCATCTATGTGTGCAGATGTCCACCATAGCGATGTAGGCCATATCCCAGGAATGGCATCTGTAGAGGCCAGGAGCACGGCGTAGTGCAGAGGGCTGCTGTGTCTGTATTATCCACCAACGGTAGCGGTATGCCATGCACTCAACCTGTCTTTCTTCTGTCGTCCCCCCCCCCTTTTTCTGCTCTCCATGTTCTTTTGTGCATCAGCATCATCAGGCGGAGGTACAGTGGCACAGGAGCACGAGGGAGCTGCATCCCACATGGCCATGGTGGGCCACACCATGGACTCAGAATGCACCAGTGGGACGGAGGGCGAGGGGAGCTTCACGTCGGGCACCGGATCACCAACCAGCGACATGGACTCGTCTGCCGATGGGAGCTCCCTTGTGGTGACGGCACCATCTGTGCCCCCCACTTCTACAGGTACAGCCGCCACCTCCCCTACCAGCACCGCCCTCCCAGCAGCCCCTCAGCATTCGCCCGTGCCCGTTCACCCAGAAGGGTGGGCATCACCTTCGCCCCAGGCACCTCAGCCCCTGTCACCCCTGCTGCCCTCAGTGAGGAGGCCATTGACCTCCTCAGGTCACTCACTGTTGGGCAGTCTACCATTGTGAATGCCATCCAGGGTGTAGAAAGGGAGTTGCAACACGGTAATGCATTCCTGGAGGACATTCATTCTGGTCAGGCTTCCCTTCATCGAATCCTGCAATCTTTGGCCTCAGCACTTATGGCAGCCATTGTCCCTGTGTCTAGCCTCCCCCCCTCCAACTTCCTCCACCCAGACCCAAGCCCCTGTACCCCAGCCTATCCCAAGCAAACCAACAGACAAGCATGCACACACCTCAACACACAAAGGTAGCTCAGGCAAACATAGGCACCACCCATCCCACAGGCACTCACACAAGCATCAGACACATACAGACACAACAACATCCACTGCCTCCACTGTGTCCCCCTCCTCATCGTCTCCCTCCTCCCTCCCAGTGTCGTCTACACTCTCACCTGCATGCACTACATCTACAGGCAATAGGACTCGCACCAGAACACCGAGCACCACACCCCGCTCACCTGCACTCACCACCCCCACTCCCATTTACACGTCCCCTGTGTCCTCTCCCAGTGTGTCTGTAACACCCCCTCCCAAAGTACACAAATGCGGGCACCCACACACCCACATCCATCCACCTCACGACAGCCTCCAGTACCTGCACCTGCACCCAAAACACCTAAAGTGACACCTCCTACAACCACCTCCTCTTCCTCCACTCCCAGACCCCCTCCAGCTACCCATCCCAGTGTTCATCATAAACTCTCCCTCAACAACGTTGACCTCTTTGCCCCCATCCCCACCCCTCCAATTCATAAGTCCCGTAGTAGCACCTCAGCCAAAAAGACTTCAGTACCAGTGGTGCGTGTTACAGGTGTGTGAAGTGCACCGGCCACCAGGGCAGGCAGTGTGACACGGAGCCAAAGCACTGCCAGTCCACCCCCTGTAAAGCGTCTCAAGTTGGAAAGTGACCGACGGGACAGGGTGAAGACTCCGGGCGGCAAAACTGCTCACAAGGGACCCAGGGGGATTGCAGAGTCAGCTGTGACTCCTCCAAAGGTGGTGAAGGGCCAGAGGAAGTCTGCACAGTCTGGTGAGAGCAGCACGGCGGAGATGGGCGCCATCCTCCCCGGCGGCCGGGACGCCAGCACCGTCGTCTCTGGTCAGGAGACCACCGCCAGAGTCATTGCCCAGGAGGGCACGAGTATCGTCACTGGTCAGGAGACCACCGCCGGAGTATTTGCCCAGGAGGGCACGAGTATCGTCACTGGTCACGAGACCACCGCCAGAGTCATTGCCCAGGAGGGCACGAGTATCGTCACTGGTCAGGAGACCACCGCCGGAGTCAGTGCCCAGGAGGGCCCCGGGTGCCACAGCCCCGCAGGAAAATGAGGGACTGTCATGCCACACACCAATGCACAGGTCAGAGACCGCCATGGCAAAGCACCACTGAACAAGGGAATCACCACCATGGTGAAGACCGCTGAACAGGGCACAGCACCGCTGAACAGGGCAGAGAACCACTGAACAGATCAGAGACCGCCATGGCAAAGCCCCGCTGAACAAGGGAATCACCGCCATGGTGAAGACCGTTGAACAGTGCACTGCACCGCTGAACAGGGCAGAGAACTGCTGAACAGATCAGAGACCGCCATGGCAAAGCCCTGCTGAACAAGGGAATCACCGCCATGGTGAAGACCGCTGAACAGGGCACAGCACCGCTGAACAGGGCAGAGAACCGCTGAACAGATCAGAGACCGCCATGGCAAAGCCCCGCTGAACAAGGAAACACCGCCACATCAAGCATCGTTATCCCATGTACAGCCGTGACTGTGACGGTACAGGAGCCGTCACAGGGAGCTAAATGCAGTGTGGGCACCATTCCCCCTCCAGAACCAGTGGAGACTGTAATCCACTTGAGAGACTGTGGCTTTGCACTCCCCAGGATTGTTCAGTGGGCAACCCACCCACTGTAGAGACTTGAGAGACTGTGGCTTTGCACTCCCCAGGATTGTTCAGTGGGCAACCCACCCACTGTAGAGACTTGAGAGACTGTGGCTTTGCACTCCCCAGGATTATCAGTGGGCAACCCACCCACTGTAGAGACTTGAGAGACTGTGGCTTTGCACTCCCCAGGCTTGTTCAGTGGGCAAACCAACCACTGTAGAGACTTGAGAGACTATGGCTTTGCACTCCCCAGGATTGTTCAGTGGGCAACCCACCCACTGTAGAGACTTGAGAGACTGTGGCTTTGAACTCCCCAGGATTGTTCAGTGGGCAAACCACCCACTGTAGAGACTTGAGAGACTGTGGCTTTGCACTCCCAGGATACATCAATGGGCATGGAGCCCCGTCGTGGATCTGGCGTGCTGCTGTAATCTGGCTGAGGTGCCCCCCCCTTCACTTCCCCCTGAGGTGCCTGTTGTATTTGTATCTGATGCCCCAGCAGTGTTCTCTCCGTTTGTGGACAGGTATCTATTGTGGGCCTCACCCAATGCATTTTTGGACCAGTGGTGCACGGACATTGATATGTGCATACCTGCACTGCTTCTCGTAATGTATATACTTTTGAATGTGTATATATATATCTGTATATATTTGCTAACTGTATTTTGATACATTACAATTTTTCGACTGATTTCCTTTGGTCTTTGCATTCTTCCGGGGGGGTTGTGGGTTGTTACTGTGATGTTTTGATATGCATAGCTGTGTATGTTATAATGTGCGAGGGTGGGGTTGGGGGTGTTGCGCATGTGTCCCCCTGACTTTTGCCTCCCACCTCCCCTATGTCGTAGGTGCAGTACTCACCGTTGTCTTCGCCGCCACCGTTGCTGGTGTTCATAAATGAGCAGGAAGAGAAGGGCAGGTCGGATTTGTAATTCCGGCTCCATGGTGTCTTCCTACCTCATGGAGTGTGTTAAGGTGAGCGTTTTCCCATTGCAACAGCTGTTTCCGCCGTGTTTTTATCCACGGTGAATCCGCCCCGGAAAAGGTGGCGGATTGGCGGGTTGTGATACTGTGGGCGGTACATTGTCTTCCGCCTGTCTGTTGGCGGTGACCGCCACGCTGCTTGTCTGTACCGCCGTGGCGGTCGGAGTTTTAAAGTGGCTGTCTATGTTGGCGGTTTCCGCCACGTCATGATTCCCTTTTTTTGTCCGCCGGACTGTTTGCGGTATTACCGCACCTTTAACACCGTCCGCCAGGGTTGTAATGACCCCCTATGTGCTTATACACTATTCTATTAACATAGCTATTTCCCCAGCTCTGCACATCAGCAAATCTAAAGCGTATCAGCAACTTCTGCAAATTTCACACTGTGTTCCCAAATTCAAGTGAATTTACTATCCATTTGCAGTGTGCATCAGCGACTCCTTACCAAAGTTACTATGCACATGGTTTCATGCTTGCCTCCACTCTGATGCAACACTTCTTCTTCGTAATTACGCTTAACAAAAGCATTGCTAGGATACCACTCGTCACTCTGCATGCCTAGCATATATGTTCTAGTGATCCTCCCTTAGCAAGCAGGAAGTGCTCCACTAACGTTTTCTGCTGGTAAGCGATACAGTGGTCGCAATCCATTCAATATCGTAGGTGTTGATCGATCCACCAAACACAAATATTTTGCTCCTCTACATCATCTTATACTCCAGCTGACATGTCTATTAGCATGCCACGTATCAACTGATACTTTCCTTTATCTGCGTGCACCGAGGCCCGACAAATGCGTCCGAGTTAGCTAACTTTTTACTCCTCGGTTACCCACTTTACTATTGCCTTGTTGCAAACTCGCTATTTACCTTGTCCTTAGTGGTCTGTTTTATACGTCATGAATAGGTGTGACATGGTCCTTATCACCTTCAACAGGGATGGAATCGAAGTGGAAAACTGAAAGTATATTCCAGTGAGGGTATTGCAGTAAATTCGAAAATTAGGGAGCTTCATAACAAATAAGTCTCCCAAGATGGCCATCAGAGAAAACAAGCCCAAATGTAGCAAAAAATAGCCCAAAGACAGAAGTGTGCAAAACACAATTCTTTGGTTTTCTTTTTAGGTTTTATATATCGTAGACTTGACCCAAATGTATCGGAGTGTTTTACATGAGCATCAGTTACATTATACAAGGATACATTAATTTTGCTTTTAGGCATGGGGAGATTAAGGGCCAGATGTAGGAAAGAAGCAAATTGCGACTTGCAATTTGCGAGTCCGTGCGACTCGCAAATTGCAACTCGCAATTTGCTATGCAGAAAGGTGTCTCAGACACCTTCTGCGAGTCGCTATGGGGTCGCAAAGACCCACCTCATTAATATTAATGAGGTGGGTCGCAATTTGCGACCCCATAGCGACTCAGGGCACTCACGGGGATGGAGGCCTGCTGTAGTCAGCAGACCTCCATTTCCGTGACTGCTTTTAAATAAAGCATTTTTTTTTTCCAAGTGTAGCCCGTTTTCCTTAACCTCTTGGGTGCCTTGGACGAGATGATCTCGTCCAAGGCTACAGTTCCCCTGTGCCTTGGACGAGATCATCTCGTCCATGGAACAGGGGAACTTGGGGGCGCGCTAGCGCGCCCCCCGTGCACCCCCCTTCCCCCCCCAAGTCGGGGATGGAAGGGGAAGACCTTCCCCTTCCACCCCCGACCCCCCCACCCCTCCCTATGACGTCAGCGCGCGCGCGAGCTGATGTGTCACAGGGGCCTCCCTCGTCGCGCTGGAAGCTCTGCTTCCAGCGCGATTGAAAAAGAAATGCAAAAGCATTTCTTTTTCAATCACTTGGGAGGCCCGGAGGGGCTTCAAAGGGAAGGAAAAGTATTTCCTTCCCTTTGAAGTCCCTCCGAGGGTTTCAAAAGCCGGATTGCTTGCAATCCGGCTTTTGAAACCCCACTAGACACCAGGGATTTTTTTTTTTTCTTTGAAATTGACAAAAGGGAGCGACCCCTTGGGCAAGGGTCGCTCCCAGGGGGGGCATTTTTTTGAAAAGGCCTTTTCTGCCCCCAGGGGGGGCAGAAACCTCTAGGCACCAGGCACCATTTTTTTTTTTTTTTGTTTCATTTATTTTTATTGAGGTGGGGGAAAATTATATTTTGGCCATTTCTGCCCCCCTTGGGGGCAGATTGGCCTATTTTGATGAGGCCAATCTGCCCCCAAGGGGGGTAGAAACCACTAGACACCAGGGATTTTTTTTTTTTTTTATAGTTATTGACAAAAGGGAGCGACCCCTTGGGCAAGGGTCGCTCCCAGGGGGGGCATATTTTCGGGAAGGCCTTTTCTGCCCCCCCTGGGGGCAGATCGGCCTACTATTAGGCCGATCTGCCCCCAGGGGGGGCAGAAACCTCTAGGCACCAGGGACCATTTTTTATTTTATTTTTTTCATTTTTTTTTTTTTGGTGGGGAGCGACCCCTTAGGCAAGGGTCGCTCCCCTTGGGGGAAAATTATATTTTGGCCATTTCTGCCCCCCTTGGGGGCAGATTGGCCTATTTTGATGAGGCCAATCTGCCCCCAAGGGGGGTAGAAACCACTAGACACCAGGGATTTTTTTTTTTTTTATTGTTATTGACAAAAGGGAGCGACCCCTTGGGCAAGGGTCGCTCCCAGGGGGGGCATATTTTCGGGAAGGCCTTTTCTGCCCCCCCTGGGGGCAGATCGGCCTACTATTAGGCCGATCTGCCCCCAGGGGGGGCAGAAACCTCTAGGCACCAGGGACCATTTTTTTGTTTCATTTTTTTTTTTTTTTTGGTGGGGAGCGACCCCTTAGGCAAGGGTCGCTCCCCTTGGGGGAAAATTATATTTTGGCCATTTCTGCCCCCCTTGGGGGCAGATTGGCCTATTTTGATGAGGCCAATCTGCCCCCAAGGGGGGTAGAAACCACTAGACACCAGGGATTTTTTTTTTTTTTATTGTTATTGACATAAGGGAGCGACCCCTTGGGCAAGGGTCGCTCCCAGGGGGGGCATATTTTCGGGAAGGCCTTTTCTGCCCCCCCTGGGGGCAGATCGGCCTACTATTAGGCCGATCTGCCCCCAGGGGGGGCAGAAACCTCTAGGCACCAGGGACCATTTTTTTGTTTCATTTTTTTTTTTTTTTTGGTGGGGAGCGACCCCTTAGGCAAGGGTCGCTCCCCTTGGGGGAAAATTATATTTTGGCCATTTCTGCCCCCCTTGGGGGCAGATTGGCCTATTTTGATGAGGCCAATCTGCCCCCAAGGGGGGTAGAAACCACTAGACACCAGGGAGTTTTTTCTTTGCGTGAATTTCACGCAAAGGGAGCGACCCCTTAGGCAAGGGTCGCTCCCTGGGGGGGAGGGCAATTTATTTTAGGCCATTTCTGCCGCCCCTGGGGGCAGATCGGCCTATTATTAGGCCGATCTGCCCCCAGGGGGGGAAGAAACCTCTAGGCGCCAGGGCAATTTTTTTTTTTGTGTTTTTTTTTTTTGTTCTTTCTTTTTTTTAGAGATGGGGAGCGACCCATCAGGCAAGGGTCGCTCCCCTGGGGGGCAAATTGTATTTAGACCATTTCTGCCCCCCTGGGGGCAGATTGGCCGATTTTAGGTCAATCTGCCCCCAAGGGGGCAGAAACCACTAGGCACCGGGGATTTGTTTTTTGGCGCCAATGTCACGCAGGGGGAGCGACCCCATAGCAAGGGTCGCTCCCGGGGGGGGGGGGTGTTGGGGGGGCAAATTTATTTTAGGCCATTTCTGCCCCCCCGGGGGGCAGATCGGCCTATTATTAGGCCGATCTGCCCCCGGGAGGGGGGGGGCAGAACACTCTAGGCGCCAGGGCAATTTTTTTTTTGTGTTTTTTTTTTTTTGTTGTTTCTTTTTTTAGAGATGGGGAGCGACCCATCAGGCAAGGGTCGCTCCCTTGGGGGGGCAAATTGTATTTAGACCATTTCTGCCCCCCTGGGGGCAGATTGGCCAATTTTAGGTCAATCTGCCCCCAAGGGGGCAGAAACCACTAGGCACCGGGGATTTGTTTTTTGGCGCCAATGTCACGCAGGGGGAGCGACCCCATAGGCAAGGGTCGCTCCCGGGGGGGGGGGGGTGTTGGGGGGGCAAATTTATTTTAGGCCATTTCTGCCCCCCCGGGGGGCAGATCGGCCTATTATTAGGCCGATCTGCCCCCGGGAGGGGGGGGGGGGCAGAAACCTGTAGGCGCCAGGGGAATTTTTCTTTTTTTTCTTTTTTTTTTTCTTTCTTTTTTTTTTTTAGAGATGGGGAGCGACCCATCAGGCAAAAGTCGCTCCCCTGGGGGACAAATTGTATTTAGGCCATTTCTGCCCCCCTTGGGGGCAGATTGGCTGAGTTTAGGTCAACCTGCCCCCAAGGGGGCAGAAACCACTAGGCACCGGGGATTTGTTTTTTGGTGCCAATGTCACACAGGGGGAGCGACCCCGTAGGCAAGGGTCGCTCCCGGCGGGGGAGGGTGGGGGTTGGGGGGGCAAATTTATTTTAGGGCATTTCTGCCCCCCCCCCCCGGGGCTGGCTGAGCTACAGGCCAAACACCACAGGTAGGCACCTTGCAAAAAACACCTCTGTTTTCTGTGAAAAAATATGTTGTGTCCACGTTGTGTTTTGGGCCATTTCCTTTTGTGGGCGCTAGGCCTACCCACAGAAGTGATGTACCATTTTTATCGAGAGACTTAGGGGAACGCTGGGTGGAAGGAAATTTGTGGCTCCTCTCAGATTCCAGAACTTTCTGTCACCGAAATGAGAGGAAAAAATGTTTTTTGGGCCAAATTCTGATGTTTGCAAAGGATTCTGGGTAACATAACCTGGTCAGAGCCCCGCAAGTCACCCCATCTTGGATTCCCCTGGGTTTCTAGTTTTCAAAAATGCACTGGTTTGCTCGGTTTCCTCAGGTGTCGGCTGAGCTACAGGCCAAAATCCACAGGTAGGCACTGCTTTTTATTAAAAAATGTGATGTGTCCACGTTGTGTTTTGGGCCCTTTCCTTTCGTGGGCGCTAGTCCTACCCACACAAGTGAGGTATCATTTTTATCGGGAGACTTGGGGGAACGCTGGGTAGAAGGAAATTTGTGGCTCCTCTCAGATTCCAGAACTTTCTGCCACAGAAATGTGAGTAACATGTGTATTTTTAGCCAAATTTTGAGGTTTGCAAAGGATTCTGGGTAACAGAACCTGGTCCGAGCCCCGCAAGTCACCCCTCCTTGGATTCCCCTAGGTCTCTAGTTTTCAGAAATGCACAGGTTTGGTAGGTTTCCCTAGGTGCCGGCTGAGCTAGAGGCCAAAATCTACAGGTAGGCACTTCGCAAAAAACACCTCTGTTTTTTCCCAAAATTTAGGATGTGTCCACGTTGCGCTTTGGGGTGTTTCCTGTCGCCGGCGCTAGGCCTACCCACGCAAGTGAGGTATCATTTTTATCGGGAGACTTGGGGGAACGCTGGGTGGAAGGAAATTTGTAGCTCCTCTCAGATTCCAGAACTTTCTGCCACAGAAATGTGAGGGACATGTGTTTTTTTAGCCAAATTTTGAGGTTTGCAAAGGATTCTGGGTAACAGAACCTGGTCCGAGCCCCGCAAGTCACCCCTCCTTGGATTCCCCTAGGTCTCTAGTTTTCAGAAATGCACAGGTTTGGTAGGTTTCCCTAGGTGTCGGCTGAGCTAGAGGCCAAAATCTACAGGTAGGCACTTCGCAAAAAACACCTCTGTTTTTTTCCAAAATTTAGGATGTGTCCACGTTGCGCTTTGGGGTGTTTCCTGTCGCCGGCGCTAGGCCTACCCACGCAAGTGAGGTATCATTTTTATCGGGAGACTTGGGGGAACGCTGGGTGGAAGGAAATTTGTAGCTCCTCTCAGATTCCAGAACTTTCTGCCACAGAAATGTGAGGGACATGTGTTTTTTTAGCCACATTTTGAGGTTTTCAAAGGATTCTGGGTAACAGAACCTGGTCCGAGCCCCGCAAGTCACCCCTCCTTGGATTCCCCTAGGTCTCTAGTTTTCAGAAATGCACAGGTTTGGTAGGTTTCCCTAGGTGCCGGCTGAGCTAGAGGCCAAAATCTACAGGTAGGCACTTCGCAAAAAACACCTCTGTTTTTTTCCAAAATTTAGGATGTGTCCACGTTGCGCTTTGGGGTGTTTCCTGTCGCCGGCGCTAGGCCTACCCACGCAAGTGAGGTATAATTTTTATCGGGAGACTTGGGGGAACGCTGGGTGGAAGGAAATTTGTAGCTCCTCTCAGATTCCAGAACTTTCTGCCACAGAAATGTGAGGGACATGTGTTTTTTTAGCCAAATGTTGAGGTTTGCAAAGGATTCTGGGTAACAGAACCTGGTCCGAGCCCCGCAAGTCACCCCTCCTTGGATTCCCCTAGGTCTCTAGTTTTCAGAAATGCACAGGTTTGATAGGTTTCCCTATGTGCCGGCTGAGCTAGAGGCCAAAATCTACAGGTAGGCACTTCGCAAAAAACACCTCTGTTTTCTCCCAAAATTGTCGATGTGTCCACGTTGCGCTTTGGGGCGTTTCCTGTCGCGGGCGCTAGGCCTACCCACGCAAGTGAGGTATCATTTTTATCGGGAGACTTGGGGGAACATAGATTAGCAAAACAAGTGCTATTGCCCCTTGTCTTTCTCTACATTTTTTCCTTCCAAATATAGGAGAGTGTGTAAAAAAGACATCTATTTGAGAAATTCCCTATAATTCACATGCTTGTATGGTCACCCCGGAATTCAGAGATGTGCAAATAACCACTGCTCCTCAGCACCTTATCTTGTGCCCTTTTTGGAAATGCAAAGGTTTTCTTGATAGCAATTTTTTACTCTTTATATTTCAGCAAATGAATTGCTGTATACCCGGTATAGAATGAAAACGCACTGCAGGGTGCAGCTCATTTATTGGCTCTGGGTTCCTCGGGTTCTTGATGAACCTACAAGCCCTATATATCCCCGCAACCAGAGGAGTCCAGCAGACGTAACGGTATATTGCTTTCCATAATCTGACATTGCAGGGAAAAGTTACAGAGTAAAACATAGAGAAAAATTGATGTGTTTTTCACCTCAATTTCAATATTTTTCTTTTTCAGCTGTTATTTTCTGTAGGAAACCCTTGTAGGATCTACACAAATGACCCCTTGCTGAATTCAGAATTTTGTCTACTTTTCAGAAATGGTTAGGTTTCTGGGATCCAGCATTGGTTTCATGCCCATTCCTGTCACTGACTGGAAGGAGGCTGAAAGCACAAAAAATTGCAAAAATGGGGTATGCCCCAGTAAAATGCCAAAATTGTGTTGAAAAATTGGGTTTTCTGATTCAAGTCTGCCTGTTCCTGAAAGCTAGGAAGCTGCTGAGTTTAGCACTACAAACCCTTTGTTGATGCCATTTTCGGGGGGAAATCCACAAGCCTTCTTCTGCAGCCACTTTTTCCATTTAAAAAAAAAAAAACGAAATTTTCATTGTATTTTGGCCAATTTCTTGGCCTCCTTCAAGGGAACCCACAAAGTCTGGGTACCTCTAGAATCCCTAGGATGTTGGAAAAAAAGGACGCAAATTTGGCTTGGTTAGCTTATGTGAACAAAAAGTTATGAGGGCCTAAGCGCGAACTGCCCCAAATAGGCAAAAAAAGGCCTGGCACAGGAGGGGGAAAAGGCCTGGCAGCGAAGGGGTTAAAGGAAAACGAGCAGCACTTAGAAAAAAAAAACGAAACCTTTTGTTTCGGATTTTTTCAGGGCAGGTAGTGGTCCCTTGGACCACTGCCTGCTCTGAAAAAATAATTTTGGGTCCAGTCACAAAGGGGAAGGGGTCCCATGGGGACCCCTTCCCGTTTGCGAGTGGGTTACCATCCACTTCAAGTGGATGGTAACTGCGACTCCATTTGCGACCGCGGAATTGCATACCACTGCGACTTGCAAATAGGAAGGGAACACCCCTTCCTATTTGCGACTTGGAAGTGCATTTTGCGAGTCGGTTCCGACTCGCAAAATGCATTTCTACATAGCAAACACACATTTGCGACTCGCAAACGGCGATTTTCGCCGTTTGCGAGTCGCAAAGTGTTTGCTACATCAGGCCCTAAGTGATTTGCCCAGAATCCCTGGATGTCGAGCTAATGCTGAAACTCAAAACCGGTTTCCTAGTTGCAAAGTTGCAGCTCTAGCCGTAACACCACAACCTCTCCCCTAAGTTTAACATCTAATCAAGTGATCAACTGGATATAAAATCACCAAGATAGCAAATAATTTCAAAGTACTTTGTCGATATTTGATATCTCAGATATGTCCTTGTTTTTGTTTTTTAGAGCACTTGCCATAATTTCTATGGGAATAAGATCCTCTCATTTTTATAATTTTTTCAGGAAATGCTTTAGGTATTACAGTTATGATTACATCAAAATGATGTCAGGCGTGCCACATGTTTGTAATAAATATAGAATGTTAGCAATCTAGTTCATTAGAATACTGTGGAGAGGTAGATGTCAGGTGCATGGACTTGAATAGTTGAAGGCAGGGAGGAGGGTGCCGAGGCAACAAGTTGACCATGCTGGGCAGGCGGAAAGGGCAGTGGCAGCACAATGGACCATGGAGGGAAGGGGACGTAGGGCAACGGCAACAAATCAACCATATAGGACAGGCAAGAGAGACTGTGGCAATATAACAGGCCATTAAGGGCAGAAGGTTGGGGCAGTGGCAGTACAATCATACATGCCATGAGACCTGTTTCATGTAGGAAGCTCCTGATGTATTCAAGCCCAATAGGGGTTTATTTTACCTGTTTCCTGCCTAAAATCTCCCCTTTTTTTTCATTTGTTTTTCAAAATATCCCTCTTACCAAGTTCTAAATGTTGGCAAGTATGGTACATTCGATCCGGGAGGGCAGGTGTAATGGGGCAGGGACATGGGCTTGGATTACAGAGGGCAGGAGGAAGATGGACAGGGGCATGAAAACTGACCATGTGGGGCAGGTGTCAGGGGTTGCAAAGGCACAATACACCACACAGGGCAAGCAGGACAGCAATGCAGCACAACAGACCATGGAAAGCAATAGGGAGGGAACAGGGCCTTTCACATTGACACCAGAGAGCAGAGGGGAAATAGGTAAGGGCAGCAAGTTCACCAAACCGGACAGACAGGAGGGACACTTGCAGCATAACGGACCGTGAAGGG
The DNA here is from genome assembly GCF_031143425.1 of Pleurodeles waltl. NCBI lineage: Eukaryota > Metazoa > Chordata > Amphibia > Caudata > Salamandridae > Pleurodeles > Pleurodeles waltl. The sequence goes on from NC_090440.1 coordinate 672,814,164, forward strand.
CAGGAGGGAGATGGCAGAGGCACAACACCAGACCAGAAAAGGCAGGAGGGAGTGGATAGGGACCTGCACATGGAAAATGGAGGGCAGGGGGGAAGGTGGCAGGGCTAGAGCAATAAGATGACCATGGAGGGCTGGGGGATGGGCACCCGAAGCACAACACACATTGGAGGGCAGCAGTGAGACTATAATGGCCCACACACAGACAAAGGAAGGAAGCTGGAAAGGGGTCAGAGGCAGCAGTCTGACCACACAGGGCAGGTAGGAGGGGATGTGGCAGCACAGAAGACTATGCATGGCAAGCGGGAGGGTTAGTGATAGCACAACGGCCATGGTGGGCAAAAGGGAGGGGGCAGGGGCATACACAAAGTACCATGGAGGGCAGAAGCGAGGGGTAGGTGCTGTACACAGACAACAGAGGGCAGAGGAATGGACTTCACAACAGACCATGCAGTTGCTGCACAACAGAGCATGGAGGGCATAAGGGAGTGTCAGCAAAATGGACAATGGAGGACAGGAGGGAGAGAATAGGGACATGGAACTCGTACAGGCAGGGTGGAGGGAGCAGGAACAGGCAGCAGCCATCTGATCATGCTAGGCAGGTGGGAAGGACAGTGGCAGCACAACAGAAAACTTAAAGTAGGTAAGAGAAGCAGTGGCAGGTCCATGGAACATGGTGGGCAGGGGGAAGGAGGGTAGGGCAGCAAGCTAAGCACAATGGCCAGGCAGGATGACAATGATGGCGCATAGAATTGGGCATTGGAGGGCAGGAGGAGTGGGCAAGAGCATCAAGCTAAATGGGGGGCAATGGCAGCACATCAGACCATGCAGGGCAGGAGGGAGGGGGCTGGTGCATGGACCCGAACAACAGAAGGTAGGGAGGAGGTGGTTATGGCAGGAAGCTATCTGTTCAAGGCAGGAGGGAAGGGCAAAACAATGCCCATGCAGGGCTTTAATGAGGGAGCAGGGGCATGGACTTGGACAATGAATAGCAAGGAGGAGGGAGAAGGGAAGGCAGCAGCAGTAAACTTGAGTGGTGCAACACAATGCCAGGCTCTGCATCTGACTCTCCCCACCATGCATTATGATGAGCATCTTACTTAAACATTAAAAAGCCCTTGAAATTCACTGAAAAAACACAAAGGTTACAGGGATGTTATAGTTAGGAAATAGAATTTAGAAACAAACCTTACAAATTCACTAAAAAAAACAAATATTATAGGTACATTACAGTTAGTTTCAGATTTTACACCCACAACACCATAGAAATTTAGCAACACAGTTAGTTATTTCAGGTAACGAGGTGATGAGAAAACTGTGCATGGCAAGGGTGAGAAGCTGTCAGAGCAAACAGCTATGTCCTGGAACTGGGACTGGGACACATCAGGAGCCGGCCCTGGAGGGTGGTGGTCCCCAAAGCCATTATTGGCCGCACGATCCCCCTCCAACATTTTGTTTTGCCCGAAGGAGGTGATGGTCCCCAGATCCAGGGGTTCACGACAGACCCCCTTCCTCATGTTAGAAGACCCCCTCATAAATTTAATATTCAGTCCCAGAGAAGTAGTGGTACCCAGCACTGTGGAGGGGGCTGCGCTGCTCCCAGCATACTTTTGAATTAAAGCCCCAGGGAGGTGATGGTCCCTGGGGCATATATGAGCCCAGCGGTGGGGCCCCGGGTGAGCCCTTCTTTATTTTTTGCATGCCCCCAGGACCTGGCCCAAACAGGGTCTTTAGTAAAACAAGCACAAGAGACTGCACGTGTGTTTTTTTAAATTTTTGCTGCGAATTTCCGACGTTGTTGTGAATTCTCAGCAACATTTTTTTAAAGTGTTTTTTTGCCCTGGGGGAGCCCCTCTGGGACCCCAAAATCAGAGCTAAGGGTTCAGGGTGTCACTACCCTGGCCCCTTTTCTTTTTTTTTTTACCTTTATTTCTGGGACTCGGATGAAGCAGAGTCCCAAAATGGCTGCCAACACCTCCTAGTTGAAGTGTTGGCAGCCAATCAGATCCCAGCACGAGATCAGGAGGGTTTGCGGAGCCATCACACCTCTAGATATTTCTATTTCTTTTTTCTTAAATATATTTCAAAAACTACCAAACGGATTTACACCAAACAAAGGGCCAGATGTATCAAAAAAGCCTTTTGTGAATCGCTAATAACGAATTTTAAGAAATCGCTATTTCTGAATCGCAAAATGCTATGTATCATATGTGCGATTTGGTAATAGCGATTTCTTGAAAATCGCAAATGCCATTACCGAATCGCAAATTGTGATACAGCCCCCATTCGCACCTATGGGCCTGTTTCTTTGGACATGTAAGGCGCACACATGCCAAAGGGGCATGTGTGCGTTACATGTCAATTTTAAAAATGCATTTTTAAAATTCGCACATGGTTGCCACAAAGTTTTACATGGTGGTATTTGTGATTCCTTAATGCCAAATTCGCATTAAGGAATTGCTTGATACATGTGGTTTAGAAATCGCAAATCAGGATTCCTTATTTGCGATTTCTAATTTAGAGAATACTGAAAGACATTTATGCATTCGCAAATGGGCATTCACACCTTTTGCGAATGCAAAAAGGCTTGATACATCTGGCCCAAAAAGTGTAATCTGCATGCCAAAAGCTACCTTTTTGCCACATCTGGTGCAATCCAGCCCCACGGTTCAGACTGTAGTTGTGTTCAAAGTTCCTATGGGAATTAACATGGGAAATGCACTTTTTTTTACCCCTTCCTTTTTGTCGGCCCCCGCTTGATGGATCACCCTGAAACTTCCCACCCATGTACAACAGAATTCTTGGGAAGACTTTTTTTGAGAAATTTGGTGAAGATTTGTCAAACAAATATATATGTATAAACATATATTCTAAGGAAGACAGGCACTCCAAGAACGAGTAAACGAGTATATTTTCACCTTTTATTTTGTCTAAACAGGAACGCATTTCGGCATGTTACTGCCTCGTATATATATATCTATATCAGCTGAAAAAAAAAGGTTACAGGGGCTTTATAGTTAGGTTCAGATTTTACACACACAAAACCATAGAAATTCAGCTGTTACAGTTAGAGTTATTTCAAGTAACTTATAACTCATGCCCTAAGATAACTATAACTCGTGCCCTAGCTGAGATCCTATAATTTGTGCCCTAAGGTAACTTTAACTTGTGCCCTTGCCATGCATGTAAAATCTGAACCTAACTATAATGTCCCTCTAACCTTTGTTTTTTTCAGTGAATTGCTATGGCTTTTCTAATGCAGCAGGGGCAGTTGACTGCAGGGCTTGGCCTGTTGCCAAGAAGACACACAAAAAATGGTGTGGGCAAGCAAGGAGAAAACAGTGAGAATTAGGCAAGGAGCAGGCATGCAAAAAAAACGGGGATGAGAGCAAGAAGAGAGCAGTGAGAATGGCCCTGGGGAGGTGGTGTTCTCTGGGGCTTGGGAGTCTGTGTGCTCCCCACTAAAAAATGTTTAAATCTAGCCTTGGGGAATTGGTGGTCCCCAGGGCCTGGCGGTTCTGAGCAGCCCCCATATACTTCCTATTTATAACCCCAGAGAGCTGGTGGTCCCTGGGGTGGTTAAAAGCCCTCAGAGGGGGACCCCCTTCACCCACCTCCTTAATTATCATAATAGGCTGCCCCCGGTTCCTGACCCACCCGGGCGCAAAAGTAATAAGAAGTGCGGGAGACCACACTATAAAAAAAAGCCAAAATCCACATATCCAGTCGCGGATTTTGCTAAAATCTTTTTTTATAAGATACGTTTTTGCCCTTGTGGGATCCCAGGGGGACCCCAGGACCAAGGAAATAGTTTTAGGGTATTCTGACCCTGACCCCTTTTCTTTTTGTGGTGTTTATTTTGGGACTACTCTTTTTACTCACATGTACACACCTTATATTCTCGCATCAATAACCTCTTTCTCACCCACTCGCTTCTCAAAGATCTGGATATTGCAACCATCTCGGACATATCCATTTCAGACCATGTTCATCTGGATCCTCGATGGAAGGGGGCTAGGGGCCAGAAATGAACCCACCAATGGTGGGTCCCCCGTGTGCTTAGAGAACCCTGTGGATGTGGCTGCAATTCAAAAAGGGATCACAACTACTTTGACTTGAATGGCCAAAACGGGATCTCGGGACATACACAATGGGACGGCTTTAAAGCTACTATCCGGGGATTATAGATATTGCTTGTGCACGACGGGTACAACTAGTTGAGGAAGGCCTAGCTACTGAGATCATACAGAACAAGAGACACTTAGCTCTTTTATGAGGTCAACTGAGAGCACACAGTACTAACAGGGTCGAGCAATCCTTACTCATCCTGAAGCAACAATACTATGAGGGGAGAGACAAAGTGGGGACTCTCCTTGCCTGCAAACTGCGACAGCAGCAAATCCTAGCATACATCTCTAAGATTAAGACAGAGGGCTTGACATGGGCCACCAATGAACAGGAGAAAAAGCAGGCATTTCATAGCTTTTACCAAACTCTCTATTGCATTGAAGATGCTCTGCAAGATCTCACAGACTCTTATGTCAGCACTTGTTGTTGAGGCCTTCTGTACCCATAACACACTGAACACTTGCAAGCCTCCAATACCGTTGCTGAGTTACAACGTGCCTTGAGAGACCTGCTCACTGGCAAGACTCCTGGCCCTGATGAGCTTCCAGTGTCCTTTTACTGAGCATTTCTCCCTTTTCTCCAGGCTTTAAGATGGTATGCTGGTGCTTTTTAATGCATTTGCAACAGACACAGGACTTACCCCTACGATGGCTGCAGCAGAGATTGTACTCATCCCCAAGCCTGGCAAAGACCTCTCTCTCTCTCCTCTTACAGCCTGATCGCTCTTCTGAATACAGGCGCTATGGTCTATACAAAGATCTTGGCAAACCAGTTGGAGACGTAGCTCCCTGGTTTCATTGAGCTAGATCAGGTGGGCTTTAACTGCCACCAACAAGGTGCAGACATAATCCGTCACATTGCACATTTGGTCAAAAAATCCTGTGCCACAATACCCCCACAATATCCCCTACTGCTTCTCTTAATTTACAATTCAATTTCAATTTTATTTATTATGATACGGAACTCCACTGGAGTTCCACATAAAATACACATCATTTAAGAAAGACCAAAGTAAAAAAATTAAGATTTCCTAGACGGACACCTAAATTAATACAAAGATAAGAAGCACCTAAAATAGTTTAAAATTCTGATGCAAAACATTTCATTGGGTGGAATGAAGGGAGCATGCAATAGCTCTGAAGCAGTACATAAAGGAAGAGTAAGACAAATAGGGCACAACCACCTACAGCGATGTTGCAATAAAGCCAGATAGGTTAATACAACATGTTTCAAATCTTGGTCACCATTATGGCAAAGGTTACAAATAGCAGAAGAACCGGGCCATCTAGCCTGTAAGATATTAAGAGGAATATGCCCCAGTTGAAGCAGGGGACAGAATCTTCTCATCCCATGAGGCAGGTTCCAGCTAAGGTAGGGCTGCTTTACCTTCGGTCTTATGGTATCGGATATCATTTGAAAACTATGCCAGTGTACGCAAGTCTGTCTGTCTAGGCGGAGACTCGCAGCCCAAATTACTTTCTTAATTGTAGATTTGAGCAATGCTGGGAGGAACGTAAAAATTGTAGAGGAATCTAATTGTAAGAGGTCTACAGCATATATAAAATTCTTGCAGATAGTATATTTTGTTCTGTGGCCAGGCCAAGCTTTCTTTTTTCAACAATGACCGCAAAGAGTCATTGCCACTCGTCATCAAACTAACCATCCAGTGAATTCCCGCAGCCAATCCTTGGATGAAGGGCTGCGCAAGCCCAGCTCAGGCCTTATTGTTGCTGCTGAGAAGGCAGAGTTTACGGATGCGAGATTCCTCAAAACACGCCCCTCGAGTTTCAACAAGAGTAGAGAGAGTCGTTTTTCTATATATTTGCTCTGGGTCTTCTAGTGGAAGGTCGAAATAAGCTGTTGCAGAATCTCTCCATAACTTTTCCTACCCAATTGCCGAGGTCATTCTGAGTGGTTTCTAAGATACGTTTGAGCCCTTCGAGACTACCCGGGGACCAGTGTGTTCTACCTGTTTTGATGTTAAACTGAGAAAACTGCCCTTCCAAACTCTAGGGATTTACAGAGAGATACGCAAAGAAGACCTTTGATAGGTTTAGCTGGCCATTCCTGAAGGCAGTTCATCCGAAGATTGGTCTGGGCCCAATCATGATCTCTAGGATCATGGCCCCCCACGCCTCTCCTTTGGTCACCATACGCATCAATGGCCATCCTACCAACCCCATTCATCCGGCGAGGGGTACCACATAGGAGTACACACAATCACCCTTACTGTTTGCCTTGATGATAGTCTTTGGCTATCTTCATCCGACAGATGGACACCATCAAGAACATCCCTTTTGGTAGCCACTCCCATAAACTTGCTCTCTGTGCAGATAACCTATTGCTCACTCTGACACAACCTGCCAATCAATGCAAACATAACCATAACCACACACATATCAACAGCAATGGCATGCTGATACCACTGAGGGAATCTCCGAGAAACAATGGGAAACACTATGGCACGACATTCCTGACATATATTGTAGATTACCCAGTGCGAAACGGCTTACAAGTTGATGGCAAGATTATACTCCACGTTCGCACTATATACCTCACCGCCTTGGCTCTGTGTTGGAGATGCAGCGCTGTACCTTGTGACTTCCAACACAGTTGGTGGTCTTGTTTCATAATCACTACATATTGAAACAAGATCGGTTATGGGTTTCCCTCTCCCAAACACCTACACCTCAGCAGGCTTAGGCATACACCCCGTAGAATTAGAAGCAATGACCCACACTAATTGGACCCTAATTAATCATATCTTAGGTGCTGCTAAGCAACTTATTGCGCTTCACAGGAAGAAGCCTTCAGCCTTCCCCATTGCCCAATGGCTCACATGTGTTTGACATGTTATGGCCAGGGAGCCAAAAAGCTCACCCACATTTGACAGGCTCTGATAGACTACTTTACTTGCCTGGAATTCTCCTGCTTTACCCTGCTTAGGCTTAGAGCCATTTAACTATTTAACTAAAAGCATCCTTCCAATGTGGAGAATGTCACCATAGACATGACAACACAACCACACTTTGCACTCCCCTCTCCTTAACCCTCCCTTTATCCTTTTACACTCTTTAGATAGCCTTCTCTCCAACCAACTGGTTACTGCTTGCCAGTTCCTTACCTCTGATGGCTACTGTTCTAGTGTTTAGCTGATCTTTTTTGTGCTTTTTCCCTTCTCTTTTCTGTATACTGCTGGTACACATGTGTGCTTTCTTCATTCCTGCTATGCCCTGCTATTGGGAACTCTGCAATTGTGCTGCTATAGCACATCACATATGTTTACTTTGTAGTCCCCAATTTGACTAGATATTACATTGCATGTTACTACATAATATGCTTTTTGCACTGATGGGGTTCGTTTAAATTAAATGTCTTATTTTATCGACTTGTAAAAATCTTCAATAAAAAAGATTTCTAGTAAAAAAATATTATAATAATTTAAATATTGATAATACTTACTAGACACTTCCCACCCTATTACCCTTAAATGCCCACAATCATAAAAAAATCAATCAATAACAGAAAAAATACACATTACTTCAAAATATAATATTATAAAATTAAAGTTTATTAAAAAATCTTCAATGTGATATATTTCAATAATAGCCAAATTAATAGAAACTGTTACAATAGTTAACAAAATCAAATATGTATTTAACCAACTAACAAATGGTTTATTACACAAATAAAACCAATATTTAAATAATTGTCTAATTAACAAATTCAAGCCTATAGAAAAGTTAGAATCAATTAAAAAATATATTTTTTTTAAACTTCTGAACCTATTTCCCTGTAAACCCAACAACCCAATAAAGAATTTACATAAAATAAAAACAATGACATATATTCCAAATAACAAATACCCTAAAATAATGTAACATATTTAACATAAAAATAATAACACAAAAGCTAGTAAAACTCATCTAAATAAATAAAAAAATAAAGTCAACTATACTGAAAAACGAAATAAATCACTTTAAAAAACGACATTCCTACATTTTAAATTCTCTCTCATAATATTCTTCACATCACAATATGTTTGATAACCTACTTGTGTCTATGAAGTTGTATTATACAATATTTTGACGGAACACTCTTATTCCATTCTTCCACAATTAACCCTATGGTCCTGTGTGCATATCCTAGAAGCCAACCCACATGAGTGTTTTACAAATGATACAGTTGTGATCTGCGAGCTTAGGGCCATATTTATACTTTTTGACGCAAAACTGCGCTAACGCAGTTTTGCGCCAAAAAAATTAGCGCCGGCTAACGCCATTCTGAAGCGCCATGCAGGCGCCGTATTTATTCAATGACGTTAGCCGGCATTAGCCGCCGGCGCTGTCTGGTGTGCGTTAAAAAAAACGACGTACACCAGGCAGCGCCGGCGTAGGGGGAAAATGGCGTATGGGCGTCCACAAATGGTGCAAGTCAGGCTGAGGCAAAAAAATCGCCTCAACCCGATTTGCGCCATTTTTTTACGACGCCCAACCCCCATTGAAATGACTCCTGTCTTAGCAACGACAGGAGTCATGCCCCCTTGCCCAATGGCCATGCCCAGGGGACTTCTGTCCCCTGGGCATGGTCATTGGGCATTGTGGCATGTAGGGGGGCACAAATCAGGCCCCCCTATGCCACAATTTTTTTTAAAAAAAATACTTACCTGAACTTACCTTAATGTCCCTGGGGTGGGTCCCTCCATCCTTGGGTGTCTTCCTGGGGTGGGCAAGGGTGGCAGGGGGTGTCCCTGGGGGCAGGGGAGGGCACCTCTGGGCTCATTCTGAGCCCACAGGTCCCTTAACGCCTGCCCTGACCCAGGCGCTAAAATCAGGCGCTAATGCGGGTTTTTTAGACCCGCCCACTCCCGGGCGGCATTTTTGCCCGGGAGTATAAATACGACGCATATGCATCGGAGTCATTTTTTAAGACGGGAACGCCTACCTTGCATATCATTAACGCAAGGAAGGTGTTCACGCAAAAAAATGACGCTAACTCCATGAACTTTGGCGCTAGACGCGTCTAACGCCAAAGTATAAATATGGAGTTAGTTTTGCGTCGAATTTGCGTCGAAAAAAACGACGCAAATTCGGCGCAAACTGAGTATAAATATGCCCCTTAGTATTTTCAAAATAGCTCATCGAGTTTCCTCTTTTCGTCATCAGACTTAAAATATATATAAAATTTCAATTTTTCTTTATTCTTCATACAGATGTCTTGCTAACTTGAAACATTGGCCCAGATTTACGAGAAAATGATGGAAAGTGACGCTGCGCCAAATTTGCCAGCGCAGCGCCTCTTCATTTTTAAAACGCAGCGACGCACCATATTGCATCACATAGAAAGTGCAAAGCACGAGGAGAAATGAAAGCATTTCTCCTCACTGTGCCATGCTAATGCCACCCCAGGGATGGTGTTAGATTTTGGTGCTGCCACAGATGTACAATTTATCGTAAATCTGGGGCAGCGTCAAAATGCAAGGAGTGTTGCTGTGGAATGCCCACATCAACACCCACTGCACCAGGTGTGGCTCCTCAGCATCGCCCCCCCCCCCCCCACCAGCAGCAGGTGCTGCAAACCTTTTATTATAAAACGATAATAAACTATAATAAAACGGGCGAGGCCACGGGCTATGGCGGGGACTGAGGAGGAGGGCAGTGAGCATGTATATTTTGCCAGCTGTCTTGGGCTGGCCAAACACACATGTGCACTAGGTTCTTCCCAACCCAACATGGGTTGCTGAGTTGGAGAGAGCAGGCAAAGACTTTCACTCTGCGTTCCGGACAAGCTGAACGCTGCTGTCATGCTGCTGGCAGCATGACAGCAGCGTTCAGATTGGCTGCAGGGCAGGCTGGGAGGCTGGGCCTGCAGCTGCAGCATAGGAGCTGCGCAGTGGTGGCGGTAAGAAAGGTACGTGTTTTTTTTTATTAATTCTCCCCTGCATGCGCCACCCTTTCAAAGTGCCGCAAGATGCTCATGCATTGCATACCCCTTCCACGCAAAGTGCTGTGTGTGAAGGGGCCGTATTTACAAGGTGGCATTAAGCCGCACAAAGTGGCTTAACACCACCTTGTAAATACGGCGCAGTGCACAGCAACACCATAGCGTCACAAAAAGTGACGCTCCGGTGGTGCTAGGGCCTTGTAAATCTGACACATTGTGATTTACATTAGTTACTGGGACCCACTTTAAAGAAACTCAGTCTATGACCCTCAGGAAAAGAAGTCCAAGGTGGCCGTTCAGGACCTGCAGGTAACGAAAGATGTCAGCGCTAAGTGCCCAATTTACATACCTCATTTGCCTCCATCAGTTCTGTGCATTTAACTCTGCTTCCCGTGCGCTTCCAGGCAGGAGAAGCGCTGTGCCTGACTTCCTAACGCAAAGACAGCAAGAGGATCTCTTTATGTTTTCTCTCCTTGCACCGGGTGACTTGAGACATAGTTGCTAAATCCCGCCCCCACTACTTTGTAAATATCATAGAGAGATACCACAAATCGAAAATCGAACTGGTTTAGAGGGAACGGGCTTTACTTTGGCAGTTTAAAGAGACTGCGGACAAAAATACCTGTGAGGATTTCAGGTCTCGGATGTGCCACAGTAGGGAGTGTTCCTATAGATGGCTAAACCACGGCCTGCTGTCAGGGTTACCACTGTGTCTATGAAATGCTCTTTTTGTCCTTTGAGATGTTTTATACATTAATAGAACCGCGTGAGGCACATTATGTCTTCTACAACCACTTCATTTTGCGCCTCTTCTCCTTTGTCAAGGAATAGATCAGAGGCAGTCAGGGGCACAGTCGGTGCGCCCGCTGTTGGATCCTAGCAACCACTTGTGATTTCATCAGATTAAACGTAATTCCCATTTGAAGGAAGTAACAATAACGAGAAATGTATCTCAACAAAACTTTTTTCTTCTGCCTCCTACCGCCTCCTTTGCTTCTCAGTTTCAAGGGCCGGTGGTTCACAATAATCTGACGGTGTGAGTCAGTACTTTAAAATTGCGTAAAAGAACGACTTTTCTTTGTGTCTGGTTGCTGTATATAGAACAAGCATTGACAAAGCATTGGAATAGTTTAAAGGAAGCTTGGTGTCTGTACAATGAGAAAGGTTTTTTTCTTCAACCTTCACTGACGCATAGGACACGTAAAAGGCACTGGGATCAGCAGTACGACCTTCCTGATGGAACCAAACTTCCCTGAAGGAATGTATACCATTTACCAGCACCATAAGGTTTCCACTTGTATATAACAGATGTATGACTTTGCGAGCTGCAGTACATGCTTGCTTCATTGAAGTTATACCACAATCAGAAGGGGTACAAGCTTCAGGCTCACACACGTTTTTAGCATGATATGCATCTTCGAACCCAAAATGGACTCCAGGATGCATGTCATGCTAAAATGTAGTACTAAACACTGGATTTGCGTTTCACATAATTCTGTGTAATTTCACATAATTTTCTGAAATTTCACTTACATGAAAGCAAATTATGTGGATTTCCCACACCCCTACTTTGTGTAGCTTCTAGCCATTTTAAATGCAGCTACAGTGTCAGTAGCAAAGGAATGTGTACAAAAAAGTATTTCACGCAGCACCTAGGAATGATAATGACAATATAAAAAGCAAAGTGCAAAGGTCATTCCAGTACTTGGATTATGGAATCTGATTTCATAAAATGGCATTACTATCTTCAGAAGGTAAACCGAACGTCAGCTGCCACAGATATCAAGAGGAGGGGCGGGGGGATGATGGGGACAGAATAAATTAAAAAAAAAGAAACTTGCCATTCGTCGCTGTCGTCTCATGCCACCTCGTTCATCCTCATTTTCTGTTATGGTGTCCCAGCATTCACTGGGACACCAGAAGAGGCTCTCCAGCCATCCTGGTGCTGCTTGCATGCTACAAATAGCATGTAAGCAGCGTCAGGATTGGTCTGAGTGGCAGTGACTGCAACTCAGACACAACCCTGGGGCCAGTGCACTTTCTCCAGTCAGACTGTGTACACAGCCGGGCTTGAGAAACCTAAGTACGCATGTGTGTTTGGATGGCCATCTTAGGCTGTCCAAACACATTTGAGCACTTAGTGTAAACAAGACCTCATCTCCCCTTCCACCTCCCGATGCCCAGCACCGACCCTCCCTGCACTTTCTGGCTGAATCAGCAGCAGAAAAATAAAACAATATTCAAATATCGTTTTATTTTTCTGTTCCTGGCTTTTAGCGAGTGGGGCGATGCTCCTTCGCCATTGCGGATGAGCTACCCCTGGGTAAACCCTTTATGAAGCAAACATTTTAGGAATTACTTGTGCGAAAGATTATGAATATATTTCTCATGATTTCAATCTAGACAAATTGCCTTCTGATCCTAATGACAATTGGGTACAGCCATGGCACATGCATGTAAAACATAAGACATTAAGAAAAGAATTCTTGAAATTTATGATTGTTCAGTTACCTATGAAAGGGGCTACAAGAGCAATGGAAATGTAACTTAAGAGCTGCATAAATGTGACTACAATTTGGATATGTTTATGGCAGTTTGTCATGGATTGCCGTCTGTTTAACATGGAAGATGACAACATCTAAGGAGGTTGTGGCATTTTAAACAATATTGGAATGCTGAGGCTAGTAATGCAATGTCAGTTTTTGTACAAAGCTAAAATATGCAAAGGTGATTTGAAAGAAGAGGCGTTTTGTAGACGCTGGCTGTGAAACGGAAAATTTTAAAATACCTATTATACTTGGTAGTATTTGTTTAAAAACTTTTTCTCTGATACTTTTGAACATAGGAAACACATAGAATAAAGATTAATGGTATCTAACAGCCAAATGAACACAACATGGACTGCTCACAAGTAGGCAGTGCCCAGCTGGCACAGGAGCACAGAAAAGTCTTATACCACAAAGGCGACTCAAGAAATCTCAGGAATTGTTTCCTGTAAGAAAAAAAGAGCTATAAAGAGGGAGGGGAAATTTGTAGGTACACAGGAGCAGAAAATCATGAATAAAGGCCAGATGGAACCAACTCCTGGGGCAACACAGTGGGAAGGACAACCACATGCTCTAGTGACTGAGTGGCTGGCACTCCACCAGCTGCTCTATGTCTGGCTTGATATAAGGGATAGTGGGTGACGTCAGACTATGAGTTTATTGCAAGTGTCATTCAAAGCACACACAAAGCATTTGATAATAAGCTATTTCAGAAATGCTGGATCCTAGCAAGGTTTGAAACGTGCCTCTACGGATTGTATAGTTCAAAGAAGCCCTCAAAACACAAGCATGTGGTGCCTACATACAGAATCCTTGAATTATACTGTAAAGCGAAGTCAGAAGTTTTTGAACCATGAGGAGGGAGGGGGCCAGAGGAGGGCTATGTGCACACAAAGTGCGCACGTCTTTTTGGCTGGCCGTGTTGGGCCGGCGAAAAAGACATCCGCATTTTGGATGTTCTCTACCTGGCTGTATAGTACAGCGGGGTAGAGAACATGCCCAGGTTCCCATTCCCAGTTTGAGTGGCGAAGCAAGCCGCTCAGACCAATCACGATGCTGCTGTTAACAGCGTTGAGATTGGACGGGAGCCTGTGCAGCCAGGAAGAGGAAGGAGGGGAGACGAACGAGTCTTCCCTCGAAGGTAAGTGTTTTTTTTTTTTTTTTAAATGTTGTAGAGTGGAGTGTCATAGAGTGAAGTGCTGTTGAGTGAACTAGAGTGTTGTAGAGTGGAATGTCATTGTAGAGTGGAATGGTGTAGAGTAGAAGGGCATAAAGTGACTTAGAGTAGAGTACAGATGAAAGACTGGAGCAGGGTGTCGTAGGATGAAGTGGTGTGGAGTGGGGTTGAGTGGAATAAAGTGGCATGGAGTGGTGTTACATAAAGTGGATCAGAGTGTTGTAGAGTGGTGCGCATAGGGTAGAGTGGCATAGTGTCAAGTAGACTGGTGCAGTGTGGAATAGAGTATCACAGAGTAAAGTTGCATAGAGTAGTATAGAGTGGAGTGGTGTATCGTGGAGTAGTGTCATAGAGTGGAATGGGGCAGAGTAGGGTAAAGTGGCATGTAGTGGTGTTACATAGAGTGGATCAGAGTGTTGTAGAGTGATGTGGCATAGAGTAGAGTGGCATAGTGTCAACTAGACTGGTGCTGAGTGGAGTAGAGTATCATAGAGTAAAGTTGCATAGAGTAGAGTAGAATGGAGTGGTGTATTGTGGAGTAGTGTCATAGAGTGAAGTGGATAAAGTGTCTTAGAGTTAAGTGTTGTAGAGTGAGGTGGAATGTTGTAGAGTGGCAGAGAGTGTTGTAGGTATTGCATGGTGTGGTGGAGTAGAGTGGAGTAGAGTGGTGTAGAGTGGAGTAGAGTGTCGTAGAGTGGAGTGACATAGAGGGGGGTAGAGTACAGTGGTGTAGTGTGGAGCAGCGTAGAGTGTATCTGTGTGAGTATGCGTGTGTTGTGTGTGTTTGTGTGTCAGATCTAAATAAGTGAAAGCCAACTCCTGCCAAAGCTATCTGGAACAAGACCAGACATCAAATAAAACCAGCCAGGCTGCCCACTGACCGATGAAGACTAAAGAAGTGAGAGTGATGAAGATGCCAACCAATGGTAAGTAATGGGTGGACTCTAAGCACTGACTCCGGCAAGACTTAAAAAGTACCCCACATTTACAAATCAAACAGTTTTGAACTTGTAACACGCTGTTTAAGTGATTTTCAAGGTATGTGAGGCTGCATACATTTGTGCTTGCTGCAGGCAATTTTTGTGGTGATATCGGGGAAATAAACACAAAAAAAAAATAACGGCCCACCTGACCATAAAACAGGCTTACAAACATCCAAAAAACACAGCTCACACACTGACCTGTCAGTCCAACCCTTCTGGCATTGCCAGAATGCCTTTTCTCTCCTCTCGTATGAGGCTACTGTAGTGTTACTGTCCTTTGTGTGCTCTCCATGAACGTCAAGCCACCAAAAGGCTAGGGGTGGCGGAAGGGACCTCACACACCATTTGACCTTCACGGTGACACACATACACGTTTACACATACATACATACATGCACACTCACACATAAAAAACACTCTCTCACATAAATGTGCTCTTAGCTGCACACATATATGCAACATACATTTAAAAGCATTTGTTACTAACCTCAGCTGTAAGGAAGGGTCACATTCCAGCTAATTGGACTCCATTTTTTTTAGGTTGAGGATAGCAGTGTGTTGATATCTATGTGGGCTTTTAACCATGCCCACTGCATGCCCATCACTTTCACTCATTCATGGGCTTGTCTTTCAAAAATCCATTAATGACATTTGTAAGTGCTTTACGCTTGTCCCTCCTTGGGGCGGTTTTGTTACCGCCTTCAGACATCACCCCTGCTACATGGATAATTACACGATTGCTGATACGTTTGACTGCAAGTGAACTTCTTTTTCCTTTTGTCTCTCTCCTTCGTGCTAATGCTCATGGTGGTCCTGGCGCTTTGAATTGACTTGCTTATGTCAACTGTTTTACTTTTCATTTTCAATTTATGTGGCAAGAAAAGTCCAGTTAAAAAATGTACAAGCTAATAGCTATAACTCGAGCAAACCCGAGACCCACTGTTACTGTATTTGTATCCTTATTCCCATATTGTCTTCTGTGCCACAAGCGTTTTACTGAGGAAGGTCATCTGCTTTTAATAGGCCCTAGCCCACTCGCCTGTGTAATCCACATTCAACCCATAAAGCTAATGTGCGCCTTCAGATAGCACCCTCTCTATGATCCTCGCTTCTCTCCCCAGGCACTTTCATTTGTGTCTGTTTATCATTTTGTCAACGTGCGGCCAGGTTCCTACATGAAGGTCTGTGTAGCATCTCTGTGTGCGGGAATTGTCGGTGGTGTTGCCTTCCTGCTGTTTCTTACAGCTTTTGAAACAGAGTATTGGTTGCCTGCAACGGAGGACTTTGGGATCTTTGAATCGGAACAAGTCACCCTGCTTTCTGGAAAGGTAAATCATACCTTCAGAATCATGGCTACAATACCACTGAGGACTGTTTTTATATATTTAATAAATATACGCCGTGCTGCTGCGAAACTTAACATTATTTGATGAGCTCAATAATTACATTTAAACCAACCTACCATGTGAAGAGGCATGCTGCAGGATTTGCAATCGTGTCTTTTGATGGAAATTCAGGATTTTTCAGCGTCTTGATTTTCAGCAGTTTTCTAATGTTTTTAGGAGTAATGTAAAAATGCGTGCAGAATTAAAACAGTGAGAAACGGCCCTTTAGGTCACACAAGGAAATGAATACTTTTCCAAGATTTGATCTTTAACGAAATGGCTGATTTGTGTTTGTTTCCAATACATTTCAGTTCACAAAGAGAAAGCAATGTTGACATTAGTACAGATTCAAATTTCTCATTCATAAAAGTTTAATCTGCCTCTAAGTTGTTTTATTGTTTGCTTTGTATGTTTATTTTATATCAGATCAACCAAATCCTGATATTGTAAATGCAAGATGATGGAAGAAGATCTAGACTGAAAATGCAATAAACATATTTAAAAAAAAATAAAAAATTTAATCTGCCTCAAAAATCAAGTTGCTCACACTCAATATTAAGGCAGCATTATGTAAAGCTGCTTCCAAGGGTGGAAAATGACGTTCCAGTGCAGAAAATATATATTGGTCTGACATAGGAACATTTTTTCCCCAACAGGGGTTGATATTTTACGTGTGGGAAAAAGTCAGCATTTGCAAAATCCATATTACTAAATTTTTACATATCATCGTAGGCCATGTACATTTACGCATGTTCGAATTCTTACATATATTTCAACACTCTTGATATGTTTGGGTGACCCTTCTAGTTTAATGTCCTCCTTAATCCTCCGTGGCTGTCGTGTTTTGGGAATAGTGTTAGCCAGCCAGCAACTCTGATGGTGGGGTGGGGAAAGTGGTATTCTATTGCAATTAGCTTGGCAGATTTAAATTAGGATGCTAAATGGCAACATTCTCACTTTTGGCTGCAGAAAGAGGAAGGTAAATGGAGGTGGTTTAGTTATATGCAGGGCCACTGGAATTATGTGGCAGGAAAAGACCAAATTATGAGCCAGGGTTGACAAATTTATGTGGCAAGAAAAGTCAATTTATGAATTTACAACACCAGTAGATCTAACTCAAACAAATGTGAGACCCATTGCATTGCAAATGCTTATTTTATAATAGTTAATATTATTCACTCTTTCTGTAATAAAAACAAACCAGTGTCCACAAGGGCGAGCTGCCCCATTGTTCCTGACACTGATTTTGCTACCTCTCAAGCAAGGAGTCCCAAAGGACTTGGCAAGGGTCGCAAGGAGCAAGCCAGGGGTTGCAGCTGCGACCCCTGGTGACCTCTAAATGACGCGCCTGGGGCTCTCATATTATTCTCCTGCACACTGCCATAAGCCTTGTTTGCTCTGCGCGATCATAGGAGTAGCACTGGTGGTCAGGGACCCCTAACAAGCGTGCACTGTAACTTACACTGTTACACCATGTCATAGACTGTCTGGTTTTAATGCTGGGAGACTCTCCGGGACGGCCTCATCTGACTGCCCCCGGCCCGTGGTGTTACAATGACAGCAATCCTGTGGGTGGACAAAAAGATGCAGCTGCTGCGTCTCCCCCGGGGCTTTGTACGGTTTACCTGCACACATTTGCATAAATAATTAGCTGGCAACTAGTTGATTTGCCAACGAGTCCTGCAGCTGTCCCTCGCAACTGAGGAGAGGCCGGCTTCCACCAGAGCAGATTGGGCTCCAAAACTGGGTGCACTGTGTAGGGACCCGAGAAAAACAGTTGCGCACTTTCTCTCAAGTAAGCAGGAGAGGTAAGAAAAGACCGGCAGTGGAGAGCTGCGGGAAGCGGGCGAGAAAAGTGAAGAGAAATACAGCGAAGTAATAAGAGGCCTTATAGGAAAGGAAAGAAAGAAACCTGAACACGGTGGCTACAGACGAGCGGAGTTCCTAAAATGATAGAATCCCTCAGGGGATAAGGTGAATAGAGAGGAAGATATATGAATAAAAAATTCAAGATAATTATAGCACGACAAGGAAGGAGGGAATATGGTTAGCTGGTTATCAAGCCAGTGGCCCAATGTCAGGCACTAACCCTTCAGCTTGGCCACTTTTTTGTCTTTGTTGTTTTACAGCACTTTACATACTGTGGTTTTTTGAGCTGATGGTGACAATGTTGACAGAACAACTACATGCCTAAAAGCACAATCTGCTGTTTGGTAAAAAGTCAGGACAAGATAAAAGTTTCGCATTTGACTTGCAGCTATGAGTGTGAGGGGAGGAGACAGAAGATGAAAAGGGATATAGAAAATAGGGGAAACAGAGGAAGACTTGGCAGGGGCATTACAGAAGACTGGTTAGAAGGAGTCAGTTGGGGAGAAAATCATTTTTTTATTTACAAAATACTAGACTTTTTCCCATTGTGTAACCGTCTGCTTTGTTTTCTCATGGTATTCTCATTGTCTTGGATTCTGTGGAGCTTGATTGCTGGTATATTTGGAGATCTTGGTACTGTGAGTGTGTATTCAGTGCCCCTCAATGCATCTGTTTTTTCAACTACAGCATAAAACACAGCTGGTAGAGGCCTAGTGACATATTTAGTCTGTTTATAAGTCTATGTTAAACTTACACAAATCCTATGAAAATTGTAAACACGTAAACTGCATAGGCTGCCAAGTTTCTGTGTTTATTCTTTGCTGATTTCCGTGTTTTTTTTCAGTGTTTCACAATCCTTTTGAGATCAGTGCTTATCACTTTTCATTAACTGCCTAACCCTCAAAATAACATAAAAAAGTGTTTTTCCAATGTCTACAAAACTTGTTTTTTGGAGGGATTGGTATAAAGCACGTATTTAAAGGAGAAATAAAAGATGATATGTAGCGTCTTACCAATGGCAGTGATGTCCAATGGACTTATGTTGTACAATTTCAGGTAAAGGAAGACTGTATTGTACTCTCATCCACTGTCCCAGGACTCAGTATGGTTTTTAGGGCTATTGATGGATCGAAAAAGTAAGAGCGCTATATTCAAATAGTTTGATAAACAAATGTCTGGACACTGCTGGGGGTTATTCCCCTTCTTTCTGGATTTGTATAGCATTGTATGGGGGTGGTCAGCCCCAAAAAGCATAATAGTTCATGAAACCATTTGAATTGCATCAGATTTATTTGTGGCCCCGCAAAATCATGCTGGAAATATTTATGATCTTGTTAGTGAAACAGGTCACGGCAAACTTGATGTTTTGTTTGGAAGAGAAACCTGGCTCTCGGAGGCAAGAAATTGCGTTATCACCTTGGCTTTACCTGGGGGATTCAACATTTTTATGAAAGACCATCCTCTGAACTAGTGGAGGTATTGAGGTTATTCTTAGGACGACTTTGATTGTCAGACTTTTGAAATTAGTTTTCTTGAAGGTGCAAAGGTGCTGGGATTTTTTATATCTTTCTCTCACCAACTTTCTTTGTCTGATGCGCTCCTTTATAGTCCCCCTAAGTCTTAAAATTGCTTTGGAATTCACTTGCAGATTTTGTTGTTCGTTACTCCCATCTTATGCTTTTAGGTGATTTCAATCTTTATATGGACATGAATTATCTTGGTAAAGTGGCTTAGTTACACGATTTGATCTCATCTCTCAACCTTTGCCAACATATTTTTAAACCTACCCATAGGGCCGGTCATATAATTGACCACATTTTCTTTAACTCTGTACTAAATGTGGAAGATACCCTTCTGTAAGTCTGGTTGGATCGTTATTTGATTAGGCTATCATAGGCCAGTCTGGGAAAGGTCCCTTTTGCCTCTACCAAGCACTCTCTGTCTAGGAGAGCGTTTAGTAAAAATTAATTATAAGAAATTCTCCCAATTTTTGGAGTCATATATTTCTGCTTTGGCGGGTCGGATTGAGGTGGATGTATGTATGTATGTATGTATTGAGTATTTATAAAGCGCATTCCGGCCCAAGGGCATTGAAGCGCTAACTGGATGAGGCGGGGTAACTAGACCGGAGATCTCCCAAACTTATTGAGGAAACAGCCAGGTCTTGACCAATTTCCTAAATGTTAAATAGTTATGTTCTTGCCTTATATTCAGTGGTAAAGAGTTCCAGATTTTAGCAGCTGCAATGGTAAATGCTCTGTCTCCCCACTTTACTTTCTTAGTGCGGGATGTTTGAATTTGATAGGCAGAGGCCGAGCGCAACAGCCGATTCGGCCTGTGCCATTGCAGCTTGGTGGTAAGTGTCATAGGCCCAATCCCATGGACAGCCGTGTGGGTGATGCAGAGAGCCTTAAAAGAGAGCCGATGAATTACCGGCAGCCAGTGTAGATCTTTAAGGCCGCTCTTAACAGAGGCCCCACGAGGCAATTTTAATAATAGCCTGGCAGCAGTATTCTGCATCAGCTGTAGTTTGTGCAAAGATTCTTTATCCAGATTGAGAAAAAGTGCATTTCCATAATCCAATCTGGAAATAACTAAAGCCAAAATGACAGTGGTTCTACAGGTCTGTGGAATAAAAGGAAATATTTTTTTTAATTTCTTCATAGTCCACAGGCAGGACTTAACTGTCAGATTGACCTGAGGTTTAAATGACAGTTGCTCATCAAATACTACTCCTAAATTTCTTGAGGTAGACCGCGGAAGAGGAAGCGTCCCACACTCCTCAGGCCACCAGCTAGAAGACCAATGTTCCCTTTCAATTCCAAAACAGAAGATCTCAGTTTTTTCACAATTGAGTTTCAACCAGTTGGACTTCATCCAGTGATTGACTGCTGTCATGCAGGCGCTGAAACGGATAGCCACTTCTTCAAGATTTTTATCAATAGGGATAATAATTTGAGTATCGTCTGCATATGAAGTGGGAATAAAACCAAAGGAGCGAACCAGCTCTGCCAGCGGTGCCACATACACGTTAAATAGCGTCGGGCTTAAAGAGGAGCCCTGAGGGACCCCACACGGCAAAAGGTAGGCAAAGGATCTAAAATCGCCACTGCTAACTGTGGCCCACCTGTCAGATAGAAAAGATTCAATCAATTTAATGGCCTGGTCTCTAATGCCTGCCTGATATAAGCGGTCTAGCAGGATATGGGGAGCAATGGTGTCAAAAGCTGCCGACAGGTCCAATAACACCAGAAAGACCCCCTGCCCCTTATCCACCAATCTGCGTATGGTGTCCGATGATGCAATAAGAGCTGATTCAGTGCTGTGGGATTTCCGAAAACCATGTTGCGAGCTGTCCAAGCCTTTAGAGGCAGACAGAAAATCAACCAATTCTTTATTAAGATGTTTTTCTAAGATTTTGGCCGCAAAGGGAAGAAGGGCTATTGGGCCATTAATTGTCACCTTGGGGTGCAGATGAACAGTCAGCCAGGGGGACGGGCTAGCTAGTTTCTTCTCCAGCCTAAAGCTGGAGTAAATGTCAAGAACCTTACATTCAAAAAATTTGGCTACTTTATTACAGAAGTCTTGGGAATTTTCTACTTTGGGAGAGCCTAAAGGAGTGGTGAGAGCATTAACAGTTCTAAATAGTTCTCTAGAAGAGTTGGCTGCTTCGCTGATTTTACATGTGAAGTAGTCCGATTTGGCTACCCGACAAGGTTCTTTATAAGTGTTAAGTGCGAGCTTGAGATCCACCCTCTCGGCGTCACAGGGGTTGAGTTTCCAACAGCGCTCCTTCTGCCGATATTTCCTCTGTAGGATTTTGAGGGCTTGAGAGAACCAAGGTTGCTTAAGTTTCTTCCTAATACGGGAAGCAGAGATTCTTGCCGGTGCTAGCGTGTCCATTGCTTGTTTAATGCCCAGATTAAATCTAGCAAGCGGAGACAGCATGGACACCTTTGGATCATTCCAATTATGTAGAAGTGTAGCTTTCAGTGGTTCTACTACAATTTTTCTCCAGGGTCTTATCAGTTTTTTCTGGGGAATGGATATTATGGGCTGCTGCTTGGCCAGAAATTTGAACGTCAGGAGGGCATGATCTGTCCACTCTAATGGGGTGGTAGAAAGATATAATGCTTCCTCGGGACGGGTAAAAATCCCATCTAGGGTATGCCCAGCTCCATGAGTGGCCATCCCATCCTTTAGGACCCAATCCAGAACCATCATAAGTTTGAGGAAATCCGCAACCTGCGAGTCACGCGTATTATCAAAATGGATATTGAAATCTCCCAAGATGATGGCTTTAGGGGCCATGATTAGAGGTTCCAATACTGAGGGCCATATCGAAAGAAACTTCGAAACGGGGCCGGGGGGGCGGTAAATTAACAGGCCTTCCCAAACTAGAGATTTATCACGGAGTAGTTTAAAGGCCATAGCTTCACAGACCTCTGGAGTGTGACTGGCACTAGTCCAGGTACAGATGAGCTCAGACCTACAGATAATGGCCAAGCCTCCTCCTCTGCCTGTATTCCTGTCCACCCTGTAAAAGGAGAAGCCGGTAGGAGTTGCTTCAATAAAATCGGGGTCCGAGTCAGGCCTTGCCCAAGTTTCTGTTAGGAAGAGGCAGTCAATGTTGAGATTAAGAATGAGCTCAGGCCTTGCCCAAGTTTCTGTTAGGAAGAGGCAGTCAATGTTGAGAGTAAGAATGAGCTCATTGATTTCAAATTTGTGTTTAGGGAGGGATCTAACATTTATAAGAGCGAGAGAGCCCCCCGCTCTACCCTCCCTTAGTTAGATAAAGCTAATTACCAACTGGCACTAATAATGTATTATGGGAACATCAAGACTGCAAAATCTCTTTTTTTTTAAAACAAATCTTGGTTCTAGGGAATAAGCCTAGGGACATTTTTAACATAGCTAGGGAATTTCTTGCTCCTAGTGCAGCTTTGCACTCCCATCCATCCTCAACCACTTGGTGTGAGTAATTAGCTTCCTTCTTTCAGTCCAAAATCCAAACTATTTAGGCCAGTCTTCTCTCGGCTATTTTGGTGTGTGACTCAACCACGAAGGATATTGAATGGACCAGTTCACCGCCCGCGGAAGCTTCTCTTTCTAGCTTTACACCTATTTCCTTGGAAGATTCGCTAAAAGCATTAAGAGCTCTTAAGTCTGGCTCCCCTTCAGATCCCTGTCCAACAGGAGTGTGCACTTTAGCTGCACCTGTCATTAATGCGATAGTTAATCAGCTGTAGAACCTTTTGTTGGATTTGGAGAAGATCCCTAATAGATGGAATCAGGCTAAAATCCTTCCCCTCTTAAAGAAGCTGTTAACTGATCCAGGAATGACTGCAAACTAAAGACCCATCTCTCTGCTTTCTGCTTTTTCTAAGATTTTGGAAAAACATGTTAACTTACACCTCTCAAGATACCTTGAATCTAATAACCTATTACATCCTCGCCAGTCCGGATTTAGACCCAGGTACAGCACTGAAACAGCTTTGCTAGAGGTTAGTGAACATATTAAAGGCATACTGGAAGGAGGTGGCAGGGCGGTGTTAATTATGTTGGACTTATTGGCAGCCTTTGATATGGTTCCCCCACACATGCCTTTTAAAATCTCTGGTTCAGTGGGAATCTCTGGTCAGGCTTAAAACTGTTTGTCCTCTGTTTTGGAATATCGCAGTCAGCAGTTCTGGATTCCACCTTTTTCTTCTGAGCCGCTGGATCTGGCGATAGGGACACCTCAGGGATCGGCGCTGAGTCAGACTATTTTTAATATATATATATGACCCTTCTTGCAGGACTCGCAGAATCTCTGGGTGCCAAAGTTATTTCTTATGCAGATGGTACGCAGCTTCTTTTTTCTTGTGATAAGAGCTGCGGGCTCCCCATGAATGTGAGTAGGAAATGCCTGACTATGGTATTTCACTGGATGACCTTACATCAGTTGAAGCATAATGCTGAAAAAACTGAAATTCTAATGTTTGGAGATTTACCTCCAAACTGCTGGTTATCTTTCTGGCCCAGCAATGCTCCTCCCCCAGGCCCTCAGAGCAGCATGGTTAAGAATCTGGGCGTAAAGTTTGATGATCAGCTTTCTTTTGAACTCAAATTAAGTCAGTGGTTGGCACCTTTTTTGGGATATTGCAGTGACTTAGGAAGTTCTGGTACTTCTTGTCCTTTCCAGCCAAAATATCAGTTATCCAGGCCCTAATAACATCAAAGCTTGACTATGGTAATACACTTTACCTAGGACTTCCTGAGTATCTTTTGAACAAACTTCAGATGGTGCAAAATACCGCTGCCTTTCTTCTTCTCCAGCTTCCGAGGAGAGTACACATTTCTGCACATCTGCGTGAGTTGCACTGGTTGCCAATCAGAAAAACTCTGCCCTCCATGCATCTGGAGCTGATTATCTAAGACTAAGATTCTGTTTCCACCAACCCACCCGAAACCTAAGATCAGCAAACAAAGCCATGGCAGACCTGAAGTATGGAAGTTGATAATCGGACACAGATCTGCCACTTACTTGGGAGCTACAGCCTGGAACAGGCTACCTCTGGAATATAAACTGTGCCCTCTCAATTAGTTTTCAAGAAACAACTGAAAACTTGGCTTTTCAATCAGTGATTTTCATTGGAGTTTCCTGGATTTGTGGCTTGTGCGCCGGGAAACATGTTAAATAGGTGTGCGCAATACAAGTTGCTTTAACATACATTACATTATTTGTGTTGTGTGTCCTGGTTATTCTTGTGATCTAAATAGGAATCCTTGGACCATTCCTTATTGAGCAGTAGGAGATGGGTTACCCAGTATACCTCTGTTATAATAGATATTGGTGAGTTAACCTCTTGAATTAGGAGGTATTTGACCACAGGGCTCTAGTCTGACTGCTTTATGTCCTTGTGCCTTAATTCGAAACCCTTGTATGTGTGCTTTGTTTTAACGGATGTATGGACCCTGGATGTGCAAATAGGAGTCCAGTTTGATGTTGTGCTTGAAGGAAGTGTATCGAGCACCACACCGAGTACTGCCACGTACCAAAGAGAGTTATTTTTCTCTTATACTTTCTTCCCCCTTACTGCTCATCACTCACAGATTTTTTAATGTTGGCGTGAAGGGCTAGCCTGGAGGTGAGAGAATGAACTGTTTCTCTTCCCATGGAACCTGGAGTTCAGGTGAGTGAAACTGTGATAATATGACTTCTTAATATAAAGAGAGAGAATACACAGATGCCTAAGTTTGAGATCATGAGAAAGGAATAAGATGACCTTCAGTTGTAACCAGATTATAAGCTTTTTCAGCTGAGCAAGCTCATCAGCACCTTCCTCGCTCCAGAGCAAAGATGTACAGAAAGTCTTGAAAAGTCTTACATTTTCACTTCCTTGCGGCATGGTCAGCATACACAAGAAAACATGGCTACACCAGTTTTAGCTATGGTTAGGCAATACTGACATTTTAAATAATTTTGGTAGAAAAGTTGCTAATTTCTGCCTCATGCTCTGAAGAGACAAATCCACTTCAACCAGGAAGGATCCTCTTCTAGTGTCTGCAACTGGGTTTATTCCCGCTGCCCCCACCTAAAAATGTGTGAAGTACAGTCATTAAGTCCCTTGCCTAGAGGACAATGGTCCTTTTGCTGCAGCAATCCTGCTATGAGCTCACTATTAGCAGGGCAAGGGAAATTTATATTAAAAGAGCTTACATTCTTATGAAAAATCACCATGCCTTATGACATATGTAGGAGGGGGCGAAGAAAAACTGAAGATATTTTGTTATAGAAAGTCAGGCACCTCCTTCTGTATATTTCATTATTTTTTCAAGGAAAGGACACACTGGGAAACAGACTTTAAAGAAGGGATTACCATAGACCCAATTGCAAGACTCACCCATGCGGTACAATAGGCAGGGGGTTGGTTTAATTAGGTGTTTCCCTGGTGGTGAGAATATTGCATTGCACTTAGCATTTTGCAGTGCTAAAATCTGTCGGGTTTTCAAAAGTGAGTGCTCAATTATGAATAAACTCTGTGTGGGAATATACTAGTTTCAATTATTTTTTTCCACGGAACACAAAATACATATGAGTAAATACCAAGTAGATGAGCAATAAATAAGAGCAGTACATATAAAAATGTGAAATAAAGTATCATGAATCTGACAGCTCTACCTGTAAGATTGTAACTTACAAAGACCCGTCGAGAGTCTGAATTATAGATCCCCAGAAGTGATTATGGGGGTCATTCTGACCCCGGCGGGTCGGCGGGAGCACCGCCGACAGGCCGGCGGTGCCCCGCAGGGCATTCTGACCGCGGCGGTTCGGCCGCGGTCAGATGCGGAAAACCGGCGGTCTCCCGCCGGTTTTCCCCTGCCCCTGTGAATCCTCCATGGCGGCGGAGCACGCTCCGCCGCCATGGGGATTCTGACACCCCCTACCGCCATCCTGAACAGGATGGCGGTAGGGGGTGCCGCGGGGCCCCTGGGGGCCCCACTTTGTATTTCAGTGTCTGCTATGCAGACACTGAAATATGCGACGGGTGCCACTGCACCCGTCGCACATACCCACTCCGCCGGCTCCATTCGGAGCCGGCTTCCTCGTGGGGAGGGGTTTCCCGCTGGGCTGGCGGGCGGCCTTCTGGCGGTCGCCCGCCAGCCCAGCGGGAAAGCCTGAATGGCCTCCGCAGTCTTTCGACCGCGGAGCGGCCATATGGCGGTTCCCGCGAGGCGGGCGGCGGTAGAATGACCCCCTATGTGTTTATGAAAGAAGCAAAGCAAAATCTTTGTGATTAAACATATTTCATTAATGATTAGTAGGTGACTAAATCTGTGTGTTAATGCTATATGTTTAATGTGAATCAAACATTTATAATTGTGTTCAGTCATATCAAAGTAAAATAAGTAAAATGTATTAGACCGCTATTCGTGTGGCTACAAAAAACAAGTGTACCTAATCGCATTGTAAAGTGAATAATATTTAAAACTTCTCAAAACGTGATATTCCCTTGATTGATTGCAGTTGTATGTCTGTTACACACATTTAGGTGTTTGAGTATAAGTTTGATAGCTGCATACAGGATGATACAGGAAGCATCATATTTTAATACACAGAATCTAAGACAGAATGATATTAAACTGGAGCAAAATCTCTGATGTGAGCTTTCTAGTTGGAAGGCAGCTAAGAAGTGAATACTTTCCGAGTTCCAGAGTTTCTCCCACTTGAAGTTACATTAGTTAGCAAGAGGAATCAATAGATCTTTATTACAGGATGTAAGTGTTCTAAGGGTGGCTTATCAGAACCAGGCCTTTACATTTCAGATGGTAAAGATTGCAGCATGCCTGGCCCTGATCCTGGCCTAATGTCACCATCCTTACCTGAACGCAGCTTAGTCAAACATTCTTCATGTTTCTAAACAAAATTCTGTTTGCACAGGAATGCCTGGGGTTAAGTGTCCTGCCTACAATGATGAATCCCAAGTGGGTAATGAGGGGCTTAATATATTTTAACTAAGAAATGTGAAAACAGATGCTTTGGAAAATATTGTTAATTTAATCTATCATAGCTACTTTTTATTTACTATATACCCCTTGTTAGCACAGTGATATATTTTCCTAAGTATAACAAGACTGTATCAACAGGATTAGACTGGTTTAAAAAAAAAGAGATGAGGGCAAAATAATTTGCTTCCTCCTTTAACTGAAATGGACCCCACAATGCTGCATCCATGACTCTACCTCGCTGAAGCAGACAGAGATCATGACATTGGCTGGAAAATTAATCACCCCAATTTAAACGCAAGTTTTATGAGCCTATAACTGGAATTTCTGTTTTTACATATCAATTAAACATATCAGGGATCTGACATTATCATTAATTTGACAAGTTGAAAAGGAATGACCATTGTAGACTCCCCACCTATGTGCAAGCAGTTAGAATTTAGTAGAACGGAACTAGCTGCACCTTGGCAGAAGGTTAGGACAGGTGGAAGGAGAAGCCTCTGAGAGACCAGCCTTCCACTCATGCCGTGCCATATCCTTCAGGAGGTCCAGCAAGATTTGATGATTCACAATATCTAATTTCACAGATAGCTCTCGCAAAACCTGAAGTGAGAAGAACGTGGGCCATAAGCGCTTGCTTGCTGAGGCTCTCCCCCATCGGGGATAGTTTAATGGTAGGGCCTGATTGATTCTAGGTATTCGAATGGTTATGCTCATCAAGATAGCTCTGAAAGTTTCAATTTAAAGGTTTCCTGGGCTTGCATTCTGGTATTTTAACAAAAGGTGCAAAAAGCCCCTATGAATTATTAGGGGGATTAATTTACTATGGTTAGTGACACAGCAAGGCAGCAGCACAAGAAGAGCTTTCAGCAATTAGATAACTTCTTATGTTTTCATTTATGGAACATTGCTTTTTATGGTCATGGGCGTCGATTCACCAAAATCCAAGGGTACCGGAAGTGACATAACCATCACTTTTACCTCAATGACATTACATGAAGTGGTCTCATATGACCTCTGATCCTGACTTTTTCCAGGAAGGGATTTCACATGACCCAGCATCACAACCATTGAGGATTTGCATTGGATGGTATCACAAAGTATTGTAATTTTGCACTATGTGCTGGTTTGCATTATTTTTTATCAAGGGGGAATTACATGGAAGGTGCATGGGGGTTCTCAAGCAACCACCCATGGGTTTTGATGCAAAGGCCTATCTACCAAAATTTATTTGATAGAGAGGGATTTGCACAAAAATCCTATGCCTCCTCAAGGCAGGTGTAATGCGAATTGTTTTTCATTTATTCTTTATTTTCAACTTTACATCTGCTCTATTGTACAGGACACATACAAAATGGGAAAAGCCATAAAGCATAGTTTTGGTACTGGATGAGACCCAATTTCCGTACAAAACCAAAGCTTCAGAGAATGCACACCTTGCACTATGGCACAAAGGTATGTGTGTTGGCGCATGGCTGACAAAAGTCAGTGCTTAATTTCTGCTTGTTGTTTCCTGTGCTGAGCACCGGCACTTATTTTTGAGGTCCGGCGCTTAGTCTTCTGCCTCAAGCATTTGTTGCAAGCAAAAGACATATATGGGAAAGACGGAGGAAGAGAAAAACAAAAAAGCATCACAAAGGTAGAAAGCAGAAAGCTGCAAGAGTGAGCTGAAGGGGCAGGGAGTGGCATTAAATGGATTGAAGAGGCCCTAGAAGGCTTCAGGAATACGCTGCTTCAGTATTCCGTGCTCGCACATTTAAATGAAGCAACCACGTGTTTAAGAGGAGGGCTTTGGGCACCGGCACGTTTTTATTTGCAAATTAAGCACTGCCAAAAGTGCATCAGCACACTGGGAGACAAAAAGTGTGCCATATCTTACAACATATGCTAAATTTTCCTCTCCCCCTTTGATGCTAGGCAGTGCAGCAACTTTGGTGCGGTGTTGCCTTGTGTCAAAGAATAGTTAATCTGGGCTTCAGTTTCACTCACTACCTGTCACTTGACTCTCATTCACTTTCACTCACACACACTCACACATGATTACACATACAGAAACATTTTCTCACACATATGCATGCTCTCTCTCGCTTTAACACGCTCTCAGCCGCAAGCATGCATACAACTTACATTTAAAACCTTTTTATTTGCCACAGCTGCCACCATTGGTGCTAAGTATGCTCCATATTTCACTAGACTAATAGTGAATAATTCACTATTAGTATAATAAAAAACAGGCAGATAATAAGGAATGCAGAGCCCCTGTGTGGCCTTGGCACAGATTTTGCCTCCTCCAAGGCCAGGGGTTGCAAAGGCAGTGCCAGGGGTCGCAAGGGGCACGCCAGGGGTCACATCTGCGACCTCTAAATTATGTCCATGCTTATGGTATCAGTGGGTTCCTGGAGGTCACCAAGGTACAAGGGTGTGTGATGTTATTTCTGCTGCCGCTGTCCTTGTGGACATGTTTGGAAGATCAGGCATTTTAATGGTGCGTGTATAGGTTGTGTGCTATATATACACGAGGCCCTGCGAAGAGTCTGGAGGAGGGCAGAACCCAGCTCTATTTTTGTAGCAGGCGCCAGCAGGAGCCAGCCCCAGGGACTATGCCACGCTTGGGAGGAGCAGCTACTTATTTCTGCAGACTGTGAGATAGAACTCCTGCACACCTGCCAACATTTGTACTTTGCTATGAGGGATGCGGTTTCAGCAGCCCATGCTGAGAGACTGGGCCAACTCTGTACTTTGAGGGAGCCAAAGGAATACTTGCATGCTATAAAGGAGTAACATAAAATTGCATTCTATAAATATCATACCACCTATTTTGCTTGCAAAAACCGGTTCAGGCTTGGATCACACTGAAATGGAGGAGGGAGCGTTCTTCCAAGCGTTTAAACATAAACGTTACAGAAATGTTTAATTTTGGAGCACTTCTGGCATAATTAATTTGTCAAAACTCATTCACTTTCATATATATTTAACACAGGAAGGCTATTTAATAAAAGGAGAACACGTGTGTAATTGTGTCCATTTCAACATTCTCACACTGCAAAAATGTTCACACATTGCACTAAACCAACTAGTTCCAGAAATCCAACTAGAATATTAACAAGTAAACAATCCGATCATTCATCCTCAAATGTGTATGAAGAACACTCGATTACCTCTAAAATCATAATAAGATTTGTTTTCGATCAGCTTGATTATGACAGAGACTCACAATCATTTTTATACTCAAAGACGGCACCGGTAACTGTGCTAGGGAATACTATGCATCTGTTCACCAGGTCATAGTCATTCAGGGTCACACTGTGCATGACCAAAAGTACGAAATAATAGTGCTCATGAGTGTCAGAGAAGTATTCTCAGTGTCTCAGAATATTACGCACTAGTGTCAGAGAATAATTGTCACGACTGCCTTAAATTCACAAATTTGCGGTGTTGACGAAGTTGTTATTTGAGTGGTTGGTTATGGTGTAGGGGTGAGGTCTAGTCTTTTGGCTGCATCCTGTGCATCAGGGTGCCACACCTGGAAACTGAGCTTGAACTGCTGTATTGTCTATTGTCTGAGCCACTAGATGAAAAATGTTATAGCTTACATGACAAGAATTTTCAGTTCTATTAAGGACACAGAGGGAAGGATTATGCTTCTCTTTCTATGCTTTATTTTATCCGGCAGTCAATAAAAAGAAAGTTTACTAAAACAGTACATATACCATACACCCCTTGACATCACTTAACCAACTATAGAGACAGCCTCTATATAAGCTATCGACTGCATAGCACTTCCTCTTTCTTTGCATTAAAAGAAATAGCACAGAAAAACCCTCCATAAATTCAACCTGTTTTGAACAAGGATAACTTCAGACCAACAAGGATTCTACAAAATAAACAATTTAGAAGCCATGGCTCCTCTGACTGAATGCGCTCCAAAAATGTTGTATTAATTCCGGCTTCAGAGAGCAGCCATCAAATCCATCTAGCCATGGTGATGGCAGCCACTGGATTAAAAGGTTTCTGAAGAGCAATAAGCACCTGTCTTCCAGGATCCCTACTGAATTCACTTGCGGCTGCTTCGTAAGCTTTTAAGCATTGGACCACACACAACTTAAAATTGTGAGGAAATGCTGGGTAAGACACCATTCTAATGTTAGTTTTAGTTCATGTAGAAATAGAGAAGGAAACCCCTTCTGGAGAAAAAAAATTCCCAGACAAATCAGGCACTCTGACATCTGCCACTCTTTTATAGGATATAAGGCACAAAAGCAAGGTCAGTTTGGCTGATAATTGTTTGTGAGAAAGGTTTTTATTCTCTGGCCACTTCTACAGAAACAATAAAACCACAATAACATCCCACAGGGGCGAGTAGCGGGCTGAGGAGGGTCAGAGAAACAAATGCCCCTCATAAGTTTACACAGCATCAGATGTTCCCCAACTGGTCTGCCGGAAACGGGTAAGTGACGCGCTGAAATAGCTGAACGATAGTTGTTAATAGATCTATAGGGAAGACCAGAGGCCACCAATGAAGACAGAAAGTTAATCACCAAATTGACATCAGCTTTACAGGGATCAGAATTCCGTTCTGTACACCAATGCACCCGTCGTCTCCAAGTGGAGGCATATTGTTTATGGGTGCCAGATGCCCATGCCTGATTAATGTAGAAGGAAGCGTGTGAAGAATTGCCTGGTGGGCCAGTGCCAGTGTTTCCTGAAATTCTCCATGCTACTAGTTGTAACCTGCCCGTCGAGATCAATGGATGAGGGGTCCCCAACGGGTCCAGCAACAATTTGCTCCGAACCAGTATCAGGCGTGGGACATCACAAGAGAGTTCCAGAGCTACAGGGAACCATAACTGTGCTCTCCAGAGAGGAGTTACTAGGGTTATCTCTGCTTGCTGCAGACAAACGTGCCAGAACTCATGGAATCAGACTGAAATCGGAAAAGCATAATCCAGCTGGTTGGACCAATCCTGCAGAAATGCATCCGTGGCCGTCGCCTGTGCATCTGGTCTCCAACTGAAATACCTGGGTAATTGGTGATTCAGGCGAGAGGCAAATAATTCCACTGAACATGAGCCCCATTGTTGATTCATCCAGTGAAACAATTGCGGGTACAGTTTCCAATCACTGCCATCCTGAAGGAATCTGGAATTCTAGTCCGCCACTGAAATGTTCGCTCCTGGAAGATACTCTTCAACCACCAAAATCCTGTGCTGAAGACAAAAATGCCAAAAGTCCTGGCTATCTCGGCAAGTAGTCGTAATTATGATGGTATCCATCGTATGACAGCGCGAAGCCATTCGCATAGCTCGCTCATTATAATAAATGTAAATAAACAATAGAAATAAAGTAAGGTAATGGGCACTTAACTGGTTGCGGGAGCAACAAAGAAAGAGAAAGTGTTCTGTATTCAATAACTTATATAGAGGCTGTCTCTATGGTTAGTCATGTGGTGTTAAGGGGTGTATAGGATATGTACTATTTTAATACATTTTCTTTTTATTGGCTGCTGGATAAATAAAGCATAGAAAGAGAAGCATAATCAGAGCCTCTGGTACTGACATAGAATTAGAAAAGTAGCGTCCGTAAGGACAACGGTGTCTGCTATTATTTAAAAAACAATTTTTTTGACTTACCTGATGTTCTTTTATTATACCCAGTAGTTTCTCTTCTTCTGTCCCGGAGGTTGGTGACCCGACCTGGGCTTCCTTGCGGTAGTTCTTCACCTGCTTTCAAATGTCAGAGTGAATCAAGGGAACAGGCAATGACCAGAGTTAAGAACGCAGTTACCAGTAGGTGACAGCTAAACAAAGGTGAGAAGGTGTTCTGTAGAATTGATGCGTGGAGTTGTACTTACCGTAATGGATATTCCTCTCATACTCATCTGGATCCTTTACTTTGCCCCCGGGTGAGCCAGGTCCGGATAACCTGGGGGAGGTGAAAAAAGGAGAGGGATGTACAGGGCCACCCTCCTAGGGCTTATGGTAGCCCCGGGGACTACTCCCTCCCCGGAGCTAAGATATGAGAAAATGTGAGGGTAGCCATATGGCCCCCGCACACCGGGGACCTCCACCTCCCCAGGGCAAAAGTTAATAAATGAATTTGGGGGGCCTATGTGACCCCCCACAGCCCCAGGGTCTGGCACCTTGCAGGCAAATATACTTTGTTACACGTGGGAGGGGGCATGTTGCCCCCCGTAGCATCAGGGACTGCAATTATTAGATCATATGGGGGCTGCATGGCCCCCACCCCAGGGACCGCCACCTCCCCTGGGATAAAATAAAATAATGAAGGGGGTCTGTCGCAGACCATGTTCTCCAGGAGCCACCACCTCCCCAGGGCTAAAAAAAATATTTGAGGGGGGCCGCGTGATCCCCTACAGGAGCCATAGATGGCCCTGGGCACCACCACCTTCCAGGGCTGGCTCCTGCTACCTTCTGAGGTGCCCACCCTCGGGAGGAAGCTGTTTGCTTTTGCTTGGTGGTAGATGATAGCTGTCACCTTCTCTCTCTCTCTCTCTTCCATCCCATTATGGGGTACATATTGAAAGGTGATCTCACTCTTTTTACTTGACAAACACAGTTTATTTTTCAGTTTGTCCAGAAATATCTTATTTTAAATATATCCTTCATCAAAGATTAGAAAACCTTTGTTTCTCCCTCTATCTCTCTACCTCTCTCTTTTTCTCTCTCTCGATCTCTTTCTGTAATTCTCTGTCTGTCTGTCAATCTCTCACTCACTCTTTCTCTTCCATCCCATAATGGGTGTTTATATGTGGCTGGCTGCAGGGCCTCTGCCATGCACGGCCGGAAGCTGCTCGTGGGTTGTTATAGAGGCTTGGCGGCAGGTCAGGCCCTGCAGCCAATGCAACCACGCAATTTGAAGGCCATGCAAGACAATGGTTAGATTAACATAAAGTAATTAAAATTACATTATTTAAAAATAAAAAAAACATTGAAATTCACTAACAAAACCAAAGGTTACAGAGATATTTTAGTTAGGAAATGGAATTAAAAAAACCTTAGAAATTCAATTAAAAAACAAAGGATACTTATGAACGCTGCAATCAAGTGTGTGGCTCTGGAATTGGGCTTTGGGAAACTTTTAATCTTTGGTGATGTATTCAACAATAGGGTGCCCTGTCCTCATTAGCCAAGGCCGCCGTGCCAGGTTAGAGACTGTTGACTTTACATATATGTATATATATATATATATATATATATATATATATATATATATATATATATATATATACACACACACATACATATATATGTATATGTATACATATATATAATACATGTATTAAATGAATTATTAGTTATGTTACACTATATGAACGCACTCACACAAACATGTACATATATGTATTTGTGTATGTGTGTATAAGTATATTTTCATTTATAGTATTAAATATAGGTGGAATTTATTAATTTTACATTATATTAATTTATATATTAAAATATTTAACATTTTCTACTTTAAATTCCAGGTTAAAAAATGTTATTTTTCGACGATATTACTATCAGTATTTTTTCCCTGCTATTTCTGTACTTGCCATTATAAGTATAGGATCACAATATTGTGGTAAACATTATTTTTGACAACAATATTGTTTACAACCATATCGTGTCAGTGATGCGCTGGTAGGGATCATTATAAGTGCATCCACCAATGTGGCATTTGCACTTATGCTACCGCTCTTGGTGTTCAGTTTTAAGAACATAGCTAAATGGTGGACATGCCTTCAGGTCAAAGGGTTCCACAAGCAGAGCTGGTTGAGACTCTTCCAATGGAACCCCAGTAGTTCTCACACCTTGGACAAAAATAATAACCACTAAAGTAGAATTTGTACTCCATTGGTTCATAGTAGGTCGTAAAAACATTTCAATCATAAGAGATTCAGGGAATTATGTAATAGTCTAGTTTGTCCTTATCTATTTCACCTCATCATGATAATTTCAGTTAAAAACAAGGCAGACCTATTGGCTAATGTAAGGCCAATTGCTTGAAAATTAATATAACAAAAGGAAAGGTGATGATAATCTTCCCAGAACTGGCAAAAAAGGCGTCATTGTTCTTTAATTGAAAGGCCATCAAGGTGGTGACCTCTTATAAATATTTGTGAGTCTGACTGGACCAAAGAGGCTTCCCAGCAACCCATATTACTGCTCAACAGGGGCTAGCCAACTCCCCAGAAGTGCAAAGTGAAAATAAATAATCAATGAACACGCTGGTTCTACCGCCACTTGGTGATCTTACTTTACGCGCAGTTGGTGTGGCATTTTTCTTCAGAATGATCTTATGAGTAAAATCGCTCAATAACCCCAATTTATCTGTGAATACATGAGAAAATGTTTTCATAATTGTTTCCCTCCATTCCATATTTGCACCACTTGGTTCAGTTTGGTTCTCACTCACAGGTTCTACTATCATCAGTGATTCTTTGGCATTGGGATCAAGAATTATATTTAAATCCTTTTGGTGCCGCCAACCTAAAAGATCTGAACCCTACCATGCACACCATTTTCTTTGAACTTTATATCCATCCATTGCATTCCTATTATGTTTATTCTTTTGCCTCCATAGCCTACTGCTTTCAAATCTACTTGTTGCAATTCACTAATCCCTCCTTTCAACATGGTCTCGGCAGCATCCTTGGTGATTAAAGTAAATAGACTTCCTGAATCTGCTATTACTCTAATCTTCACATTTCCCAATTCAATGTCACAATGCAGTTTCTTCAGTTTTCCTGAACTTTGCTTCTTTATCCCTTTGTCATCGCCATCACTCCTTATGTTTGGCATGGTGTCGCCTATTTCATTCACAGTAAGTATGACTTCTTGTTTATCACTGCTCTAATCATTAACTATTTTAACACTATCACCTTGTACTTTCCCTTTACATCTGCAAATTGTAGCCAGATGTCCTCTCCTTCCACATGATCTGAAAATTACATTTCTTGCCCCACATGCAGTACATGAACTGATGTGTCGTAGATATCCACATCTATAGCACCTCCGCTCACTAGTGCTTTTTTCTTCTTACTTCTGATTTCTTTCACTTCTCCTATGGACTCTATCCAAATTCTTACCCCTTGTCAAATTCTTATATCAATACAGCAGTATGTTCCATACTTCTTGCGATTTGAATTGATTCTTTCAAACTAGGATCCATAGATAATAATTTCACTGTCACTTTTGGTTTGTTTGTACATATTACTATTTGGTCATGCATCAAAGAGTCAGTCAAATTTTGGAAATCACATAAAACAGCCAACCCCAAGAGCAGCCACATTATTCTTTATGTCTTCATCCTGACCTTGCTTACTACAAAAGATTGTGTCTTTCAAAAACAACACTGATCTTAGGTGTAAAATGTTTCTCTAACATTTGAAAAGACATATCATATACATTCACTGCTTGACCCCTCCCATGCTAGTGATAGCTCAAGGAAATCATCATAAAGTCTTCTACCCTCCGTACCAATATGGTGTAAGAGCATGGCTTGCCTTCTCAAAGGTCCAACTTTATCACCTCTGATAGCTAACATGTATGTGAAAAATATGTTTTTCCACCACTTCCATGGAATAACCGGTCCTCCTGGTGTTGGTAGAAAAGCAGGAGTTGCTGCCAAGCTTTGTTCATCCATCTTACAAGGAAATTTGAAATCAACATACTAAAACAATATACTACAATAGTGAGTTCATCAAAACAATGAGTTAAAATAATTATTTTAAATAATTATCTGAAATAATGAATTAAAACAATTATTTAAAATAACTATCTAAAATATTTATAGTGCTTGAGTTGTTATAGTCTTTCTCTTCTCTTCCTTGAATAGTCTTTTTAGTATATTTCCTTCTATGTTTTTCACTTTCAGTTCCTTGTTATTAGTGTGTATTTCCTGAAGAAGATCTGCCTCACATGACCACGTTGCTGCATGCCTTCAAGTGTTTTTCCTATACCCTTGATCCGACAAACTGAAGCTCAAGGTATGCGCTCAAGCGGCGAAACCTTTCAGGAAGGGCTCAGGACCAGGCCACTTCTACCGGGAAATATGAGCTCGAGGCTTCGGGGCACGGACACTCCTGCCAGGAGAATATGCTTGAGCTGCAGCCCTTCTTCTGCTACTCTTCAGTAGCGAGTGAGTGCACTCGAGTTACTTCAATGAAGAGCTCAAGAATAACAGTGCAAGGGGCCTCCGGCAAGAATTTTGAATACACGCAGGTACGTTGTATATTTTTAAACACTATTAATACACAGCGCATGGGAATATTGGTTAACCTCTTCTGTTTTGAGTTATATTCCTTCCTTCCTTCTTTTTGCCCCTCATATAAAAGAATTATAGTTATATGTCTGAGGGTGAAAACGATCAAGTCAAGGCCCACATTATACTTCTGACTTGAAGTGCAGGAGCTGGAAACTAAGTCCCCTTAATGTGTGCAGAAAAATGTTTAACTCACAGTTTTTTGTTGTTTTTCTTTGCTGGTTCGTGTCCATATCCTTCTTTATCTTTTCTGGTTAATTGTTTTATTTGTAATGCTGTACTCTGCTACATTGGAAATTGCTCATCAAAGCATACAG
Source organism: Pleurodeles waltl (assembly GCF_031143425.1). NCBI lineage: Eukaryota > Metazoa > Chordata > Amphibia > Caudata > Salamandridae > Pleurodeles > Pleurodeles waltl. The sequence continues at coordinate 672,852,261 of NC_090440.1, forward strand.
GAGTTTCACAGTACCTCAGCAGGCTGCAGACTTCCCGAAGAAAGCCACCTGCAAGTCCATGAGGGTCTCACCACTGGGCCAGCCGCTGGTGCCCCTCAGCAAGAAGACTCTGATTATTTGGCCCCACAAATGTGAATGATTCTGCATGTTTTTAAGCCATCCAGCTATACACTGGAAAGGAAACCAAGCAGCTTACATGTTGCCATCCCATGCTAGTTTCTGGTCCTCTGACATCCTTGTTTATATCCCAAGGGTTTATAATTGGCTCCGCGGGCGCAACCCAGAAGTTACACCTTTCTGTTTTTTTATTTTGGAGGAAGTATGTTGGTTGCCTGGTCAGCTTGATTTTTTCAAAAGAATGAGCAGAGTGGGAGAGCCCAAGGGGAGATGTTTGTTTATGTTGTTTTTGCACTCTGCAGTATGGGTTAAGACTCAAATACACCTCAAATATGTTAACCGTTATTCATGTAATATTCTGAAATGTTGTTGGGATACGAAGTTGCAATGACTCTTATGACTATCCATGACACTACCTTTACAGCGACCATGTCCTGTATGACATGAATGTTTTGGGGTCCAAGTAACCCTCGGAAAATGCATTGCATATTGGCCTACATAGACATCATGTAAGTATTTTAGTGTTACCGGAGGCTAATTTTCAGCAGGAGACCATTGCTAACTAATGAGCCTCCAACGGTGTCTTTTCTTTACATTCAGCCTACTCTTGTGGTGTGGCCATCTTGATCAAACAAGGTACATCTTTCAGTGCTAGTGATACCGTTATGAAAACATCTGGTAGCGATGCTATTTTGACTGGTAGTCCAGGCAATATCATGTTCACTATATTTAACTGTTATGGCCTCAATATAGATGACCCTGTGTTTTATACTATGCTCTGGCCTTGTCAGTGAACTTCTCTGCCTCCTCGTAGATCCACCGGCAAGTAGAGACCTTCGTTCGTCTGAACTCTGACCTCTGTCAGGAGTTCGAGGCCCTCCTCCACCCATAGGCTTCTGCCTGCGCCTTATCCCTGGTGCCTAGAGGGAGAGCTCTGATCTTTTGCTAGGCTGCCCTCTGCCTCTTTTCCTCTTTTTTCCTCTTTTTTCCTCTTTTTTACTCTGTGTGCTGTTCCTTTCTGTTCTGTTTCCTTTGGTGTTCCTTTTGTGTCCTTCGCTTTTCGCGCTTACTCTCTCTTCCTTGCTTTCTCCCCTCATGCTGCTCTCTCCCCACTCTTGCTTCTCCCCCGCCGCTGCTGCCCCTGTGGAGCCGCCCCCTCATCTCTCTCACGCTCCATCCCCGCCGCTGCTGCCCCCACGGCCCTGCCCCCTTTTTCCCTGCCGTTTCCCACCTCCCAGCTGTCCTCTCCTCCTCCTCTTCCTACTTAATGGCTGCCACTGCAAGGTAGGACGAGCAACATCACTGACCTAGTCAGTGAACTGCTCTGCCTCCTTGTAGCTCCACTGGCAAGTAGAGCCCTTCGTTCCTCTGAACTCTGACCTCTGTCAGGAGTTTGAGCCCTCCTCCACCCACAGGCTTCTGCCTGCACCTCACCCCTGGTTCCTAATGGGAGAGCTCCGCTCTTTTGCTAGGTTGTCCTCTGCCTCTTTTTCTCCTCTTTCTAACTCTGTGTGGTGTTCCTTTCTGTTCTGTTTCCTCTGGTGTTCCTTTTATGTCCTTCGCTTTTCGCACTTACTCTCTCTCCCTCGCTGTCCCCCCTCACTCTGCTCTCTCTCCCCCCACTCTCGCTCCCCTCTCTCTCTCCATCTCTGCTGTTGCCCCAGCGGCCCTACCCCCCTCTTCTCTCTAGTGCTCTATCACCGCCGCTGCTGCCCCCACGGCCTGCCCCCTTTTTTCGCGCCATTTCCCACTCCCGCCTCCCAGCTATCCTCTCCTCCCCCCTCCCTACTTAATGGCAGCCGCTGCACGACCGCGCCGCGCCAAAGGCAAGCCTGTCTGCGCCCATCCACAACCCTACCAGCGCCAGGACCCTTGGACCTCCTACCCGCCACCACTACACTCAAGCAGCACTCAACCCAAGACACAACAACAACTGCATGAAGGTATCTCCAAGCAACACCAAGGGACCCTTCACCTGTCGCCAGAGCAGATTCACCAGCCTCCGTCACTTCCTGCCCACCCCGAGGACCCACAAAGCAGATCACAACCTCAAATGCATCCTTATCAGCACGCCATCGAACTATGGAACCTCATCGACACCACATCCCTGGATGTCGCCTTCCTCATGGAAACATGGCTTAACCCCTCCTCGGCTCCTGACATTGCCATCGCCATCCCAGACAGTTACAAGATCATCCACAGAGACCGCACAAACTGCCAAGGGGAAGGCATCGCCATCATCCACAAAGAGTCCCTACGTCTATCCACCAGCACTGAAGACTCCGCAACCAACATGGAACTTCTCCACTTCCAGATTGGAACCAACCCTAACCCCACTCTGCAGGGCACCCTTATCTACAGGCCCCCATTCTGCGACATCATCGCATCCGAGTGTCAGAGTCACCAGAACCTCGGGGTCTGCGCACGTTCCCAACACGTCCACCACTGAACAGCTCCAAGACTCTGATAGATAAATCACAGAGGCTAAGAGAGTTCAAGAGGGGAAGAGGGGATTAGGAAGGGAAACAGCTAGGAAGGAGACCTGTAGTAAGAAAAAGGTTAGAACACACAATATGAAAATTATATCTCCTGAAATCAATACTAGACTATGATTCTAAGCATAGTCATTCTGAAAACATGAACAATCTAAGAATTAAGTTTCAAGATGGTCGGATACCTGTAAAGGAATCAAGATGGATTAAATGAAAACTTTCTTATTAAAGTACTTTCCTTTACATGAGAATCAGAAAAAACATTCTGACTAAATTTTAAACCAGTCATATAAATCCTTTTTTGAGAATGCATACTAGGACCATACAATATTGCATCTAGAAACTCTGATCTTCTGTGTACTCTTAAAAAAAAATTTCAACACAAATTGCGCATATTGTAGATTTATATATATATATATAGTAAACACCATAAAAGGATTGTGCACCATGAATAAAACAATATGGATTCAGGAAAACAAATTACATTCAACTCGAATATTACATGATAAATATCTTAGAATAGTGGCATACAATAAACAACATGAATTAAACTCAAGGAGAGAATCGTGCGTCTTGCCGATTCGAGTGTCCCATGTAAAATGCCAAGAAATGTTAGTACGCAATGAATATCAAAGTCAAATCATCATTAAACGAATCGCGCGTCTTGCCGATTTGTAAACAACAATGTAAATGCCAAGGAATAACAGCTCACAATGAATAACAAGATCAAAGTACAATGAAACGAATCGCGCGTCTTATGCCGATTCTTAAGCCACCATGTAAATGTCAAGAAATGGCAGCGCGCAACGAACAACAAAGTTAAAACACCATAAAAGGAATCGCGTGTTTTGCTGATTCTTAAGCCACCATGCAAATGTCAAGAAATGGTAGCGCGCAATGAATAACAAAGTCAAATCATCATGAAACAAATCGCGCGTCTTGCCGATTCGCAAGCCACCATACAAATGTCAAGAAATGGTAGCGCGCAATGAGTAACAAGATCATATCAGCATGAAACGAATTGCGCGTCTTGCCGATTCGCAAGCCACCATGCAAATGTCAGGAAATGGTAGCGCGCAAAGTAATCTGTTAATCATTAAAGAATTAGGCCAAGAATATGAAAGTTCTCGAATACGGCGTCGGGAGGTCAGCCCAACCACCGTCTTACCGCCCAGAACAAGGATCACCAATGAAGAATGAAGGGCAGAGGCCTGAAAGATCAAATAGGCCACCGGGACAGGAGCTCAGGAAGTAGCTGCTGCTCTGCACCGGGACCTCTGAATAGTGAGCACTTGGAGCTGGGCTGGCTCCCTTTTATAGAGTCTTGGCCCAGCCCACAACCACGCCCAGGCATGCTGCAGGGAAAGTTTCGGGAAGGCCCTGGAAAGGGACCACACCCTAACACACTCTGAAAGCCTGCAGCAATACATTGCAAATGAACAGTATTTGTAAACACATTAAAAATAAGTCTTCAGGATTAAACTCTGCAATGCAAAAGGTTAAACAACAACATATCAGCACAATGCATAAATTACGTTGTTTTAAAAGTGCTGGGTTTTTGCATTCTAGTCGCCAATAGAGCGCGCACTGCCCTGGTGTTGACACCAAGGACTACATCCTACTGGGGGACCTCAACTTCCACCTGGAAAACCCAAACGAGAACAACTCTACTGCCCTGATCGAAAACCTTGCCAACCTCGGACTCAAGCAACTTGTCACCACACCCACCCACTCAGCCGGTCACACTCTGGACCCCATTTTCTCTGCCAGCAACCACATCTCCATCAGCCACACCACCGAACTCCAGACCAGCCACCACTGCATTCATTTCACCTTCAACAAACCCAGCAGTCGACACCACACTGTCCAGCTTCCCCCTAGATTCTGGAACAGAGTCACTGAAGCCCAGCTCACTGCCAGCCTCAACGCAACACCCCCCCAAGCCGACATTGCCGCCAACACCACCGCACACAACCTCCACACATGGATCACCAACTGCGCCAACACCCTCTCCCCCCTGAAGACGCCCCATCACAGAAGCAAACTGGTTCACCCCGCACTCAAAGAATCAAAACAGGTCTGCAGACATCTGGAGAGGAAGTGGCACACCGACAAGACCACTGCAAGTCACGAAAACTTCAAGAATGCCATCAAACGTCACCACCAGCTCATTAGGACCACCAAGAGTCTCGCCCTCCAAAAACACATCAATTAAATTGCCCACAACAGCAAGGAACTTTTTTCAGTCATCAAAGAGTTAACTCCAACTCCACCAACATCCCCCTGTCGCAAGAACTCTGCAAAATCCTCACCAACTAGTTCCATCTCAAGATCACAGATCTTTTACGACAGCTTCACCACCCAGGGCCCACCTGACTCTCACCACCAGCCCGTCGACCGAAGTGTCACCACCCCCCAGCCCTCCTCCACTGTAACATCATCACCGACACAGAGACCCGTGACATCATGGCAACCATGCACTCAGGGGCTCCCACCGACCCCTGCCCTCACCACATCTTCAACAGATCCAGCAACATCATTGCATGTAAACTCCGGCATACCATCAACTGCTCCTTCGAAAGAACAACCGGCTCATCTCCCTGCTCCCCTTTCCGGCCAAAGACATTGAGAAGGCAGTCAACAAACAACTCACGGCTTTCCTGGAAACCAACAACATCCTGGACCCCTCTCAGTCAGGATTCAGAAGCAACCACAGCACCGAGACCGCCCTCCTCGCCACCACAGACAACATCCGCACCCTCCTTGACCGAGGCGAAACCGTCGCCCCTCATCCTCCTGGATCTGTCTGCTGCCTTCAACACAGTCTCTCATGACACAGTACGCACCCACCTCCACGACACCGGCATTCGAGACTCCGCACTGCGATGGCTCTCCTCGTTCCTGACCGGCAGAACACAAACAGTCTGACTCCCCCCTTTCTCTCAGAAGCCACCAAGATCAACTGTGGTGTCCCCCAAGGATCCTCGCTGAGTCCCACCCTATTCAACCTCTACATGACCCCACTAGCCACCATCGTCAGAAGCCACACACTCAACATCGTCTCCTATACCGACGACACCCAACTGATAGTCTCCCTCACCAATAACCAACCACCACCAAAAAGAATTTCCATGAGGGACTGAAAGCAGTCGCAACCTGGATGAAAAATAGTTGCCTCAAACTGAACTCGGTCAAAACAGAAGTCCTCATCCTTGGCTCCACATCCTCCGCCTGGAACGAGTCCTGGTGGACCTCCTCACCCGTAAACACCCTTCCCCCACCGACCACGCCCTCAACCTCGGTGTCATCTTAGACTCATCGCTCTCAATGGACCAACAGGTTAGCGCTGTCTCATCTGGCTGCTTCCACACCCTGCGCATGCTCGGAAAGATGTACAAATTAATCCCCACCGACACCACAATGACAGTCACCCAGGCCCTTGTCAGCTGCCGACTCCACTACGGCAATGCCCTCTACGCTGGAACCACCGCCAACCCCCCGGAGAAGACTACAATGCATCCAAATGCCTCTGCATGGCTCATCAACAACGCCCCATGACACAGCCATACCTCCGCCCTCCCAAGAGACCTACACTGGTTGCCTATAGACAAGAGAATCACCCACGCCTACAAGGCCCTACATGTCACCGGACCAGCCTACCTCAACCACAGACTTGCCTTCTACTCTCCTTCCAGACAACTCTGCTCCTCCCACCAGGCCCTCTCCAAGGTCCCCTGCATCCGGAAAACCAAGCCGGAGGAAGATCCTTCTTCCACATTGCCGCCAAGACCTGGAACACTCTTCCCCATCCACCTCAGGTAATCCCCCACCCTGTCTCAGTTCAGGAAGGACCTCAAGACCTGGCTCTTTGACTGATCCTTCCCCCCCTTCCTTCCCCCAGCACCTTGAGACCCTCACAGGTGATTAGCAGCGCTATACAAATCCCCTGATTGATTGATGGATTGGGTGGTGAGGGTGATGGAGTTTAATTTTGTGTACTGTCTGAACACCTCAATAGATGACACTCCAGGGTAACCTCCCCTTCCCTCATCATCGTCAACTCATATCAGGGCTATCATGCAAGAGCACACATTGACTGATGTGGGGCATCAGGGGAACTTTATTGGATAAAGGGAATGTATCACTTAGCAGTGTATGAAATGGGGTCTAGACTGGAATTTTGGCTTATGACACATGATGTGTCAGAAGGGTGAGGTATCAGGCTTGCTCACTGTCACACCATCCCTACTTCAGTTGAAAGTACCCGGGGGAGCCCCATTTGGTTGTGTGTGGAGGCTCAATCACAAAACATTGCTGCATATGGTCTTTTTAAGTGAACGTGGAACTGCAATTCAGGAATTCTTTACTCCATATAGTCACCCTTTGGGAAGCCTTTAAAGTGACAATCTGGGGCCACTTTATTGCCAAGCAGCATGGAATATTAAAATCTGTCAGACTACAACTAAACCAGATGGAGAAAGATCCTAGATTACTGGAGGAGTTGCTCTCATAAGGCAGGACAGGTCAGGTGCAAGAGCAGATTAGATTAAAACTGTCTGAATTTGGTGAGATAGCTGACAGGGCTTGTAAGTACTGTGAAAAGTACACTCAATCCAGAGCAAATTGGGACAGAGAGAGCTCTGGTCAAATTGGTGGCCATGATTAAATTGCCCTGTGTGACTGATGGCATTCTGGAAGTTGAGGACGCACAGGGCACATTTCATTGTGAAGCTGTGCAAACACAAAGGGGGTTATTACGACCCTGGCGGACGGTGGTACACTGGCAGTCACACTGCCAACAGGCTTCCACCAGGCAGTCATAATCCCCAGGGCAGCGCTGCTATTATGAGTCCCAACCACGAGCCTGTCCAAAAGGCTGGCAGTAAGGGGGACTCGGGGTGCCCCTGGGGGCCCCTGCACTGCCCATGCAGTTGGCATGGGCAGTGCAGGGGCCCCCAGGCACAGCCCCATCGCGCATTTCACTGCCCAAATTTCGGGCAGTGAAATGCGCGACGGGTGCTGCTGCACCCACTGCACATCAACATTGCCGTCAGCTCTATTATGAGCCGGCTGCAATGTTGATGTGACTTTTCCACTGGGCCAGCGGATGGAAATGCTGTTTCCGTCTGCAGGCTCAGCAGAAATGTCATAATAGGTAGCCACCAATACCGCCAGCACTGGCGGTATTGTGGCGCCCGCGGCTTCGGCGGTCTTTCTGCTAGACAGCCAAATTCGTAATGAGGGCCAAAATTTATTCAAAACTTATTTCTCTCACTTATACCCAAGCTTGGAGGAGTGCTCTCCTGCCCAGCTGTCAGACTGTCTAGAAGATGCAGCACTGGGTTGGCTGGGTGATGCTTAAAGTATGTTTCTGAAACAGCCGTTCATGCTAGAATAAATGAGGTGGGTGATTGGGTAACTTCTGAACTGCACGGTGTTGAACATGAATGGTCTGCCGTCTAGTTTCTGTAAAGGCTAAACACATGTTCTGGGACATCGGTTGTTAGCGTATATAAATAGGCACAGGAATGGCAAGTTCTACCACTGTCACTGCTTGAGGCAGTTAAAGTAACATTTTTAAAACCCAGTAATCCCACTCACATATATGACTCATATCAAGGACTCTTGCTACTTAACTGTGATGTTAAGATCCTTGTAAAATGACTGACTACCGGCTGGCTCTGTTGCCGACCGATTTAGTTTGGCGGCTCAGTCAGGGTTTGTCCTGGGTTGTTCCATGGCCCAAAATCTGCATAGACTCTTTCCAGGTTCTACATACTGACTTGGATTTGGTGGCAGGTTTTTTTTTTCCAAAGGATGGGTTTCCATTAGTATAAGGCTGCTTTACACATCTCTGATGACACAGGTTCCTGTTAATGGTGTATATTCCACGCAGTTGTGAATCTCTAGGGGCACATGTCAGGAGTGCCTCCCGCTGCATCTCCCATTTGCTGTGGCTCTGAAGCCCCTTGCAGCCAAGCTAAACCACCAATATGCCAGTAACACAACTAAATATTCTAGCAGGTCCCTTCTAATATCCCTATATGCAGAAGACATGGCTCTTTACTTAAGACACCCCAAGGCCTGTCTTAATGCCATTATGAGAGAATATACCCAATTTGTAACCTCTCAGACTTGATGATAAACTGAAACAAATCTCTAATTCTTCCCCTCACGAGGTCTTCCAAGACATTTGCACCAGATTTTACACTAACATGATGCAATGAATCTGTAAAATATCTCTGCATACAGGTCCATCTAGAAAAGGATATAGTATGACGTGTAAAGTATGGGACACAGCTAGATAAGATAATTGATCAAATATCACACTAGATAAAACCTCCATTGTTGCTAGCATGGAGGATAGGTTTGATTTAGGTTGTAATACTCCCTAAAATGGTCTACCTTTTTATCAGTACACTCATTCCTCTCTCTAGATCCTTTTTGAGGAGCTCTAGAAACAGCTAATCTGATTATTATGGGACAGGATAACTTACAATTACCCGTTCATGGGGGTAGAGGGTTCCGAGCCCCTGACCGAGAAACATTCTACTCATTTTGCCACTTATTAGTATTATTTGGTACCATACTTGATGTTTGTTACAATTGAGAAAGATACAGCTGCACCCATTCGCCTGCATTCATTGATTCAAAATCCAATGCAGTTAACTTGCCTGTTCCTTACTCTCACAAATTACATATTAGTTAACACCCACTGTGGCCAGTATAAAACCAAGGTGATACAGCAATAAACAAATAGAAATGTACACCTCTGAACTTTCCTTAGGCTGATTTCAGGTATCCTGTGTGCAGGTGTGTTTCTGTACTATTGTTTAAAAGAGGCTCATAGATGAGAGACATCTATGTTCCCTCAGGAACCAGAGACATTCAAGACCCTGGAATGATTATTAGACACCACCGCAGCTGAACAATTAATATTTTGTCCGTGCAGCACAGCACAGCGCAAACAGAATTCCTAGAGACAGAACAAGATGGCCACCTGGGTTGGGAAAATGCACAGGGACGCCCCAGGACAAAGGTAACATGGACTTTCTGGTGTGTGCAGACTGAGATGGTCTCCTGCAGTAGTGGGTTGAACATCATTGATTACACATTTCTTCAGAGGGCATAATATATGCCTATGAAACTATGGGAATTGGGACTTAGGGAAGACTCCAGTTGTGCAAGTTGTGGCTCGCCGGTGTGGCTCGCCAGAAGCAAGCTTCCAACCACTTGGCCTTGGTCCAGATCACACTCTTTGGCTGAGTGAGGGAGATCAATACGCCACGATAAGCTATTGGCATTGGCCTTCCTTCTATGTAAAAGACTTCTGGCATGCTGCTGGTGTAGAGGGAGAGTTCCTAAATGTAAACAGTGATTGGACTCTAAGATTTTTTGCGATTAACAATTAGAGCGCTATGCATATCTTTTGCCCGAAGACTCCAGACCCAGAGATATTTGACCCCCCCTTTGAGCCTACTTACTACATCTACAGTTGTAGTAAAAAGATCAATGGGGTTGGAGGGTCTATTGGGACTGCATACCCAATGGGACAATGCCAAACAAGGTGATGTTATCTGTGGAGCCCCACCATGCATTCCATTACCTGTGCCTCCAACCTACTGTCACTCTAGATTTGGTGCTGTATGATGCTAATATGTACTTTGTTTGCTCATTTGATGTACTGTGCTAATGTATGCAGTGCTCAATGATAAAAAACAGAATGGGACATATTGGGGGATATATAACATAAATAAATATATAAAATGATGCCATTCTTCAGTACTGTGTAAAATGAATTTGTAACTGAAACATATACCACAAGAAAAAATATAGTATCAGTATAGATGTGAGGATGCAGGATGGGGTGCACTGCCCTGGGCACAACAATCCCGTAAGATATGTTATTTATTGAAGCCTTACAAGAAAGATGCTAGTCAGATACCCCTACCTACAAATCCTAAATAATTGACCGTAAGACTGTGGTCCTTATTTAGCATTTTGCAGACACAATACTCCTCTCACAAACTCAATGGATGTCCCTTCTGCTGTATTAGAAGTGAATTATAGCCTACGGCACCTGAAATATGGCAGATGTGATAGTCGTCATATTGGGCCAGAGTGATGCATCTACCAAACTCTAGATCATGCCCTATAAGTCTAATATGGAGTTTTAGTCTCAAGTTCTATCAAATAACACCTTTAGCACCACCTGAGAGATTTAAGGCAGCAAACAATTTACATTTGTCCTTAATCAGTTCCAGTTAAATTCTTTATGTAAACTAATGACCATTTCAGATGATCAACCTAGAGGGGCATTTGTCTTGCATACTTCAATAGGAATGCTGCCAAATGGATTATTAATACAAAAATAATGACCCCTTGCTGTTTAATTTTCCAGCTTTTTGCAAACAAATGCAGAGGTTATATCATAGGAATTCACATTTTCTGTCATTAAATGATGAGTTGTTGAAATTGAATCAAGATCATCAAGACTAACCACCTTTAACCATCTAGTAGTTGTGACTTGTAGGCCTGAAGAATAAAGAGCTACCTTGTTTTATCAAGGTATAAAGAATGAATTAAAAGATGTGCTTGCAGAGGTAGTCAGTCCTCCTTGGGAGTGCAAGGAAGTTATATATTTGGAGTTGCAAAGACTATCAGTTGACTGTGCACCATTCAGAGAAAAACAGCACTGAACTTAAGGTGTTTGTAGTTTACCCTAGACAGTAGCAAATTCAGAAATTCCTGTGCCTATGCAGTTAGGTAGAATTAAAGGCCACGTCTCTAAAGAAAATGAAAGGATATAAGGTGTATGCAAAATATATATGTGTTTTGTTGGTAAACCTGGACACTTTATAATTGTAATAGTACTTGCATTTATATAATGATTACAACCCTTCACAATGCGTCAGAGCATTTTACGTCAGGCAACATGGGGCTTTGACCGGATCCCAAGGTTAGTGGTTCATCTAGTGTTGGTAGTTACTACCTGGATTTGTCTTGTGCAATCAAAGCAAACCATTCCGTGCAGTTATTTCAATTTCTTTATAGTGTACTAAATTAATGGTAGTTAGTCGCAATCATTAGTAGGGGTGTGTGAGCTCATGCCCATAGCTGCTGGAACGAGATGAGTTAGAGAGGATTAGGTATTGTTAGGCTACATAGGTATGACTTTCAGAGGAAACAATGTGACCTCCGAACCTCCCTGCACGAGATGTGAATTCGCTAGCCAGACAAAAATAACTATAACTCCTCCCTTTACCATACACAGTCTTCTAAAAAATAATGTCATTTGAGATGACATGAGATAATGCCATGATTTAACATGCTATAAGTGATGTCATATGAAAGGGTATAAGTAGTGCAAGGGGAAGGCGCAAATCATAGTTTATTTAGTCTGGCTAGCGAGTTCACAACAATCTGTACAGAGGTGAGCAAGTTATACAAAGTTTTGGGGGAGGCACAAATTATAACTTTAAGTTATAACCATGACTTTAGAATTTCTAAGTTTTGTGTAGTTTCTTTTGTATAGAAATAATAAATTCAGGCCCATATTTATGCTTTTTTTTAGTGCCGCGTTTGTGGCGCTTTTTGACGCAAAAAAGGTGCAAACTTACAAAATACAATTGTATTTTGCAAGTTTGTGCACTTTTGCGTCACAAAATGATGCAAATGCGGCGTTAAAAAAGGATAAATATGGGCCTCAGTTTTCCTAATTAGAAGAAATTTCAACCCTTTGTTTTTTTATTGAGTTTGTATGTCTTTTTCAAATATTTTTCTAACCATATAATCTTTATTATGGGATTAATTCTGTTAGACTTTTGTTTTGGAACCGCAGTATTTTTGAAGAAGGTCACAGTTCATTACGATCGTCAGCTCTGTCTGCGTGATAGATTTGCTTTCACTAGTGGTTCCTCAACAGTACAGCAGTACCTATTTACACACAATTTTTTTTTTTAATTTACAATGTGGATTCAGAGTTTCATGCGTAGTTATGTTTTGCATGGCGTATGTGTTAGTATTTTAACTGTAGGATGTGTTTATGAACTATACAGTTACCACAATAGTGTCGCGTAGTAGATTAGAGCATTTCACTGGCTTAGAACTCTCTCAATTGTAGGAAACAGCAAGTGTATATCACCATTCAGTTTGATTTCTTCAAAGGAGAAGGTTGTGCTCTTTGAAAGAGAGAATATCTATTCTTCAAAACCCACCCTGCAAAGTTTGTAAAACTGAAATGGCTGAAGATGATCCTGTGCCCTTGCAAGAGGAGGAAGAGGTGGCACAGAGGAAGACAATGAAAGAATCAATCTTGTGGGATTTTTTTTTTGCCACCTAGAAGGATAAAAGTAATGCAAAACTTGTTACATTTAATCTACGTAACAGTTATTTTCCCTGGTAACATAAAACAATACTCGTTCAGTACAACAGGAATCAGAAAACACTTGCATGCAATTCATTCCACAAGATTGGCGTATGTAGAAAGAAGGCATCAGGTGAAGTAGAATAGGTGAAAGCAGGAACATCGTCAGCTGCCACTTTTTTGGTTACTTCTGCTTCATCAGCACTTCCCCCACATCCTGCTGCACCTGTCCCCCTGTCCCCTGTGCCCCCACAGGCGGTCGCTCCTCTCTCACTGCTGCTGCCTGACGCCTGCCTGCCACTGCTGTTCCCGCTGACGCCGCTTCCTCCTCACCAGCGCTGACCTCTGCATCTCGGAGGTACCGCCCTCCGCTCGCTGCTCTCTACCTGCTGCTGCTGTCCACTCTCCTCGCCTTCTCTCCGCCGCCGCTGCCCAGGTCACTCTCCTTCCTGGTTTCCCGCCGCTGACCCCGCAGTCCCGCCTCTCCCCCCTGCCCATTGGCCACCCAGCCTCCCGCCTCCCAGCTGACCCTCCCTCCCGGCTCCTTACTTATGACGCCCACCCAGCGACCGCGCAGTGGACGCACCGATTGAGCGCCGAAGGTGCGCCAAAGGTAAGCCCGTCTGCGCCCGTCCGTGCCTGGACCGCGCCCAGCGCCAGAACCCCTGGCCCCCGCGTCCGCCAACCCCCCCGCAGGACCTACGATGCCGCCACACTCATCGCACTCAACACCGCCCGAGCCCCCAGGTGCTACCGAGCATCCCCGCGACGCACCCATGGACCCTTCGCCTGCCGATCCTGCAACTTCTCCTGCCTCCGAACCGGCACCACACCCATCAAGACGGGCAACAGCAACCACCTCAAGTGCATCCTGATCAACACCCGCTCCGTCCACAGACACGCCGTGGAACTCTGGAACTTCCTCGACACCACATCTCCAGACGTCGCCTTCCTCATGGAAACCTGGATGAACGCCTCCTCAGCCCCGACATCGCCATAGCCATCCCGGACGGCTACAAGATCATCAGGAAAGATCGCGTCAACCAGACCGGAGGGGGCATCGCCATCGTTCACAAAAGCATCATTCGCATCTCGACTGACTCCATCGATGCTTTCAACGCCGCCGAATACCTGCACTTCCAGATCCACACCGACTCCAAGACCACCCTCAGAGGCACCCTCATCTACAGACCCCAGGGACCACGGGCACAGTTCTGCAAAGACATCACGGACTTCATCAGCCCCCACGCCCTCCCCTCCGCCGACTACATCCTCCTCGGGGACCTCAACTTCCACCTGGAGAACAACAACGACCGCAACACCACCGCCCTGCTGGACAACCTCGCCAACCTCAGACTAAAGCAACTGGTCAATACCCCCACCCACTACGCCGGCCACACGCTCGACCCCCTCTTCTCATCCAGCAAGCACGTCACCTTCAGCCACTCCACTGGACTTCACTGGACTGACCACAGCTGCGTCCACTTCAGTTTCAAAAAGAACACGGTCCACCACCACCCAAAGCAGGTTCCCCACAGAAACTGGAGCAAGATCACCGTCGACCAGCTCGCCACCTCCCTCATCCAGAACCCACCTGTCAGGACAACGGACCCTAACACAGCAGCCCTCGACCTCACGCAGTGGCTGACCTCCTGTGCCGACGACCTCGCCCCACTGAAGAACCCACTCACCAGGCCCAGAAGCAAGAAGGCCCCCTGGTTCACCGACGAACTCAAAAACTCCAAGAAGGCCTGCCGCACCCTCGAGAAGGCCTGGCTCCTTGACAAGACCGCCGACAACATGACCGCCCTCAAACTCGCCACCCGCAGACATCATCAGCTCATCCGCACAACCAAGAAGAAATCTCTGAAGGAACGACTGGACAAGAACGCCCATGACAGCAAGGAGCTCTTCAACATCGTCAAGGAGTTCTCCAACCCCAGCACCGGCAACAACGACATCACTCCCTCACAGGACCTCTGCGACTCCCTCGCCTCGTACTTCCACTGCAAGATCGCCAACATCCACAACAGCTTCGGCGTTCCACCCCCGCACCCATCGGTCGAACCCACGCACCTCGCCGCCATCCTCCAGACATGGACAGAGGTGACCCCCGAAGACACAACACGCATGATGAACACCATCCACTCCGGATCGCCGACAGACCCGTGCCCCCACCACGTCTTCAACAAGGCCGCCTCTACCATCGCACCCCACCTCCGAGACATCATCAACACCTCCTTCGACACAGCCACCTTCCCGAAGAGCTGGAAGCACGCCGAGCTCAGCGCACTTCTGAAGAAACCAACAGCGGACCCGACCGACCTCAAGAACTTCCGCCCCATCTCGCTCCTTCCCTTCCCTGCCAAAGTCATCGAGAAGGTCGTCAACAAGCAACTGGCCGCCTTCCTCGAGACGAACGGATCCCTCGACCCATCGCAGTCCGGATTCAGAGCCAACCACAGCACCGAGACCGCCCTCATCGCAGCCACCGACGACATCCGAGTCCTGCTCGACAACGGGGAAACAGCGGCACTCATTCTCCTAGACCTCTCCGCAGCATTTGACACTGTCTGCCACCGCACCCTAGTCCAACGCCTCAACGACACCGGCATCCAAGGGAAGGCCCTGGAATGGATCATCTCATACCTCTCCGGCAGAACACAGAGAGTACGCCTCCCTCCATTCCTCTCGGAGGCCACCGAAGTCATCTGCGGCGTCCCGCAAGGATCATCGCTCAGCCCCACTCTCTTCAACATCTACATGAAACCCCTCGCTGCCATCGCACGCCAACACAACCTCAACATCATCTCCTACGCCGACGACACCCAGCTGATCCTCTCCCTCACCAGAGACCCCGACACCGCCAAAACCAGCCTACACGAAGGGATGAAAGACGTCGCCAAATGGATGGACATCAGCCGCCTGAAATTGAACACGGACAAGACAGAAGTTCTCATCCTGGGACCGTCGCCCTCCGCATGGGACGACTCTTGGTGGCCCCCGGCCCTAGGCACCGCTCCCAAGCCAACGGACCACGCACGCAACTTGGGCGTCATCCTGGACTCCTCCCTCTCGATGACCAGACAAGTCAACGCTGTCTCCTCAGCTTGCTTCCACAACCTCCGCATGCTCCGTAAGATCTTCCGATGGATCCCGACCGAGACCAGGAAGACGGTCACCCAGGCCCTCGTCACCAGCAGACTAGACTACGGAAACACCCTCTACGCCGGTACAACAGCCAAGCTTCAGAAAAGACTTCAGCGTATCCAGAACGCCTCCGCCCGACTCGTCCTGGACGTCCCCCGACGCAGCCACATCTCAAGCCACCTGAGAGACCTGCACTGGCTCCCTGTCAACAAGAGGATCACGTTCAGACTCCTCACCCACGCACACAAATCCCTCCACGACCTGGGCCCAAGGTACCTCAACGACCGCCTGACCTTCTACTCGCCCACCCGCCAGCTACGTTCCGCGAACCTCGCCCTCGCCGTCGTCCCTCGCATCAAAAGAGCCACCGCCGGAGGAAGATCCTTCTCCTACCTGGCGGCTAAGACATGGAACTCCCTGCCCGCCCACCTACGGCTGACCCAAGACCACCTCGCCTTCAGGAAACAGCTCAAGACCTGGCTGTTCGAGCAGTAGCAGACCCCCTCCCCCAAGCACCTTGAGACCCTTCCGGGTGAGCAGTGCGCAATATAAATTCCTTGATTGATTGATTGATTGACTGTCCTTCCAGTACCATCTTCTAGTTCTTCTGCTCCACCCGCTCCTCCACCAACACTCAGTGCATCTCTCCCTCCACTATTACCTGCTACTGGTCATTGTTACAGACTAGTTTATTTTCTTACCTTATTTTGGTTTTTGATAGTATTGTGCTGCATTAGTTGCCCAAATAGTATTCAAGCCAATAGTTGTATTATTTTATTTTATCATATATAATTTTCTTATTTAAATTTCATGAACTACCACTGTAGTTGTATAAATCAATCAAAAAACTTTCCCCTAACTCTGAGACTTCGCTAAACTCCCATATTTCTTCCTATTCATCACAAAAAGAGTAATAAGCTACATTTGATGTTAAAACACAGAACAAAGAACAAAGAAAAAGAACAACGTAAAAGGTCCTCATACGACCCTGGCGGTCTTCGCGGTGGAGGTCGGACCACCGCCAATGTGGCAGTCCGACCGCCACATTCCTACTGTAGCACTGCGGTCGGACCTCCAGCACTGCCACCTTACTGCCACAGCACGGACTGGCGGTGCTGGCAGTTCGTATCCTCCATCTGCTTGCACCACTGCCCTGGGGATTACAACACCCCTCTCAGCCTGCGACTTCATGGTGGTAGCACCGCCATGAAACGGCTGGCGGAGACAGAGTGCAGGGGACGATGGGCAGTGCAGGGGGCCCCCCTGGCCAGCCCCGTAGCAAAGTTCATTGTCCGCCTAGCAGACAGTGAACTTTGTGACAGGTGCTGGTGCACCGGATGCACTACAGCATTGCCGCCGGCTCTATTAAAAAGTCCACTACAATGCTGTAGGCTGTTTCTTATTGGGCCAGTGAGTAGAAACTGTGTTTTTGCCCGCTGACCCAGTGGGAAACTCATAATGGGGATGATGGAGAGGGGGTCCCAATGGCGGCAACCTACTCGTCGGGACTTTGGTGGACAGGCGTTTTTGTCCGCCGAAGTCATAATCGACCCAAAAGGGTGGTATAAACAATATGGCTGTCTTTTCAGGGCTTTGATTAACTAATAACATTGTGTTTCATCATCGCCAAGTACTGTGGTATTTTGTGAAGGTACCATGGTATACTGCAGCCCAATATATCACTAAGATTTTGTCCCTTATTAGCTAAAAACAACTGAATAAATTGAGATCAAATGCCAAAAATGATCCTTTTTACAATATTGTCTTTTATTTACATTTCATTAACTACCACTGTAGTTTCTGGATATGTTCGAGAAAGTACCAGATACATTGTAAAATTTCTAAAAAAAAATCATAGATCAATGAAAATACTTTTCCATAACTCTAGAGACTTTACTAAGTTGCCTAATTTCTTCCCATACATTATAAAAAGATTAACAAGCTATACCTGAGTTTAACACACAGAACAAAGACAAAGCGTGGTCTAAACAATATGCTATCTTTCATTTTGCAAGGGCTTTGATTAACCAATAATAGTATGTTTCATCATCACCAAGTACCACGGTATTCATCAAAGATACTATGATATACCTCGGTCCAACATATCACTATGTTTTCATCCCTTATTACTTAGAAACAACTAAAAGAAATCAAATCAAAAAAGAAAAAAAACATGTCCACACCACGATCTATATGCCTACTAAATTTCAGGTGAATAAATTCAGACATGTTGGTGCTACACCTGTTTAAAAAGACCATGTAAAACACTTTTGGGGCCCCATTTTAATTTGCACCCCCTTAACTAATTACCACAAAACTTGCATCATCACCCAATGTAGAAAAAAAGGATAGGTCTGCAAGGTTTTCTGGAGATTTATCAAATGGTGACAAAGTTATGAGCAAGCCAAATTCTGAGGAATTCCCATTTCTGGAAATCCTGCACTCTTGTGGGCAGGGAACAAAAAAACATAGAGGGAGCAAGCTTGGATAACTGCTCTCCCCATGCAGGAGCAGTACTAACACCTGCAATATTCGGTGAGCTTGCTAGGGGTGTGGGGCCCCTGGGTATCCCTCACGGCCCTCAAAGTGCTGGTTGGTAGGTGCGCTAGGTTGGCATCAGAGCAATAACCATTTCTAAAGAGAGGTCCCATGGGGACGTGGTATTTAGGTGGGGAGGGGCGTGTGGCCCACTACCTATTTTTAATAAAATACGGCACCAGGGGATGCGGTCCATGGAGCATATGAAAGCTCAGGGGCCACATACCTTCCCTCTACTTTTTAATAAAATACAGCCTCTGGGGATGGGGTCCTGTTGCCTATGAAGGTTCAGAGAGGACAGCCCCATAGACTCCTCCAATTTTTTATTGATTTTGACCCTGGAGATGGGGTCCCTGGGGACTTTCAGAGCTTAGGGAGAGTGACTGGCTAGCCCTCTTCCACTTTTTTGTTGGATATGGCCCTGGGAAAGGGTCCCTGAGGGCTTAAAAAGCTCAGGGAGGGGGGACAAGCAGCCCCACTCCCCATTTTTATTTGAATCTTGCTCCAGGGATCGTGTTCCCAGGGCTTAATGAGGCTCAGGGAGAGGGAAGCAGGGACCCTCTCTTGTTTTAATTGAATTTAGTCTTGGGGGATGAGGTCCTAATGAGGCTCCTGGCAGAGGAGCCACCTGACCTCTCCCCTTTTTAATGGAATTTGGCTCAAGGGGTGGGATCCATAGGGCCTATTGAGACTTGGGGTGGGGGGCTGTATGCCCCCTCCTCTTAATATATATGTTTTGGCCCGGGGATGGTGTCCCCAAGGCCCAAAGACCAACCCTGTTCCATGCCTGCCATGCATGCCAAAGGCTGAGTGTAGTGTGGGGTTGGCAGCCTGTGGGTGGGTTGGCTGTCTTCGGGTGGGTTGGCCACAGGCCAGGCCCTACAGCCAACTTCTTGCACATGCACAGCTGAAGGAGTTGGCTGCCTGTGGGGGAGTTGGCTGCAGGGCCTGCATCCAACCCTTTGCAAGCATCCAACCCCACACCATGCAGAGCCGTCTGCCATGCACAGTGTGAGGTTGGTCTTGTAGGTCCTGGCTACACTCAGGCAGCCTTACTGACATTGCTAAAAAGTCACAACAACAAAATATAAAATGTGAACCTTGTGGCTTTCTCAAGGGTCGAGCATATAATCATGTGTATAATTTAAGTAGATCTGTCATCTTTCTCCAAGAATCACCAATATTTTTAATCTAAACAGTATTTTTTTGCCAGTTTTTTATGTTGCATTTTATGGAATGTGAAATGTTTAAAGAAACACTCAGAGCCTTTTTTTACCTAAATAAAATCAACGTGTCTCTGAGTCTTACTTTGAAATATGTTCATCCCACAAAATGCAGAAATAAAAACAACCACAAGATTGCCTTGCGCTCTAGCTGAAGAGCATAGAGCTCCCTTTAGGAGTGCTTTGAAAATATGTAGTAAGTACTCCTCGGTCATAGATTTAATGACCTAAGAAACTTACTGTGCTTTTTTAATGAGGCTGGGGGCTGCTACACGCCTTACAGCCCTCCACAACATTAACAAAAATGCTTGGCATTCCATGCCCCTTTTAGGGACACAACCAAGGTTAAAAAAATGTAAATTACCCCCACAGGGCATTAAGGGGCACGCATTCATGAAGCAGTGAGTAATTAATGAGCGGCTCTTGATGCTCATTATTTTTTCAATACATTTTTGTGGGTGTTCCTGTGTCCTCTGTGCTACGCTTGTGGCCAAAAAGTTTAAAAAAAAAGAAAAAAATTGTGGCCAATCATAGAAGATCTGTAAATCCATCACAAAATTTTAAAAAACAGTGGGCCAGGGTCGGGTGCGGCAATCAATATTTTAGTAGGGGAACTTGTGGACCACCTCTCAGAGCCTCTATGAGGACCTGGGGAACCCATACCCCAAGGCTGATGTGTAAATGAGGGGAAAAGGGCTACCAGGCCTCCCTCCCTGAGCCTTATTAGGCTTGGGGGACTCCATCTTGGGAGCCACATTCCATATTAAAAGGGGAGGGGAATGTGTCCCAGGGAGACAAATCTGCTGGGTGGGAGCAAGCATGCATCATCTGCATGCAGGAGTGCAGGTAGGGAAAGTATGCCTGCTCTAACTCAGTGGGAGATTCAAAAGTGCTCCCGCCGGGTGGGAGCAGGCTTCTGTTTCCCTGCAGGCAGGGAAATACATATTTCTCCCACTCGGTGGGAGAAAGCATAATCAACTGCTCCCAATAGCAGAAGCAGTGCTGGCTCCAGCAGTATGCAGTGAACTTGCTGGGGCTGCAGGGGCCCTGGGGCTCCCCTTGAGATCCTCAACTTGGTGAGTCCCCATGATGGGAACCAGAGCACCCATCTACAAATAAGTGAGACCCTTCCGGATGAGGTCCAAGGGGCCACAATAGTCTCTGAAAGGGTAGCCATGCTGCCCCTTTACTTTTATATTGGCATTTGCCCTGAGAATGCGGTCCCTGGGGGCCTATGAAGGCATGGGGAGGTGGGCCTTGTGGCCTCCTTCCCTGTTTTAATAGCCATCAGCCCTGGGGCGCGGGATCCCCCTGGCCTTTAAAGACTCAAGGTAAGGGGAGGCAGACAGCCCTCTCCCCTTTACAAAGGAATTCACCCACTGGAATAGGGTAATCAGGGCCTCTTAAGGTTCTGGGAGGAGGAGGTGCATTCCTCCCTCCCCCATGTATAAGTAATTGTCCCAGGGGATGGGGCACTAATGTGCCCCCTCCCCTCAAAGACCCTGTCTTGCGTCTCAGGGAAGGGAGCCTAGTGCCCTGTCCGCCTTTAGAAATATCTTTTCGTCCTGGGGGATGGGGTTCATGGGGCCCAAAGTAGCTCAGGGAGGGGAGCTGGGCGCCCCATCCCCCTTTACAAATTAAAAGGCCTGGGGATGGGGCCTCAGGGCCCGAAGTGACTTGGGGAGGGGAGCTGTGCTAATGGGTTTGAGGCAGGGCTTGCTGCTAATCCCCCACTGTGCATGGCTAAAGGCCATGCTTGGTGGGTGGTTGGCTTTAGGTATCGTAACAATTACTTTTCGTTAAAAAAGCCTATAAATTCACTAAAAAAGCAAAGGTTAAAGAAACAGTACAGTCAGGTTAGAATTTCAGCAACAATATAACATTTTTAAAGTTCAAAACCACTGAAATTGACCTGTTATAGTTATCTCAAATAACTATAACTTATGCCCTAAGGTAACTATAACTTGCACCCTTGCAGTGCACTACTAATTACCCCACAAATTACATCACTCATGACATCTTCTATGACATCATTGATAATATCACTGCAACATTTGCAATTAAATTATTGATGAGAAAACTGTACATGGTGGGGGCGTGAGGTATAGTTACCTTAGTGCATGTGTTATAGTTACTTGAAATAACTATAACTGGTGAATTTCAGTGGTTGTATATGTGGGGTTCCAGTCTTCCCCAAGGTATAACCCAATACTGCAGTGTTTCCACAAAAAAAGCGGCACTCCAAGAGCGGTCTGCATAAATAATATATTTATTGTGACAGTAAACAAACAGGTGATGCGTTTCTGTCCTTCGCCTTTCTCAAAACCAATTCCCTTGCACTCACACGCGCAATTTAAACCTCATCAATACCAAATGGGGAAAACTTAAAGTAGACTCTGTACTGTTGCGGTCAGTCATAAACATACAGATAGTCTTGAGAGATTCTCATTATTTATAATAATGCAATCAGGCTAACAATTCCGTGGATATAGTTTCATTATCAGGATTAAGACCTACTCATTAGTACATCATGCCTAGGGGGCTAGCCAAACAAATCAATTACTATCCTCCTGTTGATAAGCCCTTGATAAGCCCTTACTGTATATAGAAATAATCCTTAAAATTATATCAGTACTTATTTTACATTCAGTTTCCTGCTTCACAAAATTGTTTCAGAAAGGTTAATATCGTATTGCATTTATTAATTTATTAGTGTAAATATGAGGGAGCTACCTCATTATAAACATGCAACATGATATATACATTAATGACAGGCAAAGCAAATGTGCACCCATTATTGTGAAAACTGTGAAAATTTTTACTTTGTTGAAGACTTATACAAATTATTGACACTGAGAGGACTGTTCCATGAGGTGAAAAACAAAATCAGATGCGGGTTGCAAAAAGCCCACGAGTTGCAAGGACATGTTCACTTTGCATGGAACATGACGGTACCCGGGAGTTGTTTTATAAGGAGAAGATAATGAGAGGGAGAGGGAGCAAGGAGCTATCATCAAACCCCCTTCCAAGAGACAAAAAGAAGCAATACAAATTAGGTATGTGCCATATGTTCCTGATTGCTTACAGTGGTGTGACAATATGAATGTGCTTAAAGGAGATGGAAATACATTTGAGAAGGGCACCAGTAGCCTGCTTTGAACTGTTAGTTCAACTGTTAGACGGAATATCCATCACGTCTGCCAAACTCTACATCAAGCCCAGAGTCTGTAAAGGATGAGCACTTCCTACCCTAACAGGAACACTAGCAGAAGGGCTTTTAGGGGACATTGTTCTGGGGGCTTCATTAGTTGAATTTGGGAGGGGAGGATCTCAAAAGGAGACAGCAGGAAGAGCTATCATATAAGAGACCTAAGATAGCTGGTCTGCTTCAGATTGCTTACTGCAATGGGAAGCCTATTTATTAGTTTACATTTTCACAGGTATGTTCTTTGGGCCATTCAGAGTTTTTTGAACCAGGGGATCTATGGACTGCCTACGCAGGGGAGACGTAGAGATTAGAAGCAATACTTTAAGGCTGAATATGAGAAATCCAAGCGGGACCACAGAGGAAATGGTACATAGGTGAACAGGTATGAATGCAGAAGAATACGTACTGTGGCAGAAATGGAGGGTTTATTTTTTCAATACTTCAATATGTCTTTATTAGTTTATGTTATGGCAACCAAATAAGCATACATCGTATGTGCAACAAACCTTTCAGCAATTATATATATTCAGGCATCAGTTTGAGGCACAAACTATAATCTCCTTTATAGTGTAGGTAATAACAGCAGAGCTGTTGCTACCAATGAGGAAATCGAAGTTTTTTTTTTTTATGCAGGTGAGTTGCAAGAGTGAAGATGTACACACATGAGCATGTTAAAGAACCAAAAAAGGAAAAGGTACACTAGGAGTGATATGAAGGTGTGTTAAGCCGGGGGGTTGGCAACCGGAGAAATATGGCCTCCATTCATTCTGCATGAGGACAGAGACTTGGCATGCAGAAGGAAGGGCTGATTAATTTAGAAAGAAAGAACTTGGATAAGTTCATAGGGTATGTTAAACCACTATAAGGAAAAGAGATAGATGATAATACAGTTGTATTGGGATGCACATAAGAAGATGTGCTAGCCCAATGGACAAAGTACCGGGGCTTGTGGTTGCCCAATCCTCTGCACACCTTTTTTGAGCTAAGGAAAGACTGGTTCCATACATGATACTAATTTACTTGGATGAAAATGCGAGTGTAGATCTGCTCAAACTGATAAAGATGAGCCTTTTGGACATTAGAGCAAATGGGAGGACCTTTCTGGGTGAGGTAATGAGTCACCTAGAAAAATAATTTGAGGAAGAGTTTTAACTTAACAAAATTGTATTAAAGTCAGAATAAGAAGAGAGCTATTGCTGCACTATTCCAGATATGGGCAGGGTAAAAGGGTCCAGGTGGAAAGAAAGAAATGAGAGAGTTGAACATCACAATGGAGATAAGAGATTTAAAGGGGCTAATGTCAAGAAGACATTGTGAGCTGGGAAAAGAGTTAATGGAGGGGATTTTACAGGCAAAAGAGGAACTGGACTAATCTGAAATATGGGCAGGATGATTGTTAAAGGTTTTAGGTATTAGAGAGACACTACGCTAAAACATTTCTGGACCATGATTTTTAATTGCAATCCAATAAAATAGAGAATGATCTCACTAAAATGAAGATTGTCCATTTAACGAGGACTTGATATCACCCGAAAACCAAAGGGGTGATAGGAAGGTTTAATATAACACTTAAAGAAGGCACCCAAATTACTAAGAGCTGTGATAAGAATTGGATAGATAAGGTGAAGGATAGAACTGTCACATACTGGGTGACAGCTCATGCCTCTCTTTTAAGATGCTGAGGGAGAAAAATCCCCAACCCAATGTATTCATGGGGGCAATGATTTGAAATGACGGTTTAGTGTATGAAATTGGGTTATTATTGAGGGGAGTATTAATCACAATCCTCGTAAGGGTGAACCATTAAAGTCACTAAATAAAACTGAGCTCAACCTCCTGGCAGTTATGGCACAGAGCAGATATCTTTAACTTAGAGGCAATGCATAAAGTATTTATGCAGTACTAAAACAGAAATAAAGTTCCAATGGAACAGCCAACCATGCTACAGTGAAAATAGCTTTTAGGGGCTAGTCACTGGAAGGACATGTTTAATATTAAACTTTTATGTGTCCTGCTTTTTAATCCCATGCACCTTGTCTTATGGACAGTAAGATCTACTTAGAGGTGACTATTTAAAAGGGCAGTTTAGGCCTGTGAAAATGGTTATTTTTACAGCTTAAATTTGCAGTTAAAACCTGCATAGCCAGGCTACAATGTTTAATTTGTTACTGTAGTGAATGGTGTGGCACAATGGTTGCTGCAGTCCACTAATGACATTTAACTTACAGACCCTGAATACACCTTGGTACCACATACTAGAGAGTTATAAATAAGTTACAAGTGCCAATTAGGTGAATATCAATTTCATCATGTCGAAAGGAGGAGCTTAAGCACTTTACAACTGGTTAGCCGGGGGAGAGTGTATAGAGTTCTATAGTCAGCAAAAATATGGTTTAGCAAAAGGCCCAAAAATTTTGTTTTTTGGAGGGTTTTGAGCCAATTTTATCTTCCTAATTTTGCTCTCCTGTTCTTTGCTTACCTGTGGGTTACAATTCTTCCCTACACATCATATTATGGCTTAGAGTATTAACATAAGATCTCTGGCAAAGAGCCCCCTTTTTGTGAAAAAATTTAGTAATGTAAATTCAGACTTGTAAAGCGCACTCCAACCCTAAGGTATCGAGGCACTGAATGCATACTGCTGTGGAACCCCTCTTGGCTTTTCCCTGTGAGGTGCCCACTCCTGGGCAACACCCAAGGTGAAGCCAGGCATCCTAGCGCTGTTGGGGCCATCGTGGAGATTAAGCAAGCTATTGCCCAGAGTGGCAAAGTGAGACCCATGAATTAGATTAGGCTCTGAGGTGAGAAATATCCTATCCAGGGAAATTGAGCCCAAGAACCGCCAATGCAGGTATTGAACCCTGGCCCTGGGCTAGATCTCTGCATCAGGGTCTGCCTCTCTAACCATTGTGCCACACTTCTCCACATGGGTTGCCCGACAGACATTGCAGTGTCAGTCCGACGAGGAGCAAGCCCTCTGAAGAAGCATGACATCCAATTGGAAGTGTGAGGTCATTTGCTTCTAGATACAGGAGTGCCTGGTGGACTTGCTTTTCTTTCCTGGAACAGTGTACTCTTATGTATTAGTATCATTATTTTGGAGGCTGTACACTGGACCATCAATCTCCCTGTCCCTCTAAATATTTTGTCATTTAGCGCAGCGGTCCAGCTGTGGGACTTAATCTTTCCTTTCGTTTATATAATTCTTGGTCCCTGAGAAGAATGATTTCCAGTGCTTGAGTTTTGACGATTACATGGTTTCTTCCATTCTGCAGACCCCTTCCATTGTTGGTGGTGATGGGTCTGGCCCTTAAGGTAGCCTTAAAGAAGACTGGGATAGTTGTCCACTCTAAAACGGGACCTTGTCAAAACAGTATTACATGGAACCATCATGTCAGAATATCTTAGGGCTAACATCGCCCCTAATGGTCTCATTGTGTCAAATGTACCTAGAATTGTTCTACAAGATCTGATTCTTAGAAAAGATTGGGCCCAGATCGCCTGGAAATGTACCAGGGACTGGTTGGTCCTCTTAATTAACACATCTAAATGACTAGCTGATTCCATTATAGTTCAGATTAATTTGCTGGGAAGCACATTAAAAACAACTGTTTCTTTGTCAGTATTTAATAGCCGGCTAGCTGAAATTAACACTGAGCTAAATGAAACAAAAGAATTTCTGACTCAACAAAATATTATCAAACTTCAGAAGGACATAAATAAATTCAGTAGAGAAAAGGTTTATTCTTACATTAAAGAGGACTTTGAGGCTGATACTCAGTCACACTCTTTAGACAAATTTGTTTCTTCTTCTAAGAAAGCACGTACTTACAGCAGTAGCTCCTCCTCTGATAGTTGGAGAACTGATCACAAAATACCACAACCCTATTATCATTTACCACAATTGCCGTACATCAACCTTTATCATGGCAACCCCCGTACCCTTTCTACCATTCACGCCCGATGATGCCTTTTATGCCTTTTTTAGGCCGGGGCAGAGGAAGAGGCAGGCACAGAGGAAGGGGCAGACATGTACACAGTGGGCAAAGGTAGAACCTCAGATGGTGACCAGGAGCCAGGGCAAAAACCAACCAGCGAGAACTTAGCGGTAACCAGACCACTCTCTACAAATGAGATTAATGCCTTGAACAAAGGGCTCGGTTTTGTGCCAAGCCCTAGAGAAGTCTTTTTTCAACTTAACTGTGAACTTTCCCAATTTTTTTGAAAGATCTGGTTATCTTATTTAAAGGCAAACCTCCTGATTCATTGAAAGAGGACTCTGAACTGAAAAATCCATCCTCTTTTGTGCCACCATCTACAGCCATGCCCTGCGAATTACTTGCATTTGAAAAAGCAGTGATGACTTATTTAAATAAACTATTTCCAAAACAATCCCTTGTCAACATTCCTACAAATGAAAGGAGTGCTCTTAAAGTTTTGGCATCTGGCCAAACTATTGTAATAAAACCTTCAGATAAGGGTGGGCCATTGTTGTCATGAATGCACATGAATATAGACAGGGATGCATTAGTCTCTTGAGTGATTCCACTTATTACGCCCCCATTACGAGAGACACAACTGAGAGATTACAGATTCAGATACGTACTATGATCCATGAAGCATGAATCAATGCCTGGTTATCTCATAAAGTTTGAGTTTTTGTATACTTCCTATTCCCGCACCTCTTACTTCTATTGCCTTCCCAAAATACAGAAAGGGAGATTACCACCTTCGGGACGTCTTATCGTCTCGGGTATAGGCTCGGTTTTGGAGCCCCTTTCTACTTTTTGTGACCACTTTTTACAGCCCATAGTCAGAGACTCCTCTACGTACCTGAAAGACACTAAAGATGTCTTGAATTTGATTGAATCCATCAACGCCACTGTGGCGGTCCAAGCGCTCATAACTCTTGATGTTGAAGCCTTGTACACCAACGTACCTCAGGAGGCCACACTAAGAGTAGTTTAACACTTTCCTGAATAGGACATCGACTTCATCCACTCCAGTCCATGTGTTATGCAGTGTGCTACTATAGCCCTGACAGATTTTCTTTTTCAATTTGAGGATCGTCTCTTTCATCAGATACGCTGTACATCTATGGGCAATTCCTTTGCTCCAAATCTAGCCTGTTTGTATAAGTCTGATTTTGAAAAACGTTTCATACTTCAGAATACCAATCCGTTTTCTGACAATATAAAATTATAGCGCAAATATATTGACGATATTTTGATTATAAGGCAGAGCCAAACACTGAATGTGGACTCCTTCACTACCTGGATCAATAATCTCGACCCATATTTGAAATTGAATCCTACTGTCTCTTTAACTGCAATTCCTTTCTTGGACCTGATGATTACCATTGATCAGGGCAAACTGAAAACCTGCACTTACCAAAAGATTGCAACAGTTTACTGCTTTATGGGAGTCACCATCCAAAAGCACTACGGGACAATTTACCATATGGACAGTTCTTGCATCTACAGCGCAATTGCAGGAGTGCCCAGTTTTTTGACACACAAGCTAATGACCTCTCGGCCAAATTGCACGAAAGAAACTACCCATGTTAAGTAATTAATACAGCCTGGAAATGGGCACAAAACAATCCTAGAGAGGCATTGTTGACAACAACACTCAAGGAGCCTAACACTCGTCTTACTTGTGTCTCCACATGCACTCCATTGTCCTGTACTATTAAAAAAACTCATTAACAAGAGACGGACCCTTTTGTGTGTTTGCATCGACTTTTAATTTTCTTTCATTTTTCTTTTCTTTTCTTAAGTTTTGGATTTTTATGTTTTCTCAGTTTATAGTTCTATCTTTTACCGATGTAATACCTGGAATGGCATCATTACATATATACTTTTTCTCTGTATGTATTCTGTTACAGCCTTGAGAAATACTTTTTGATGAAACACGTGTCGGCTGTACTCTCATTTGAAGGAGCTAGTTCTCATATGGAGTAGCTGTTGTCTATATCGGAGTTATATGAAGCGAACACATTAAAATCTTATGGATGAACCACATTGCAGTGTCATACTTCTCGGTACAAGTGTAAAAAGGACTTACCTAATGGACTTTTAGGTGTGCCGTGGTACATTGTTGTTATGAGATTGGGTTGTTTTTACAACCAATATTTATGCACCTGAAGTGGTTGGGTGTGGTATCGCTTGGCACCCTGGACATTGCGGCACAGCATATAACTAATCGTATAACTGAAGGAAGTGCGAACCTTTGAGCATAGCCACTATTGTTTGTATAATCTATCCTTATGAGTGCTGGGGTTTCGATTCCCAAGCCTCTGTTTGCCTTCAGAAGAACAACTAATATAAAAGCTATGATGGTACACATTCGACCGACCTTGAGCCATACAGAACCCAAACAGACCACACTTTGGCATCTCCCTCCGGTTTCTGGTCATCATCCATGTGGTAACTGTAATGTGTGCTCACTTACTAAACGATTTGATACTGTGGATCTGGAACACATAGGGACATGGGGTCTTGTGAAACATACTAATTGCAATACTCGTAATTGTATTTATATGTTCACTTGTCCCTGCGGTCTACCCCAAATTGGAATGACGATATGAGCAGTTACGGTTAGGATTAATGAGCACTGCAACAATATTAGATGTGGTCGCGCTGCTACCAAATTGAGTGCCCATTTTCTTGAGACGAACCACACTCCAAACGACATGTGGTGGATAGTTCTTGACGCTCCTAAATATGTCTCTAATGGATCTAAGGGCCTCATCATGAACACGGCGGTTAACATCGCCGTGTTCATGCTGGCAGTCTTTCTATAGACCACCAGCCCCCCCGGGACCCCTGCTGGCCGTATAATAAACATTCTGCTGGGCCAGTGGGCGGAAACATTGTTTCCGCCCGCCGGCCCAGCAGAATGCCTGGCCAGGACATTGCCGGCGGCTCCACATGGAGCCCCCGTCAATGCCTCTGTGCGGCGGGTGCAGTTGTACCGCAGATCACTGCAGTAAATCAGGCAGTGACCTGCGCGATGGGGCACTGCACAGTGGCCCCTGCACTGCCCATGGAGACTTATTTATTTATTTACTCTTGGATTAAATAGCATATGTATCCATAGATATTTTAATATATTTATATATATTTATTTATTCATATATTACTATTTATGAATAGCCAGGATATTACATCAGCATAAGTTGCCAAGAATAAGATGGTAAAAAAATCAAGTAAACATAGAAATAAATAAAGAAAAGAATGAGTAAATTATATATGTTAAGACGGATATTAGTAAGTTACAGGGGTTGGTTTCTTCGAATATTGCAAATTGGGTTTAGAGGTGTAAAAGTACTACTCACTTTAGGTATGAGCACATGACTAGTGAGTTATGGAGAAGACAGTATCTTCAGCTGTGGTGATTTGGAGAAAGAGATATATTTGGGCAGTTGGCGTCTTGCTATTAATGGAACAATTAAATTAGAACATATTTCTTGAAAGATGGTGAAATGTATTTATTTTATATATATTAGTTACTATAGATTGTTATAGTGGAGACAATATTTGATATAAATAGAATTCATTATTTAAAGAAAAGTTATAATGAACACTATGTTGTCTTTAGACTATTTGTTAGCATTCTGCTATGTCAATAGATATATTTCAAAATGGCTTCCACACTTTGCCCTCCTGAGATATCTGTCTTCGAAACGAGTCCCTTGTCTATGTTTATGGCATTTTAAGGTTTATATGTCACTAGAATTAATTTGAATGGTATTGTGAGCAAGGCTACGGCCGAAATGCGTCAATAAATGTAATAGTGCATAGCCTTGGTGTCCGGTTTCCTTTTCTGGATTGTGAAATAGCTTCAAGTAAAATATATATATATATATATATATATATATATATATTATATATATATATATATATATATATATATATATATATATATATATAAAAATATATGTATATAAATCAAACCCAGTGAAAAAAGGGGATCACCGGACGGCTGCACAATGTCCTGGGGATCGTGTTCAGTTGGGAGAAAAGAATCCAAAAAAGAAGAATCTATCAACTATAAATCCACCGTCAGCAATTTATTATGAAAAAATCAGTAATAGTAGAATTAAAGCAAATTCACCATCATGCTGTCCTGGCCAAATGTCTACGCGTTTTTACAAACGCCTTCAACTGGACATTGGCAGACATTTTTGCACACATCTATTTAACCAATAAAGTCCTTCTCTAATTTCAATGCCCCACTGCACATTTACAACAGCGTCGGCCATCTTAAAACATGATTGATTGTTACTATGATACAAAAAACAATATTATAAATGTCAATAAAACTTCCTCGTATTGTGGCATGATTGAACACGACTGTCTAGTATAGGTAATTTTATGATAAAAATACTTTCTAATATCTAATTTTCACAGTCTAGATATTTATAAATATCCAAACAAAACCAATTAAATATATGGATAATGAGTTATACTGGTATTGGAGATATTTTTCAACATATCAATTCCAATTCAATATATACCAAGAAGCAAAGTGATAATTTTGCATATAATCTAAATATAAATAAATATAATAAATATCCATAAATATTCAGATAAAGCAAATTAAATAAATACATGTGTATAAGAGTCTAATGATCACAAAATGAAAACATTTCCAATATAGATATCTACAGTAAATCTAATCAAATTCAGACCAGGATAAAACATGTAAAATACATGGTATGCGTAAGAACATTCATCACCATACTAAAGATCTAAAAGTACTAACAGAAGGAGTGTGAGAAAACAGGGCTGATTGCAGAGGCCCCGTAACGTTTGGCCCCAATTTTCCACTTTTTGCTGGTGTTTTCCTGACTATGATGGTGCCCTGGGTACTGCTAACCAGTCCCAGGGCCTGTGCTCTGCGTAAAATCAATATGCAAATTAGGCTAATTATAATTGGCTAAGTCAACCTACCTATAAGTCCCTAGTATATGGTAGGGCATGTAGGTTTAGGGACCACAGCATAGGTAGTGCACCCATAGGTGCACTGCTGAGGTGCCCATTGTCATTTTAAAGGCAGGTCTGCCTTGCTGGCTGCTTTTAAATTAAAGTTATATGCAAATTCGACTTTGGAATTAAAAGGAGTTCCAAAGTCTTAAACTACCTTATTTTTACATATAAGTCACCCCTAAGGTGTGCCCTATGTGCCCCTAGGGCTGGGTGCCATGTAACTATAGACAGGGACCTTATAAAAATAGTTTGATAAGCCCTGGTGAGGTAAAAACAGGCAAATTCGTTTTTCCCTCATTGTAGTGAATGGCCTCCATAGGCTAGAATGAGGACACTTTATTTTATTTTTATTTTAAGTAATGGATACCAAAAGTTTGGTATCAAATTAATTGTTATAATAAATCCCACAAATTCCAGTTGTTGGATTTCATATAACTTGTTCAGGTAAAGACTTTTAAACTTTACCTGAAAAGTTGCCAATTTCATCCCTTCATTGTGTTTACTGCTGTGCTCTGATTGGCCAGCCTCTGGCAGCCTGGCCAGGCTGCCTTGATGAGGTGTGAAGTTGCCTGGCTTCACACAAAGAGATGTGCCTGTGGGAGGGAATTTCCCCTCAGCAGATGGTGAGGCAGGAAGTGTGAGGGCTGCCAAACTGGTCTTCAAAGGCAGAGAAGGATATTTGGAGCACCCCAGCAACCCCCCCACATCCTGCAACCCCAGACAACTAGGTGCCCCCCTTGATTAGATTAGGAGAGGGCAGGAGAGGGGTGTGTTTATGATTTTTAGCCACACCAGTGGGTGGGCTCAGCCAGATGTAACCTCCAAAAATCAGATTCAGGCAAGATGGATTTCTGAAGAATGTTGCCTCCTGGGATTGATTTTTGCCACACTTCCCAGGAAGTGGTCATCACAGGGGGAAGGACCCTGCACCTGATTGGAGAATCAGGACCCCCTGTTTTTCACCCAGGGGCAAGGATAAAACTGGCAGACCTGCACCCACACCTCAGTTCCCTACCACATCCCTACCAGAAAGAACTACAGAAGAAGAAGGACTGCCCTGCTGGACTCCTGGCCTGCACCTGGAACCTGCACTCAGAAGGACTGCACCAGCTGCACACCTGGGCTTCACCACAAGAAGGACTTTGCCTGGCTACAACTGGTTTAAGGAGGGACTCCCTGTTTGCTACAGGCAAAAAATTGCTAACCAGAGTCCCCTGCACCAACTCCTGAAGAAATCAACCAGCTGACCACTGCCCAGTGGCCAAAAAGGAGTTTGTGCCAGGTGCATTCTGGGAGTTGTAGTCCACACCCCCAAGGATCATCTCAGAGCTTCTGGACCCTTGGGGTGAGCTGTGGACCCCAAAAGAACCTTAAAAGAACATTTGGGAGAAGACCCAGAAGTTTGGAGAACTTTTGAAAAAAAGCTCCATAGAGGGACCGACCCGCCACGGCAAATCTAGCTGGCTTGCCTCAACCGCGACCCGGCCTGATTTGCGGGTTCGTCCCGGTGAAGAAAATCTACAAAAAAGAGACTAAGGGGGTCATTCCGACCCTGGCGGTCAGTGTTAAAGCGACGGCCAACCCGCAAACAGGCAGGCGGCCCAAAAAATGGAATTCCGACCCTGGCGGGAACCGCCAACACAGCCCGCCACTTTAACACTCCGACCGCCACGGCGGTACAGACAAGCAGCGCGGCGGTCACCGCCAACAGACAGGCGGCAGACAATGTACCGCCCACCCTATCACAACTCACCAATCCGCCACCTTTTCCGGGGCGGGAGCCCCGCCGATAAAAACACGGCGGAAACAGACTACGAACGGGAAAACGCTCACCTCTACACACTCCACGAGGAATCTGGACAGCATGGAACCAGAACTACACATCCTACCAGCTATTGTCTACCTGCTCCTCTACCAGGAGCACGAACGCCGGCGCAGAAGACAACGGTGAGTACTGCACCTACGACACACAGGAGGGGGGAGGAGAAAAGATTACGGGCACACACATACGTGACACCCCCCCCCCCAACTACCTACACACCAATGCAGAGCAACAACTCAGAGTGACACCCCCCAAACCCCCCCGAAAGAATGCAAAGACAAAATAATAAGTAATTGTAATACAAATATATTGTAAGGCAAAGTAAATAGGTAAGACGAACATCCCATAACTATATACACATATGTATATTGTCCCGTCAGAATTGGCTTTCTGTCATTGTACGTGGGCCAATGGTCCTCAACACATGGGCAAAGCCCACACATGAGACCCGAATCCATTGGAGAGAACACTGCAGGGGCATCAGATAGGAAAACTACAGGCACCTCAGGGGGAAGGGAAGGGGGGCCACCTCAGCCACATGAGTCCATGACGCCAGATCCACGAGGGGCTTCCACGGCCAATGTTCAATCCTGGGGAGTGCAAAGCCACAGTCTCTCAAGTCTCTACAGTGGGTGGGTTGCCCACTGTGCCATCCTGGGGAGTGCAAAGCCACAGTGGATGACAGACTCCAGCGGTACTGGAGGACTCTTGGTGCCCAGAGTGTATCGTGCAGCCCTGTCCGACCCTGATCCGGGCCTGCCCCTTCTGCCAATGTGTCAGCGGTGCTTGAGATGAAGGCCCCAGCGGAGCGGTGCTTGAGATGAAGAGCCCAGCGGAGCGGTGCTTGAGATGAAGGGCCCAGCGGAGCAGTGCTTGAGATGAAGGGCCAAGCGGAGCGGTGCTTGAGGTGAAGGGCCCAGCGGAGCGGTGCTTGAGATGAAGGGCCCAGCGGAGCGGTGCTTGAGATGAAGGGCCCAGCGCAGCGGTGCTTGAGATGAAGGGCCAAGCGGAGCGGTGCAGAGACGGCGGTGCCCAGCGGAGCGGTGCAGAGACGGCGGTGCCCAGCGGAGCGGTGCTTGAGATGAAGGGCCCAGCGGAGCGGTGCTTGAGATGAAGGGCCCAGCGGAGCGGTGCTTGAGATGAAGGGCCAAGCGGAGCGGTGCAGAGACGGCGGTGCCCAGCGGAGCGGTGCAGAGACGGCTGTGCCCAGCGGAGCGGTGCTTGAGATGAAGGGCCCAGCGGAGCGGTGCTTGAGGTGAAGGGCCCAGCGGAGCGGTGCTTGAGATGAAGGGCCCAGCGGAGCGGTGCTTGAGATGAAGGGCCCAGCGGAGCGGTGCTTGAGATGAAGGGCCAAGCGGAGCGGTGCAGAGACGGCGGTGCCCAGCGGAGCGGTGCAGAGACGGCGGTGCCCAGCGGAGCGGTGCTTGAGATGAAGGGCCCAGCGGAGCGGTGCTTGAGATGAAGGGCCCAGCGGAGCGGTGCTTGAGATGAAGGGCCAAGCGGAGCGGTGCAGAGACGGCGGTGCCCAGCGGAGCGGTGCAGAGACGGCGGTGTCCAGCGGAGCGGTGCAGAGACGGCAGTGCCCAGCGGAGCGGTGCTTGAGATGAAGGGCCCAGCGGAGCGGTGCTTGAGATGAAGGGCCCAGCGGAGCGGTGCTTGAGATGAAGGGCCCAGCGGAGCAGTGCTTGAGATGAAGGGCCAAGCGGAGCGGTGCAGAGACGGCGGTGCCCTGTTCAGCGGTGCCTGTCTTGAAGGGCCCTGTTCAGCGGTTCTTGAGACGGCGGTGCCTGTCTTGAAGGGCCCTGTTCAGCGGTGCTTGAGACGGCGGTGCCCTGTTCAGCGGTGCTTGTCTTGAAGGGCCCTGTTCAGCGGTGCCTGTCTTGAAGGGCCCTGTTCAGCGGTTCTTGAGACGGCAGTGCCCTGTTCAGCGGTGCCTGTCTTGAAGGGCCCTGTTCAGCGGTGCTTGTCTTGAAGGGCCCTGTTCAGCGGTTCTTGACACGGCGGTGCCCTGTTCAGCGGTGCTTGTCTTGAAGGGCCCCGTTCAGCGGTGCTTGACACGGCGGTGCCCTGTTCAGCGGTGCCTGTCTTGAAGGGCCCTGTTCAACGGTGCCTGTCTTGAAGGGCCCTGTTCAGCGGTGCTTGTCTTGAAGGGCCCTGTTCAGCGGTTCTTGACACGGCGGTGCCCTGTTCAGCGGTGCTTGTCTTGAAGGGCCCTGTTCAGCGGTTCTTGACACGGCGGTGCCCTGTTCAGCGGTGCTTGTCTTGAAGGGCCCAGTTCAGCGGTGCCTGTCTTGAAGGGCCCTGTTCAGCGGTTCTTGAGACGGCGGTGCCCTGTTCAGCGGTGCCTGTCTTGAAGGGCCCTGTTCAGCGGTGCTTGTCTTGAAGGGCCCTGTTCAGCGGTGCTTGTCTTGAAGGGCCCTGTTCAGCGGTTCTTGACACGGCGGTGCCCTGTTCAGCGGTGCTTGTCTTGAAGGGCCCTGTTCAGCGGTGCTTCACATGTGTCTCCAGGGCACCAGATCCGGCCAATAGATGGTGTTCACTCGCCATCCGACTTCTCGCTTGCTGGGCCCTCCTGTGCTGGTGGCCCGTGCCCGTGGGTGTCCTCCTTCACCCCCGGAATGGGGCTGGTGGGGCCCTCCTGGGCAGCTCGCCTGCTGCCGGACTTGTCGGCCGTGCTGCCCTTGCCATCCTTGCCTGATCCTCTGTGGCCCTTGCCTCCCTTTGGAGATGTGCCAGGTGGCACCCCACTCCCTGACGGTGCCACGGTGGTGCCTGTGGAGGCTGCCGTCTCTGTTTTCTCGCGCCGGCCCTTGGCTTTTTTGGTTTTTTTCCCAGGGGGTGGGCTGGCTGTCCCTTTGCTGCTGGCCGATGTGGCTGCCCTCGAAGGTGGGGGACTCCAATATCCCTGGACTATTGTAGGTCCAGGGGTTGTGGTGGCTGAGGTGCAGATTGGACTTTTACGAGATGGAGGGGGTGGGTCAGGTGATGGAAAGAGGTTAATTTTGGAGAGGAAAAACTTTTTGGGAGCAATGGGAAGGGTAGGTGCAGTGGGTATGGGAGTGGAGGAAGAGGATGTGGTTGTAGGAGAGTCAAGTGTGCTGTCTATGGGTGCAGGTGCTTGTGACGGAGGCTGTCGTGAGGTGGATGGCTCTTGGGTGGGTGGCTGCCTGCGTTTGTGTGGTTTGGAAGAGGGGGTGACAGACACACTGGGAGAGGACACAGGGGACGTGTAAATGGCAGTGGGGGTGGTGACTGCACGTGTGCGGAGTGTTCTGGTGGGTGTGCTGGTGATGGTCGTAGTGGCTGATGAAGTGGTGCATGCAAGTGTGAGTTGGGACGTCACAGGGAGGGAGGAGGGAGACGAGGAGGAGGGGGACACAGAGGAGGCAGTGGCTGTTGGCATGTCTGCATGTGGATGTTGCTTGTGTGAATGCTTCTGTGATGTGTGGTGCTTATGTTTGGATGAGCTGACCTTGGGTGTTGAGGTGTGTGCAGGCTGGTCTGTAGGTGTGTCTGGGATAGGCAGAGAAACAGGGGAGTGGGACTGGGTGGAGGGAGTTGGAGGAGGGAGGCAGGAGACAGGGACAATGGCTGCTGTCAGTGCTGAGGCCAGAGCGTTGAACGATCGCTGATGGGCAGCGTGACCCGAATGAATGCCCTCCAGGTATGCATTGCTCCGATGCACCTCCCTTTCCACCCCCTGGATGGCATTCAAAAGGGTAGACTGGGCAACAATGAGCATCCGGAGGAGGTCGAGGACCTCCTCACTGAGGGCAGCAGGGGTAACTGGGGCAGGGCCTGAGGTGCCTGGGGCGAAGGAGATGCCCGCCTTGGTGTGCGAGCGGGCACGGGCGAATGCTGAGGGGCTGCTGGGAGGGCGGAGCTGGTGCGCTGGGTGGCGGCTGTACCTGTTGTTGCGGTGGGCACGGATGTTGCCGCCACCACAAGGGAGCTCCCTTCCGAGGACGTGTCGGTATCGCTGATGTCTCCACGTGTCCCCGTTGTGGAGCCCCCCTCGCTCTCCGTCTCACTGGTCAAATCAGAGTCCGTTGCATGGCCCTCCGGGGCCATGTGAGATGCAGCTCCCTCGTGCTCCAATGCCACTTCTCCTCGGCCAGATGATGCTAATGCACACATGAACAGGAAGAGCAGACAAAAAAAGGGGGGGGAAGAATAAAGACATGTTGAGTGCATGCATTGGCAACACAGTTGGCGGAGAGGACAGACACAGAAGCCCCCTGCACTACGCCGCGCACTTGGGGTACACTACTCAATCAGTGGGGCATGGCCTACAAGCCTATGGACAACAACTGCACACATAGGTGACACAGGGCCATGGATAGCTGTACTTGGCACCCTACAGAGGTGGGGGGCGGGGGCACAGGGCCATGCTTTACGGATGGGCCTAGCCTACAGAAATCGCCCTGGCCTAGGGATACCCACAGCCCTCCTCCCCCACCCAGGCACCTCCACTGCGCGCATAGTCAGCAGAATGAGAGTGTACTCACCCCCTTGTGTCTGCTGTGATGTCCTCACGCGCCCATCCAAATCTGGGTAGGCCACCGCCAGGATCCGAGACATCAGGGGGTCAATTGACGCGTGGCACCCCTCCTACGTTGGGAGGTCATCCCCAGCAGAGCCTCTGCGGTCTTTCTGCTCCCGCGGCGGATGTCCTCCCACCTCTTGCGGCAGTCGGTGCCCCGTCTGTTGTGGACCCCCAGGGTCCGGACGTCCTTGGCGATGGCACGCCAAATGTCGACTTTCTAATGGGCGCTGACCTATGTGACACGTACAGGGAGAGAAAATACAATATCAGAATTTTCTGCATGCTCGATGTGAGTGTCCCCCCATCCCCACACTTGCCATGTGGCACATGCTCTCATCTGTCGTTTGATGCATGCCTCATACGCTCCCCTCCGCACCATCGTTCATTCACCCCACTCAACCCAGGCATTGCCCACAAAGCATGGTCCCAGTGTACTTACCTGTTGATCTGGAGGACCGTAGAGTAGCGCATACTGGGGGAGGACCCCATCAACAAGTTTCTCCAATTCCTCAGATGTGAAGGCAGGGGCCCTTTCCCCAGTCGCAGCAGCCATTGTCTCTTCCAGACCGAGGTCACAGCAGCACTTGCAGTATAGGTCCTCTCCTGTGGATGATCAGGTCTCGAGTGATTAAGCAGATAGAAAATGGCGGTCACGCCCGCGGCGGTGCGTACCACGACCGCCGGCGCACATCGTCATTGGCTCCTGAGACCCATAGGGTTCAATGTTAACCAATGCTGCTTTGCGCCGCGGTCTTCGACCGCCTACCGCCACGGTGTGCCACGCCAGCGCATTGACCTCACATCCCATTGTCACACTTCACAGGTCAGGCAGCTGCCATTTCAAGGGCCCACATGGCTTAATTTCTACTGCGTCACACAGGCCTAGGCGTTGCATTGCCACTCATACAAGCCATTCAATGCATAGCGAATCGTGTTCTGTGCAAGCTGTGGTTACGTACCTGTGGGTTGCTTGACTCTGTGCTCCATGTTGTCCTTCCTAGGCACCGTCCGCTGGGACTTGCGAGGAGATGGAGGAATGTTCCCGTGTACAGACCGCTGGTGGACCTGTCGACAATGGAAGAAAGACATGTCATACTGACATACAGACTTGACCGAGCCACTATACAGGAACTGTGTGCCCAGCTGGAGCCAGACCTGATGTCCCCCATTCGCCAACCCACAGGGATTCCCCCTCTGGTGCAGGTGCTGTCAGTACTCCATTTTTTGGCAAGTGGATCATTCCAAACAACAGTGGCCATATCATCAGGGATGTCTCAGCCTATGTTTTCTAAGGTTTTGTCCAGAGTGTTGTCTGCCCTGATGAAATACATGCAGAGCTACATTGTTTTCCCTGAGGTGGGTGATTTGGCTACAGTGAAGGGTAATTTCTATGCCCTTGGACATATCCCCAACATCATTGGTGCCATTGATGGGACCCATGTGGCTTTGGTTCCCCCCAGTGAAAGTGAGCAGGTGTACAGGAACAGAAAAAGTTATCATTCGATGAATGTCCAGGTGGTCTGTTTGGCTGACCAGTACATCTCCCATGTAAATGCCAAGTTCCCTGGGTCAGTGCATGACGCGTACATCATGCGAAATAGCAGCATCCCTTATGTGATGGAACAGCTACAGAGACACCGTGTGTGGCTAATTGGTGACTCTGGTTACCCCAACCTGTCGTGGCTACTGACCCCAGTGAGGAATCCCCGGACCAGGGCAGAGGAACGGTACAATGAGGCCCATGGGCGGACTAGGAGGGTGATCGAGCGGACCTTCGGCTTCCTGAAGGCCAGGTTTAGGTGCCTGCATATGACAGGTGGATCCCTAATGTACTCACCAAAGAAGGTGTGCCATATCATCGTGGCCTGCTGTATGCTTCACAACCTGGCTTTGCGACGCCAGGTGCCTTTCCTGCAGGAGGATGGTCAAGATGGTGGTGTTGTAGCAGCTGTGGAGCCTGTGGAGAGTGAAGAGGAGGAAGACGACGGGGACGACACAGACAACAGGGACACAGTGATACAACAGTATTTTCAGTAGCACACAGGATACGAATAAACCCCGCCATTTTACATTTACTTAAAGTCTCCTGCCTCTCTACTGTCTGTGTTTCCCCCCAGTTCCTGTTAACTGAGTTGTGACTTTCCCTTCCGTTTTCAGAGCTGTGGGCCCCACTGCGTGACCTCTGCTTTGTTTGCCCATGGACTACAGCTGTGTGACAGTGGTATGTTGTCATCACAATGTAACTGAACATTTTGGCACCGTTATGTCTAATACATTTGTTCAAAATACAAGCAGACTCCAGATTTTTTAAGTGCAATAAGTGATTTTATAAAAGTGCTAAATTTAGGGACATGATTGAAAAACGGTGATGGGTGATGGTGGAGTAATGTCCATGGCAGAGTCCAGTTTTCAGTCTCACAGGTGCATTGTCCATATGCCTGTGGAAGGATGGAGCAGGGGCAGTTTAAGTTTGGACAGGGTGACAATGTGGGACAGTGGGATGACATCAGGGGGTATCCTTTGCTGGCGGGGGTCTTGGCATCCTACTCTGTCTTCTTCTGAGATCTCAGGTACCGCTTGCGGGGTGGTTCTTCTTCTGCAGGAGGTGGGGTTCTGGTGGCCTGTCGTTGTGTGGGGGCCTCCTGTCCACTAGCGCCGGCGGAGGTGGTAGCCTGGTCTGGGTCCATGCTAGTGACAGGGGCCCTTTGTGGTGCCACATGGTCCCGCAATGTGGTGACTATCTGGTTAAGAGCCACAACAATGGTCCCCATTGCGGAACTAATGTTTCTCAGTTCCTCTCTGAACCCAATGTACTGTTCCTCCTGCAGTACCTGGATCTCCTGGAACCTGGCCAGTACCGTAGCCATCGTCTCCTGGGAGCGGTGGTATGCTCCCATGATGGAGGAGAGGGCCTCTTGGAGAGTCGGTTCCCTGGGCCTGTCCCCCCCCTGTCGCACAGCAGCCCTCCCAGTTCCCCTGTTTCCCTGGGCCTCTGTCCCCTGGACCGTGTGCCCACTACCACTGCCCCCAGGTCCCTGTTGTTGTTGGGGTGGTGGGTCAACCTGGGTGCCCTGTAGTGGTGGACACACCGCTGATTGACGTGTCCTGGAGACAGAGGCATGGGCCTGCTGGGTGGGAGCTGTGCTGGTGTTCCCAGAGGGGGTTAGGTCTGCTGTAGCCTGTGGCTGTCTGTGGGGAACCGACTGTCCCGAGGTCCCCGATGGGCCGGGCTGGTCATCTGGGTCCAGGGAGACAGAACTGCTGTCATCACTGGGGGCCTTTTCTGGGGGTGGGATGGACATCTCTGGACCCTCCTGGGCGGTGTGGTGGCGTTCGGGTCCTGCAGGGGTAAAAGAGTATGGTTATTGCTTCTGTGTGTGCCATTTCGTGTAATGGGTGGGTGGCCGTGTACCCCAGTGGTGGCATTCCCTTGTGGGTGCTTTTGTGACGGTGGCTTGTGGGGGAGATGGGTATGTGCAGTGGGCATGCTTTGGTGATGGGTGTCCATGCTTAGGGGACGCATGCAGGGCTAGGTTTTGGGATGGGTGGGTTGTGATGGTGAGCCATTTGCAAGGAGTTGGTGTGATGGGGGTGGGGGTGAGGGTGGGGGTATGATTTGGCATGCAGGTGGGGTGGGGGGAATGAAGTAGTGAAGATTTGACTTACCAGAGTCCATTCCTCCACCTACTCCTGCGAGGCCCTCAGGATGCAGGATGTGCAAGACTTCCTCCTCCCATGCTGTGAATACTGGGGGAGTAGGTGGGGGTCCGCCGCCAGTCTTCTGCACCGCAATGTTGTGCCTTGATACCATGGAACGCACCTTCCCCCGTAGGTCGTTCCACCGCTTCCTGATGTCGTCCCGATTTCGTGGATGCTGTCCCACAGCGTTGACCCTGTCCACTATTCTTTGCCATAGCTCCATCTTCCTGGCAATGGTGGTGTGCTGCACCTGTGTCCCGAAGAGCTGGGGCTCTACCCAAACTATTTCCTCCACCATGACCCTGAGTTCTGCAT
Organism: Pleurodeles waltl; assembly: GCF_031143425.1. Taxonomy (NCBI): domain Eukaryota; kingdom Metazoa; phylum Chordata; class Amphibia; order Caudata; family Salamandridae; genus Pleurodeles; species Pleurodeles waltl. The sequence continues at coordinate 672,894,730 of NC_090440.1, forward strand.
CAGAGAACCTGGGGTGTCTTTGGGGTGCCATGGGGTGGTGTGGATGAGGTGAGGGGTGGTGTATGTGTTGTAGAGTGTGGTGAGTGTGGTGGTGTATGGTGTTTTGTGCGTGGATATTGTGTGGGTGATGTTGTGATTTGCCTCTGTGTGATGGTCTACTCTATTCTATGCTGTCTCTCTCTGTCCTTCAGTCGCAATTGTGGTCGTAAGGGTTTGTGGGTGATGTGGGTGTGTGTTTTATACTGTATTGGGTGTGTGGGAGTGGTGTGTGTATGTGTCTCAGGTGTGTGTATTTTGAATTGTCCAATGTGGTAGTGTTTTGTAAAGGTGTGTGTATTTTGACCGCAGCGGTGTGTACCGCCAATGGAATACCGCGGTTGAAAGACCGCTGCGGGGATTTGTGGGTCGGAATGGCATGGGCGTATTTCTGTTGGCGTGACGGTGGAGGTTTGGTCATCGCCAGTTTTTCGCTGGCCGTTGCTGTGGCGGAATTTTGTTGATGTCGGGTTTTTGGCGGTTTGCCAGTTGCGGGTCAGAATGACCGTGGCGGTTTACCGCGACCGCGGTGGTGTTATGGCGGTCTTCTGACCGGCGGTAAGCGCCTTTAACCGCCGAGGTCAGAATGACCCCCTAAGTCCGAACATAGAAAGTTGACCGAGACCTCCCAGCCAGCGTATCCGAGGAGGGTTTCAGGGACGTCAGATCAAGATCCAGGTTTGCCCCAGTCGAAGGATTTTCACCTCGAGAAAACGACTAAGTCCGAAGGTAAAAATCTCCACCGAGGGCTCCCGCAACGCGTATCCGGAGAAGAGTTACAGGAGGTCGGATTGGACTGGCAGGTTCGTTCCTCTGAAGAAAATCTTCAGAAGAGAGACTAAGGCCAAAGGTGAACTTTTGACGAGGCCTCCCGCGAGCTGTAGCTGAGCAGGGCTCCATCGCGGTCGGCCTTAAACTTTGACTTTGCCCCAGTCGAGGTGCGACCAGATGACCAGATTTGTGCTTTTTGTTTCGAGGCGCTAGAAAACAGTAATTCTTTAAAAATTCATATCTCCAGTTCCCCTTATCCGATTTTATTCGTTTTTGTGTCATTTTAAAGATAAAAATATACTCTATTTTTATGAATTGGTTTTGGATTTTTAAACTGTTTCCTGTTTTTTATTTAATTACTGTTTTGTGATATTTTAATGCTTTACACTTTGGGGGTCATTCTGACCTCGGCGGTAAAAGGCCCTTACCGCCGGTCAGAAGTCCGCCATTCTACCGCCGCGGCCGCGGTAAACCGCCACGGTCATTCTGACCCACAACGGCGAAACCGCCAAAATCCCGACACCCAAGGAAGGCCGCCACATCAGCGGGCCGCGGAAAACTGGAGATGACCAAACCTCCACCGTCACGGCAACACAAACACGCCCATGCCATTCTGACCCACGAATCCACGCGGCGGTCTTTCAACCGCGGTATTCCATTGGCGGGACACACCGCCGCGGTCAAAATACACACACAGCTCTAAAACCCAGCCACATTGGACAATTTGAAATACACACACCTGACACACATACAAACAACACTCCCACACATCCAACCAACTATAAAACACACACCCACATCACCCACAAACCCCTACGACCGAAGTTCATAGACGAAGGAGAGAGAGACACATCACAGAATAGAGAGCTACATCACACAGAGGCACACTACACCATCACACACACCACATAGAAGCACAAAGCACCACACACCAACACACTCTTCACCATATACACCACCCCACACCTCATCCACACCACCCCATGGCACCCCAAAGGCACCCACGCTTTTCGGACCAAGAACTCCGGGTCATGGTGGAGGAGATCATAAGAGTCGAACCCCAGCTCTTCGGCTCACAGGTGCAGCACACCACTATAGCCAGGAAGGCGGAGCTATGGCAGCGGATCGTGGACAGGGTAAACGCGGTGGGACAGCATCCCAGAAATCGAGAGGACATCCGCAAACGTTGGAACGACTTACCGGTAAAGGTGCGCTCGATGGTCTCGCGACACAACATCGCAGTGCAGAAGACTGGCGGGGGACCCCCACCCACTCCACCCGAATTCACAGCATGGGAGCAAGAGGTACTAAACATCCTGCATCCTGATGGCCTCGCTGGAGTACACGGAGGAATGGACTCTGGTAAGTACAATCTCAACTACTTCACCCCCCCCCCAGCATGCCAACCCCCACCACCACCTTCACCCCCAACCCCCCATCACACATCCTCCCTGAGAATGTCTCCCCAGCACAACCCACCCAACACCAACCCCTGCATGCCACCACAAACTATGGACACCCATCACCTAAGCATGACCACTGCACATACCCCCCCAACACCCCCACAACACCTCCCCCAAGGGAAAGACAGCACTGGGGGACAAGGGCACCCATAAATCGCACACAATAGCACACACAGAAACAATAACCATACTCTCTTACCCCATGCAGGACCCGAACGCCAACACACCGGCCAGGAGGGTCCAGAAATGTCCATCCCCCCCCCCCCGGAAGAGGCACCCAGTGATGACAGCAGCTCTGTCGACCTGGAACCTGACGACCAGCCCGGACCATCGGGGACCTCTGGACAGTCGGTTCCCCACACACAGGCCACAGCAGACCCAACCCCCTCTGGGAACAACAGCACAGCTCCCACCCAGCGGGCCCATGGCTCTGTCTCTAGGACAGGTCAATCAGCGGTGTGTCTGCCACTACAGGGCCCCCAGGCTAACCCACCACCCCAACAACAACAGGGACCTGGGGGCAGTGGTAGTGGGCACACCGTCCAGGGGACAGAGTCCGGGGGAAACCGGGCAACTCGGAGGGCTGCTGTGCGACAGGGGGGGGGAGGAGAGGCCCAGGGAACTGACTCTCCAAGAGGCCCTCACCACCATCATGGCAGCCTACCACCGCTCACAAGAGACGATGGCGACGGTACTGGCCAGGTTCCAGGAGATCCAGGCACAGCAGGAGGAACGCTACATGGGGTTCAACAATCATCTCACCAACATCTCTACCGCCATGGGGAGCCTAGTCCAGGCCCTCCACCGGATAGAAGACACGTTGCAGGACCATGTGGCACCACACAGGGCCCCTGTCACTAGCTCGGACCAGGAACAGCCTACCACCTCCGCCGGCGCTAGTGGACAGGAGGCCCCACCACAACGACAGGCCACCAGAACCCCACCTCCTGCTGAAGAACAACCACCCCGCAAGAGGAGCCTGAGATCCAAAAAAAAGACAGAGTAGGATGTCAAGACCCCCGCCAGCATGAGATACCCCCTGAAGTCATCCCACTGTCCCACATTGCCACCCTGTCCAACCTTGAACTGCCCCTGCTCCATCCTTCCACAGGCATATGGACAATGCACCTGTGAGACTGAGAACTGGACTCTGCCATGGCCATTACTCCACCCCCACCCATCACCGTGTGAATATCATGTACCATTATCTAGCACCAAAAATAAATCACTCAATGCACTGAAATCATGCTGGAGTCAGGCTGTATTATTTACAAATGTAAAACACATTACCGATCAATTATGTTCTGTAAACTTTGTGCTGAACACATACCGAGATCAATAAGCATTAGTCCATGGGCTAACCAAGCAGAAGTCACGCAGTGGGTCATACAGCACTGAAAAGGGAAGGGAGAATCAAACATCAGTTTAAAAGAACTGGGGGGTCATAGACAAAGTTGAGAAAAACAAGGCATTCAGGAAAATTAAAATGGCGTGTGTGATTCTTACCTGTGTGCTACTGAAAATACTGTTGGATAACTCTGTCCCTGTTGTCTGGGTCGTCCTCTGAGTCTTCCTCCTCTTCACTCTCCACAGGCTCTACAGCTGCTTCAACACCACCATCTGGACCATCCTCCTGCAGGAAAGGCACCTGACGTCGCAATGCCAGATTGTGAAGCATACAGAAGGCCATGATGATCTGGCACACCTTCTTTGGTGAGCACATCAGGGATCCCCCTGTCATATGCAGACACCTAAACCTGGCCTTCAGAACCCCAAAGGTCCTTTCTATGATCCTCCTAGTTCGCCCATGGGCCTCATTGTACCGTTCCTCAGCCTTGGTCCGGGGATTCCTCACTGAGGTCAATAGCCAAGGCAGGTTGGGGTAACCAGAGTCACCTATTAGCCACACACGTTGTCTCTGTAGCTGTTCCATCACATAAGGGATGCTGCTATTACGCATCACATACGCGTCATGCACTGAACCAGGGAACATTGCATTCACATGGGAGATGTACTGGTCAGCCAAACAGACCACCTGGACGTTCATCGAATGGTAACTCTTCCTGTTTCTGTACACCTGCTCATCGTCTTTTGGGGGGACTAAGGCTACATGGGTCCCATCAATGGCACCAATTATGTTGGGAATATGTCCAAGGGCATAAAAATCACCCTTCACAGTGGGCAAATCAACCTCCTCTGGGAATATAATGTAACTCTGCATGTGTTTCGTCAGGGCAGACAACACTCTAGACAAAACCTTAGAAAACATTGGCTGAGACATTCCAGATGACATGGCCACTGTTGTCTGGAATGAGCCACTTGCAAGAAAATGGAGGACTGACAGCACCTGCACCAGAGGGGGAATTCCTGTGGGTTGGCGGATGGGGGACATCAGGGCTGGCTCCAGCTGGGCACACAGTTCATGGATGGTGGCACGGTCAAGTCGGTATCGTAGTATGATGTGGCGTTCTTCCATTGTCGACAGGTCCACCAGCGGTCGGTACACGTGAGGATTCATCCTTCTCCTCGCAAATCCCAGCGGACGGTGCCTAGGAAGGACAACATGGAGCACAGAGTCAAGATAATCACTGGTACGTTCACCACTGCTTGCATGGCACACGGTTATCTAGGTATTGAAAGGCGTGTATGTGTGGCAATGCCAGGCCTAGGCCTGTGTGTCGCAGTAGAGATTATGCCATGTGGGCCCTTGAAATGGTGGCTGTCTGACCTGTGAAGTGGGACAATGGGATGTGAGGTTACTGCGCTGGCGGAGCACACCGTGGCGGTAGGCGGTCGAAGACCGCTATACGGAGCCACATTGGATAACATTGAAGCCTATGGGTTTCAGGAGCCAATGACGATGTGCGCCGGAGGTCGCGGTACGCACCACCGCGGTACGCACCGCTGCGGGCGTGACCGCCATTTTCTATCTGCTTAATCACTCAAGACCTGATCATCCACAGGAGAGGACCTATACTGCAAGTGCTGCTGTGAACTCGGTCTGGAAGTGACAATGGCTGCTGCGACTGGGGAAAGGGCCCCTGCCTTCACGTCTGAAGAGTTGGAGAAGCTCGTGGATGGGGTCCTCCCCCAGTATGCGTTACTCTACGGTCCTCCAGACCAACAGGTGAGTACACCGGGTGCACATGGAATGGGCGATGCCTGTGTGGAGTGGGGTGGATGTAAGTTGGAGGGGTGGGGGCGAATGAGGAGTGCAACGCACGACAGATGAGAGCATGTGCTATATTGCAAGGTTGGGGAGGGGGGGCCAATCACATCTAACATGCAGTAAGTTGATGAATGTTTCCTTCCCACCCTGTACATGTCACATAGGTCAGCGCCCATCAGAAAGTGGGGATTTGGTGTGCCATCGCCAAGGAAGTCCGGGCCCTGGGGGTCCACGTCAGACGGGGCACCCACTGCCGCAAGAGGTGGGAGGACATCCGCCGCGGAACCAGGAAGACCGCCGAGTCACTGCTGGGGATGGCCTCCCAACCTAGGAGGGGTGCCAGTCGTACCCTGACCCCCCTGATGTCCCGGATCCTGGCGGTGGCCTACCCTGATTTGGATGGGCGCTTGAGAGCATCACAGCAGACACAAGGGGGTGAGTATCAGCACATTCAGCTGTCTTTCTGCGCAGTGGAGGCGTCTGGGTGGGGGAGGAGGGTTGGGGGTGACATTAGGCCAGGGCGCTTTCTGTAGTGTAGTCCTGTCCCTTAGGCATGGCCCTGTGCTCCCGGCCCCCACCTCCGTAGGCTGACAAGTCCAGCTATTGATGGTCCAGCCTCACACATGTGCGCGCTTGTCGTCTCCTGACCTGTTGTCCGAGTCAGAAGTACTGAGTAGTGTGCCCCGAATGAGCGGCTTAGTGCATGCGGCTCCTGTGTCTGTCCTCTCCGCCAACGGTGTTGACATTGCATGCACTCAACCAGGTCTTCTCTTTCTCCCCCCACCCTTCTTCTTCATCTTCTTGTGCATGTGTGCATTAGCATCATCAGGCGGAGGAGATTTGGCATCGGAGCACGAGGGAGCTGCAAGCCACAAGGCCCCGGTGGGCACAGGAACAGACACCGAGGTCCCAAGTGAGCCGGAGGGCGAGGGGAGCACCACGACGGGGACCGCTGGTGAGAGCAGCGACACGTCCTCGGATGGAGGCTCCCTAGCGGTGGCGGCAACATCCGGGCCCCCGCCTCTACAGGTACAGCCGCCACCCAGCGCACCAGCCCCGCCCTCCCAGCAGCCCCTCAGCCTACGCTCCGTGCCCGCTCACCCAGGAAGGCGGGCGTCTCCTTCGCCCCAGGCACCTCAGCCCCTGCCCTGTTACCCCTGCTGCCCTCAGTGAGGAGGTCATTGATCTCCTCAGGACACTCATTGTTGGGCAGACTACCCTTTTGTATGCCATCCAGGGGGTAGAAAGGGAGGTGCATCGGAGCAATGCCTACCTGGAGGGCATTCATTCGGGTCAGGCTGCCCATCAACGATCGTTCAATGCTCTGGCCTCAGCACTGACGGCAGCCATTGTCCCTGTTTCCAGCCTCCCTCTTCTGACTGCCTCCACCCTGTCTCTGTCTCCTGTTCCTCAGCCTATCCCATCCACACCATCTGACCAGCCTGCACACACCTCAACACCCAAGGGCAGCTCATCCAGACACAATCACCACAGATCCCACAAACACTCACCCAAGCAACACACAGATGCAGACATCCCAACAGTCACTACCACCCCTGTGTCCCCCTCCTCCTCGTCTCCCTCCTCCCTCCCTGTGACGTCTCCACTCACACCTGCATGCACACCAACATCAGCCAGTGCTTCCATCACCACCCCACCCTCCTGTACAGTCCGCACGCGTGCAGTCACCACCCCCACTGCCATTTACACATCCCCTGTGTCCTCTCCCACTGTGTCTGTCACCACCCCTTCCAAGACACACAAACGCAGGCAGACACCCACCCAACAGACATCCACCTCACAACAGCCTACAGCACCTGCACCTTCACCCAATGACAGCACACCTGACTCTCCTACAACCACATCCTCTTCCTCCACTTCCATCTCCACTTCTCCTACCTTTTACCTTGGCCCTAAAAAAGTTTTCCTGGCTAATCTTGACCTCTTCCCCTCCGATGACCTACCCCCTCCATCTGCAAAGAGTCCCAAGAGCACCACAGCCACCACCAGCCCAACTTCGGGTGTCACTGTTGTGCATGGGTTCTGGAGCCCACCCTTTGCCAGCAGTGACACCTCCATCAGCAGCAAGGACACATCCAGCCCCCCCTCCGGCAAGAGGACCAGGAAACACAAGGGCCGCTGTGCGAAGACTGACACGGCTGCCCCCAAGGAGCAGAGTTCGCCCACTTCACCAGCCACAACGTCTAGGGGAGGCAAGGGCCCGAGAGCCCCATCTAAGGAGCGTAAGGGCAGCAGGGCGGAGACGTCAGCCAGCAGGAGCGCGGAGCAGGTGGGCCCCACATGCCACATCCCAGCTGTAAAGGAGGACACCAAAGGGCCCAGGACTCCGTCACCGAAGGGCCCAGGAACATCACGGCCGGAGGGCGTCTGAGCACGGAGTCCAGGCCAGGTCTGGCTCCCTTGAACCTACTGGATGTGCACCGCTGAACAGGGCCCGCCGTGCAGAAGAGCACCGCTGAACAGGGCCCGCCGTGCAGAGGAGCACCGCTGAACAGGGCCCGCCGTGCAGAGGAGCACCGCTGAACAGGGCCCGCCGTGCAGAAGAGCACCGCAGAACAGGGCCCGCCGTGCAGAAGAGCACCGCTGAACAGGGCCCGCCGTGAAGATAGGCACCGCTGAACAGGGCCCGCCGTGCAGAAGAGCACCGCTGAACAGGGCCCGCCGTGCAGAAGAGCACCGCTGAACAGGGCCCGCCGTGAAGATAGGCACCGCTGAACAGGGCCCGCCGTGCAGAAGAGCACCGCTGAACAGGGCCCGCCGTGCAGAAGAGCACCGCTGAACAGGGCCCGCCGTGCAGAAGAGCACCGCTGAACAGGGCCTGCCATGAAGATAGGCACCGCTGAACAGGGCCCGCCGTGCAGAAGAGCACCGCTGAACAGGGCCCGCCGTGCAGAAGAGCACCGCTGAACAGGGCCCGCCGTGAAGATAGGCACCGCTGAACAGGGCCCGCCGTGCAGAAGAGCACCGCTGAACAGGGCCCGCCGTGAAGATAGGCACCGCTGAACAGGGCCCGCCGTGCAGAAGAGCACCGCTCTGCTGGGCTCTTCCTGTCAATCACCGCTCCGCTGGGCCCCGCCATCTCAAGCACCGCTCCGCTGGGCCCTTCCTGTCAAGCACCGCTCCGCTGGGCCCCGCCGTCTCAAGCACCGCTCCGCTGGGCCCTTCCTGTCAAGCACCGCTCCGCTGGGCCCCGCCGTCTCCAGCACCGCTCCGCTGGGCCCCTTCATCTCAAGCACCGCTCCGCTGGGCCCCGCCGTCTCCAGCACCGCTCCGCTGGGCCCCTTCATCTCAAGCACCGCTCCGCTGGGCCCCTTCATCTCAAGCACCGCTCCGCTGGGTCCCGCCGTCTCCAGCACCGCTCTGCTGGGCCCCTTCATCTCAAGCACCGCTCCGCTGGGCCCCTTCCTGTCAAGCACCGCTCCGCTGGGCCCCGCCGTCTCCAGCACCGCTCCGCTGGGCCCCTTCATCTCAAGCACCGCTCCGCTGGGCCCCTTCATCTCAAGCACCGCTCCGCTGGGCCCGCCGTCTCAAGCACCGCTCCGCTGGGCCCTTCCTGTCAAGCACCGCTCCGCTGGGCCCCGCCGTCTCCAGCACCGCTCCGCTGGGCCCCTTCATCTCAAGCACCGCTCCGCTGGGCCCCTTCCTGTCAAGCACTGCTCCGCTGGGCCCCGCCATCTCAAGCACCGCTCCGCTGGGCCCTTCCTGTCAAGCACCGCTCCACTGGGCCCCTTCATCTCAAGCACCGCTCCGCTGGGCCCCTTCCTGTCAAGCACCGCTCCGCTGGGCCCCGCCGTCTCCAGCACTGCTCCGCTGGGCCCCTTCATCTCAAGCACCGCTCCGCTGGGCCCCGCCGTCTCAAGCACCGCTCCGCTGGGCCCCGCCGTCTCAAGGACCGCTCCGCTGGGCCCCTTCATCTCAAGCACCGCTCCGCTGGGCCCCGCCGTCTCCAGCACCGCTCCGCTGGGCCCCTTCATCTCAAGCACCGCTCCGCTGGACCCCTTCATCTCAAGCACCGCTCCGCTGGGCCCCGCCATCTCAAGCACCGCTCCGCTGGGCCCCGCCGTCTCAAGCACCGCTCCGCTGGGCCCCGCCGTCTCCAGCACCGCTCCGCTGGGCCCCGCCGTCTCCAGCACCGCTCCGCTGGGCCCCGCCGTCTCAAGCACCGCTCCGCTGGGCCCCGCCATCTCAAGCACCGCTCCGCTGGGCCCTTCCTGTCAAGCACCGCTCCACTGGGCCCCTTCATCTCAAGCACTGTTTATGGTTCACTGTGCCCACCATGCCTCCTCCTTGACCAGTGGAGACTGTTATCCACTTGAGAGACTGTGGCTTTGCACTCCCCAGGATGGCACAGTGGGCAACCCACCCACTGTAGAGACTTAAGAGACTGTGGCTTTGCACTCCCCAGGATGGCACAGTGGGCAAGCCAGCCACTGTAGAGACTTGAGAGACTGTGGCTTTGCACTCCCCAGGATGGCACAGTGGGCAAGCCAGCCACTGTAGAGACTTGAGAGACTGTGGCTTTGCACTCCCCAGGATGGCACAGTGGGCATGGTGGCCCCTTCGTGGATCTTGCGTCGTGGACTCATTTGGCTGTGGTGCCCCCCCTTCCCTTCCCCCTGAGGTGCCTGTAGTATTTTCATCAGATGCCCCTGCAGTGTTCTCTCCAAAGGACTCAGGTCTCCTGTGTGGGCTTTGCCCTTGTGTCGCTACACTGTAGCCCACGGACTGTTCCATTTGACTTGGATGTAGCGGACTAATTGCCTCGGTTCTCCATGGCAGTGTGTATAGTATTATTTTGTTATGGATATTTTGCATAGTTGCCGATACATCTCAGAGTCTATTTTTTATATAAAAATTTGGTTCACAATTTAATTATGTCTTTGCATTTTTCAGGAGGGTTTGGGTGGTGTCACTGTGCATTGTTGCTCTGCATTGGTGTGTACATAGTTTGGGGGGGTGGGGGTCGCATATGTGTGTGCCCGTAACCTTTCCTCCTCCCCCCTCCCGTGTGTCGTAGGTGCAGTACTCACCGTTGTCGTCTGCGCCGGAGTTCGTACTCGTGGTAGATGAGCAGGTAGACGAGTGCAGGTAGGATGTTTAATTCGGGTTCCATGCTGTCCTCCGTACTCGTGGAGTGTGTTTTGGTGAGCGTTTTCCCGTCCATAGTCTGTTTCCGCCGTGTTTTTATCGGCGGGGCTCCCGCCCCGGAAAAGGTGGCGGATTGGTGAGTTGTAATACTGTGGGCGGTACATTGTCTGCCGCCTGCCTGTTGGCGTGACCGCCGCGCTGTTTGCCTGTACCGCGGTGGCGGTCGGAGTGTTAATGTGGCGGGCTGTGTTGGCGGTTGCCGCCAGGGTCAGAATTCCATTTTGTGGACCGCCGGCCTGTTGGCCGCCGCTTTATCACCGACCGCCAGGGTTAGAATCACCCCCTTTGTCTCCTAAGTTAAGCCTTGTCGCTCGTTGCCAAGCTACCAAGGGTTGAGCTGGGTTTAATTTACTGAGACCTAACTGGACCTAAGTGGAGGTTAGTGGCCTATTGCAAAATGTAGGTACCTACCTGCCCTTACCAATAACCCATTTTCCAACAAGAAGTGATGATGTAAAAATTTAAATAGATACTCTAAGATCTCATAAACCATTTCGATAAATTAATTCTCAACCCATCATTAATAGTGGTTCATTAGAAAATCAGACAGAAATACCTCATGTAAAGCTTCATAGGAATATGTGGAGAAATATATCAATCCATATATTTAGTTTATCCAAAAGGAAGCAATTCTATGACCCTATATCAATAAAATAGTAAAATCGCTCATTGTTACAGTGCTCAGTGTCCAACCATACAACCCAACTAATCTACAAAGTGATGAAAAGAGAATGCAAAAAATAAACAATGAAAACTAATATTTGTAAATCCAAAATTCTAAAACTAAGTATACTGGTACTGGCCAGAATATTACATCTAGAGCAGACATAATGTTATGTCAGAGAATTATTATGCCAGTGGGATAACTCCTAATTACAAAAACTAAGATGTAAAAAATTTGGAGATGTTAGAAGATCAAAAAGGTGTATCACGGATGAACATAAAGCTCTGCATCCAAATTATGCCCCCAGGGGTTTTCTGTGCCAAGTAGCTGAATCACTTTAGATTAAATCTGCCGAAGCTCTAATGTTCTATCTCCTCCTCTTGAATGATTTTAATAGTTTTGATCCCATAGAATATCAATGAACTGCAGTCACTGTCATGGACTTCCCAAAAATGCTTGGCTAAGGGATATGACCTATCATGATTCTTTATAGCCCTGAAATGTTGTAAAAATCTAACTTTGAGTTTGTGAATGCTGCTGACAATATATTTTTTATGGCAGTCTCATTCAATAGCATAAACAACATATTCAGTATCACAGGTTATGCGATCAGTTATCTCACAAACCTTGCCATCAAATGTTTGATAGTTATGCGTATTCTGTGCAAATTTACAAGATTTGCAACAACCACATTTCCAAAAACACAAACGTATATATATTTGTTCAAATTTTTTGATTCAGTTCACTTTCTTGTTGCCACTCAGGCTGCTTTATATCAGGGAATATATTATTTATGCCTTTTTTTCATTTCTTTACTTTTAGAGAATGTTCTTTCAGAATTCCATTCTAAATACCGAGTCATCATTGCTGGTGATCTTAACGCCCAAATTGAACTTGGCTCAGCCTTTGCTGAGTCCACTCAGGATGAGGACGTAGTGTGGAACATTCCCCCACTTCAATTTCATTCTACGCCACTTATTCCTTCCCCTAGGGTGTCTCAGATAATAGATCTTGCACTTACATATGGCCTCTGTTTTGGAAATGGCCGATTTCCAAATGATAACCCTGCTAGGCCCACTTTTTTTAGAGGTAATTATTGCAGTTGTTTGGATTATGTCATCTTGGATTTGCGAGTTTGGCATCTCATAACTAATGTAGAGGTGGGTCTTCCCCGCACTAGCGATCATGCCCCCCTGCAAATTGCATATAACGTAGCCCTGTTTGCTCTACCCGCTGGTTTAGCTGATCGAAGGGATTTGTTGAAACTTTCCACTATTAAGCATGCGGTAAAGTGGCCTTCGTTTTTTAAATCTAACTTATTGAATCATAAGCTTGGCATTATTATGTCCTGTCACCAACTTTTTGAGGACTCCATCGCATTATCTCCTTCAGAAATTTTGTCCGCCCATGTGGGTTTTTTTGCGGAACTTAAGGAGCTTTTCACTAAACCTTCCAAATCCCAAACAAAATCTTCTGCTCCTAGGTTCAAATGGTTTGACAAAGAGTGCTGGGTGGCCAAGCATCTCCTATCTGAAGCCTTAGAGTTAAAGAACTGGGATGACATCACATATGTGAGAAAGAACTATGGGGGTCAATCCGACCCCGGCGGGCGCCGCCCTCCGGGCGGAAACCGCCCAAAGACCGCATCGCGGTCAAATGACCGCGGGGTCATTTCAACTTTCCCGCTGGGCCGGCGGATGATCTCCAAAAGATCGCCCGCCGGCCCAGCGGGAAAGCCCCTGCAAAGAGGAAGCCGGCTCCGAATGGAGCCGGCGGATTTGCAGGGGTGCGACGGGTGCAGTGGCACCCGTCGCGATTTTCATTGTCTGCTAAGCAGACAGTGAAAATCTTTGTGGGGCCCTGTTAGGGGGCCCCTGCACTGCCCATGCCAGTGGCATGGGCAGTGCAGGGGCCCCCAGGGGCCCTACGACACCCGTTCCCGCCAGCCTCTTCCTGGCGGTGTAAATCACCAGGAACATGCTGGCGGGAAGGGGGTCGGAATCCCCATGGCGGCGCTGCAAGCAGTGCCGCCATGGAGGATTCCCTGGGCCAGGGGAAAACCGGCGGGAAACCGCCGGTTCCCCTTTTCTGACCGCGGCTTTACCGCCGTGGTCAGAATGGCCCGGGAAGCACCGCCAGCCTGTTGGTGGTGCTTCCTCTGCCCTCCACCCTGGTGGTTTGAAACCGCCAGGGTCGGAATGAGGGCCTATGTGTCTACTCGCACGCTATCGAAACTCAAATATGAGGAGCATTTATGGGAGTGTCTGGCGGAGGCTGCTAGTTCTCGCGACGCCAAACGCTTTTGGACTTTGGTTGCGCGCAGCGACCCAGGCCTGTCAACCACTACTGAATGTCATATCGACCCAGGAACCTGGTTCTCTTATTTTCGTGAGCTGTATGGCTCTAGGTTGGAGTTTTATGATTCTTCCACAGATAATGCACTGTGCCAGCCCGAAATGCCACCCTTCACCCTGAAAGAAACAGAGATGGCAATTTGCGCTCAAAGATCTGGTAGGGCCCCTGGCCAAGATGGTATTCCCTCGGATCTGTACAAATCAGACCTAACTGTGTGGACCCGATATATCAACAGGGTATCAAACACTGCCATGGCATCTCGATCCTATCCGGTCTCGTGGAAGATGGCGATTATTGTTCCCGTTCATAAAAAAGGAGACAAGAGCTCCCCTGGGAATTATAGGCCTATTAGTCTATTAGACAACTTGCAGAATTTTTTTTCGTACCAGTTGCTAACTAGATTAAACAATGGATAACGAAAAATCAGGTCTTAAGCCATCTTCAGGCAGGATTTAGGGACAAGATCAGCACTATCGATCAGATCTTCCGATTTACCACCATTAATTGGAAGACCGTAGATGCAGACAAAGGCCACTTATTTGTGGCCTTTGTTGATTTGAAATCTGCGTTTGACCTTGTCCCGCGTGCCACGCTTTAGGAAGTCCTTAGTACCACCGGTGTTCCGGGTTCTATGATTAATATCATCAAGGATCTTTATTCTGATAATTGTGCTAAAGTCCGCTGGGGTGCTATTGGCGATCTGACTCCTGCTTTTCCAACTGCACGGGGTGTGAGGCAAGGCTGTGTCTTGGCGCCCACCTTATTTCTCTTGTTCATTAATGCCTGTTTGCCATACCTCTTAGACTGTCAAAGTGATGCCCCTAGTCTGGGCGGGCAGAAGATTCCATGTCTTCTGTTTGCAGATGATACCCTATTGTTATCACGTACTGCCATGGGCCTTTCTAGGCTGCTCTCCAGATTTCTGGAGTTTTGCACTGACCATGGGTTATCAATTAATTCAGCAAAAACAAAATACATGGTTTTTGGAGATATTAGGCAAAAAATGAAGAGGCCTGTATATTTAGATGGTGTCCCCTTGGAAAGGGTGGGTACCTTTGACTACTTAGGTATTAAAGTGGAAGATTCACATCTTTGGCATGCCCAGCGCCAAAAATCCTTATTATGCCTGAAGCAGAGGGCGGGTGGAATTGTCAGATTTGCCTCTGGTTCTCCGAAATTTGCAATATCCCCTGCACTGGAAATATACAAAGCTCAAGCCAGGGGGGGCCGCCTTATATGGAGCTGAACTGAACTGGGGCCATTGTAATTTGGCGAATCTGGCTAGGGCGGGAAATCAGTTTCTAAAAATGATGCTAAAGGTTCCATCGAGTACCCCATCCTTGCCCATTCACCTGGACCTAAATCTTTTTTCAATCTCGCAGATTGCTGCACTAAGGCCCCTGCTGTTTTGGATTCGGTTGTGGACAACAGATGCACTAACCCCTTTTCGGTGTGGCCTTCTCAACGTGGTGGGCCGCGATTCTAGTATTAAATCTAAATGGTGTGTTTGTGTTGAACAATCCTTTTCCCGGCTTGGCTTAGGGTCCTAATGGCATGATCCTATTTCTATTCCAAAAATGCTGCACAGCTGTTAAAGGATGCTCATTGGCATAATGTTCAGGTTGGACAATTTGCTAGTTCTATTCCATTGTCTATGTCCGACAATTTTTTACTTGTTAAATGTCACTACGAATTTGAGCCCTTTTTGGACGCAAAGTTATCTCCATTTGCTTGTGCCCTTTTTATTAGGTTTAGGATCGGGTCTCTCCCCCTGTGCTGCTTTACGTACAGATGGTCCAGCTCAACTAATAGATCTAAATATTGCCCGATGGGCTGTAAAAGTGAAGAAACTGTTTCACACGTTTTCTTCCACTGTCAAGCGTATCACAAACAAAGAGCACTTTGGCTCATCCCTCTTTGCAAACAATTAGGGGTTAGATCCTGTCCCCACGCTGAGAGAATTTTAAAATGCGACCCGTCCGTCCAGATAGCTCTACCAGTGGCAAGATTTCTTGAGTCAATCTGGCGGTTGAGACTAGTAAATTTAAGGGACAAAACTGTGTAGTTATTGCTTAGTTTTACTTATGCATATTTACTCAACTTGGATGTACGATTGTAGTTTTTTTTTTTTTTTTGCACAGGATATAGACCTTGGTTCACTTTATTATGGACTATTTATATACCTATGGAATTGATCCCTTATTTTATGTTGTGAGAATCTTAAAATGGAATTCATCCACCAAGAAAGTTTTATTAATGGTAAAAAATTCTTTTGTATTATTCTGACATCTGAGATTACCAATTTTAAGGAGCAAGATTGGGGAATTAATTTTTAGACTTATTTATGTATATTTATCAAATTAGATGTGTGATTGCTCCTCAGTATGTAGACATTGGTGTATTATATTTCTTACCAGCGCTGATTCATGGAACTAGTTTCCTTATTGAGTACAGCCTTTTATTATATTAAGTGATGTTTATCTGGCTTCTTATTTCTTGTTTGTTTTTTAAACTTGTCTTGTCCTTTTTAACTGTGTTCTATTTTACTTTTTTAGTACCCCCCTGTTTTTAAGAAGCCCTCTTTCTCTTTGTCGTGTATTGTACTTTAATGGTTTGTTTTTTACTTACCGAAATAAAGTTAAATGATGATGATGATGAGATTGTTTTTTCAATTCAGTCATATACAGGGCGCGGTAATCTTACTTGGAGCAAACCTGTCTAGCTTTATTTATTTTGTTCCCTCGATATCGGGGAAAAGGATGTGCGATATATGGGACAAACCTATCCTGTGTAATTTGCACGAGCATTCCATTCTCTGTACATATATAAAAAATAAAAAAGATTGTATGTAGAACCTTTTTTGATAAAGAGTGGAGTCCTTCCTTTGTGTGCGGTACCCTCTAGTGTTGGGCTAGTCTGTTGTCACTAGTTACTACTCGTAGAGGACCTGCCGATTGGAAGGTGAGTCCCCCTTCTGGTTTAGGCACAAGCGTTGTGCCGCGTTGAGTCCGTCTTTCATTTCAGCACATGGGGAGTGCCTATTCAGGGACAACCAATCAGCGAACTTCTTTGCTGGTTCTCGGTCCACACATTTTTTACTTAACCCGACGGATGCGCTTCCTCTAGCTGTTTCAGGAACGCGTCCTCGGGGTAGGCCTCCAAGTGCGGGACTGCCATCACCAAGTAAGTGAAGCTGTGCCCATTTAAGCGGGGTCGCCTTTCTTTTCAATTACCTCTCTAGCCATACGGCATACTTTGACATACGGCCTTAAAATGCTATATGCATTGAGTTTAGGTCTTTTGTTTTGGGTTGTGCATTGCCCATAAACGCCTGCTTTCGACTAATTTGAGTGTGGACTGGATTACTTTCTCCTGTCTTTTCCGCAAATTGTGTGTGATCACTTAAGAGGATGTAGGGGGTAAAGTGATTATGATACATCACACCTCGATTGATTTTGGGACATGATTTCCATGTGTGCCTGTTCTTTGTATAATGTTGTGTGGGTCGCTCATCAAGCTCAGGGTGTCCCTGTTGGATATACATTAAGATTCATAATTGTTTTCCTATATCCATATAGATATTATGCCAGTCCTATGGCACACTTGTTCCTATGGAGCTCGGTCCTTAATTTGGGATGGTAAGCAACAATACACCAGTACCCCTCACCACCACCGGGCATGGCAGCACTTTTAACACCGAGTGTCACATCACCTTTTATATATACACTATACTGTACTGTATATATGCGGATCTCGCAATTGTGTCTTTTTTTGTTCTTCCACAGGTCTCCTTCTACATATGAATAGTTTGACGTGCAGATTTGTTTTGTGAGTAAGTGGCTGTTGTACTTATTTTCCCAGACACACTGAGGTCTTCCTGTACAATTGAGGAGAAGTGTTTTGTTTTTGCTTTTTGATCCTGGTGAAGTGCCCCCGGATCCGTATGGACCCTTCAGGCGCGAAACATGTTGACCTACTTTAGGGATTGATGGTTATTCCTTCATCCTTGATTAGATATTACTAGGTAGAGTGATTGAGCATTACCTCTTTGTTCACTCCCATTTTTTCTTTTTTAACCTTGACCAAAGCCCTTCCTTGATCAATAAATTGTGTTTTTTTGGAGGGTTTTGAGCTACTTTTATCTTCCTCTTTTTGCTCTCTTGTTCTCTGCTTGCCTGTGGGTTAGAATTCTTCCCTACACATCATATTATGGCATAGGGCCTTAACATAAGATGTCCAGCAAAGAGCCCTCTTTATGGGGTGCCCATCAGACATTGCAGCACCAGTCTGAGGATGAGCAAGCCTTATGATGAAGCATGACATCCAATTGGACGTGTGAGGGTATTTGCTTCTAGATAGAGGAGTGCCTGGTGGACTTACTTTTCTTTCCTGGAACAGTGTACTCTAATGTATCAGTATCATTATTTGGGAGGCTGTACACTGGACCATTAATCTCCCTGGCCCTCTAAATATTTTGTGCCTCTCCCTTAGTGCCTTAGCTCACACTTGCAGTCATGTAATTGTCTTAAGAAGTGTCTTAAGACAGTTATGTAACTGTCGTAAGAATCTGACAATATTTGCCTCCACCCCAATGCCAAACGTATTATCCCAAAGCTTCGAACAGGTTAGATGATTGAATGCTGCTCTCAGGTCCATGAGGCTAAGTGAATTCTCCTAGACTTTACTGCACGGTATTTATTTATAACCGGTAGAGACTGAGGCTCTACTGACTGCTCAACTGTTCCAAGACCATCATGCAACTGAAATTGCAAGTCCATGATAATGTAACTTTCATGGGCTCAAACTTCTAAAAGTTCTAATAAAATTCTGCCCATATTTTTTGTGGTTGAATTGATAAGTGAAACTGGATGATAACATTTTGAATCACAATTGCTTCCCTTTTTAAATATGGGTACTGTTATTGTGCGTGCCCATGTTATAGGAGGGCTATCTTAAAAAAATATTCAGAACATTTGTTAGGAGAGGTGGCCATAATTCGATGTTCTCCTTAAATCAGTCAGGGGACCCTGTCTGAGATGGAGTTTTACTTATGGGCACTTATTTATAGCAGCTATTACTTATCGCAGCTCCACATCCAGTCCTATCTGTTGTCCCACTAAATCCTCCTCTACCACATCAAGTAGGTTGTCTACTGAATAGCTTGGTAAAATGGTCCACTGATGTGTCAGGTGCAAACACGTTTTCAACAACCCTCTTTTCTGAGTTGTTACACTATGGGTGATTGATCACCTGCCAAAAGCCTGGGTGTCTTTCAAGGTGCTAGAAAGTAATTAGGACCCACATGCATTCTCTCTAATTGTCTTCTTTCTGTGTGTAATGGCCTTCTTTTAGGCCGCTTGACACTTACGGACGTAATCACCATATTGATGTACCATTTTAACTTTAACATCTTTTAATAAACCAGCATTAGTTTTTGAACACTGTGAGTCAAACCATCTATGAGGTTTCAGCTTACATAATGGCACAGAGGCAATCTGAATCTCCCCAATAGAATTACATAGTATACTAAAGCACCTTAAAGTTCCAGCTAGCCCCTGCCTTCATCGAGCACTATAAGCAATTCTGCTTTTTACTTTTAATAATATTGTGAAGTAGTTTTCATGTATTTACTCACTTCCCTCTTTGCAGTACTCCCTTATTTTTGTGGCAGCTAGTGTTGCAGAGTTACATTGAATCTTCGGAGAGAGTGAGCTTCTTTTGTAAAAAACTGAGAGTAGATTGTGATCGCTGAATGTATTCTCCGATACAGCATATTCACAAAAACACTAGAGAGATCAATGGAAAGCAAAATAAAATATAAGATACTAAAATGCGCCGTTCTGGTGTATGTTTGTTGTTATAATTAAGATGTTAGCAAATTGAGAGCTTCACCTTATGGGGTATGGATGAAGTGTGGTTGAGGCTCCTCATGTAGATCTGTTACACTACATGTGATGTTTGTAGTTATAACACCAGGTCTTAATGTCTCCCACCCACAATAGTTTGACAGGATCTTTACATTCTGTACAGAACCCCTCGATTTCCCCATTTAAGGCATTGACAATGTCAACATTATTGGCATCAAAACAATTATTAAAAACATTAATTAACACAAATTTCTTTGAATTGCACTCTATCCAAAGACGTTAAAATGGGGCAAAGTTAAGTTGTCCTAATCAATTTACCTAGTAATGTAAGAGACACAAGGATTAAGAGAGCACCCTTTACTCTACCTGAGTGCCCTGGGATAGCTGGTGTGAAATAAAACTTAAAACCCTGAACAAAGTGGGGGTGCATAATCTATGTCTCTTGGAAAGAAATTATATCACAGCCGCATATGAGCTCCTGCCATTGTGGAATAATTTTTACCTTAAACGCAGACCTGCAAGATTCCAACTATCAATTTTCCCCAACAGTTTAGGTATAGTATGATTATTCTTGTTAGAAATTATTCCATCACGATTGACCATATTTATATCAGCCACTGCACTATGAGGACATAATAAGCCTTCAGGGGCACTAGAAATAAAATCCACCCTTCCTAGTTGACGATAGGCATCATACAGGGTTTTTTTGTTTGTCAATCTATGTACTCAGGCTAAGCAAGAACAGCATATTTATTGTGAAATGGTACCAACAAAGCTGAAGAGAAAGAAGGCCCTGTGTCATATCCCTGTTATAAAAGATTAAACAAGTTCATCACTCGGCCTAGATAAAAACCTCAAGGAACAGCCTGCTGTAATTCTGCTTGATGGTAGTAAGCCTGTAAAAGATGTTTCTCACAAACGTTTCATGGCTAAAGTTGACAGTAATCCAGTCATTTATGTCGGAGATTCATTCCTCATGTAGTCTGTTTCTGACCCTCAATTGACCTTTAAACTAATAAGTTACTTTGACTATTTGGTCAAGTCTAAAGGATGGAACACCTTTGAGGACTATGGTGTGAGGCGTAGCTTCAGGCAGGAGTTGCAACACACCCGATTACGAGTGTGGCATTCTATAGACCGCCAAATTTGTGGTGGTTGTCTGACGGCCACATTACAGCCCTGCCGGTTGGACCGTCAGCTCCACCAGGATCCCAGCGGTATGGAGGGTGGTGACAGTCCTAATGCACCTAGGGTATATGACCTCATTCTCCACCAGCGGTTTTATGGTGGTACCATGCCATGAAAAGGCTGGCGGAGAATGGCAGCAGGGGACCCATGGGCAGTGCAGGGGCCACCCTCGCCAGCACCATCGCAATGTTTACTGTCTCCTTTGCGGACAGTGAACATTGCAAGGGTGCCGGTGCACACTGCGGGCTACAGCATTGACGCCGGCTCGCTTACGAGCCGAAGACAATGCTGTAGCCTGTTTCCCTCTAGGCCAGCAGGCAGAAACCTCTCACCTAGCAGGAGACTCTGAATAAGTGTGGCGGGGAGGTCGCCACGTAGGTGGTGGCCACCCCGTCGGGAGTTTGGCAGACGGGCTTTCCCATCCGTCACAGTTGGAGTTTTTGTGGGTTATACTGGTAACATGAACTTGAGCTGTCCCTTATGTTGTACCTCTTTCACTGTTTAATTCCTCTGCCTCAGTGTCTGTTTCTTGTATGATATCACCCATTGCATTGGTTAAAAAGCTAGCGATGGAATTGGACAAAAATTGTTCCTTAACAAGGGTCAGCGGTGCTTTTCTTTACCCCATGACACTGACAACTTAACCTAACACTATGGGACAGCTCAAAAAAATCAGCAGAATGAATGAGTCCATGGAACCAAGAACCAGAACCAAGTAGAATGGACCAGCCCAGTCTCCTCTGGGCTCGGTCAGGACAGATAGACCTGCTCTTGGCCCATTCTTCCCCTGGGCAGAGCCTGCAGGCAACTGGGGTGCACTATGCATGCTGTAGCCCTACTTCCACGTGGCCTCCCCACCACTTGCAATGAGGCGTTTCGAAGGGGACAGTTAAAAAGACAGAAGAACAAAAAAGAAACATAGAAATAAATAAACAATTAAGAGGCAGTTGACAAAGAAAGAAAAAAACTGAAAGTGAAAGAGCAAGATGGAAAAAGGAGTGGGATGGAAACCAAGACTGAGGTGGAAAAATGAGTGAAACAGAAAAAAGATGAAAAAAATAAATGTGAGGGACAAATAAGTAAATAAAAGAAAATAAAGAAAACTAAGTTGGAAAAAAGCAAGAAAGACTGTTGGAAAAAAGGAACAATAAAATAAATTGAAAAAGGAAGATGGGTAAAACAGGAGGCGGATGAAAAAAAGAATAAAACTAAGAACAGAAAGAAGAAAGAAGAAGCAGAAAGGACTCAGAAAAAGAAAGCGTAGGGATTTAAGATAAAGAAGAGTTAGGGAGAAAGGGAAATAAAGAAAAGAGAAAGATAAAAAGAGATAGCGTGAGAGCCAAATAAGGGGTGAAATCAAATCAAAAAGGGGTAGGGCACAGAAACAGTTCAAAATTAACATAAAGTCAGACAAGTAAGTGAAAATGTGAGATTGAGACATGATTGAGAAGTGTAGAAATAGGTTAGGAGTGCAGAAATAGGTTGAAACTGGGATGTGACTGATGAGAAAATAAATAGAGAGAAAGAAAAAGTTATAATGGAGAGCTATGAGAACTGGAAGAACAATGTGGGAAGTGATGTGGAGCAAAAACATGAGTTAGTTTTTAGATCCAAAACAAATTGAGATAGAGGTTTGAGATAGGTTGAGATACAAGCAACAGGGAAACTGTGATATAGAAGTTGAGAGGAACTGGAGAGTACAGAAGACTGAATGAGGGAGAGGGAAACATAGAGATTGAGGTGTCAGAGTTCTAGACATCATGTTTCCCTGGCAAATAATGACAATGTAATGCTTTGGAGCTAAACGATTTAGACCCAAAATATTGTGAAGGTCAGTGTTTATAAGTAAGTATAGATTTACTATTCTTAAATTTCACATCTATGTATATATATTGGCAAGGTACATACAGGGAGTGCAGAATTATTAGGCAAGTTGTATTTTTGAGGATTAATTTTATTATTGAACAACAACCATGTTTTCAATGAACCCAAAAACTCATTAATATCAAAGCTGAATATTTTTGGAAGTAGTTTTTAGTTTGTTTTTAGTTTTAGCTATGTTAGGGGGATATCTGTGTGTGCAGGTGACTATTACTGTGCATAATTATTAGGCAACTTAACAAAAAAAAATATATACCCATTTTAATTATTTATTATTACCAGTGAAACCAATATAACATCTCAACATTCACAAATATACATTTCTGACATTCAAAAACAAAACAAAAACAAATCAGTGACCAATATAGCCACCTTTCTTTGCAAGGACACTCAAAAGCCTGCCATCCATGGATTCTGTCAGTGTTTTGATCTGTTCACCATCAACATTGCGTGCAGCAGCAACCACAGCCTCCCAGACACTGTTCAGAGAGGTGTACTGTTTTCCCTCCTTGTAAATCTCACATTTGATGATGGACCACAGGTTCTCAATGGGGTTCAGATCAGGTGAACAAGGAGGCCATGTCATTAGATTTCCTTCTTTTATACCCTTTCTTGCCAGCCACGCTGTGGAGTACTTGGACGCGTGTGATGGAGCATTGTCCTGCATGAAAACCATGTTTTTCTTGAAGGATGCAGACTTCTTCCTGTACCACTGCTTGAAGAAGGTGTCTTCCAGGAACTGGCAGTAGGACTGGGAGTTGAGCTTGACTCCATCCTCAACCCGAAAAGGCCCCACAAGCTCATCTTTGATGATACCAGCCCAAACCAGTACTCCACCTCCACCTTGCTGGCGTCTGAGTCGGACTGGAGCTCTCTGCCCTTTACCAATCCAGCCACAGGCCCATCAATCTGGCCCATCAAGACTCACTCTCATTTCATCAGTCCATAAAACCTTAGAAAAATCAGTCTTGAGATATTTCTTGGCCCAGTCTTGACGTTTCAGCTTGTGTGTCTTGTTCAGTGGTGGTCGTCTTTCAGCCTTTCTTACCTTGGCCATGTCTCTGAGTATTGCACACCTTGTGCTTTTGGGCACTCCAGTGATGTTGCAGCTCTGAAATCTGGCCAAACTGGTGGCAAGTGGCATCGTGGCAGCTGCACGCTTGACTTTTCTCAGTTCATGGGCAGTTATTTTGCGCCTTGGTTTTTCCACACGCTTCTTGCGACCCTGTTGACTATTTTGAATGAAACGCTTGATTGTTCGATGATCACGCTTCAGAAGCTTTGCAATTTTAAGAGTGCTGCATCCCTCTGCAAGATATCTCACTATTTTTTACTTTTCTGAGCCTGTCAAGTCCTTCTTTTGACCCATTTTGCCAAAGGAAAGGAAGTTGCCTAATAATTATGCACACCTGATATAGGGTGTTGATGTCATTAGACCACACCCCTTCTCATTACAGAGATGCACATCACCTAATATGCTTAATTGGTAGTAGGCTTTCGAGCCTATACAGCTTGGAGTAAGACAACATGCATAAAGAGGATGATGTGGTCAAAATACTCATTTGCCTAATAATTCTGCACTCTCTGTATATGTGAAGTAAAGTGTAGTAAACATATATATGTATATATATACATATATATGTAGATGTGTGTGTGTATATATATTTTTTTTTTCACTGAAAAAAACAAAAGTTACAGGGACGTTATAGGTAGGCTCATGTTTAAATGTACAAATCCTTTGAAATTCACCAGGTATAGTTAGAGTTATCTCAAGTAACTATAACTCGTGCCTTAAGGTAACTATAACTTGCACTCTTGCCATGCTGTTTTTTCATCACAAATGTTACTGCAAATATTATTGATATTATCAATGATGTTATCAAAGATGTCATGAGTGTCATAATCAGCTCATATTTGCATATTCACCCCAGGGAGGTGGTGGTCTCTGGGCCTGTGGTGGAGGCCGTAGGGCCTCATCCACCATAAAAAGCATTTTGCCCCAGGGGGTTGTGGTCACCGGATCGCGGGGGCATGGCCCTCTTACTCACATTTATTCAATCGGCCGGGGAGGTGGTGGTCCTCGGCCTGGGGCTTATTAAAGCCCGCCCAAGGAGGGTGGCCCCATGCGCCTGCCTCCTACATTAACTCCAAATGCCGCTGGGACCTGGTGCTCCTGGGGGCAAATTTTTTACTATGGCCCTCATTATGACATTTGCGGTAAATCCCACTTACCACCACGCTGACTGCTGCCAACATACCACCGCGACGGATACCCGTTCACCATATTATGACACACACACACCAATCCATCACTGTCCAGCCACATACACAAGTCTGCCACACCAAAGGTCAGTGATAAACTGGCAGTATCAAAACCCACTCAGTTACGCCAACAGAACTACGCCCACCACATTATGACCCACGAATCACCACAGCAGACATTCAGTGGCGGTAAACGTTTGGCGGCACATACTGACACGCTCACAATGGGTACCCACATACAAAACAACACCACATTGGACAATTCAAACCACACACACCTGACACACATACACACACCACACACTCACACCACTATAAAACACCCACCCACAGAACCCACAACCCTTTATGAATACAAACAATTGCCACAAGATATACACCAGGACCACAGACAAGACCAGAGCCACACACTATTCACACCTATATACCACCCACACACCTTACAACACATCACCCTACACACCCTCACACACACTACTCACACAAAATCCATGGCACCACAAAGACACCCCTGATTTTCTGAAGGGGAGCTAATGGTTATGGTGAAGGAAATCATCAGGGTAGAGCCTTAGCTATTTGGAGCACAGTTGCAGCAGATATCCATTGCTAGGAAGATGGAGCTATAGCTGAGGATCGTGGACAGGGTCAACGTTGTGGGATAGCACCCCAGAATAAGGGATGATATCAGGAAGAGGTGAAACGACCTACGGGGGAGGGTACATCCACTGCAGCAAGACACCAACTCACTGTACAGAGAACTGGCGGTGGACCCCCACCTCCGCCCCCATAACTAAAAACATGGGAGGAGCAAGTCTTGGCAATCATGCATCCTGAGGGCCTGGCCGGAGTAGGAGAAGGACTGGACTCTGTTAAGTCAACTCTCTACTTCTATCACCCCCTACCTGCATGCCATTACGTACCTTCACCCTCACTCCCATCACTCCACCACGTCCCACGATCACATCTCACTCATCCCAATGCCAAGCCCTGCATGCTTTACCAATGAATGGACACCACTCACAGACCTGCATGGACACCTATCACTAAAGCATGCATACTAGAGAGAATCAGCTAGCCCACCACATACCAACTCACACAAGTTAAAGCTGCCAGAGCAAATACAACCAAAGAGGGCAACCCACCCATGCACAATATGTCGCACACAGAAACAATAACACAGTATTTACATCCTCACAGGTATCCCAGCCAATGTCAGCGGAGAGGAGGTGCTAGCACTATCCAGTCCCCCCACAGCCACAGTCACACACCACCACAGAGCCTCCCCCTCAGGAAACACCACCCCAGCACCCACCCAGCGTACCCATGCCTCTGTCCCCAGGACACGTCAATCAGCAGTGTGTCCACCACTACAGGAACCACAGGGCACACCCAAGAAAATCAGTGACCTGGGGTCAGTGGGCACACAGTTTAGGGGACAGAGGCACAGGACAACAGGGACACTGGGAGGAGTGCTGTGCGCTAGAGGGAGGACAGGCCCAGGGAACTGACTGCTGGGAGCATACCAACATTCCCAGGATATGCTGGGCCAGATCCTGGCCAAGGTGCAGGAGAACAAGCGGCTGCAGGAGGGACAGTATCAGGGGATCAGGAAGGACTTGCAGGCCATCATCACCACCTGGTCTCCATTCCAGGGGTGCTGGCAGACATGGCCAACATTATGAGGGAGGCAGCCTCACAACAGTGGGCCCCTGCCACTAACCAGACATCTGAACTGCCTTCCACTTCCACTGCCGCTAGTGGACAGGAGGCCCCACCACATGACTCACAGGCCACTAGCACCCCTCCCCCTACAGAAGGAGAACCACCCCGCAAATGTTCCCTGCGAGCCAGGCAGAAGCCAGAGACTATTGCCAAGACCCCCTCCAGGAAATAAGACTCTCCTGATTGTCACCCTTGTGTCCCACACAGTCACCCTGTCTACAACGAACTGCCATTGTTCCCCTTTCTAAGTCCCCTTGGGTAATGCGCCTGTGCTGCAAATAGACTAGAACTATACCCTGGACTTTCCTCCATCATCACTCCATCCCATTACATTTCCCCCACTTCTTCTTAGTACTTCAATAAACACACTTTGAAAAGTATGGAGTATGTGAAATGATTTAAGTATGTATTGGTTTAACAAGGTTCAAACATTGCAAATCAACTGTACAGTAATGTTCACATAGGATAGACCTGTAGTTGGCTGCAGTGAACACACCAGGAGCGATAGTGGGGCACCAACATCTGCAAAAAGAGTTGCCAAAGGGTACAGTGAGTTGGCATAGAAGTGGGAAATCACAGCGTGCCAGTGACAATGTCAAACAAAAAAAATGACAATGAAATGTGAAGTTACACTGTCTTACCTGTGTGTCATTGGAAGAATTGATGAATCACTGCAGTTCTGTTGTCCTCATCCTCATCCTCCGCCTCCTCATCTTCACTATCCACAGGGACCACTGTTGCCACACGGCCATCTCCAGCCTCCTCCTCCTGTAGAAAAGGCACATGTCATCTCAAAGCAAGGTTATGCAACATCCATCATGCCACTTATCATCTGGTAGAACTTCTTGGGTGAGTAGCACAGGGATCCACGTGTTAGATGGAGGCACCGAAACCTGGCCTTCAGGAGGTCAAAGGTACGTTCAATTATCCTTCTTGTTTGTCCATGTGCCTCATTGTAATGTCCCTTTGCCCTTGTCCTGGGATTCCTCACAGGAGTCAGTAGCCATGATAGGTTGAGGTAACCTGAGTCACCTGCAAATATTGAGGGACAACATTTAGCCATACACTATGCCATATGGCCCACACCAGACCCATACAACAACATCCACTGGGTGGGAATCAGGGCTCACCTATGAGCCACACCCTATGCCTCTGTAGTTGGGCCATCACATTTGCATGCTGCTATTCCTCAGGATAAAGGCATTATACACCGACCCAGGATACTTAGCATTGAAGTGGGATATGTACTGGTCCACCAGGCACGCCATCTGGACATTCATTGAGTGAAAACTCTTTCGATTTCTGAACACCTGTTCATTTTGCCGGGGGGAACAAATGCAATATGTGTGCCATCAATTGCCCCAATGATGTTGGGGATATGTCCCATTGCATAGAAGCCAGCCTTCACTGTTGCCAAATCCTCCACCTGGGGGAAAACAATGTAGCTGCACATGTGTTTAATCAGGGCAGACAACACTCTGGTCAGCACTATTGAGAACATTGGCTGTGACATTCCTGCTGCCAAGCCCACTGTCACATGGAAAGACCCAGTTGCCAAGAAATGGAGCACAGATAGGAAATGCACAAGAGGGGGGATCCCAGTGGAGTGACGGATATCAGATATCAGGTCAGGCTCCAGTTGGGCACACAGCTCCATGATTGTGGCCCTGTCAAGTCTGTAGGTGAGGATAATGTGCCTGTCCTCCATTGTTGCCAAGTCTACCAGGGATCTGTACACGGGGGTATGTCTCCATCTCCTATTCATCTGCAGCGGTAGCAATCTATGGGGCAAAAGAGTGAGGAGCGAGTCACAAACTGTACATTGTAGCCACAACAATACAATGCATGATATTAATTTGAAATGAATAAGTGGCATTTGTCCTGCATGTCCAATTGTGAAATATGATGCAGTTATATTCCAGGGCCTGACCCCGCCCCCGAAACGGCGTCCGCCTGTCCTGTGTGGAGGGACAGGTGGAAGTGAGGTAATTCTGCTGACGTTGTGCGCCATTGCGGGAGGCAGTCAGGAACTGCTGTGCAACGCCTCATTGGATAATTTTGGGCCCTATGGGGTACAGTGGCCAATGGTGATGTACGCCGGCGGTGATGGTATGCGCCGCAGCGGACGTAACCGCCATTTTCTATTTGTTCACTCACTTGCTACCTGACCTTCAACAGGAGAGGACCTACACTGCATGTGCTGCTGTGACCTGTGTCTAGAACCTACCATGGCCCGTGTGACTGGGGAAAGGGCCCCTGCCTTCACCTCAGCGGAGTTGGAGAAACTGGTGGATGGGGTCCTACCCTAATACGAACTGCTGTATGGGCCCCCAGACCAACTGTGAGTACGATGCATGGGGCATGAATGCATGGCGTGGTGTGTGTGAAGGCCTCATGTGGGGGGGTGGTGGATGTCCCTGGGGGGGTGCAGCTTGTGGGCTGGGCCATGTCTGTGCAAATGGGGATGGGAAGGGGTATGGTGGGCCATGAGTCTAACAGGCAGGACGGTCTGAATAATACCTTTCCCTGTGTGTATTTCCTCTGCAGGTCAGCGCCCATCAAAAGAAGGGTATATGGCGAGCCATCACCAAGGACGTGTGGACCCTGGGGGTCTATGGCAGGAGGAGCACCCACTGTCGGAAACGGTGGGAGGACCTGAGATGATGGGCAAGGAAGACGGCAGAGACCCAGCTGGGGATGGCCTCCCAACAAAGAAGGGGTGCCTGTCAAACCTTGAGCCCCCTGATGGCCCGCTTACTGGCGGTGGCCTATCCGGAGCTGGATGGGCGCTTGAGAGCATCACAGCAACCACAAAGGGGTGAGTACAGTGCCCATCATTACAACTTACCCCTGGTGGAGTGGTATCCGGGTGGGGGATGTGTGTCTGTGGGTGCTCCTAGTCCAGGCCTGACATTGCAGAGTAGGTACCATGTTGGGCAGGGTTCTGATGTGATATTCCTCCAATCTAGCTTGTAGGCATCCTCTACTGGGCAGGGCTGTGTGGGTCCCAGGTATGCTAAGGTTGGCAGTATGTGTCCCTCCCCATGCCCTGATGACTAGCATTGTAACTGGTAATGCATTTCATATTGTGTAGGCCTGTTCCCTGTGTGTAAGTGTGCTGTGTATGCCAACGGTGGTGTTTGTGCAGCCATTGACCCAGTGTATCCTTTGTCTCTCCCCCATCTTTGTTTTGTCATCCTGTCCTTATGTGCATTAGCATCATATGGCGGAGTCGCAGAGGCACCGGTGACTGAGGGAGCTGCATCCCACAGGGCCCAGGAGGCAGAGTCCACCGACGGTGAGGGCACCAGTGGGATGGAGGACGAGGGGAGCACCCCGGCGGAGACTGGAGGTGACAGTCCAGACACAGATACCTCCTCCAATGGAAGCTCCCTGGTGGTGGCGGACACCTCTGTACCCACCCCAGCTACAGGTACAGCCGCCACCCCCTGTACCAGCACCGCCCTCCCAGCAGCCCCTCAGCAAGTTGCCCGTGCCCGCTCATCCAGGAGGATGGGCATCTCCTTCCCTCCAGGCACCTCAGGCCTTCCCCAGTTAGCCCTGCTGCCCTGAGTGAGGCGGCTATTGACCTCCTGAGATCCATCTCTGTTGGGCAGTCAACCATTGTGAATGCCATCCAGGGGCTGGCAGCCTAAATGCAACAGACCAATGCATTTCTGGAGAGCATTCACACTGGCTTGGCGGCCCAACAGATATCAATCCAGGCTCTGGCCTCCTCTCTGATGGCAGCCATTGTCCCTGTTTCCACCCTCTCCCCTCCAAGTAGTTCCTCTTCCCAGTTCCATTCCCCTCAACCCCAACCTATCCCAAGCACACAAGTAGACTAGCATGCACACAAGACAACACACAATAGTGGCACAGGCAAACACAAGCACCACACATCATCCCACAGGTACTCACACAAACACCATCCAGATGCAGACATACCAACATCCACTGCTTCCACTGTCTCCCCTCCTCCTCCACATCCCTCTAAGTTGCGTCTACACTCACACCTGCATGCATTACACCCTCAACCACTACCACCATCACCAGCACACCTATCAGAACACACACCTCACTGGCAGACACCACCCCAACAGCCATACACATGTCCCCTGTGTCCTCTCCCACTGTGTCTGTCCCCCCCTCCTAAAGTACACAAAAGCAAGCACTCAGAAACCCAACAGCCATCCAACTCACAATAGCATCCAGCCCATGCACCTGCACCCAAACAAAGCAGACAGACTACTCCCACAACCACTCCCTCTTCCTCCACTCCCACACCTTCTCCCTCTTCCCTCTCCAATGTCCCTAAGCAGCTTTTCCTCTCCACCATTGACCTCTTCCCTACCCCTCTCCCCCGTCCTTCACATCTGGCCAGAGTGGCTAAAAGCAAGGCAAACACCTCAGCCACCCAGTCCACGGGCCCAGTAGTGCCCACAGCAACTCGTGGTGGTAAAAGATCCAGGGCACCAGGAAGCCTCACGGAAAGGGTGCCTGCCCCAAGTGCTGGCCAGAAGGGCAAGGAGCCCTCCCCAGCTGCTGCCCTGAAGGGCAAGGAGCCCTCCCCAGCTGCTGCCCAGAAGGGCAAGGATCCAGCCCCAGCTGCTGCAGGGAAGGGCAAGGATCCATCCCCAGCTGCTGCCAGGAAGGGCAAGGGGTAATCCCCAGCTGCTGCCAGGAAGGGCATGGGGCCTGCACCAGCGGGCACGAAGGACAAGGTGCCTGCACCAGCAGGCAGGAAGGACAAGGGACCTGGTGCTGGGACTAAGGCGGTCATTCTGACCGCCCGCCATGCGGTCACCGCCGAATGACCGCGGCGGCCATTCCAACTTTCCCGCTGGGCCGGCGGGCGCCCTCCAAAAGAGCGCCCGCCGGCCCAGCGGGAAAGCCCCTGCAACAATGAAGCCGGCTCCGAATGGAGCCGGCGGAGTTACAGGGGTGCAACGGGTGCAGTGGCACCCATCGCGATTTTCACTGTCTGCTAAGCAGACAGTGAAAATCTTTGTGGGGCCCTGTTAGGGGGCCCCACGACACCCGTTCCCGCCAGCCTGGTCACCGCCAGAAACAGGCTGGCGGGAAGGGGGTCGGAATCCCCATCCCTGGGCCAGGGGAAAACCGGCGGGAAACCGCCGGTTCCCCTTTTCTGACCGCGGCTTTACCGCCGCAGTCAGAATAGCCCAAGAAGCACCGCCAGCCTGTTGGCGGTGCTTCCGCTGCCCTGTTGGAATGAGGGCCTAAGTCTGAGCCCCCACCACCAACCATGGTTGTGCAGCCGACGAGGCTGCAGGAGATGGGTAGGAGCTTCCCCCCATAACCACCAGCACCACCACCACCACCAGCAGTGGGCAGCCGTCCAAGGCTGCAGGGGATGGGCTGGAGCCTCCCCCCACCACTACCAGCAGCAGCTGCAGCTGCAGCACCAACACCACCAGCAGTGGGCAGCCGTCCGAGGCTGCACAGGATGGGCTGGAGCCTCCCCCCCACCACTACCATCAGCAGCAGTACTACCACCACTAGCAGTGGGCAGCCATCCGAGTCTGCAGGGGTGGGCTGGAGCTTTCCCCCCACAACCACCACCAGCAGCAGCACCACTGCCACCACTGAGCAGCTGTCACCGCCGGCGGAGATTCTGTAGACCTGCCTCCATGGGCTGTTGTGCGGTCTGCCCCCTATAAATCCTGTGGGTATGACATCCAGCTGAGACTGCGACCTTGCACTCCCCATGATCTGCATCACGGGGCGCGGTGCCCCCTCCAGAACCAGTGGGCAAATCACCCACTCATCCCATCCTCCCCAGGATGAAGAGCACAGGGCACAATGCCCCCTCCAGAACCAGTGGGGAAGACACCCATTCACCCCATCCTCCCCAGGAAGAAGAGCACAGGGCACGATGCTCCTCCAGAACCAGTGGGGAGGAGACCCACTCACTCCATCCTCCCCAGGATGAAGAGCACAGGGCACAATGTCTCTTTCCGCCATGGTCATAATTTGGTGGTATTTACTGCCAGGCGTTTGGCGGTATTACCACCACTTTATCACCAACCGCCATGGGTTGTAATGAGGGCCTATGTTTCTTTTTTTAAGGAAAATCAGCAGATCCATCTGTTTAAAAAAAATGCTTTTTAACCCTGGCGGGGTCCCTTAGGGACCCCAGCACCAGGGCTAAGCGGTCAGGGTGACTGTACCCCGGACCCTTCTCTTGTTTTTGATGTTTTTTTCTGGGGCTCTACTAAAACTAAGTCCCAAGATAGCTGCCAACACTTTCTTGTTGAAAAGTTGGCAGCCAATTAGCTAACCCTCTGGACAGACAGTTGGATCGGTGGAGGATCCTCAGAGGATCTGCAGAGGATCCGCGTTCCTATATGTCTATATTTTTTTGTCCTTAAATTATTCAAAAACTACTAAACGGATTTGCACCAAACCAAAAGCGTAATCTGTGGATAAGAATCTAGCTTTGTGCCAAACTTGGTGTAATTCCGTTCAGTTGTTTGGGCTGTAGGCATGTCTGCAGGTCCTGTTGAAAAATGAATGGGGAAAAAGCAATATGTGCCCCTCGCTTTTTCTCAGCCCCCGCTTGACGGATCACCCCCAAACTTTCAAGACAGAAGCTGAACATAGCAAAGTATACATTTTGAAAGTTCAGCCAAGATTCGTCAAGCCGCTGCAAAGTTATAGGCAAATCAAAAAACACTCTTCCTATGGAAACTAGGCCCTAACTATAACTACCTAGTGGTGACCACCTGTTATAGTTAGAGTTATGTATTATAATTATAACTTGTGCCCCTGCCATGCAGTTTTTTCGTCAAAACTTTTACTACAAATATTACATTGATAATATCAATGGTGTTATCAAGATGTCATGAGTGCCATAATTTGTAGGGTAATTAGCAGTGCATGGTGCCACTAGGTGATATATATATATATATATATAAATATATATATATATATATAAATGATCGCCACTAGGTAGCTATAGTTCTATCCCAGTTTCTATAGAAAAAGCATTTTTTGACTTGCCTATATCTTTGGTGCCGGTTGATGAATCTTCACAAAACTTTCCAGAAACTATTACCAGTCACATCATCTGCTGTCTGGAAAGTTTTGAGATGATTTGTCAAGCGGGCACAAGAAAAAGGGGGGGTGCCAAAACTTGTTTTCCCTATTCATTTTACCCCAGGAAACACCACCTTCCCGGGGCTGTGTATGAGTAATGAAAGAGGGCAGCGTAGACCACCCTCCTGTTTCTGGTGTAGGCCCAGGAACCACCCACTCCTTGGAGTGTAGTTCATAGTTATGGGGGTGCCAAGTGGGCCCTCGCACAGACCATATATGGGCCTGGGGACCACCACCTCCCTGGGCCTTGGCCAAATCGTACTAAGGGAGAGGGGCCGTGCTACCTCTAAGGGTTGGCCGCTTTTAAGGGGGCAAAAGCTGTATGCGGCAGTGGTTCAGTTATTGTAAAGTAACTAAATATACCATAGAAATTCACTGAAAAACACAAAGTTTACAGGGATGTTATAGTTAGGAAACAGAATTTGAAAAAAAAACATAGAAATTCACTTAAAAAACCAAAGGTTATCGGGACGTTAAAGTTAGGTTCACATTTTACCCACACTAAACTATAGAAATTCAACAGGTATAGATATGATTATCTCAAGTAACTATAACTTGTGCCCTAAGGAAACTTTAACTTGTGCCCTTGCCATGCTTTGCTAATTATCCCACATATTACATCACTCATAACTTGTTCTATGACATCATTGATAATATCACTGCAAGATCTGCAGTAACATTATTGATGAGAAAACTGTACATGGCAGGAGCGCGAGTTACAGTTACCCTAGGACACCAGGTTTAGTATTCTATGGGTTTTATAGGATTTATGGTAGCCTTAAGGTGACCCTCGTTAGCATATTCCGGCATTATAAAAAAATTATGGTGGCACTAACAAAGTGGCCTTCAACAGAATATTGTGAGCCTTGCAGGCATTATGGTGCCCTTGGCCTATTGTTGGAATTCTAGGCATCATGTTGGCCATCCCTAGCATAATGGTACGCTTTGCTTTGCTTCAGGTGGCTGCACTTTGGCTAATATGAGCATCTTTGGCATATGTGTTTCTGTTTTAGAAATATGGTGGCAACCTATGCCTTCTATTAGACATTCTGGGATTGAGTCAACATCCTTGGCATTTGAGGGCTTTGCCTATCCAAAATATAGAGTCTCATACAAGTTATGTAAGGATCAGAAGCAACAGAGCAAGGAGATTGACTAATAAAGATAAAAAGAGATAAGAACTGAGTGAGAGAATGAGCTGATATACTAGATCATCTAGTAGGTTATCAACAACAGGCTTGAGCCAGGGGCATTACTGGAGCTTGGGGCCATAGCTGCTGAATTTGAACATGGGATGGAGCTTCAGCAGCACATCAGTGTTAGGCATGCATCACGTCCAGGGAAGAGGAGTGAGAGGCAGTATAAATAGATTACACATGGCATACATATCATTTGGCAAGGTTTACATTTTTAAGACTCTTTTGAAACATGCTAGTGTACTCCAGTTTTCAAATCCCCAAACATTTTAGTTTTTTTTCCCCATTCTTCATGTCCCCTGGCCCTTCCTGAGATATGCCCTTAGTTGGCTTAGTAATTTCCTTTGCAGCTGCCACTGGAAGCTGTGATTTGATTCCCAGCTTGTCCCTATAGTGAATTAGTATAAGACTCAGTCAAATTGTTGCCCAAGTTATGACTTTCGCATAACTCTGCAAGGGATCCTGTCCCACCCACGGGTGATGCCAGTGAACTTAGTCGCAAAGGTGTTAAAGAAATCAGAAGTAAACCCGTCTTGACCGGGTGTCTTACCTCGATTGGTTGTATGTCATTGTCCAATTTGGATGATTCATCCTGGGGGAGCTGGGTGGCAGAAGCCTAGACAAGGTAATCCTCAGTTGCCCTCTTGTCGAGCGCTTCCTCTGATTGTAAGGAGGAGTAAAAACTTTCAAATTCCCATCCAATTTGTTCATCCTGATGGACTCGAATACCCTGCGGGCCTTCTATTTCAGTAATCCTTTGCTGTGGAATTTGTCCCTGCAGCCACTGTACAATTAGGGAGCCTGCTTTATTCCACCCACATACTATTTCTGTTTTGTGTGTAGGAGTGTATATTCTGCCCTGTCTAGATCCAAGGCTTCAAGTTGTTTATAGGCCGTTGTCAGTTGACGGTGTGTTTTAAGGGCAC
Source organism: Pleurodeles waltl (assembly GCF_031143425.1). Lineage (NCBI taxonomy): Eukaryota > Metazoa > Chordata > Amphibia > Caudata > Salamandridae > Pleurodeles > Pleurodeles waltl. The sequence goes on from NC_090440.1 coordinate 672,930,518, forward strand.
CTTTACAGCCTGTTCCAGTTGGGCATGCTTGTCCTGTTGCTTCGTATTCAAGCAAGTGGAGATTACAATAAATTAGCCCGCATTGCAGCCTTCAGAGTATCCCAAAGCTAGGCAATAGGGGTGTCAGAGTTATCATTAATGGCAAAGTAGATGCTTACAGCTTCAGTGGTCTCAGATATGGCGCAGGGGTAGGAGAGGAACTTGTGATTCAAGAGCCATGAGCACTGAGAGGGCCCCATGTAAGGTAACTGAAGCGTAATTAGTATGGGTGAGAGGTCAGATAGGGCCGCCGTCACCAAGTCTACAGCTGTTGTGAATGTGGTGAGGTGTGGAGAGGTCAGGAAGAGGTCAAGTCATGCAAAAGTCTGGTGTGCAGCTGAAAAAAAATTGTATGCCCTCGCCTGTGGATTGCGCTGCCTTCAAGCATCCACCAGCCCCATGTCCAAAAGCCATTGCTGGCTCTGTAGTGAGAGAGTTCCCGCCTGTCCTACCCTGTGTATTGACCTGTCCAAGGAAGCATGAAATACAGTGTTGAAGTCCCCCAGGAGGATATTCTTGTCTGTGGTGGCCACCACACATCCGATCGCATCCTTGTGGAATTCCTCCTGATGATCATTCAGGGCATATACTGTGGCGCGCACAAAGGTGTAGCCCCTCACTTCGAGATGCAGGGAAAGCAGTGTGCCAGGAAGTTTAGCCTGCTTCTGCAACACCTTCCCTGAGAAATGAGTAGCCATCAAAATGGCGACACCCGCCCTCTTCCCTGGCCCTGAGAAGTATTGGCGGTCAAACCAACAAGGCCTCATGCGTTTCCAGTCAGTGCGGATGGGGTGGGTTTATTGAAAGAGGCAGATGTTGTATGCAGATTCCCTAAGAAAGGTAAGAAGCTCTACCCACTTTGTTGGATCATTAAAGCCTCGGACATCAAAACTTGAAATTTTAATCGTGTGATTGTGTGTGCTATTTGACGCATGGCTAGGTAGTTGACCTTGGATCCCAATGGCAGAGAGTGTTTGAAGGAGTGTATGGTGCATATGTTGCAATAAAAGAGGCTGTCGAGGGAATATGGGAAAGAAAGAACAAGCAACACTAGAACTGATTATGTCCCCTCCGGAAGACTGAATCAACAAGCATTCAAGGGCCCATATCTTCGAGAAGGGGGCCATCTCCTTCGATATGGTGGGTGGCAGGGTCCACTAGCCTTAAGAGGAGGAGAAGCAGTCAAATGTGGGCCTTCTGTGGGACCTCAACAGATGCCAGACCACCCAGGGCTAGTAGCACTTTAATTAGAATTGGGATCTGATGCATTGTCCTGTTGCTGCAGCTGATGCAGGAGAGCAGGCTGTTCTTTATGGCTTTGGATGTCTGAAGGCTTCTGAACATGTGTATTCATAGGCCAGGTGGGTCTGAGAGCCCCTCGAGGTTTTGCCAGCGATCTCGGCGGGAAGGTTGTGCTTCTCTCCTCTTGTTGGTTATCGAAGTTCAGCAGCGATCGGGCTTCCTTCTGTGTGTTGACACTCCTGGTTTCTTTTATTCCAGACAAAAGTAAATCTAAATGGATGTCCCCATTTGTAGCAGATCCCTTGTTCCCTAAGGGATTCTGTGATGGGATGGAATGTTCTGCAGCGCTGGAGCTTAAATAGGGATAAGTTTTGGTATAGCAAGACTTTATTGCCCTCAAAATCAATAGCATTTTTGTCATGGACTGCCTTAATCATCTCCTTCTGGTGATGAGTGCAGACAGGTAGGTATGTCCTGCACCAGTCCAGGGTTTTTGGATGGTCGCCCTGCCCTGTGTGTACGGTCCAGCACTATGTCCTTTTCCGTGAGGTTGGGCGCTACCTGGAGGTACTGACGAGGAATGCAGGACTCAAGGCTTCCAGAGTCTGCCTTCAACAAGACCCCCTTAATCTGAATATTGGAGCACACGGACCTGTTCTCCAAGTCTTATAGTTGATAGAGAAGCTCCTCATTTCTGTCCCTGAGCGCTAAGATCTTCTCTTTGTGTGCTTCAAGTTCCTCCTCACGGGAGTCCCCCACTTGTTCCAATGCACTCTCTGACCCAGACCATTGAAGTCTTTTTTCAGTTCTTTAACGTCTACCGCAATATCTCTCCGGAGATTAGCTAGATCTTTCTTTAGGGTGCCAAACAAGTATTCAAGGAAGAACTGAATAACTGGAGCATCATCTTCCACTTGTGATCCGGCTCCGGGAGGATGCGGGGAGTAGGTGCGCAGCCATCATGGTGTAGTTTTTTTAGTGTGGGGTTTATGAAACTTATCTTTCAGGGTGGTATCCTTCTTACCACTGCGGTTGGATGACGATGTGGCACGCAGAGCAGTCACTCAGAGTTCCTCCCCACTGTCGCTCAGACCCAGGCTCCACCAAGTGTGCCACTGACCGTCTGCAAAGTGATGCCCTTGAGCTTCAAGTATCTTCTGCTGCCAAGGTCCCGAATGAAGTTCTCAAAAAATGTGCCACAGCAGACAAATCTGTTTAGAGCAGGAGGGGGTTTTGAGTCAAATGTGTTGCCTCCACTAGTACCTATTGCTCCTTAGATGCAGGAGGTGGTGCAGGGGCTGGAGCAGTGCCTCCATTGCTGCTGCTCGTGGCTGCCGAAAACGTCTCTCGGGCACGCTACCAGTGCACCTCACTCCACTCCCAGGGCACCCCCCCTCCTCTTGTGCCACTCTAAATCAGGACCTCTGCCGCTCCAGTTCACTGTTTGCAAGGCTGGGCCCCACATCCATGCTGCCGCATCAGGTACTAGAGCCACATCTGTAGGGGTCGGAGGTTGCACCAGGCATCCGTTGCTCGGCAGTGTCCCATGTGGCCCTTTCTTCTGCAGCTTTCAGCTTCAGGCCCTCCAGGAAGTTAGCCCAGTATAGCAGCCGCCATTTTAAGGCTGCTGCTGAGATGTTGCATTTTCCACCGCCCGCTTCCACAGAGGAGCAGCAAAGTTGCAGTCCCCACTCGTGGCCCCCACCGGTCATTCACAGGCTCCCTTGCACAGGGCGATTCTGTGGACTCTAAACCTGCAGTCTCTGCCCCATCTAATGTTCGGACGGGGGAGCTCTGGTAGAGTGCGTTTACGCGGGTGCCATGTTGGGCACCCCCTCTGTTGTTCTTAATTATGATCTTGATTTTCACCACCCTCCTCTGGATCCACACAGCAAGCTTGAGGTTGACACTGTGATTCAATGGTTGTTGTCACTACTTCTTCATCCGCAGTCTTCACTCTCTTCATGTGATATGCATAGATCTACTGTGGCAAGCCTCCACATTTCATAAGTGTTTGCCACAAGGATGGCCTAGTAGAGGAGTTTATACCGTTGCTCCAAACAAGACTTCCAATTGTGCTTCTTCCCAAATAGCCATTCCCCAGGCTAGAGAGTATAACACTGTTGTTGGTGTTGCCTAATTTACCTGATGAGAGCTAGAGAATACATCAGCCAGACTTTTGTAGTAATTAAGTTCAATGTTACCATGGAATCCTCATGGCCCTCCTGATTAACACTTCAAGTGGTTTCCTTGAAAGACTCATAAGCACAAGTGGAAGTGCACCTGGCCATTTCAGTGATGTAATGCTACATATCTTTGCTAACTTAGATTTCAGATGGCCATTAACTTGCTCTACGATTCCTGATGCTTCTGGTCTGTACGTTTGTAAGGCTATGCAGAATAACTTCATCACTTCACTCTTAAAGTGAGTACCTTTATCTGATTCTAAAGAAGTTGGCAAACTACATCTAGGGATTAATTATTCCTTCAACATTACTTAGGCTACTATCATGCTGTCAGCTTTCCTTATTGTGTAGGCTTTCCCCCCACCTAGAAAACAAACACACAATCAAAATAATGTACCTGTACCTACAATTATTATGATCAAGCATCTCAGCAAAGTCCAATTGTATCCAGCTAAAAGGACCTTTGGACTTGCTTTTACGGCTCCTCATCATTAAGGGTCTCTTCCCCAGGTTATTTTGTTGGCAAAGAACCCCAAATTTGACACAAATTCTTTGCAGCAGATCTAAAGTATGGATTCCACTGATATTTAGTAAAAAGTCTAAGATTATAATCTCAACCAAGATGACTCAAGAAAAATCAAGATAAATTTGCCTTCACATGGAAAACAACATTGAGTTGGGCAGTATATATTGTTTCTAAACTGTTACCTACACATTTTGGTCCTTTTTTGAACCCGCCATTCCCCATTTTCTTTTATCCTCATATGGTACCTCATCCTGGAGCTACTGACATTAATAGGAAACAATTCACATTTTCATTTTCTGTTTACTTTGCTCTTTTTTGCTTGAATTGATCATAGACAATTTGAGAGCACAATATTTTGATATTTCATGTGCATAGTATTTTCCCAATGAAACTATATTAACTCCCTTTTTGTGGGGAGCATACTTTACTACTGAAATCTCTCTAGATTTCTGCAATGCTTTTAACACCTTAAAAATGCATGTCTCATTGTGGATTGGGGTTCCAGAAGATGTTGTGAAATCCATTTGAGGGCACAATTGTCCAAATCATGGGCCACGCCAAAAATCTATTGTGTGTTAGTGTAAATTGTAATAATTAATGCATCAGATAACGGCATGCTCTTATAAGTGCAATTAATTCTGCTACTTGTGCAGAAGTTATATCACACAAGTATGATGCTTCTACAATACTTCATAGGGTGCAACGTGCATATTCTTTGTTCAGTGCTTCGTAATGGTCTCTTGGACAAGAACCATCCATAAATAGTATCAAATGAGCAAGTTCCATTGGGACATCTTGTATGTCTTTTCTTTGCTTGGTATACAATTCTGTCATATCAATGCACTCCTGATCACTGCCCTCATCATTACTATCCCTGTCTCCAATTGGCAAAAGCAATGCAGGATTCAGGGTATTGCATCTTCTGATTGAGACCCTATCAGCTGCCAAAATCGTTTGCTCATGTTTGGTTAAATGGTTATTTGTCAAATGCTAAGTCTGCCTATGAATCTGCAATATCTCAAATGGATGAGGAATTAATATATTAAGGCCCTCATTATGACATTGGTGGTAAATCCCGCTTACCGCCACGCTGATGGATGGCAACTTACCGCAGCGGATATCCGTTCACCATATTATGACACATACTCACCAATCCAACACAATTCAGCCACATACACAAATCTGCCCTGCCAAAGGTCAGTGATAAAGTGGCGGTATCAAAACCCACATTGTTTTGTCAACAGAATACCGCCCACCACATTATGACACACGAATTGCCATGGCGGACATTCAACGGCAGTAAACCATTGGCGGTACATACCGCCCCACTCAGAATGGACACCCATAGACAAAACAACACCACGTTGGACAATTCAAACAACACACACCTGACACCCATACACACACCACACCCACACCACTATAAAACACACACTCACATTACCCACAACCCTTTATGATTACAAATGATAGCCACCAGACTGACACCAAGACCACTTAGCCAAATAAAGCCACACACCACTCACACCCATATACCACTCACGCACTACACATCACACACCCCAATACATTAACCAACACACCCTCACCAACACACCTCACATAACACCCATGGCACCACAAAGACACCCCTGTTTCACGGAGGAGGAGTTAAGGGTCATGGTGGAGGAAATTGTCAGGGTAGAGCCACAGCTATTTGGAGCACAGGTGCAGCAGATATCCATTGCAAGGAAGATGGAGCTATGGCGGAGAATTGTGGACAGGGTCAATGCCGTGGGCCAGCACACAAGAACAAGGGACGACATCAGGAAGAGGTGGAACGACCTATGGGGGAAGGTACGTTCCATAGCAGCAAGACACCAGCTCGCTATCCAGAAGACTAGTGGTGGACCCCACCTTCTCCCCCACAACTCATAGCATGGGAGGGGCAAGTCTTTGCGATAATGTATCCTGAGGGCCTGGCCGGAGTCAGAGTAGAACTGGACTCTGGTAAGTCAACTTTCAACAATTATCACTCCCAATACCTGCATGCCATCACATTCCCTCACCCATCACTCCACTCCATCCCACACACTCGACCATCACATCTCTTCAATCCCAATGCCAAGCCCTGCATGCTGTACCAATGCATGGACACCCCTCACAGCCCTGCATGGACACTCTTCACTAAAGCATGCATAGCAGACAGAACAAAAAATCCCACCATACACCAACATACAGAAGTAAAAGCTGGCAGGGCAACACCAACCATAGAGGGGAAGCCAGGGATGTACAATATGTCATACACATTAACCATAACACATCATTTGCATCCCCACAGGTACGCCAGAAAGGAGGTGCTAGCACTATCCAGTCCCCCAATAGAAGAGGCCCACAGTGATGACAGTAACTCTAGACTTCAGGATCTGGACGATCTACCTGGTCCATCAGGGACCACTGGACAGCCGGTCACCCAAGCCCAGTCATGGACCACCACAGAGCCTCCCCCATCAGGAAACAACACCACAGTACTCACCCAGCGTCCCCAAACCTCTGCCCCCAAGACACATCAATCCCCAGTGTGCCCACCTGTACAGGGACCCCAGGCTACACCTCGCACCCAAGACAATCAGGGACCTTGGGTCAGTGGCAGTGGGCACACGGTTCAGGGGACAGAGGCACAGGCCACCAGGGACACTGAGAGGACTGCTGTGCGCCGGGGGAGGACAGGCCCACAGAACCGACTCTCCAGGAGGCACTGACGAGATCCTGGGAGCCTACCAACATTCCCAGGACACGATGGGCCAGATCCTGGAAAACGTGCAGGAGAACAGGCAGCTGCAGGACGGATAGTACCAGGGGATCAGGGAGGACTTGCAGGCCATCAACAACACCCTGATCTCCATTGCAGGGGTGCTGGCAGACATGGCCAACATTATGAGGGAGGCAGTCTCACACTAGTGGGCCCCTGCCACTAGCCAATAATCTGAACAGAATTCCACTTCCTCTGCTGCTAGTGGCCAGGAGGCCCTGCCGCAGGACTCACAGGCCACCAGCACCCCTCCCCCTGCAGAAGGTGAACCACTCTGCAAACGTTCCCTGTGATCCATTCAGACGCCAGAGACACTTGCCAAGATCCCCACCAGGAAATGAGACTCTCCTGATTTTCCCCCTTGTGTCCCACACAGTCACCCTGTCCACCTTGAACTGCCATTGCTCCCCTTCCCATGTCCCCTTGGACAATGCAACTCTGCTACAAAAAGACTGGAACAATACCCTGGACTTTCTTCTGTCATCACCTAATCCCATTGCACTTTCCCCCTATAGGTTAGCACTTCAATAAACACCCTCTGATAAAAATCAATTTCGAGTATGTCATGCACTTCAGATATGTATTGATTGATTGAAACTGGTACAACCAGTGCAAATGAACTGTACATCGAATGAACATAGAATTAATGACCTGTAGCTGGCCGTTGTGATCACCCCAGGAGTATTTGTCATATCACCAACATCTGCAAAATGAATAGCCAGAGGGAACAGTAAGTGGGCATAGAATTAGGAAATACCAGCATGCCAATGCCATACAGAATACAACCAAAGTCATTGAAATGTAAACTTACACTGTCTCACCTGTGTGTCATTGTAAGTACTGAAGGATTATAGTTGTTCTGCTGTCCTCATCCTCATCCTCTGCCTCCTCATCCTCACTGTCCACAGGGTCAACTGCTGCCACAGTCTCCTCCTGCAGAAAAGGGACATGGCGTCTGAGGGCCAGGTTGTGCAACATGCAGCATGCCACTACTATCTGGCAGACCTTCTTGCGTGGGTAGCAAAGGGATCCACCTGCTAGATGGAGGCACCGGAACCTTGCCTTCAGGAGGCCAAAGGTTCTCTCAATAATCCTTCTGGTTCGCCCATGTGCCTCATTATAACATTCTTCTGCCCTTGTCCTGGCATTTCTCACAGGGTTCAGCAGCCATGATAGGTTTGGGTAACCAGAGTCACCTGCAAATATTGAGGGACAACATTTAGCCACAAACTATCCTACATGGCCCACACCATACCCATACACCAACATATACTGGGTGGGAATCAGGGCTCACCTATTAGCCACACCCTGTGCCTCTGGAGTTGGTCCATCACATTTGGGATGCTGCTATTCCTCAGGACAAAGGCATCATGCACCGACCCAGGATACTAAGCATTGACGTGGGAGATATACTGGTCCGCCAAGTACACCATCTGCGCATTCATGGAGTGGAAATACTTATGATTCCTGAACACCTGTTCATTCCGGCTGGGGTACAAATGCAATATGTGTTCCGTCATTCGCCCCAATTATATTGGGGATATGTCCCATTGCATAAAACCCGGCCTTCACAGTGGCCAAATCCACAATCTGGGGAAATGCAGTGTAAAAGCTGTGTGTTTTATCAGGGCAGACAATACTCTTGTCAGCACTATTGAGAACATTGCCTGTGACATTCCTGCTGCCAAGCCCACTGTCACTTGGAAAGAACCAGTTGCCAGGAAATGGAGCACTGATGGAACTTGCACAAGAGGGTGGATCCCAGTGGGGCGATGGATAGCGGATATCAAGTCAGGCTCCAATTGGGCACACAGATCTGTGATTGTGTCCATGTCCAGTCTATAGGTGAGTATTATGTGCCTGTCCTCCAGTGTAGCCAAGTCCACCAGGGGTCTGTACACGGGTGTATGTCTCCATCTCCTATTCATCCGCAGCAGTAGGAATCCAAGGGACAAAAGAGTGAGGAGCCTACCACAAACTGAACAATGGAACAGTAGTTTGCAATCTGTATACATGAAATGGGTCAGTGTGATCTGTCCAGTATGTGCCTATTTCTCCTGTGACGCAGCATTATTCCATAGGCCTGCCCCCCTGAAATGGTGTCTGCCTGTCCTGTGTGGAGGGACAGGTGGAAGTGAGGTAATGCCACTGACTTTGTGCGCCGTGGCGGGAGGCGGTCAGGAACCGCCGTGCAATTACTCATTGGTTAATATTGGGCCCTATGGGGTACAGTGGCCAATGGTGATCTACGCCGGCGGTGACGGTATGCACCACCACAGACGTGATGCCATTTTCTATCAGATTCCTCACTTGTTACCAGACCTTCCATAGGAGAGGACCTACACTGCAAGTGCTGCTGTGACCTGTGTCTGGAACCTACCATGGCCCTTGTGACCGGGGAAAGGGCCCCAGCCTTCATTTCGGAGGAGTTGGAGAGACTGGTAGATGGGGTCCTACCCCGTTACGGACTGCTGTATGGGCCTCCAGACCAACAGGTGAGTACACTGTGGGCATTATGCATGTGGCATGAATGTATGGTGGTGTGTGTGAAGGCATCGTGTAAGGGGGGAGGGATGTCCTCCTGGCTGGGTACACAGTGAGTGCTGGGCTAAGTGTGTGCCAATAGTGCTGTAAACAGGATATCATTGTTTAAACCTTGTATGTGTCCCTAGTTTGAACACCCATCGTTGCTCTTTCTCGAATAAGGCCCTTGAGTCATTTCCTCGATGGCCAAGCACATCCGACACTACCCACCACAAGTCATCTGCATTGTGATGCATCTCACAAAAATGCACACTCAATTTGGTTATTGCCCGCCCGCACCTGATGTTACTACAGTGCTCATTGATCCAAATCTTAACTGATCTGGTCGTCATCCCAATGTAACGGAGCCCACAAGGACAGGTGATCATATAGATACAATTTCGTGTATTACAATTAGTATGTTTACCAAGGTGTCACATGCCTATTGGTTCCAAATCGAGGGACACCAAGTGTTTGGTGAGAGGACACATGTTGCACATCCCGCACAGGTGATGGCCTGCAACTGGGGGGAGATTCCAAACTGTGGTCTGCTTAGCAGTCTCCTGCCCCCTTAATTGTCGAGTGTGGACCACCATATCTTTGATATTAGACGTCCTCTTGAATGCAAATACAGGTTTCAGAATGGAAGAACCTCCACTCACCAGGTTGGACCATCGTCTATTAATCAATTTTTTAATAGTATTGGACAGTGGAGTGTATGTGGATACACAGGTCAGGCGAGGGTCTGGTTCCTTAGTAACTGTCAGTAGTAGTGCTTCTCTGTTGTTATTCTTCACCCTCTTACGTGCAATATTCACAACAGAGAGTGGGTAATTTCTCTAGTGTAGTTTGGTCTTAAGCTCACTGGATTGGGTCTCAAACAGCTGGGTCGTGCTACAATTACGACACAGCCTCAGGATCTGGCCAAAGGGTAGATTCTCCCGTAATGCTTTATTATTTTTTTCACAGATTTTTTTCACTTATTGTTTCACTTGTTTGCTCACTGGACATCACCCACAATTGTGCATGCATGAAGAGTTGGGTCACTATTAATGTGACGCCTATTGATGTGTATTTTTCCCATTCGCAGGTCGACTCCTACATACTAGATTAATCTATAATACATCGTCTAGTAAGTAAGTGAAGCCAAGTTGACTCACGTTCACAGACACATGTAGGTTTCTACAGCCTTTTTTTAGGAGAAGTATTTTGTTTTGCTCCTGAAGAAGCGTTGTTGGATCCTTTTGGACCAGTTAGACGTGAAATATGTTGACCCATTAAAGACGGAGTCACATATTGGTTCTTTTCCCCTCCGTGTTCTTTGATTGAGTGAGAGGTTGAGCATTAACTCCATTTGTGCTCTTTTTAACCTTGGCCTCAACCTTTGTCTGAGTCAATAAATTTATGATGAATAGAAGGGTTCTGAGCCAATTTTAACCTATTTTTCTGCTCTCCTTTTTTACTTTGTTAAGCGGCAGTGTCCGGCTTTCATTCTTTCAAGGCACTTTGACACCATAAAAGACCTGCGGCAAAGAGCCCCCCTTTATGGGGAGCCCGTCAGACATTGTAGGCCTGGTCTGACGAGGAGCATGCCCTATGCTGAAGCATGACATCCAATTGGATGTGTGAGGGCTTGTGCTTCTGACAGTAGGGTCACCCTGTGTCTTCTTCCCTCTTTTCTCTGGAACAGTGTACTATACATATGTATAGACTACACCCGGGAGGCTGTACACTGGACCATTAAATCTCCCAGTCCCCCCCTTTTTTATATATATCTAGTGGTGTTCTCCTGTCTGTATTGCCTCTGCAGGTCAGTGCCCAACAAAAGAAGGGTATATGGTGTGCCATCGCCAAGGAGGTGAGGACCCTGGGGGTCTATGGCAGGCAGAGCACCTACTGTCGCAAACGGTGGGAGGACCTGAGACGCTGGGCACTGAAGAACGTGGAGGCCCAGCTGAGAATGGCCTCCCAACGAGGAAGGATTGCCCGTCGAACCCTGACCCCCTGATGGCCCGCATTCGGCCGGTGGCCTTTCCAGAGCTGGATGGGCACTTGAGGGCAACACAGCAGCCACAAGGGGATGAGTACATTGGCTATCATTACAGCTTATGCCTCGTCGGGTGGTATCCGGGTGGTGGTTGTGTGTCAGTGGGTGCCCCAAGGCCAGGCCAGACATAGCAGCGTAGGTCCTCTGGTAGCTAAGGGTCTGAAGGGAAAATACTGCCTACCTAGCTTGTTAGCATCCACTACTGGCCAGTGCTGCCTGGGTCCCAGTTGTGCTGCAGTTGGCCGTGTGCGCTCCTCCTCATGCCTTGGTGGCTAGCAATATTACTGGTAGTGCAATATATAGTGCATAGGCCTATACCCTGTGTGTTAGGGTGCTGTGTACACCAACGGTGGTTTTGGTGTTTTGGTGCAGTCATTGACCCAGTGTATCCTTTGTCTCTCCCCCCTTTCTTGTTTTGTCATCTTGACCTTATGTGCATTAGCATCATCTGGCGGAGGAGCAGAGGCACCAGCGATGGAGGGAGCTGCATCCCACAGAACCCTGGAGGCAGAGTCCACCGACGCTGAGGGCACCAGTGGGCCGAAGTGCGAGGGGAGCACCACGGCGGAGCCTGGAGGGGACAATACAGACTTTGATACCTCCTCCGATGGGAGCTCCCTGGTGGTGGCGGACACCTCTGTGACCATTCCAGCTACAGGTACAGCCGCCACCCCCCATACCAGCACCGCCTTCCCACCAGCCCCTCAGTGAGTTGCCTGTACCTGCTCACCCAGAAAGGTGGGTATCTCCTTTTCCCCAGGCACCTCAGGCCCTGCCCCAGTGAGCCCTGCTGCCCTGAGAGAGGAGGCTATTGACCTCCTGAGATACAACTCTGTAGGGCAAACAACCAATTGTGAATGCCATCCAGGGGCTGGCAGCCCAGATGCAACAATCTAATGCATTCATGGAGGGCATTCACACTGGATTGGCGGCCCAACAGAGATTGATCCAGGCTCTGGCCTCCTCCCTGATGGCAGCCACTGTCCCTGTTTCTATCCCAAGCACACAGCCAGACAAGCATGCACACAGGACAATACCCAAGGGTGTCACAGGCAAACACAAGCACCACACTTCATCCCACAGGCACTCACACAAACACCATCCAATTGCAGACACAACAACATCCACTATTTCCACTGACACCCCTCCTCCTCCTCCTCGTCCACCTCCCAACCAGTTACATCCACACTCACACCTGCATGCACTACATCACTATCCACTACCTGCATCATCACCACACCAAGCAGAACACACACCTCACTGGCAGACACCTCCACAACATCCATGCACATGTCCCCTGTGTCTTCTCCCACCGTGTCTGTCCCCCCCACCTAAGGTACACAAACGCAAGCACTCAGACACCCAACTCCATCCACCTCACAACAGCATATAACCCATGCACCTGCACCCAAATCCAGCAGACAAACACCTCCAAAAACCACTCCTTTATCCTCCACTCCCATAACTTCTCTCTCTTCCCGCCCCAATGTCCCTAAAAAGCTTTTCCTTTCCACCATTGATCTCTTTCCTAAACCTCCCCCATCCTGCATGTATGGCCAGGGTATCAAGAACCTAGCCAAGCACCACAACCAAACAGTCCACGGGCCCGGTTCCATCAGCACCTACTTGTGGTGGAAAGTACTCCAGGCCACAAATACTGAAGGGGAAGGAGTCTGCACCAGCCATCAAAAAGGGGAAGGAGCCTGCACCAGCAAGCAAGAAGGTGAAGGAGCCTGCACCAGCCACTAGAAAGGGGAAGGAGCCTGCACCAGCAAGCAAGAAGGAGAAGGAGCCTGCACCAGCAAGCAAGAATGGGAAGCAGCCTGTGCCAGCAAGCAAGAAGGGGTAGGAGCCTCTACCAGCTAGTAAGAAGGGAAAGGAGCCGGCACCAGCAGCTGTCACAGACCCACACTGCCAGCCGTGGTTGTGCAGCCATCAGTGAGTGCAGGGGCTGAGCAGGAGCCTCCCACAACCACCACTGCCACAGTGCAGCCATTGCAGGGTTCAGGGGCAGAGCAGGAGCCTCCCACTACCATCACCACCACAGTGCAGCCATTGGAGGGTGCAGGGGCTGAGCAGGAGCCTCCCACTACCACCACCACCACAGTGCAGCCATCGCAGGTTGCAGGGGCTTAGCAGGAGCCTCCCACTACCGCCACCACCACAGTGCAGCCATCGGAGGATGCAGGGGCTTAGCAGGAGCCTCACATTATCACCACCAACACAGTGCAGCCATCGCAGGGTGCAAGGGCTGAGCAGAAGCCTCCCACTACCACCACCACCAGAGTGCAGCCATTGGAGGGTACAGGGGCTGAGCAGGAGCCTCCCACTACTACCACCACCCCAGTGTAGCCATTGCAGGGTGCAGGGGCTGAGCAGGAGCATCCCACTACCACTACCACCACAGTGCAGCCATTGCAGGGTACAGAGTCTGAGCAGGTGCCTCCCACTACCACCATCACCACAGTGCAGCCATCACCACCAACAGATGCCATGTGATCCTGCCTCCATGGGCTGCTGTGTGGTCTGTCCCCTCCAGAACCAGTGTGGAAGACACCTACTTGAGAGACTGGAGCCTTGCACTCCCCAGGACCAAGCACAGGGCATGTTGCCTCCTCCAGAACCAGAGAGGAAGACACCCACTTGAGAGACTGTGGCCTTTCACTCTCCATGACCAAGCACAGGGCATGTTTCCCCCTCCAGAACCCGTGTGGAAGACACCCGCTTGAGAGACTGTGGCCTTGCACTCCCAAGGACCAAGCACAGGGCATGCTGCCCCCTCCAGAACCAGTGGGCAAGTCACACACTCCAAAGACTGTGGCCTTGCACTCCCCAGGACCAAGCACAGGGCATGTTGCCCCCTCCAGAACCAGTGTAGAAGACACCCATTTGAAAGACTGCAGCCTTGCACTCCCCAGGACCAAGCACAGGGCTTGTTGCCCCCGCCAGAAACTTGTTTCCGCATCCAGCTGAGGTGCCCCCCTCCCCATGAGGTGCCTGCCTATTTGCCAACTGATGCCCCTGCAGTGTTCTCTCTGTATTGGTGCAGGTAATGAGTGGGGCCTTGGACTTTGCCCTGTGGCTATGTGGCCCCTGTAAACTGAGGACTGGGCAGTGTCCCTTTTTTGTACATTTGTACATATCTGTTGCATTGGCAAATCGTATTATAAATTTTGTGTTGACCTTATTACAGTCACTTTACTCAATTCCTGTTGTCCTTGCATTTTTCAGCCGATTTACGGGGATAAATTGTTTTCTTGTGCAGCTGGTTGTGTGTATGGTGTGTGTGCATGGGGTGTGTGTGGTGCGTGTGTGTGTCACTCTCATTTTCCTCCCCCCTCCCTTGTGTGCTAGGCGGCTGGACTCACTGTCATCGTCTTCGCCGGCATTGGTGTTTGTGGTGGAGCATAACGTAGAAGATCATTGGGAATACTTGCAGTTCCATGGAGGTGTGGTTCTTCCCTGTGTCTCCAATGGTGAGTCCTTTCACTTCTGTAATGTGTTTCTGCCTGCTTTTAATGGCATTGTTACCACCCAGGAAAAGGTGGCGGATTGTGTTGTCATAATATGGTGGGCAGAACGTTATCTTCCGTCTGGCTGTAGGCGGCTACCGCCATGGTGACCGTTGTTTCCGCCCCGGCAGTCGGTGGGGAACATTGGCTGTCTTTCGGAGCTCTAACCGCCAGGGTCATAATTTGGCGGTACTTACCGCCAACCTGTTGGCGGTATTACCGCCACTTTATCACCGACCGCCAGGGTCGTAATGAGGGCCTAAGTGTGTAACTCATCACAATGCCTCCACTTTGCTAAATTGCAAAAGCAAGACAAACTGCTGCTCTCAACCATAGCAGACATTTGATCTAACGTGACAGAGGGATAAATCACAGGCCTCTTGGTTTCACTATGTTTTTGGGTCAAAACAGACAATGCACAGCCTTTTCTTTCTGGACAGAGTAGGTAAAAATATCTTCATAATTTAGCATTCCTAGTGCGGATGTGCTACAGAGTTTGTCCCTGAGCTTGAGGAAGGCACTCCTTGAGTGCCTTTCTCTAGGATTCATCATCAAGTGCAACAAGATCAGAAACACAGCATTGAGTAAGCCTTTGTAAAGGCTTTGGAATGAAGAAAAAAACTTGGAATCCACTGTCTATAATAGACAACCTTTCCCAAAAACATCATTACGTCTCTGTGTGTTTGGTGGATTTATCCACAGGATTGCAGAAATACATTCTCTAAACACTGTTCTCACTCGGTATGATAACTTTATACAATACAATAAGAAAGACGCAACAATAATGTTAGGGCAGCCGTTTACACTTTCTTACAGCTTGGCGATAATGAGATAACTGCTCATGTTGGGGCTTGCTTGAGAGCAACAGTGTGTGTTCAATGCTCTTTGAACACTATTCTCACTTTCCATATGGTTAACCAAATAGACAAACTCTTTCATACAGTAGTGCATTTTATGGGAGATACTTTATACCCATTGTCAGCAAGATGGTTTAAAAGTGCAATTAAATCCAAAATTTAATTTTCTTTTGTTTTAGAGATGACCATCAGATCATAAATATATTGCACTATCTTTGAGTTATAGGACAGCTGCAGGCTTTCAAATATTTCTTCAGCTGCAGGCTTTCCAAATCTTTCTTTAGAATTTGACTAAAGATTGAGAGGTTTTCCCTATACCCTTGGATGATAGAATACCACAAGAAAACTTCATTTAAAAATCTGAACATGAAGAGATACTGACTCCCTTCATGAAGAAGAATGAAGAAGAACTATTGACATAAGTCAATGACTGTGTGTGATTCTGCAACCTGAGAAATATGAAAAAAATCACAGCAGGATTCGGTACAACATGGGACTACAATTGTATTAATTCTTTCATGTCTTCGACCAACCTCCATTTCCTGCTCATAATTAAATTCTCATCATAGGTGACTTACAGTGGCTACATAGCCAAGTTCCAAGTTAGCTTTATTTCGGTAAAAATAAATACCATAAAAGCACACCACAAGTTCACAATTTTACAAGAAAACAGGCTATATGTAAAAATCCTCAAATATAAAACACTAAACTATATGTAAAAATCCTCGAATATAAAACTTTCTCCCTATAAAAAATCATACCATATTATAAAATCGTGCAAAAATGCAAAGTTTTTCGTGATAAATATCATAGATCAAGTATATATCCCTAACTAAAAACAAGGAATAGGATAAAAATAAAAAACGTTTCCATTTAAGACATATAAGAATATAAAACACGGAAAATTCATTAGACGGTAGAGAATTGGTGTATGCATATATTAAAGTTCACAAGTCAGTTCATCAATGACCACTCCCATCATCTGTTGTTGGATTTTTTCCTGTTTTTTTTTAACATATTCAGTCTGCAGTGCCAAATAGATTCTAAGAATTTTGCCAAACAACAAGCCACTAAAACAGATGGATCAGACTTAAAAACTCTCAGAGCCAATGGGCAATTCCTAAAACCCATTTTTTTACATAATGGAATAATACAAGAGCCTATCCTAAATCTGATATACAATGCACGTGCGTGTGGGGAAAGTAATGTGTCCATGTATCGCTCAGGTTCATAATGGCATTTGGTTTGTAGAAAGCTGCCAGTCATGGATGATGATGAGACTGCAGTGAATTGTGTAAATTGAGCATTAAGCCAAAATGCATCCTTCAGAATCTGCATTGTGTTTTTTGGAATAGATAACGGATCCTTCCAGTATGTCCCCAAGCCAAGTGATACAAAGGACCGTTCCACATAAGCACACCACTTAATTTTTGAGCTGGTGTTGGTATCCATCAGGTTAGTTAGCCCGCATCTATAGGGAATAAGAGAATCTAGTGATCATAGGCGAATCCAAAACAACAGAGGCCTAAGAGCGGCGATCTGATTGATTGGAGGCAAATTTAAATCCATTCGAATATAAAGTGTCGGGGTACGGGAGGGAACTTTTAACAGCATCTTTAAGAAAGAGTTTTCCGCCCTTACCAGATCATCTAAATTGCAATGACCCCACAATTCAGCTCCATATAGAGCCCATCCCTTGCTTGCGATTTATATATTTCTATGGCGGGCGTCGTGGCAAAACTGGGGGATCTAGCTGCAAATCTTACAATGCCACTCGCCCGTTGTTTCAAGCGCAAGGTTGCTTTCTGGAGATGGGAGTGCCATTTATGCGTATCTTCTAATTTCAGACCTAAATAGTCGAAGTCACCGACTCTTTCCAGTGTGGCACCCTCTAGATAGATGGGACTCCTCATCCTGCCTTTTTTGTCCCCAAACACCATGCATTTAGTTTTCAATTGGTTGATTTCCAGGCCATGGTCGTTACAAAAGTCCATAAACCTCGAGAGCAGGGTTGAAAGACCTGTGGCTGTTTGGGATATCAACAAAGTGTCATCAGCGAATGGGAGGCAAGGAATCTTCTGCCCTCCTATTTTAGGGGTGTCATTGGAACACTCCATGAGATAGGGGATACATGCGTTTATGAATAGGAGGAATAATGTGGGGATGAGTACACAACCTTGTCTCACACCGCGGGCAGTGGAAAACTCTTCAGTTAGTTCACCTTGCGGACCCCATCTAATTCTGGCAAAATTGCCAGTATAAAGGTCTCTAATGATATTTAAGATAGAACAAGGAACTCCCAGTTTGTTCAAGACCTCCCACAATTTATAACGGGGTACTAGATCAAAAGCTGATTTTAAATCAACAAATGCTACAAATAGGTGGCCTAAATCCACATCAACAATTTTCCATTTGATGGAAATGAAAAGGGAAAATCTGATCTATTGTGCTGACTTTTTCCCTAAAACCCGCTTGGAGGTGACTTAAAATTTGGGTTTCCACTATCCATTCCCTCAACCTGCTCAACAGTTGGTGGCAAAGTATTTTTTGGAGATTATCAAGGAGACTGATATGTCTGTAATTTCCCGGGGAATTTCTCTCTCCTTTCTTGTAAATGGGCACGATAATTGCCTCTTTCCATGAGTCGGGATAGGATCTAATAGTCAGAATAGCGTTGGAAAGCCTATTAATGCACGGGCTCCAGTTGTTCTGATCCGCTTTAAACATATCTGAGGGGATCCCGTCTGACCCTGGAGCCTTCCCTGTTTTTTGGGCAGTGATGGCCAACACAGTTTCTTTTAGTGTGAAGGGAGGCAGGAGAGACACTGGCAAGTGAGATGCTGTCGTCTCTCCAGGACTTGATGCATTGCTATCCAGTGTGGAGCCATACAGTTCCTTGAAATGGGAGAGCCAAACATCGGGGGTAATATGAGACTCTGGGTTGGATGCTCGATTCTGGTCACTATGAGAGACCAGAAGCCAGAACCGTTTAGAGTCGTGGACCTTAGCTGCCTCAACTAGTTCACTTCAGAGCCCCTCTTCATACTCAAGTTTGCTCTTTTTGCATGTTAATACATAATGGCGCCTAGCATTGGTAATTCCTGATCTATCCTTTGTCCTTAACACCTTTATCAGGATGTCTTTAGCCTCTCTGCACTTCTTGTTAAACCATTTGCTACTGGGTTGGGCACAAAAGTTAGTCGATGGCCTAGCGCATTTGGAAAACAGCTCTTTCAAGATTACGAAGAGGTCCAAATGTAGAGTCATGACTTCAAGTGGGGCATTTGTAAAGTGATCATCAAATAACTGGTGGGTAGAAGTTAATACACAATGTTTATCTCGAAGTTTATTAGATCTCTGGAAAGAGTCCCATCTTACCGTACGCCTGTTACTAGACAACTTCATGCCATCAGCAGGAGCAGAAGAGAATACAGCTCCTGCTAAAAGAGTTCTCTTGTACGTGATCTGCAGAGGGGCATGATCACTGGTAAACGGATTACCCACTTCAACGTCTAATATGTGAAGCCAAACTCTTAAGTCAATGAAAATGTAATCCAGTGTGCTACTGTATAAGCCCCTAAAAAAAGTTGGTCTGGCGGGGGTATCAGCTAGGAAGCGGCCATTGCCAAGATGGAGACCATGGAGTATCATGAAATATATTATCTGCGTGGCCCTAATACAAGTTTTATATAAAGTTTGCTGTATGGGATAGGAGGGGATATTCCATATATTATCTTCAAACTGCATAACCTCTATGAGGTCTGCATTGAGTTCAAGTTGGATATTAAAATCCCCCGCTATTATGATCTAATATTTTAAACGGAGGTCCGGGATTAAAGTATTCAATAGCTCGATAGTAGTTGAACGATGGTTCGAAGGACCCAGGCTACTGTAGATATTTATACATAGGACAGGGGAGCCTGAAATTGGTTGAATGGCAATAGCCAAAATGTTGAGGGAGTCTACATATATCTCCTTGATTCCTCCCACCTCTGTCGATTTTACCCAAGTGCATAAGCCCCCTACTGCCCTACCTGCTAAAGATGACTTAGCTGGTTTGAAGAAGGAACAAAACCCTTGTCTATACGTGCAATGTGTCGCCCAGGTTTCCTGGAACATACTGACATTGAAATTCTCGACCTAGGCCCCCTATTCAGTGTCAGCAAGTTTACCATTGATACCAGCCACGTTCCAGGACAGGAATTTTGCTTTCGCTTGGGCAGTGGAGCAGATTGAATTGCAGAGAGTATCATCTGGGGCATGGCTATTAGTATGCCCTGCTGAAGGTAAATTTATGGGATTATTAATAACAGCAAATTGTAATTTCCGTGGCGATACAACGTCTGGACTAAATGGATTAGGTGGAAAACCTATAGCTGGTAAATCAGGGCTAATGTTCGAAGTGCAAGAGCTGAGAGGACATAGTCAGTCAATATCTGAGGTGGCCCCCTGGAAATCAAATTCACATGCCGTTTGGCCACTGGAGGCAGGACCAGCGCTAATCGTTAGAACTGAATCGAATGGTGTACCTTTAAAAATCTGGTGGCCTGGTGGCCTAATATCTTGATAGCCTGCAGAACTACTCGAAGCCAAATTGGCTGTTCTGGAGGAAGGATTCAGCCGCGTGTTACCAATGAAAGGGCAGCTATCGCTGAGAAAAATGGCAGAAATCTTCCTATTTTTGTTGCGTGCTTCCATGTCTAAAAGACCTGTTACCAAGTGGGCGTTTTTGAGATTAAGTTTTATAAAATCCGGGCTTCCAGGTGGGCCGTTTACTCGTTCAGCCGATAGGATGTCATCATGGATAACTGAGCCACAGCCTCTGACGTATCTCGACCAGTGCGAGGCCTTGTTAACAAGTGAGGCTTTATCTTCCCGTGCAGTTGGAGGCAAAAGTGGAACATTGCACATATATATATATAGTTGTTATTGGTTGGATGTAAATTCCAACAAAGTGCTTTTGTAATGTCCCATTTAAAATGAACATTGGAGAAAGGGGAAGTATTGCTTTCAGGAGGGAGCACATGCAGGCTATGAAGACAATGCCTTTGCGTAGGGCCTGCTGCACTTACTGGCATTGGCAGGGGCCCAGTTGGTAAACTGCCTTTTACAAGAGGATGTTTGGTTGGCCCAGAAATTGGCTTGGGCTCACAAGTGTGAAGGAGATCTTTGCTTTTGAGGAGAGTGGTGATTTCAAGCAGTAAAGATTTCAGCTCACCAACTTCGCTCTTAAGGCTAAACACCAATGCTAGTAAGTCATCTTGCGGGGGGACACTCTCCTTGTGCGGCAATGTCTGGGGGGTTAGTTGGGGATTTTCCAGATCTTGAGACTCCAAAGGGGAGAAACGGTTAGAACAGGGAATTGTAAAATTTGTTAGGTTGGCTTTGGGTACTTCAGATTCAAGGTGGGATAGAAGGGGAGTAGGAGAACTGGCGATTTTGGAAGAGCCTTGAGAGGCTAACACCTGGTGGGGAGAAGTAGTAACTTGCGAGTTGTGGACAGTATGCGATCCTAAAGTTAAGAACGGAATAAGAGTGCCGGTTTTGGGCTCCTTTCGTGGGGCTCTCTCCTTATTGTTCAAAATCTGTTCCACCTCTTCAATCAGGTTGTCAATTTCCTTGGAGACACAATTGGTGTGGGATTGCATGGTCTTATTAATTTTAGGTATTTTAGGTTTGGCAGAGCCCAATACTGGGCTACCTTTCGCCTTGCGCTTCCCCATAAAAAAGCAGATACTTCAGTATGATACAGAGAATACTTAAAATAATTTCAGACATTGGATAACCTGGCACCGTACCTTAGGGCCCAGAGGGAGGGCCCAGCCCAGTCTCCTTCGGTCTCTGATGGGCACGGATGGGCCCGCCCTTGGCCCGGGGTTCGCCCGAGCGCGTCCCGAGCAGCGGTGGTGCGCGGTGCGCTTTATAGCACCCGTGTTTCCTTGATGATGGCCCCCAGTTGAGGGGCAACAACGAGGGAGCAGCAAAGGAGCCTGGGACTTGTTGTCCCACCAGGCTAAACCAGAGCAGCAGCGGTGGTGCGCGGTGTGCTTTATAGCGCCCGCGTTTCCTTGATGATGGCCCCCAGGTGAGGGGCAGCAACGAGGGAGCAGCAAAGGAGCCTGGGACTTGTTGTCCAACCAGGCTAAACCGGAGCAGCAGCGGTGGTGCGCTGTGCGCTTTATAGCGCCTGCGTTTCCTTGATGATGGCCCCCAGGTGAGGGGCAGCAACGAGGGAGCAGCAAAGGAGCCTGGGACTTGTTGTCTCACCAGGCTAAACCTAGCACTTCTCTCAAAATACTCTGCTCTATAATCTTCTCAATAATAGGCTTCATTCCCTCCTCAGCTTCCAGTTGATATAAAAAATTATAAATTTGTGGTCATTCTCTAGTGTGCCAGTTTTTACAGAACCATTTGCTAAAACCTGATTAGTAATTCATGTGCTACTGATACTTGGACTTGTTTTCCCAAGAGTTGTAGGTTAGAAACCTTAATGGGACAAACTGTGGAGTGGGTACTCAACATTGATACTTGGTGGCCATTCACCTCACCATTTACATATGGGCCACTGTGGTCTACCTCTAGGATTGCACCAAGCATGCAGTCCTTCTTTCCCCTCTGTCGCCATCATTGAAAGTTAATTGTACTTGCTGAAAACAGTGGGAAGTGATTATTGATGATTAAAGGACTTTGCAAGAAGACAGACATTTTGTTTCACATGTTTTGCTGCATCACTGGAACTACAGGCATGTTTGCTTTAATTTGCCTCTGAAGCTACATGTTGTGCACGTGTACAGAAGTCAGTTGGGCTGGGTCAACTACATCAAATGCCATCTGGTGTGAATTCTGCTGCATTTGGGGAGCAAAATCATTTTGAATTCAATCTGGGTTCTGACTACATTGTTCCTTCCAGTGTCCAAGGCACCCAGAGCAGTGACAAGAAGTGTTCTTTTAATATGTTAATGTTCGCATTCATCCCATTCCAGTTACCTAAAAAACCTCTACCCTGAAGAACACCATTCAACACACTATTTGCCTGTACACTTACTCACTGCATTTTCAACTTTGGATCATCCACAGAACCAGAATCAAACCTCGAACCCATCACCCGATTCCTACGATTTCTCTGGAAAATTGTAGTGTGCGCAGTCATTAATAATTTCTCCTTCAACTTGCTCTCCCTCACATCAAAGCAATCATTACAAAACTTTGCATAGTTGAGTATCTCATCAATACTCTTATTCTGTCAACACATCACACCCTGTTGTAAATGAAAAACTAAGTTCCGGACGCAAACCCATTACAAAAACTGATATGAATCCGCTAATGCCTACTTTTGATGTATCTTAGACTCCTCTGTACTTTCTATAAATCTGCATTAGCCTCTTATGATACGCATGCACTGATTCCTTTGGTTCCTGAGTAGCCCCCATGATTTTCAACCAATTCACCATCTTTTCTGAAACCTTTTGTTTCAAATGCACTTCTTTTGAAAGAAACCACTTCTTTTTATTTTTCCCTAAGAATATGAAGATGCACTCTTGAAGGCCCTTCTGTTGGCCATGTTACAGTCACTTTACACTCAGCCCCCAAATTCTTAGGAGCAATAATTTCTAATAAGTTATACAATTCTACTCAAGCACAGTGATTCCAAAAATTACCTATTTATTAGTTTGATAGATGTTGGCCAGGATAGAAATTGAAACCAGTGGAAACTTTTATTGCGGCCTTGTGGATTTCCTCTCAGGGGTTCCTTTAGTAAATTCACTGACCCTGTAACATAAGCTAGAATGTATGCAGGCACCAAGGGGTCTTCTAATGATTTGAAAGAAGCTGCACTGGATGAACTGGCCATATGTGGTATTGGATAACGATGGTTCCAAGTCAACTAATATCCCAATGAGCTTTGGCAAGGGTGTGTTTTAGCACCTACAGGTTTTGCCCTTTATCATGCAGATCTCTTAGTAACCCTACAGAAGTGTCAGTCTTTTTCACCCAAAATAGGGGGTAAGCATATCCCTTGTTTATTGTATGCAAATGATCTTGCTCTACTGGACATGGCTCAGGTAGGCCTCAATAGGAAATTAACAGCATTTAGCGATTATTGCGATCCAAATCATCTTACTATTAACCTAGGAAAAAATGAAATGATAGCATTTTGGTAAAAAAGTAATCCCTTTACATGATCTTGGTATGCTGGTGGTCAAGGAAGTTACATTTTATCAATACCAGGGCATGATCTTTGACAGTAAACTATTATGGGAATTGTAATTAGACACTTTAAAAAGCTGTGTGTCAGCCACGTTAGGTCTAACGAAATTAAAGGGGCTTTGGTGTTCCTTATTTAAAATCAGTGTTGACAGCATAGAATGCAATGGTTTCACCTCTAATGATGTACAAAGCAGATGTAGTGTGCCCCTGTGAAACTATTGATTCTTAAAAGACACAAGGATGTTTTCTCAAAAAACCTATTAGGACTATCTAAATGTGCAGTGGTCCAAGCTATTAGGATGGGAGCCAGTTTAAATTAATGAAACTGTATGACGAATATCTGAAGGGATTTGTTTTGGCATAAATTGTTAGATCCTACACTTTTAAAAGTTGTACTTTATTGTGTGAACAAAATTATGGCTAATGAATTAAGATGGGCAAGAGCTTTAAAGGATCGCATTAGGTGTATTGTAAGCTGCCTTAAACTGGGGAACCAGTGCTTTAAAAACTTTTCATTGCCACCTAGAAACAAAAATCAGTGCTGGAGGTTGAGCAGAATCAAGGGCAAACGATTTTGCTGATTTGTCCCTGAAAATATCAGTGGTACACCTGAGACCCTCATAGGTAAATTTAACTGCTGCCAGACTTCCCAATCTGGGAATGCGTAATGCCATATTAAAATTGCTATTAGGCCTTAACCCGCTATATTCCCACGGTTTGGGGGCAAATCAGCTCGCCAATAAAAATGGAATCTGTAGCTGTAGCTATGGTGCATTGCTTACCTGTGCACATTTTGGGTGATTGTTTAAAATTTTTGATCTTACTGCGTACGTTATTAAAACTGGTTGTACTAAAATATGGCATTAGGTTAGGAGGAAAAGCTATCAGATTTTAATTGGGTATGAAATTTTTAGATGTGACGTGTTATGGGCAAATTTGTAATGGCTGTTGTTACACAGCAAGCTTTTTTAAAATTCCTTTCAATGTAGATGTCTGATATTTATGCTTGTAAATCAGTTTCATCAATTTTTAGCTGATGGATGTTTAAAAGACTAAGGGCCTGATTAGGACTTCAGTGGACGGTGCTGCCTCGCTAGGTTTCCACCCACCAGCCTAGCTGGAAACAGGCTACAGCATTGTCTCTGGCTCATAATCGAGCCGGCCGCAATGCTGTAGCCAGCAGGGTGCGCCAACACCCTCGTAATGTTCGCAAACATCATGAGGGTGCTGGGTAGGGGGGCCCTGCACTGCCCATGCCAAGTGGCCCCCCCACACCGCTATGAAAAGTCTGGCCGAGAACAAGGTCGTAGTCCACAGGGCAGCGCTGCATGCAGCGCTGTCCTAGCAAATTAGGATCTCTGCTGCCACCAGATTGCTGGGATCAAAGATCCTGGAGGACCAGGCGGGTCCCTGGCAGTCGGATCTCCAGGATTGTTATGTGGTGGTCAGACTGCCACATAGGCAGCAGTCCAGATCGCCACACTCGTAATGAGGTCCTAACATATAACTAAACTATTTGTACCTGTCTGTCTGTCTACCCAAAGCACTTTTGAAATTGTCACCAGTCTTTCTTCCTCTATATACCATTTATCTAGATCTTCCCTAAGGTTTGGAAAGTTTGTTGTAAAGGAAAGGAGATCAGAGGAAAGCCATGGAAATCCAGAAAAAAACGATCCAATTTCAGGCTCAATTGTAAGTATTTTTGCTTTTTTTTCTGCTTCAGTCTTTTTCCTGTATGATGTGCCACTCCTTTCATACTCCATTTTTCTCTACAGCCTTTCAAATGTTAACAATTTTAATGTTGTTTATTAATACTCCAATTTGTAATTGTTTATTTGTCAAACGAATTTTCTTCATGACTTCATCGCCCAAATCCATTCTATGGCCCTCATTACAACGTTGGCGGTAAATGCCGCTTACCACCGTGCAGAAGACCGCCAACACACTGCCGCGGCTGCGAAATTCCGCTACAGCTATTACGACCCACAGCTCAGAAACCGGAAAAATCTAGACACCCACACAAGTCCGCCACACCAAAGGTCAGTGATAAACTGGCGATAACAAAACCTCCACCGTCACGCCAACAGGAATACGCCCCCACTATCACGACCCAAGAATCCACTCAGCTGTCTTTCAACCGCGGTATTCCATTGGCGGTAAACACCGCCTCGCTCAAAATACACACACATTTACAAAACACTACCACATTGGACAAATCGAAATACACACACCTGATACACATACACACACCACTCCCACACACCCAATACAAGATAGAACACACACCCACATCACTCACAAACCCTTACTACCCAAACATTTGAAGAAGGCCAGAGAGACAGCAAAGCAAAGACAACACTAGCATACTGAGGCACACAACACCATCACACATACACATCCACACACAAAACAACACACACCCCTAAACATCACCCCACACATCACAACACACACCACCCCACACATCACCCACACCACCCCATGCACCGCAAAGACACCCCAGGTTTTCTGAGGAGGAGCTCAGGGTCATGGTGGAGGAAATCATCCGGGTAGAGCCACAGCTATTCGGATCACAGGTGCAGCACACCACCATAGCTAGGAAGATGGAGCTATGGCGCAGAATCGTGGACAGGGTCAACGCAGTGGGACAGCACCCAAGAACACGGGATGACATCAGAAAGAGGTGCAACGACCTACGGGGGAAGGTGCGTCCCGTGGTCTCAAGATACCACATTGCAGTTCAGAGGACTGGCAGCGGACTCCCACCTCCTCCCCCACAACTAACAACATGGGAGGAGCAGGTCTTGGCTATACTACATCCTGAGGGCCTTGCAGGAGAAGCTGGAGGAATGGACTCTGGTAAGTTAAATCTTTAACTACTTCATCCCCCACCCTACCTGCATGCTATCACATACCCCCACCCTCGCCATCACCCCATCACTCCAACTCCTCACATATGTCCCACTATCACAAACCACACATCCCAGCACCAAGCCCTGCATGCAACGACAAAGCATGGACACCCATCACCAATGCATATCCACTACACATACCCACACAGACCCCTAAACAATTATCACACAAGGTCCTACACAGGAAAGGAAGCACTGTGGTACACGGTCACCCACCCATTGCACACCATGGCACACACAGATGCAATAATCATGCCTTTACACCTCAACGTCACCAGACAGGAGGTTCCAGACATGTCCACTCCACTCACAGAAGAGGCCCACAGTGATGACAGCAGCTCTGTCCAACTGGATCTAGATGACCAGCCCGGCCCATCTGGGACCTCAGGACAGTTGGTTCCCCTGACACAGTCACAGGCCACCACAGAGCCTCCCCCCTCTGGAAACACCAGCACAGCACCCGCCCAGCGGGCCCATACCTCTGTCCCCAGGACACGTCAAGCAGCAGTGTGTCCACCACTACAGGGAACCCAGGCTAACCCACCACCCCAAGAACAGCAGGGACCTGGGGGCAGTGGTAGTGGGCACACGGTGCAGCGCACAGAGGCCCAGGAAAACCGGGGAACTGGGAGGGCTGCTGTGCTACAGGGGGAGGACAGGCCCAGGGAACCCACTCTCCATGAGGCCCTCTCCAACATCATGGGAGCCTACCATCATTCCCAGGAGACGATAGCAACGGTACTCGCCAAGTTTCAGGAGACCCAGCGGCTGCAGGAGGAACAGTATTTGGGGTTCAGGGAGGAACTCAAATCCATCAACACCACCCTGGGCACCATTGTAGGGGTGCTGAAGGACCTCGTGAACACCAGGAGGGACACTGTGGCACAACAAGGGGCCCCTGACACTAGCCTGGACGATGAACTGCCCACCACCTCCGCCGGCGCTAGTGGATAGGAGGCACTGCCACAGGACCACGACACCAGCACCCCACCCCCTGCAGATGGAGAACCACCCCGCTAACAGTCCCTGAGATCCAGGACAAAGACAGAGAACAATGCTAAGACCCCTGCCAAGAAATGAGACCACCCTGATTGTCATCCTCTGTCCCACTTTGTCACCCTGTCCATCCTTAAACTGCCCCACTTCCTATGCCCCTTTGGACAATGCACCTGTGAGACAAATAGACTGGACTCTGCCATGGACATTCCTCCATCATCACCCCTGACCATTTTCAACCCCCTCCATTAATTTGCACTTAAATAAACACCCTTGAATCACCAAACAAAATCCAGAGTCAGTCTGTGCTTTCACAAATGTGTATTTGCTATAACTAAGGAAAATACCAATGTCCATTGTATTGTCAACATACCTATGTCACGCAGCTCTAGTCCATGAGGTAACATAGCAGAGGTCACACAGTGGGACCCACATCTGTGAAACCAAAAGGGAAAGTGACAAATCAAAGTCCCTACACTGGGTGAAAGTGACAGACAGATGAGAGGTCGAACAATTTTATCAGATGCAGGAGGCAGGGAGGTCTTCTTACCTGTGTCTCACTGGAAGTATTGATGGATCACGGTGTTTCTGTATGTCCTCTTCTTCTGCCTCCTCTTCTTCACTGTCCACAGGCTCCACAGCTGCCACAACACCTCCTTCAGGACCATCCTCCTGCAGAAAAGGCACCTGTCGTCGCAAAGCCAAGTTGTGCAGCATACAGCAGGCCACGATGATCTGGCACACCTTCTTTGGTGAGTAGTATAGGGAACCACCTGTCATATGGAGGCACTTGAACCTGGCCTTCAGGAGGCCGAAGGTCCTCTCTATAACCCTCCTAGTTCGCCCATGTGCCTCATTGTAGCGTTCCTCTGCCCTTGTCCTGGGATTCCTCACTGGGGTCAGTAGCCATGACAGGTTGGGGTAGCCAGAGTCACCTGCAAATGTCGAGGGACAACTGTAAGACACACACTAACCCTTAGAGACAACCCCAGACCCAGACAACTATTCACACTGTATAGGGGTCCTTGTCCTCACCTAATAGCCACACACGGTGCCTCTGGAGTTGCCCCATCACGTAAGGGATGCTGCTATTCCTCAGAATGTAAGTGTCATGCACTGAGCCAGGAAACTTGGCATTCACATGGAAGATGTACTGGTCGGTCAAACACACCATCTGCACATTCATTGAATGGTAACTTTTCGGGTTTCTGTACACCTGTTCACTTCTGCGGGGGGTACCAAGGCCACATGTGTCCCATCAATGGCACCTATGATGTTGGGGATATGTCCCAGAGCATAGAAGTCACCTTTCACTGTAGGCAAATCCTCCACCTGAGGGAAAACAATGTAGCTGCGCATGTGTTTCAGCAGGGCTGACAACACTCTGGACAACACGTTAGAGAACATTGGCTGGGACATGCCTGATGCAATGGGCACTGTTGTTTGAAAGGACCCATTTGCCAGGAAATGGAGTACTGACAGGACCTGCACTAGAGGGGGGATTCCTGTGGGATTGCGGATAGCTGACATCAGGTATGGCTCCAACTAGGCACACAGTTCATGGATTGTGGCACGATCAAGTCTGTAGGTGACTATTACATGTTGCTCTTCCATTGTCGACAGGTCCACCAGCAGTCTGTACACCGGAGGATGCCGCCATCTCCTCACCTGCCCCAGCGGACGTGCCCTATGGATGAGAACAGCGATCAGAGGGAAAGCCAACACTGAGGTATGAAATAAACAACTTTATTGCACACATTTGTCAATCTGCTATGTGCCTGTCTTAGTGTGTATGCAAGGCCTAGATATGTGTGACGCATTTAAAATTAATGCCATGTGGCCTCCTGAAATGGCGGCTGCCTGACCTGTAATGTGGGTCAAGGGGATATGAGGTAACTGCACTGACGTTGTACACCGTCACGGTAGGCGGTCGAAGACCACAGCGCAATCCTAAATTGGTCAACATTGGACCCTATGGATCTCAGGAGCCAATGACGATGTACGCCGGCGGTGACGGTACGCACCGCCGCGGATGTGACCGTCATTTTCTCTCTGTTCACTCACTTGATACCTGAACTTCGACAGGAGAGGACCTACACTGCAAGTGCTGCTGTGACCTCAGTCTGGAAGCGACAATGGCTCAAGTGTCTGGGGAAAGGGCCCCTGCCTTCACATAGGAGGAGTTGGACAAACTAGTGGATGGGGTCCTCCCCCAGTACACAATACTCTACGGTCCTCCAGACAAACAGGTGAGTACACTGTGAGCATGCTGTATGGGCAATGCCTGTTTGGAGTGGTGTGGATGGGAGATGGGGGGGAATGAGGCGTGCATGAAATGACGGTGAGTGGATGTGCATCAGGGCAAGGGTGGGAACGTGGGCCAATGACTGTGATGGTCCGGAAGGTTATAGTTTTTCTTTTTCCCCTGTACTATTCCTGTAGGCCAGCGCCCACCAGAAGAAGATTATTTGGCGTTCCATTGCCAAGGACGTCCGGGCCCTGAGGGTCCACCAGAGACAGAGCACCCACTGCCGTAAAAGATGGGAGGACATTCGCCGCTGGAGCAAGAAGACGGCGGAGGCCCAGCTTGGGATGGCCTCCCAACGTGGGAGGGGTGCCCGTCACACCATGACCCTCCTGATGTTCCGTATCCTGGCAGTGGCGTATCCGGAGTTGGATGGGCACTTGAGGGAATCACAGCAGCCACAAGGGGGTGAGTATCGTCACATCCATCTGATTCAACGCGCATTGGAGGTGTCTGGGTGGGGGAGGTGGGCTGTGGGTTCCCCTAGGCCAGGGCGAGTTTTGTAGGCAAGGTCCCTTCGTGAGGCAGGCTATGTGGCACCCCATCCCACCAGTGTTAAGAGCCATCTACCCCTAGTCAGGCTCCTGTGACTTTCATGTGTGCAGCAATCGGGCATAGGCCTTGTACCCCATGTCCCTGGGATTAATTAGGGAACTCTAAGTACATGGCGTAGTGCAGAGGGCTGGTGTGTCTGTAGTGTCCGCCAACGGTAGCGGTATTGCATGCACTGAACATGTCTTTCTACTTTCTTTCCCCCCCTTTTTGTGGTCTCCCTGTTCTTGTGTGCATTAGCATCATCATGCGGAGGAGCAGGAGGGAGCTGCATCCCACATGGCCCTGAAGGGGGAGACTACGGACTCAGAATTCACGAGTGGGACGGAGGGTGAGGGGAGCTCCACAGCGGGGACAGGAGCTGAGACCAGCGACACCGACTCCTCCTCTGATGGGAGCTCCCTTGCGGTGGCGGGCCCCTCTGTGCCCACCACATCTACAGGTACAGCTGCCACCCCCCTACCAGCACTGCCCTCCTAGCAGCCCCTCAGCATGTGCCCCGTGGCCTCTCACCCAGGAGGGTGAGCACCCAGGCACCTCAGGCCCTGCCCCCGTCAGCCCTGCTGCCCTCAGTGAGGAGACCATTGACCTCCTCAGATCCCTCACTGTTGGGCAGTCTACCATTCTGAATGCCATCCAGGGTGTAGAGAGGCAGTTGCAACAGACAAATGCATACCTGGAGGGCATTCATTCTGGTCAGGCAGCCCAACAGTGAGCTTTTCAGACTCTGGCCTCAGCACTGATGGCAGCCATTGTCCCTGTGTCCAGCCTCCCCCCTCCAACTTCCTCCACCCAGACCCAATTCCCAGTACCTCAGCCTATCCCAAGCACACCATCAGACCAGCATGCACACACCTCAACACACAAGGGTAGCTCTGGCAAACATAAGCACCACACATCCCACAGGCACTCACACAAGCATCATACCAATGCAGACATACCAGCAGCCACTGCCTCCACTGTGTCCTCCTCCTCCACGTCTCCCTCCTCCCTCCCTGTCACGTCTCCACTCACACCTGCATGCACTACATCTTCAGCCACTATGTCCCTCACCAGCACGGCCATCACCACACACCGCTCACGTGTACTCACCACCCCCACTACCATTCACACATCCCCTGTGTCCTCTCCCAGTGTGTCTGTGAGCCATCTTCCCAAACTACACAAACGCAGTCACACACCCACCCAACAGCCATCCACCTCACGACAGCCTCCAGCCCATGCACCTTCACCCAAAGTCAGCAAACGAACACCTCCTACAACCACTACCTCTTCCTCCACTTCCAAATCCCCTCCATCTACCCGTCCCAGTGTGTCTAAAAAACTTTTCCTGTCAAACCTTGACCTCTTCCCTTCATCTCCCCCAACCCTTCCGTCCCCTAGGGCCCGCCTCTACAGGTCCCAACCCAGCACCTCAGCCACCACATCACTGGGAACAGTGGTGCCAGTAGTAACCGGCTTCTGGAGTGCGCCAAGCAGCAGGGCAGCCAGTGTCCCAAGGAGCCAGGCCAAGGACATTCCCCCACCTCCAAAACAAAAGAAGTTGCCCACAGCTCGGAGGGAAAAGGCCAAAACACCTGCCACCACGGACTCAGCCAGGACAACAATTGGGAGTGGCAAGGCAGCTGCGCCACCATCCAAGGTGAGGAAGGGGCAGAGAAAGAAAGGGAAGTCGCCGCCAGCCTGCACGGCGGACAAGACCACCACCGGCACCGCCACATGCACCGCCGCCACGGGCACGGCCACCCAGGACACCGCCGCCAGCAGCACGCTCAGTGAGCCCCGCACTAGCACCGCTGCCCAGGACACCGCCGCCAGCAGCACGCTCAGTGAGCCCCCCACCAGCACCGCTGCCCAATGAGCGCCGCAAGCACCGCCGCTAACGAGGCCGCCGCCAGCACCGCCAGCGGCCACGCCACATCCTGTGCCAGTGGCACCACCGCAGACATGGCTGCCATCCCCAGTGGTCAGACGTACGAGGCAGGTGGTCAGTTCCAGGGGCCTGGACAGCTTCCATGTTGCCCCACTATCAGTGGAGTGTCAGATCCACTACCACAGTCCTTGGCAAGATGAAGCACTCTGGGCACAAAGCCCCCTCCAGAACCAGTGGAGAATGACATCCACTACCTCAGTCCTTGGCAGGATGAAGCACTCTTTGCACACAGCCCCCTCCAGAACCCGTGAAGAATGATATCCACTACCTCTGTCCTTGGCAGGATGATGCACTCTGCGCACCAAGCCCCCTCCAGAACCAGTGGAGAATGACATCCACTAACTCTGTCCTTGGCAGTATGAAGCACTCTGGGTACAAAGCCCCCTCCAGAACCAGTGGAGAAAGGCATCCACTTGAGAGACTGTGGCTTTGCACTCCCCAGGATAAAGCAGTGGGCAAACCACCCACAGGAGAGACTTGAGAGACTGTGGCTTTGCACCCCCCAGGATAAAGCAGTGGGCAACCCACCCACTGGAGAGACTTGAGAGACTGTGGCTTTGCACTCCCCAGGATAAAGCAGTGGGCAACCCACCCACTGGAGAGACTTGAGAGACTGTGGCTTTGCACTCCCCAGGATAAAGCAGTGGGCAACCCACCCACTGGAGAGACTTGAGAGACTGTGGCTTTGTACTCCCCAGGATAAAGCAGTGGGCAACCCACCCACTGGAGAGCCTTGAGAGACTGTGGCTTTGCACTCCCCAGGATAAAGCAGTGAGCATCCCACCCACTGGAGAGACTTGAGAGACTGTGGCTTTGCACTCCCCAGGATACCCTCAATGGGCATGAAGCCCCCTCGTGGAGCTGGCGTTGTGCACTCATCCGGCTGAGGTGCCCCCTTCTCTTCCCCCTGAGCTGCCTGTTTTATTTCGATCTGATGCCCCTGCAGTGTTCTCTCTGTTTGGATCGGGTATTGAGGGTGGGCCTCGCCCATGCATTTTGGGCCCAGTGGTCCACGGACTATGTAGGTGCAGTACATGGACTTGAAATCTTGGTGTACATATTTGTCAATAGCGTATATATATTTTTGATTAATGGATTTTTCCTGATTACAGTTGTTCACCTAATTTCCTTTTGTCCTTGCGTTCTTCCGGGGGAGTTTGGGGGGTGTAAATGTAATGTTTCAGCATGTATTGGTGTGTGTGTTGTTGTGTGTGAGGGTGGGGTTGTTGTATGGTGCGTGTGGGTGTCACTCTCTTTTCCCTCCCTCTCCCCTGTGTCGTAGGTGCAGTACTCACCGTGGTCGTCGCCGCCATTGATCGTGCTCCTGGTAGAGGAACAGGAAGACAATCGCAGGTAGAATATGGAGTTCCGGCTCCATGGCGTCCTGCTTCCTCGTGGGGTGTGTAGAGGTGAGTGTTTTCCCTTCCAAGTCCAGTTTACGCCGTGTTTTTGTTTGCGTTGAATCCGCCCCAGAAAAGGTGGCGGATTGGCCTCTCATAATGGTGTGGGCGGTACATTGGTGGTGACCGCCATGCTGTTTGTTTGTACCGCTGTGGCGGTCGGAGTGTTTAAGTGGCTGTCTATGTTGGCGGTTTCCGCCGCGGTCATAATTCCATTTTTTTTACCGCCGGCCTGTTGGCTGTCTTGCCGCCGCTTTACCACTGACCGCCAGGGTTGTAATGAGGGCCTAAATATTTTTCGCAGTTCTTTTCTATTATATAAATTAATTTCATACTCTTCTGCCTGTTATTCAGCCCAATGTTATGTATCACAGCTGCTTTCTTGCTCAGAAATCTCATTTCATCCATATTAAATATAGTCAGTTTATCAATGTGATTTGTATCCTGCACGATACCTGCAAATCCAGTCTTTAATTACAGAACATTAACTTCTCTCCTTGTTAGTTCACTTGGTTGTACATTAGCTACAGTAGTATCTGTACCAAGAGTAGGTGCATCTGTATCAGCAAGCAAACTAACATGAGCAGTAATAATCTAACTAGAACCTGCTTCATTTTCAGGTGTCGCAGAAGGCACTACCAATGAGTGCACTCGTACTCTGCTCTCCTGAGTATTTGTAAAGCATTACATGAAGGAGGACGTAAGTCTAGTAAAACATCTCAAAGTTATCCTCCTCATCAGAATTGTTTTCTTTTCCATTTTTATTATCAATTTTTCTTTTATCTGACTCACTGACAATGACAAGGAAGACCCCCACACTAAGCATCCTATCCTCTCTCCATGCTCTTCTCTGATCTCCACATTTCGAGTCTAGCCAGTTGCTTACAGCAGTTCTAACTTCACTCTTCATTTTCTTTTGTTAATTCTCAATTGCGACTCAATCCCATTCATTCAGTGTTTCAAAATGCATGGGCCTAGGTTGTGGTTTTCTCTCATTCATCATATGCCTCAAATAATCACGCTTTCTCACACTTAAATTACCCTCTAAAGGAAATTTCATGGTCTTTTCATCAAGTGTGATATTGTTCTATTCCTCTAACCACATGCACATATGACGTCCCCCGTCATTTCATAGGTAGGAGATTTTTATGGAGGTATCTTTTGTCCTGCCATAACAGAAACTCTAGATTTCTTCAGCACTTCTTCCATTTTTGTTCAGTCCGATCCAACACAGAATCACATGATATAAACAAAGCTAATCAGCCACTCTCAGTGTGGTTACAGCACGACCCTACCAATCGCAGCTAATCAGCCGATCACATCATGGCTTACTGTGTCGATCAGCCAACTGTAGCTTTGTTTGACATGTCTCAAGTTGGATACACTAGAACCACACACAAATTGAACAACAAAACAATTTCTTGTCCCCTTAACTTAAACACAGGTAAGGAAATGAATGAATGTTAGTTTTATTCAGGAAGAGAATGGCACCTATTGGAGCTCTCGTTCACACAAAGGCAAATTTCTGCTCAGCTGCAACTCACCCTTTGACCATTGTGCTTTACTCATGTGCACCAAAGAAAAAATAAACACCAGTATAGGCTAGAACACATTCAACTAAGTCTTTAGTAATTCGCAAAAGACCCTGTCCTAGCAGAGGATGTTAGATATAGCGTCTATGCAGGATCGAGGATGATGTTAACCTCAATATTATATGAGGCAAGGTGTCCCTACAGATTAAAAATTGTCATCGAATAAATCAGCATAATGAAATAATGAGCCATACTTCTCAAAAAGACTTAAGATCAGGGAAAACTAGAATCCATGAAGGTTTATTAGGTAAATTATAGGTGCAATACAGAAGGGAAAAATAATAGTTAAAATGCAGAATTAAACAATATTGGAATTAGCATAAAGCTCAGTCATATGCAGCAAAGAGTATGACGAGAAGTCAAGCGTCAGAACAAAAATATTCTAAGTCCTAAGCAAGAGACAGATTGACGACGCTCCTCTTTCCAAAGTTGGTGCAAACCAGAATTGGATCACCCTTCAAATTGAGCCTTGATATAACAAAATACACTATGAAAATCACATTGCCAGCATAGGGTGATTGAATTGTTATACAGATAGACAAATCAGAATACAAAATGTAATGCAACATCATCTAACATCATCCCCTAAATGAGTATAAATATAACCCCATCTGACCTAATGTCATCATATTTGTCAGTACAATCTAGTTGCACTCAAAACAATGTCAGGCTCATTATTAATAGGCCTGTATTGGCACAAGTAGAAGAACCTTGAATTGTTACAAAGAAACGAACACCTTCACGGGAATTCTTTGACAACATGCCAGTACAGGGCATTTCATAAATGCATATTCAACTTCTCTCTTTAGACGGTCTTAGTGGCTATAGTCCCGATGGCTTTCAGAATATAACTATTCTTTTTGAACACAATATCATATGTAGTAATTTGGTCATACTATTAAATCACGGACTAAATTTGTGGTGATTGTTTTATTATGTTGTGTGCATTCATTAAGGGGGATAAAAACTAGGCCAGTGTGAAATTTAAATTACACCATTATAATTCACGTAAATTTGAGAATTTTGCATTACTCTGTTCCACAAAATTTTAAAATTACACCATTATATGTAAATCAACTGCCATTCACAACAAAATTATAGCTCTAGAACAACATGAACAACCAGCTGCTGTTTAAAACAACTGGGTTTGTTTGTGCTAATTTTTGCATCTGTATATCAAACATTGCCTTCACTGTGTCTTTCGAACTAAATATAGCGCTTAAAGATGGATTTGCATTTTATGTAATTACCTATAATTTCACGTAATTTTATTGAAATTTTACGTTATTATGCAAAAGCAAATTACGCACATCATTAAAAATTCAGACAACCACATCCCTCCATGTTAACAGGGTGCAATGTTTCCAGTGCTGTGCTTCATTTAACAACGTAGTACATTGTCAGAGTTGTTAGCCTGGCTTACTGTCTTTGAGACAACTGGACTATAATGCCTGATTGCAATGATTTGTAACAGAAAAGCAGGCATCTATCCTTCTGACATGGAGTGAGAGCATTCTGACTAGGGGTGGGTGGAGCTCACGGAGTTCTTCTCTGTGGAATTCTGCAGAGTTGGGAAAAAAACTCAGTGAAATTCTGCAGGGTTCCACATGGGGGCGGATTGCCGCAAGCCCTACTCACCTACGCGATGAATATGCCTGATCTCGGAAAGTGCTAAGCAGGGTTGGGCCTGCTTAGTGATTGCAAGATTGGGCGCATTCAGGCCAGGGTGTATACCGGCATTTAGGCAGCAAAAGCTGCTGTTTCAGGCCTCTTGTGCTGACACAGTCCACTGGCCTGGAGCCTGCTGCTCTCAACCCCACCTGTACACTTCTCCCTTCACAAACTTGCTACAGAGGGACAACTACACCCCCTGCCTTACACCAGCCTTGCAATCGCTTCCTCTGCACTTATGCACAGCCTCAGACCACCCTTTCTTTAGGGCCCAGCACTAGCAGCAGCAAACCAGCTTACCACCAGCATCCTGATGCTACTCCGGTCTCCAGCTCTCATAGCTGGCCTTAGCACTGTACCCCATAACACCATTTCCTTTCCCAGGGACTCAGGAGACAGGTTCTTTTCAAGAGGAGCTCTGACAGCAAGTTTCCCTTTTCCCAGCACAGACCCCCCAATTGAGGACTTCTTAGCCTTAGAGCTGAATTTGGTTAAACACCTTCCCACTCCCATAGCTGGGCATCTATTGGATCCTATATTTTCTCATCTAGACACTATTCAGTCTGATAGGCCTCTACCTCTGACATGGTCTGCTCATTATGCTGTCTCCTGCTCATTCTCAATTGACTCCCAACCTCACTACAAGGCCAAGCAGTCTACATCCCCTGTGAGATGTTGGGCTAAGAAATGGAATGCTCTCTTAGAGGAGTCCTCACCCGTCTTAGGTAATTCAGTAGAAGGCGCGGTGCAAAAAATCGATTGTTGGCTTAGATTCTCTGCAGATATGATGGGGTCCATTAATAGCAAGCATCATCACAGATCACAGATCCATGGTTTACGGACTTCTTATATAAGGAGAAGAAAGTAGGTAAACAGCAGTGGCGGCCGGCAGCTTTAGGAGGGAGGGGACGGGCGGGGCACACACACACACACTCATTCTTTCACACACAGACACGCACACACGCACGCACATCCATGAACAACACTCATACCATTCAAACATGCACACACGCACCAAACATTCATTTTAAAACATCACACACACTCACTCTTTCACACACGCACGCACGCACATCCATTAACAACATTCATACCATTCAAACATGCACGCACGCACCAAACATTCAATTTGAAACATCACACACATATACACACACTTACCTTCAGCCTCCAGGTCCCAGGAGGGTCGGGACTGCTGCCTTCCCTCCTAAAGGGAAGGCAGCAGTCCCAGCCTCGTCACAGAGTGGGATGGGGTCAGTGAGACTGCTGACCCCACCCCACTCTGTGACGAAGTGTCACTGATTGACACTCGCCCTGGGCACTTCAGGGCTTAAACTGAAGCGCCCAGGGAGAGTGTCAATTGGTGACGCTTTCCTCATCACCCAGGGGAGGGCCTCGAGGCACCTTTGCTGGGCTGAGGAGGTCACGCCCATAGGAGCTGTGATCTCCTCAGCCCAGCAAAGTTCATCTCAGGCAGCCAGGAGTCTGAGCAAATCGCGCATGTCTGCTCCTGGCTGCCTGACCTGAACATGAAGAATGTCTGTCAGGCTGACCTTTGTTCAGCCTGACAGACACTCTTCATGGGGGCAAAAGGTGGGGGGGCATGGCCCCTCTGCCCTAAAGGACGGGCCACCACTGACAGTTAGAGAGAATCTGGTGCAAATTCTATCTCCAAAGTGACAAGCTAATCTACAAGAATGCTTTAAGATTTTATCACAAAAACTGTTGACAAGCTAAGGCTGCTCACTTTGTAGAGAAAATTACACAAACCAAGAGTTGTCCTAAGATACTCTGTGAAGTGGTGAAGTCGCTTGCGGATTTGTCTAAACTAACCCCAGACGTCTCCCTTTCTCAATTACAGTGTGATGAGATTTCTGACTTTTTTGTCAAGCAAGTAGAGGCTATTAAAAACACCTTTTCCTCCATACTAAAGGCACATGAACCAACCAGTGTTTCTAGTACTAGGACCTTAATACCACATTTTGAGCCTATTCATTTACCTTTTGTATGGATTTCCTTACCTACCTTGAAATCTGGCTCCCCTTTGGATCCGTGCCCTCAGACATTTTAGGTAAGCTGTCTCAACAAAACCTAGAGTTATAATAGTCCAACTATTAAATCAGTCCCTATTTAATGGTCTAGTTCCTAATTGCGGGAAAACAGCCCTAGTCACACCTCTGTTGAAAAGCCTAATGCTGATCTACTGGTGTAGTCCAACTATAGACCTATATCTCTTTTATCTGTGTACTCAAAATTGTTGGAACAAATGTGAATCTGCAATTAACATGACTCACAGAACAGAGTGACTTACTCCATCCTTCTCAGTCGGGTTTTTGTGCAGGGGACAGCATTGAATCAACATTGTTTGGGGTCACTGAATTCCTGAGACATAAATTGGATGGTGGAGGGGCAGCCATGCTCTTGCTTCTGGACTTGAGTGCAGCTTTCAGTACTGCTAACCATGATATTTTACTTAGGAGACTCAATGGCTTGGGCATACAGGGTAAGGCACTCGTATGGATAAAAACCCTCTTGCACAACCGTTTTTTCCAGGTCCACGCCAATCAATGTAGATCTAAGCCTTGTGCTCTCATGTCAGGTTGAATCAAGGTTCCATTTTGAGCCCTTCACTTTTTAATCTCTATGTGAGGCCACTGGCTGACATTGTTGAGGGTTTTGGGCTTACTCTCTTTTCTTATGTGTATGATACCCAAATCGTGGTCTCTCTCTGTCTTCAATGGAATAGTCAACTGTGGCTGCACTTTCTCTTTGTCTGCAGCAAGTGGCAAATTGGATGTGCGCAATCTTCATGAAGTTGAATGGAGATAAGACTGAGGTGCTACTGGTGGGTAATTCCTCTATATAATGGGGCCCGCACCTTTGGCCTTCACCATTCGGTGCTCCTCCACACCCTGCCTCCTCAGTTAAAAGCCTGGGAGTGTGGTTGGATTAGAAGCAACAGATAACTAAGGTGGCTGCCACCTGTTTTGGCATCTTGAAATAGCTAAAACAATTCTTTATTGTATTCCTTTACAGCCCAGCTCACCGTAATCCAAGCCTTAGTTATGTCAAGGCTGTATTATGGAAATGTTCTTTATCGTGGAGTAACAAAAGCCTTAGTGAAACGTTTTCAAACAGTACAGAATGCTGCTGCTCACCTCCTGCTTCGACCAGCACATTTTACTAGCTCCACCAACTTGTTAAAATCTCTCCATTGTCTGTCTGTGGACAAGCAGGTGCATTTTAAAGCACCATGCTTCATGTATAAATGTCTCAACCATAATGCACCTCCTTGAGCTCTGAAGTTACCTGCTACATGCCTAGTACCTACATGACATCTCAGGTCAGGTTACCAGAATCTAGCTGTTCTCGATTGAATTCTGAGGGTTTGCAAAGGCATCAATTTCTTCCGTGTCTTGGGACTCAAACTTTGGAACAACCTCCTGTTACCTTTGAAAGGCTGTAACTCTCTTTTGGGATTCCACAAGCTGTTAAAAACATGGCTGTTCGAACATGCAATTCTATAGCTCTTGGAGGCCTCGGTTGATGACTACTGTAACTTTAAACTAGCACTGTGAAACCTTCCTGGTAGCCATGTGCTTTAGAAATTGTATAATTAATCAATCATATACAAGTCCTGCCCATGCCCAGTGCCGGCCCCCATGTGCACACAAAAATGAAAGAAACAGGGACTTACCTGGTTCCAGACAGGTTCTGATTGCAAGCGGCCTGGCTCTCTGCCTCCCTCTGCCCGCTGCTCCTGGGTGGAGGACAGTGAAAGGAGGGAGGCCTGGAGCTGGAGCCAGTGCAGCCCCTTGGCAGCAGCTCCGCAGCCAGGCCCAGCCGCCATCTTCTTTGTACCGAATGCATACTGCAGCCCAGTTATGGGCCACACAGCAGAAGCACAGACTGTCTGCACTTGCGCTGTTTGGCCCATAATTGGGCTGCATTGCACAAGCTGTGAGCTCTGCTCCACTGCCGCGGCTAGCAGAGTTTTTGGCCGAACTCTGCGCTCCAAACGGAGCATGGAATGCCAAAAACTCTGTTAACTCCACTGGCGGAACGGAGCTCACTGCCCACCCTTAATTCTGCACTACGTGAGAGCATTTACTGTTTTGCATGTGCACTGATCCCATATGG
Organism: Pleurodeles waltl; assembly: GCF_031143425.1. Taxonomy (NCBI): domain Eukaryota; kingdom Metazoa; phylum Chordata; class Amphibia; order Caudata; family Salamandridae; genus Pleurodeles; species Pleurodeles waltl. Next base: position 672,971,950 of record NC_090440.1, read on the forward strand.
GTCTGTTCACCTGTGATTGTGTGCTGCTTCAGTGTGTAGTTTTTCAATTTTTTTTAACTGCAACTATGCACAAGGGTGTACATGAGTGTGTGTCTATATAGTGTGTGTGCGTGTATGCATGTGTATTTTTTGCTGTTGATGACCATTTCATGTGTTTTGTTCTAAGTGTTCATTATTAATAGTGTGCTGATCAATTAAGCTACACTTGAATTCACATGTGTACACTGACATGAAATTAATGCATTTGAAATTATTTTGCTATGACTTGTTAAAGTTATTTTCCTGGCTGTTGGAAAGGGGGATTATTAGTAGGTGCAGGCAGGTACCTACAGCTAGCAATAAGGCCAGTGTCACACATAAGGTCCAGTCAAGTTCTCAATAAATTAATCCTTGCTCAACCCTTGGAAGCTTAGCTGCGAGCAGGCAGGTTTACATTAGGAGACAGATCTGTTAAGCATTTACAAACACCCATACATTTAATAAATAAGACACAACTCAAAGTAAAAATCCCACACCACTTTATACAAATAGCTTATAGTTTTATGAACAAAATGACACCAAATTGGCCAAAATGTAATGTAGAGAACAGGAGATATGAATTTTTAAAGATTAAAAGTAAAACTACCGCTTAGAAGCATATAGGGCTCAAAGGGTAAAAAAGGTTGTGGTGGACCGGGGCAAAGTCAAGAGTTCCAGCCGCTCACAACGTAACACTTTAAACTTACTTCCAGAAGTGTTTCTTGATGCAGGAAGGTCACCCAGAGCACAAGCAATGGGTTGAAAAGCTCTGTTTTGCCTCTTGGGGGTGTGGGATTGAAACTCCTACAATGCACCTGGTCATTCCAAGTAAAAACCAGGTGAAGCTTGTCAGCTGGAGTTGTCCTCGTTGTTGATGTTGCAGGTAGCTCTTTCAGCACTTTTCTACTTGTTGCTGGTAAGGGAGTCCACTCCTTATCCTTTAAAACAAAGTCATTTTGTTGTGAAACCTTGTGAGTGCAGCAGGTTAGTCCTTATTACTGCAGTCCTCCCTTGTGCAGTCCAAGGGTCAAGCATTGCACTCCTTCTTCTCCAGTTGTTTCTCTTGGGCCTTTGGAGGTCCACAATATCAATCCAAGGTTCTAGACTCTGAGTTACTCCTTGAGACGTTGGGACTACAATTCCCTCAATGCACCTGGCCAAGTCCTTAAAAGTCCACTGAATGCTGTACAGCTGAATTTATCTGGCAGGAGCTTATGCAGGTGACTCTTGGTAGCTCTTTTTTACCTGTCGCATACAAGGAGTCCACTCATTAATCCTTTAGAAGCCAGGCAATTTCCTCCATGGGCTGAAGACCAAAGTTGGCAGCAGGTGCGGTCCTTAAGAGTGCAGTCCTCTCTTGTGCAATCCAAGGGTCCAGCAGGGCAGTCCTTCTTCTTCTTGTAGCTTCAAAGCAGGAATCTGGGTTACTGGGCAGCTCTCCCATATTTATCCATATGTTTGGGGGAACAAGCAGGGGGGCACCTCTAACCAGTGAGGTACAGGGTGCCACCCTCAGGTATGATCACTTCCTACAAAGTGTGACATATTTCTGTCCCAGAAAGCGGTGTTCTCTAAGGGCCAGATGTATCAAAGCTTTTTGCATTCGCAAACGGTGCGAATGCCCATTTGCGAATGCAAAAAGCCCTTTCAGAATGTATCAAAGGCATTCTCAATGCAATTTTAAGGAATCGCTAAAATAGTGGGGCCAGATGTAGGAAAGGATTTGCAACTCGCAAACGGCAAAAACTGCCGTTTGCGAGTTGCAAATCGCATTTTCCTATGCAGAAATGCATTCTGCGAGTCGGACCGACTCGCAAAATGCATTTCAGAATCGCAAATAGGAAGGGGTGTTCCCTTCCTATTTGCGATTCCTAGTGGTATGCAATACCATTTGCGACCGCATATGCGGTCGCAAATGGTGTTGCAGTTACCATCCACTTCAAGTGGATGGTAACCCACTCGCAAATTGGAAGGGGTCCCCATGGGACCCCTTCCAGTTTGTGACTGGACCCAAAAACATTTTTTCAGGGCAGGGAGTGGTCCAAGGGACCACTCCCTGCCCTGAAAAAATACCGAAACTAAAGGTTTCGTTTTTTTTTTTAAGTGCAGCTCGTTTTCCTTTAAGGAAAACGGGCAACACTTAAAAAAAAAAAAACTGCTTTATTTAAAGCAGTCACGAACACGGAGGTCTGCTGACTACAGCAGGCCTCCATGTTTGCGAGTGCCCATAGTCGGTATGGGGCCGCAATTTGCGACCCACCTCATGAATATTCATGAGGTGGGTCATTGCGACCCCATACCGACTCGCAGACGGTGTCTGAGACACCGTTCTGCATAACATTTTGCAAGTTGCAAATAGCGAGTCGCTATGACTCGCTATTTACAACTCGCAAAATGTTTCTTTGCTACATCTGGCCCGTGATTCCTTAAAATTACGACCCTGTTTAGAGAGTCGCAAATTGCGACTCTCTAACTAAGAAATCGCAAATAAGGAATCCTTATTTGCGATTTCTAAAGCACATGTATGAAGCAATTCCTTAATGTGAATTAGGCATTAAGGAATCGCTATTACCACCAAGTTGAACTTGGTGGTAACCATGTGCAAATTTTAAAAATGCATTTAAAATGCATTTTTTAAATTTTAAAATGCATTTTGGCATGTGTGCACCTTACATGTTGTTAAAAAATGTTTTGGGGTGCAGCAGAGGGGGCCTTAGACCCCCAGCATCCTGGACTTTGTATTTCCCAAAATTGCGAATTCCAGTTAGGAATTCGCAATTTGGGACATGCAAAATATTTGCAAATATGGGCTGACAGGCCCATAGATGCGAATGAGGGCCGGTATCGCAATTCGCGATTCGGTAATAGCATTTGCGATTTTTAAGAAATGGCTATTACTGAATCGCAAGTATGATACATTGCATTTTGCGAATCAGAAATAGCGATTTCTTAAAAATCGCTATTTCTGATTCGCAAAAAGGCTTTTTTCATACATCTGGCCCTCAAAATCTAAAATAGAGAAAATCTGTCCTGGAGGTTGAGGTCTGCCTAACATAACTTACTGGTGTGGCTAGTTTTACCTAACACTCCCCTTCCAGACCCTGTCTTAATCTAATTACTGGGGCTCCCATCTGGCTGGGGGTGCATGAAATCGGGGGAGTCTGGTTTCTGTCCCAACTGTCTTTCCCTCCTTTGAAGACCAGTCTGGCCACCCAGCCCCCTTCATGCTCAGGTCATCTTTTGCAGTTCTCTTCCCACCTGATGGTTCCTTTGTCTCAGCCGAGGCCACTTCATGCCTCATTAAGGTCGCTTGGCTCAGCTTCCCAAATGCTGACCAATTAGGAAAGGCTACTATAGGGCTAATTTTAGGTAACTTTAGAAAGGAGTTCTAAAACGTGTTCCCTGTAATAATGATAATATACCTAACACCGGCTGGCAAGTTGTTTGGTTTATTTTATTAATTCAATATCTTTAATGATGTTTTAGCTCACTCTTGTCAAAAGTAAGACTTTGTTAATTTAAAAATAAAGCCTTCCCATGATAGCCTATGCAGCTAATGCACTACAATGGGGAAAAACAAAATTGCCAGTTTTCTCTCAATAGGGCTTATAAAACATATTTTATAATTACCCTGCTTATAGTTACAAGGCACCCTCCACCTAGGGCATCTAGGGGAGACCTTGGGGGTGACTAATATTAAAATAAGGTAGTATGAGATTTTGGAGGTACATTTAATTTCAAAGATGAATTTGCATATAATTTCAACATGAAAGCAGCCTGCAAAGCAGGGCTGACTTTTAAAATGACAGCAGGCGACACAGCAGTACACACCTAAGTGCATAAAATCTGCTGGGCTGCTAAACTTACATACACTACCATATACTAGGGACTTATAGGTAGGTTGTGAGTACCAATTGTAATTATGCCTAATTATCATATACTTTTTAACCAGCGCATTGACCCTGGGCCTGGTTAGAAGAGCCAAGGGCACAATCAGAGTCAGTAACCACCAGTATCAGACCAAACAAATTGGGGTGACCATGGCAAAAAGGATGACTTTCTCATACAGGCTTATGCTAGCTACGAATGAGTTAGACCTCAATGCCATCTTGTTCAAAATAGTTGACAGCTCATCATGTGTATTTTGTTTATTTTCTGCCGCATTTAGTCAAGCAAGATGTGGACTTGTTTATTTCAGAATTACACTATTCTTGAAGAAAGCCTGCTAGAGTGTCTACTGTAACATTTTCTTTCAAGAACCTTTCACTCGCGTGCGATATGGCATTCATTCACTATGATTCAATTTTATTTATGTGACTAGTTTGTTCTTACATCTCTGAATGACATTGGATCAGAGAGGCTAAATCAATACTCATGTAGTGGGTTTGTCCTAAGGTGGTAGGGTTCTGTGACGTTTTAAAATGCTGTAATTTGAAATGTATTTCTTTGCTTACACCACAGTGACTTTGAAGTTCTGATGCATCTCTATGAAGATGATATCCATATAAGCCCTAGAATGTGGGGGTGAGCCAGATCCTTTTGGTTCTCTACTAGGGATGCTGCCCAATTTCTTACAGATTTTGCTGTACGTTTGAAACTGCGGCTCTGATTTCCATCTTGGAGGTCGGGACATCCGTTCTCCAGGACTGAGGTCTATTGTGGCGCAGTATACTTGTGTATCTTGAAGACAGATGCATAAGTCATGCACGTGACAATAATGTGCAATGTGATCACACCTGCAGAGCACACTAAAACACAGCAACCAGCAGCAGCTAAGCATTTTTTCAATTCTAAGATGATTTCCCTGTGTTTAGTCTTCCATTTATCCTGGAGTTCGATTTTTCTTGCTACTTTTTCATAATTCCTAGTATAAAACAATGGCTGGCAGAAGATAGCCCAGATTCACAGACATGGAAGTGACAGTCATAGTGGCTGAGATCATTAGGTAGAGCCACACTTGTTTGGAGCCCTTGTCCAACCTACTGTTATCACACAGAAAAGGCAACTGTGGGAGAGAACTGTCTCGAGTGAATGCCATAACTAACAGCAGGTGTTCGCAGGAAGAGCTCTGCAAGCACTGGAATGATCTGCTGGGGAGGGTAAGAACCCTGGCTTCCAAAGCCCACCTGGCGGACCAGCAGACTGGTTATGGTTCTCCCAGGTTCTCCCAGGCTGATTAATCTCTTGTCTGGAAGGAAACAGTGTATGAGACTGTACACTTTGAATGCTTTGCATGAATCCCTGGTGGACCTGAGACAGATAAGTACTAGCCCAGTATATTAGACATCACCTAATATTTTTGCATTTGCATTATACTAGGGGTAAATGTGTCTTGTAACTCAATAAATGTAGTTTTACCTATATCCCCTCATAAATGCATGGCTACTTTTAAAGAAAAATGCTTGAGAACTTTTTTACTAAAAATATAGGTGGTCATTACAACCCTGGCGGACGGTGTTAAAGCGGCGGTAAGACCGCCAACAGGCCGGCGGTAAACATTTTGGAATTAAGACTGTGGCGGAAACCGCCAACAAAGACAGACACTTTAACACTCAGACCGCCACGGCGGTACAAACAAACAGCGCGGCAGTCACCGCCAACAGACAGGCGGAGGACAATGTACCGCCCACACTATTATGACAGGCCAATCCGCCACCTTTTCCGGGGCGGATTCACCGTGAATAAAAACATGGCGGAAACAGGCATTTCGAAGGGAAAACGCTCACCTGTACACACTCCACGAGGACCGACGACACCATGGATCCGGAACTCCATATTCTTCCTGCACTAGTCTTCCTGCTCCTGTACCAGGAGCACCAACGCCGGCGGCAAAGACCACGGTGAGTACTGCACCTACGACATAGGGGAGGGGGGAGGCAAAAAACAGGGGGACACACACGCAACACCCCAAACCCCACCCCCACCCTCACCCACTACAACACACACACCAATTCATATCCAAACATTACAGTAACTGCCCCCAAACCCCCCGGAAGAATGCAAAGACAAAAGGAAATGAGTGGAACCATTGTAATATATCAAAATTCAGTTAGCAAATATATACATATATACACTATTAACAAAATATACATCACGAATAGTAGTCCAGGTATTGCACCATTCATAGTCTGTGGACCACTGGGCCCAAAATGCATGGGCGAGATCCACACAAGATACCCGAACATGACGGAGAGAACACTGCAGGGGCATCAGATAGAAATACAACAGGCACCTCAGGGGGAAGGGAAGTGGGGGCACCTCAGCCGGATGAGTGCACGACGCCAGATCCACGAGGGGGCTCCATGCCCACTGCTGTATCCTGGGGAGTGCAAAGCCACAGTTTCTCAAGTCTCTCCAGTGGGTGGTTTGCCCACTGTACCATCCTGGGGAGTGCAAAGCCACAGTCTCTCAAGTCTCTACAGTGGGTGGTTTGCCCACTGTAACATCCTGGGGAGTGCAAAGCCACAGTCTCTCAAGTCTCTCCAGTGGGTGGTTTGCCCACTGTACCATCCTGGGGAGTGCAAAGCCACAGTCTCTCAAGTCTCTCCAGTGGGTGGTTTGCCCACTGTACCATCCTGGGGAGTGCAAAGCCACAGTCTCTCAAGTCTCTACAGTGGGTGGTTGCCCACTGCTGCATCCTGGGGAGTGCAAAGCCACAGTCTCTCAAGTGGATAACAGTCTCCACTGGTTCTGGAGGGGGACTGGTGCCCAGAGTGCTTCATCCTGTGCAGGACAGACGGAGTGGATGCAGGTCTCCCCTGGTTCTGGAGGGGGACTGGTGCCCAGAGTGCTTCATCCTGTGCAGGTCAGACGGAGTGGATGCAGGTCTCCACTGGTTCTGGAGGGGGACTGGTGCCCAGAGTGCATCACTCACCCTGTGACGGTCCCTGTTGCGTCACTGCCCCTGCCGCTCATGGGCTAGTGGTGCTTGAGTTGGCAGTCCTTGCCCTGTTCAGCGGTGATTGCCCTGTTCAGCGGTGCTTGCCTTGGCGGTCCTTGCCCTGTTCAGTGGTGCTTGCCCTGTTCAGCGGTGCTTGCCCTGTTCAGCGGTGCTTGCCTTGGCGGTCCTTGCCCTGTTCTGCGGTCCTTGCCCTGTTCAGCGGTGCTTGAATTGACGGTCCTTGCACTGTTTAGCGGTGCTTGAGTTGGCGGTCCTTGCCCTGTTCAGCGGTCCTTGCCCTGTTCAGCGGTGCTTGAGTTGGTGGTCCTTGCCCTGTTCAGCGGTGCTTGAGTTGGCGGTCCTTGCCCTGTTCAGCGGTGCTTGCCTTGGCGGTCCTTGCCCTGTTCAGCGGTCCTTGCCCTGTTCAGCGGTGCTTGAGTTGGCGGACCTTGCCCTGTTCAGAGGTGCTTGAGTTGGCGGTCTTTGCCCTGTTCAGCGGTCCTTGCCCTGTTCAGCGGTGCTTGAGTTGGCGGTCCTTGCCTTGTTCAGTGGTGCTTGAGTTGGCGGTCCTTGCTCTGTTCAGCGGTCCTTGCCCTGTTCAGCGGTGCTTGAGTTGGCGGTCCTTCATTGCCCAGCTGGGCTGTGGCTGGCGGGGCCCTCCTGGGAAGCTGGGCTGGGGCTGGCAGGGCCCTCCTGGGCAGCGACGATGGGGCTGGCGGGGCCCTCCTGGGAAGTGACGATGGGACTGTCGGGGCCCTCCTGGGCAGCGACGATGGGGCTGGCGGTGGCGTCCTGGGCAGCGACAATGGGGCTGGCGGTGGCGTCCTGGGCAGCGACGATGGGGCTGGCGGTGGCGTCCTGGGCAGCGACGATGGGGCTGGCGGTGCCCTCCTGCCCAGCGGGGATGATGGCGCTCTCCGCCGTGCTGTTCCTCCCAGACTTTGTGGGTTTCTTCTGCCCCTTCCCCACCTTGGGAGGAGTCACAGCTGAGTCCACACTCCCCCCGGGACCCCTGGGAGCGGCTGGGTGGCTGGAGTCTTCCCCCTCTCCCGCCGGGCACTGGCCAACTTCTAGTGCTTCACAGGGGGGGGGGGACTGGCTGTGCTCTGGCTCTGTGAATCACTGGCTGGCCTGGTGGCCGGTGCACTCCACATACCTCTGACAACAGGCACCACTGGTCCCGGTGATTTTGTGGCTGAGGTGCTATTACGGGACCTATGAGTTGGACGGGGGGTGGTGGGAAATAGATTAAGGGTGGACAGGAAAAGTTGTTTGGAGACACTGGGACGGGTAGCTGGAGGGGGTTTGGGAGCGGAGGAAGAGGAGGTGGTTGTAGGAGGTGTAACTTTTGTGGCTTTGGGTGCAGGTGCATGCGCTGGAGGCTGTCGTGAGGTGGATGTATGTTGGGTGGGTGTGTGCCTGCGTTTGTGTATCTTGGGAGGGGGCGTCACAGACACACTGGGAGAGGACACAGGGGACGTGTTGATGGTAGTGGGGGTGGTGACTGCACGTGGGCGGGGTGTGCTGGTGGGTGTGCAGGTGCGGGACGTAGTGGCTGTAGTGGTAGTGCATGCCGGTGTGAGTGTAGACAAGACTGGGAGGGAGGAGGGAGACGACGAGGAGGGGGACACAGTGGAGGCAGTGGATGCTGGTGTGTCTGTATGTGTGTGATGCTTGCGTGAGTGCCTGTGGGATGTGTGGTGCTTATGTTTGCCTGAGCTTCCCTTGTGTGGTGAGGTGTGTGCAGTCTGGTCTGATGGTGTGCTTGGGATAGGCAGAGGTACAGGGGATTGGGTCTGGGTGGAGGAAGTTCGAGGGGGGAGGCTAGACACAGGGACAATGGCTGTCATCAGTGCTGAGGCCAGAGTTTGAACGGTTCGATGAAGGACAGCCTGACCAGAATGAATGCCCTCTAGGAATGCATTTGTGTGTTGCAACTCCCTTTCTACACCCTGGATAGCATTCAAAATGGTAGACTGCCCAACAGTGAGGGACCTGAGGAGGTCAATGGCCTCCTCACTGAGGGCAGCAGAGGTGACAGGGGCAGGGGCTGAGGTGCCTGGGGCGATGGTGATGCCCACCCTCCTGGGTGAGCGGGCACGGGGTGAAGGCTGAGGGGCTGCTGGGAGGGCGGTGCTGGTAGGTGGGGTGGCCCCCATCGGAGGACGAGTCCGTGTCGCTGGTTGCAGATCCTGTGACCGCCGTGGTGCTCCCCTCGCCCTCCGTCCCACTGGTGTATTCAGAGTCCGTAGTGTGGGCCTCCATGCCCATGTGGGATGCAGCTCCCTCATGCTCCGGTGCCACTGCACTTCTGCCTGATGATGCTAATGCACACAAGAACAGGGAGACCGCAAAGAAAGGGGGGGAAACAGAAGAAAGACATGTTGAGTGCATGCATTACCGCTACCGTTGGCAGACAAGACAGACACAGCAGCCCCCTGCGCTACGTCACGCTGTTGGGCTCTACAGTGCAATTCCTGGGAAATGGCCTACAAGGCTATGGACGTCATCTGCACACATAGATGACACAGGTGCATGAATAGCTGTACTTGGCACTCTACAGAGGTGGGGTTGGCGGCCCCAGAGCCATGCCTGACAAGGGGCCTAGCCTACGGAACTCGCCCTGGCCTAGGGAAACCCACAGCCTTCCTCCCCCACCCAGACCCCTCCACTGCGCGCAAAGTCAGCAGAATGAGAGTGTACTCACTCCCTTGTGTCTGCTGTGATGCCCTCAAGCGCCCATCCAACTCAGGGTAGGCCACCTCCAGGGTCCGGGACATCAGGGGGGTCATAGTTCGACGGGCACCCCTCCCATGTTGGGAGGCCATCCCCAGCTGAGCCTCCACCGTCTTCTTGCTCCAGCGGCGAATGTCCTCCCATCTCTTCCGGCAGTGGGTGCTCCGTCTGTGGTGGACCCCCAGGGTCCGGACGTCCTTGGCGATGGCACGCCAAATATCCTTCTTCTTGTGGGCGCTGACCTACATGAAATGTACAGGGGAAGAAGAGAAGTCATTACCAACTGCGCCGTCAAAGTGAGTGGCCCCCATCCCTACCCTTGCCATGTGGCACATGCACCCACCGTCTTTCATGCACGCAGAACTCTGCCCCCTTCCTTCTTACAACCAGCCCTCTCCACACAGGCATAGCCCATTCAACATGCTCTCTGTGTACTTACCTGTTGGTCTGGAGGACCGTAGAGTAGCGTGTACTGGGGGAGGACCCCGTCGACGAGCTTCTCCAACTCCTCCGCAGTGAAGGCAGGGGCCCTTTCCCAGACACACGAGCCATTGTCTCTTCCAGACCGAGGTCACAGCAGCACTTGCAGTGTAGGTCCTCTCCTGTCGAAGATCAGGTATCGAGTGATTCAACAGATAGAAAATGGCGGTCACGTCCGCGGCGGTCACGTCCACGGCGGTGCGTACCATCACCGCCGGCGTACATCGTCATTGGCTCCTGGGACCCATAGGGTCCGATGTTAACCAATGCAGCATTGCGCCGCGGTCTTCGACCGCCTACTGCGACGGTGTCCAACACCAGCGCAGTTACCTCACATCCCATTGTCCCGCTTTAAAGGTCAGGCAGCCGCCATTTCAGGGGCCCACATGGCCTAATTACCAACTGCGTCACACATACCTAGGCCTACTCTCAACACACATACAGGCCAGATTTTGTGTATGAATCGTGTTCTGTCTAGACTGTGGGTACATACCTCTGAGTTGTTTGACTCTGTGGTCGCTGTTGTCCTTCATAGGCACCGTCCACTGGGACCTGTGAGGAGATGGCGGAATCCTCCAGTATACCGACCGCTGGTGCACCTGTCGACAATGGAGGAAAGAAATTTGATCATCACCTACAGGTTTGACCATGCAACAATCCAGGAACTGTGTACCCAGTTGGAGCCAGACTTGATGTCAGCAATCCGCCATCCCACAGGAATCCCCCCTCAAGTGCAGGTGCTATCAGTGCTCCATTTCCTTGCAAGTGGGTCTTTTCAAACAACTGTGGCCATGGCATCAGGGATATCCCAGCCTATGTTTTCCAACGTATTGCCCAGAGTGTTGTCTGCCCTGCTGAAACACATGCGGAGCTACATCGTTTTCCCTCAGGTGGAGGACTTGCCTACAGTGAAAGGTGACTTCTATGCCCTTGGACATATCCCCAACATCATAGGTGCCATTGATGGGAACCATGTGGCTTTGGTCCCCCCCCCCCCACAGGAGTGAACAGGTGTACAGGAACCGGAAGAGTTATCATTCCATGAATGTACAGATGGTATGTTTGGCAGACCAGTACATCTCCCATGTGAATGCCATGTTCCCTGGCTCAGTGCATGACGCCTACATCATGCGGAATAGCAGCATCCCTTATGTGATGGGTCAACTCCATAGGCACCGTGTGTGGCTATTAGGTGACTCTGGTTACCCCAACCTGTCATGGCTACTGATCCCAGTGAGGAATCCCAGGACCAGGGCAGAGGAACGCTACAATGAGGCTCATGGACGCACTAGGAGGGTGATCGAATGCACCTTCGGCCTCCTGAAGGCCAGGTTTAGGTGCCTCCATATGACAGGTGGATCCCTATTCTACTCACCAAAGAAGGTGTGCCAGATCATCGTGGCCTGCTGTATGCTTCATAACTTGGCTTTGCGACGACAGGTGCCTTTTCTGCAGGAGGATGGTCCAGATGGCGGTGTTGTGGCAGCTGTGGAGCCTGTGGACAGTGATGAGGAGGAAGCAGAGGAAGAAGACATTGACAATAGGGACTCAGTCATCCAGCAATATTTCCAGTGAAACCCAGGTGAGAATACATTCCTGCCTACTACAAGTATTTTTACACTTCTACCTCTCTCCTGTCTGTCGATTTCACCCAGTGTATGGTCACTGAGTTGTCACTTTCCCTTACGGTTTCACAGGTGTGGGTCCCAACGTGTGTCATCTGCTTAGATTCTTCATGGACTAGAGCTGTGTGACACAGGTATGTTGACATTACTATTTCCTGAAAATATTGTCACTGAAATTGAAAATACACTATTTCAAAATCACAGACAGACTCCAGATCTTTTGGTGTTTTAGGTGTGTTTATTTACATACAAAATATTGGAGCGGGAAGTTAAATGGTGAGGGGTGATGGTGGAGGAGTGTCCATGTCAGAGTCCAGTCTATTTGTCTCATAGGTGCATTGCCCATATGGGCATAGGAAGTGGAGCTGGGGCAGTTCCAATATGGACAGGGTGACAAAGTGGGACAGTGGTTTGACAATCAGGGTAGTCTCATTTCTTGGCGGGGGTCTTGGCATCGTGCTCTGTCTTGTTCCTGGATCTCAGGGACCACTTGCGGGGTGGTTCTCCATCTGCAGGGGGTGGGGTGCTGGTGTGGTGGTCCTGTGGCGGTGCCTCCTGTCCACTAGCGCTGGCGGAGGTGGTGGGCAGTTCATCATCCATGCTAGTGTCAGGGGCCCCTTGGAGTGCAACAGTGTCCCCCCTGGTGTTGAGTATTTCCTTCAGCACCCCTACGATGGTGCCCAGGGGTGGAGCTGATGGTTCTGAGTTCCTCCCTGAACCCCAAATACTGTTCCTCCTGCATGTGCTGGGTCTCCTGAAACTTGGCCAGGACCGTTGCCATCGTCTCCTGGGAGTGGTGGTATGCTCCCATGATGGAGGAGAGGGCCTCGTGGAGAGTGGGTTCCCTTGGCCTGTCAGCCCCCTGTCGCACAGCAGCCCTCCCAGTTCCCCTGTGTTCCTGGGCCTCCATCCCCTGGACCATGTGCCCACTGCCACTGCCCCCAGGTCCCTGTTGTTGTTGTGGTGGTGGGTTATCCTGGGTTCCCTGTAGTGGTGGACACACAGCTGATTGACGTGTCCTGGGGACGGGGGTATGGGCCCACTGGGTGGGTGCTGTGCTGGTGTTACCAGAGGGTGGAAGGTCTGTGGTGTCCTGTGCCTGTGTGAGGGGAACCGACTGTCCTGAGGCCCACGATGGTCCGGGCTGGTCATCTAGATCCAGTTGGATAGAGCTGCTGTCGTCACTGTGGGCCTGTTCTGTGGGTGGGGTGGAGATGTCTGGACCCTCCTGTCTGGTGACGTTGAGTAGTGGTCCTTCAGGGGTGGAAAAGCATAATTATTGCATCTGTGTGTGTCATGGTGTGCAATGGGTGGGTGACCATGTACCCCAGTGCTGGCATTCCTGTGTGGGGGCTTGTATGATGATGGTTTAGGGGGGTGTATGGGTATGTGCAGTTGGCATGCTTTAGTGATGGGTGTCCATGCTTTGGTTTTGCAGGCAGTGCTTGGTGTTGGGATGTGTGGTCTGTGATATTGGGACATTTGTGAGGAGTTGGAGTGATGGGGGTGAGAGTGAGGGTGGGGGTATGTGATGGCATGCAGGTAGGGTGGGGGATGTAATAGTTAAGATTTGTCTTACCAGAGTCCAGTCCTCCACCGACTCCTGCGAGACCCTCAGGATGCAGAATCACCAAGACCTGCTCCTTCCATGTTGTTGTGGGGGAGGAGGTGTGGGTCTGCCGCCAGTCCTCTGAACCGCCTAGTGGTGTCTTGAGACCACGGAACGCACCTTCCCCCGTAGATTGTTCCACCTCTTCCTGATGTCGTCCCGATTTCTTGGGTGTTGTCCCACTGCGTTGACCCTGTCGACTATTCTTCGCCATAGCTCCATCTTCCTTGCAATGGAGGTGTGCTGCACCTGTGCTTCAAATAGCTGTGGCTCTACCCAGACGATTTCCTCCACCATGACCCTGAGCTCCTCCTCTGAGAACCTGGGGTGTCTTTGCCGTGCCATGGGGTGGTGTAGGTGATGTGTGGGGTGGTGTGTGTGGTGATAAATGTGGTGATATGTAGTGGTGTGTGGTGTTTTGTGCGTGGAAGTTGTGTGGGTGATGGTGTTGAGTGCCTGTGGATGCTAGTTTGTGGATGGTGGTGTCTCTCTCTAGCCTTCTTTCAGAATTTGCGGTCGTAGGGGTTTGTGGGTGATGTGGGTGTGTGTTTTATATTGTATTGGGTGTGTGGGAGTGGTGTGTGTATGTGTATCAGGTGTGTGTATATCAAATTGTCCAATGTGGCGGTGTTTTGTAGAAGTGTGTGTATTTTGAGCGCAGCGGTGTGTACCGCCAATGGAATACCGCGGTTGAAAGACCGCCGCGTGGATTCGTGGGTTGTGATAGTGTGGGCGTATTTCTGTTGGCTGACGGTGGAGGTTTTGTTTTCGCCAGTTTAGCACTGACCTTTGGTGTGGCGGACTTGTGTGGGTGTCTGAATTTTGTTGGATTTCGAGATGTGGGTCATAATAGCTGTGGCGGAATTCCGCGGCCGCAGCGGTGTGTTGGCGGTCTTCTGCACGGCGGTAAGCGCCTTTTACCGCCAATGTTGTACTGACCCCCATAATGCCTTATGATGTAATAAAGTAATTTCCTTTTCAGAATGTTCTCAAAACATCCATATGTATTTAGTCAGAGAATACATGTGTTATAGTGAGCTAACAAGTAACCATTGTGTGTCAGGGCTCTTTTCTTGCACCTAAATATAAATTAAGAAAATGCATGTTATGTTCTCTGTATGTCCCTTGTCCACATCATTAGCTTAAGCAGGCTTACTTGTACCTGTGGTTGCATATTTACAATGTGTAACCTATGTACTTTATTGTGCTCCATGGGGCTATTGTGTGTTGAACATTCTGAACTATTTACATTTGGTGTTTCCTTTTACAAGCTATGCCTCAAGTAATATAAATGTGAAATTAATATGATGTAGTGATCAAATATGAAATGCTAAATGCAATATCTGGATAAGTAAGGAAGCTTAACATGATAAAGGATTGAATCTAACTCTAAGCAGGTAACTTACAAGTGTTATCTTATAGGAATTCTCACAGTATTACTTGATCATGGTCACGTCCAGTTTGTGTTTCTACGTCTTACTGACGAAGCGTGCATTTCTGTTATATTCCAAGGTTTATGTTTCTCTACTCTCTCTTAGAATCAAAGAAATTAGCATGTTCAGCAATGTTGTATTCAACTTTTATAAATTCTTATAATGAGTATAAAAGTGCACACACCTAAAATTAACAGTACACTATTATACACAGTTGTCCTAGCAATCATCATGTTATTTCAGTATATAGGACCTGCTCCAAGAGCAGATGATCCTAAAGTAGCACCTACAACTCCTCTCACCATTCTAAGTCTTGCTGAAGCCTTTAGTGAGGACCCAACTCCTGATCCTCCTGTTCTGATAGAGGAGCAGCCTGTTCCATCAAGTGTGTCTGGGCAAGCTGCTATGGTGAGCCTCACTCTGCCTACCAGAAGCAACACCACCCATGTTGTATCTCCCCCTCCGCAATAGGGATTAGTTGTCAATGCTCCCTGTGGCCCAACATGCCAAACCACTTATGTAGTGCACACCCCATGCTAGCTCCTGTATTGGCAACAGCAAAATCTGCAGTTGAGCCAGAAACCAGTGAGATGGTGCCAACTGTGCAAATGTAAAAAGAACAAGTACAAGTGCAAAAAGAACAAGTGAGGACGGAATGCTGAACAATGTCAAACATTCACCCCCAGTACAGAGATCTGGGCCTAAATCCATTGTTTTGTTGCTGCCCATGACATTCCAGTTTGGACCTAGCCATATGCAAATCAGTCTTGACCCTGTTCCCCATGGGAACAGTCCAGCCTGAAATACCAGGTCTTCCCTGGACTGGAAACAAGCATCCTGGGACCGGTTTCAGGGTTTCACCCCTCATCAGCCAGGCTAGCTTGAATCCAGTGGCATGGGAAGCACAGGACCCACGTCTGGGCATACCCTTCCCACTTAGGGCGGCAAATGCAAAAAGAACAAGTGATGGACAGAATGCTGAACAATGTCAAACATTCACCCCCAGTACAGAGATCTGGGCCTAAATCCATTGTTTTTTTGCTGCCCATGCCATTCCAGTTTGGACCCAGCCATATGCAAATCAGTCTTGACCCTGTTCCCCATGGGAACAGTCCAGCCCGAACTGCCAGGCCAGGTCTTCCCTGGATTGGAAACAAGCATCCTGGGACCGGTTTCGGGGATTGACCCCTCAACAGCCAGGCTAGCTTGAATCCAGTGGCATGGGAAGCACGGGACCCACGTCTGGGCATACCCTTCCCAGGATGCTTGTTTCCGGTCCAGGGAGGATCTGGCTTGGCAGTTCGGGCTGGACTGTTCCCATGATGGAACAGGGTCAAGACTGATTTGCATATGGCTGGGTCCAAACTGGGGTGGCATGGTGAGCAAAGGAACAATGGATTAAACCCAGGTCTGTGACTGGGGGTGAGTGTTTGCATTGTTCAGCACTCCGTCCATCATCCTTTTGTGTTGCCAACTGTGCAAATGCCACAAGGCAGTGCTGGTAGGGGAATGCTATCATTTGGATAACAGAGTGAGGCCACTGATGGCCATAGTTTTAGGGAAATTATGGGTCAGAACATCATTGGAGCAGCCTCTTCACATGAAGAACAGATAGGCCAAGTCATAAAGCGCATCAGAGACAACAACAAGCTCATAGATGGCATCAATCAGCTGCAGAGCGAGCACAATGGCCTAATTGAGAGGCAGATATATGTTCTATGTTCTCAGTCGAGGTGGTGCAGGTTTGAGTTTAGTGACATATACATGGCTATTAGTCAATCTCCTACCCGGTTCTGTGCATCCTCAACATCTGAGTACCATCCCCAGGTTCATTGATAGAAAGGGAGGCTCAGCACCCCTGGCATTGTTTGTCAGGGCCAGAGGGAGAGGATAAAAACCATCACTAATGGGTACAAGTAATGTCCTCCTGTCAAACGGTAACATTAACTCTTGGGACAATTCTTCCAACACATTTGCTTTCTGAGGAAAATATGTATTTTGGATATGTGCGCTAAATAATTCCACCTATACCCCTAAAAATGTCACCCATCATCAATGGCAATTCTGTGTTTGATATAAATAAAAAACATTCTGGATAGTCTATTATTTCTATTCTGTTATATCTCATATGATCTTATCCCACCTAATTTAATATATATGTTAATCAGAAAATGTTTCTCAAATCATTTAGAATGTTTTTTGTTTTACTCATTGTTGGTTGTATAAATGTGTTAGGAAATGATAATTTTGGGGCAAACGTTTACAAGCACTTCACATACAGCATTTTTCAATAACCACGGTCAATACTGATATTTACTAAGATTTTCATGGTTTACCTCCCAAAATGGCAGAAACATTGATGTTTTGGAGATGAAAAATCATTTTATTACAAATAAAAAATAATCCAGTTATGTCCTTTATGTATTAGAATATATTCTGATTTAACAATATAGATATATATCATTACCATCACATTACATATGTAGATACTCTATAAACTCACCCAGGAGTATTAGCCATTTCTATTAACACACAAAGCAATAATGCTAGACAATATTTGTTGATGTTAGAAAAATACAAAGTACTATAACATGAAAAATATAAAGGATGTTTTACATCTGTACAACACAACTAAGGTAACTTATCAGTTCAATAAGTTCACAAATGATTCTTTTGTGCCACTGAAAAGGACAGTTAGGGGTTACCTATGGGAAAATAAACATGTTTACAATTAACAAGTGATGTGAAAATAATGGTTAGGTACTCTCAAAACTACAATGTTGAAACTTAAAAAAACACATTCTCATGCTGCAGTTAACAAAATGACTATGATCATGATTTAAATTTTGGCGGATGGGTTACTCCGTCACAGCGATGATGGATATCCCGTCTGCCGAAAGTTAAATCGCATAGGAAATAAAGGGATTTATATTTCGGCGGATGGGATATCTGTCACTGTTGTGAGGATGTAACCCATCTGGCAAAATCTAAATAAGGCCATCTACCAAATACAAGGATTGCCACTCTGCCGTGTAGTAAAGACAGTAAAACACATCACTATCTACAACCATCCATACCGTGGTCAGTAGGAGTCTCCACACAAGGGATGCCATTGTTCTTGGTTTGATTCATTCCTGTTGTGGTTCTAGGCCCAGCCACACAAGTAGGACAGTGTTTTTATTTGCACACGTGGGACAATGCTAGGTGGTAGGAATTTTGTTGATTCCTACCGATTCTTGAAGTTTTCATCTCAGAAATGCAAGAACATGCGTGATTTGAGGCAAAGTTTAAAGATTGCTTGGCATTGTGTGTAAAACAGCCTATTGATATCCATGGAAGTCATGCAATCCTGGATTACCCTAGGTGTCTAGTTTTCAAAAATTTACCGGTTGGCTAGGTTTCCCTAGGTGCTGGCTGCGCTAGGGTCCAAAATCTAGAGCTACCCTGATCGGAAAAAGAGGGTCAGTTTTCCGAGGAAAAATTTTCTGAGTGAATGTTGCATTTTGGTCCATTTCCTGTCCCGGCACTATGTTTAGTGGTGGAAGGAACTTCATGTGATAGTACGGGTACCCACAAATTCAGAGACATAGAAATAGCCATTGCTCCTAAACTCTATATCTTGTGCCTATTTCAGAAATACATAAATTTCCTTGATACTCATTTTCACTCTGCTTATTTCACTATAAGAATTGGTCTGTACTCAGCATTCAATGAAAAACCATTATATAGTGCAGCTCACTTGTTTTCTCTGGGTACATTGGGTCCTTGAGGTATCTATAAACCCTATATATCCCTGCATCCAGAAGAGTCTAGCCGACATAACAGTATATTGCTTTTGTCAATCGGTGTAGGAAAGTACCCTCTTTCTTGGCATGGTTACCCCCTTTTTCTGCCTTATGTCAGTGTGTTTGACTGTGCTCACTGGGATCCTGCTAACCTGGACCCCAGTGATTATGCTCTCTCTCCCCTAAAAGTCTGCATTTAACCCACAATCGGCACACTGGTGCCCCCATATAAGTCCCTAGTATATGGTACCTAGGTACCCAGGGCATTGGGGTTCCAGGGGATCCCTATGGGCTGCAGCATGTATTTTGCCTCCCATAGGGAGTCCAAGCAAAGGCTTCTGCAGGACTGCCACTGCAGCCTGCATGAAAAGGTGCAAGCACTCTTTCACTGCCATTTTTTATTACACCAGGTCACTTATAAGTCACCCCTATGGCACACTTTCTAGCCTAGAGAGCAGGGTGCAAAGTACCTGTCTGTGAGGGCACCCCTGCACTAGCAGAGGTACCCCCACGAACTCCAGGACCATTTTCCAGGACTTTGTGAGTGCGGGGACGCCATTTTACACGTGTACTGGAAATAGGTCACTACCTATGTCCAGCTACATAATGGTAACTCTGAACTTAGGCATGTTTGGTATCAAACACGTTGGAATCATACCCCAAGGCTTTTTCAAGCATTGGTTGTATGATTCCATGCACTTTGGGGGCTCATTAGAGGACCCCCAGTATTGCCATTTCAGCCTTCTGAGGGTTTCCAGGCAGCCCAAGCTGCTGCCACTTCCCAGACAGGTTTCTGCTCTCCTGTTGCTTGAGAAGCTCGAGCCCAGGAACACAGAGCAAAGGATTTCCTTTGAGTGAGGGTTGTTACACCCTCTCCATTTGGAAATAGGTGAAACAAACTGGGGAGGGGTAGCCTCCCCAAGCCACTGGCAATACTTTGAAGGGCTCATTTGGTGCCCTCTTTGCATAAACCATTCTACACCAGTTCAGTGACTGCCAGTCCAAGCTCTGGCGCGAAACTGGACAAAGGAAAGGGGTGTGGCCACTCCCCTATCCATCACCACCCAAGCGGTGGTGCTCAGAGCTCCTCCAGAGGGTCCCTGGGTTTTGCCATATTGGATTCAAGGATGG
Source organism: Pleurodeles waltl (assembly GCF_031143425.1). Lineage (NCBI taxonomy): Eukaryota > Metazoa > Chordata > Amphibia > Caudata > Salamandridae > Pleurodeles > Pleurodeles waltl. The sequence continues at coordinate 672,991,647 of NC_090440.1, forward strand.
CAGGGAACTCTGGGAGCATCTGAGTGGCCAGTGCCAGCAGGTGACATCAGAGCCCTCCCCTGATAGGTGCTTACCTGGTTAGGTGACCAGTCCCCCTTTCAGGGCTATTTAGGGTTTCTCCTTTGGGTGGTTCCTCAGATTCAGATTGCAAGACTCCAGCTGGATTCCTCTGCACCCTTCACTTCGACTTCATACTGAAGAAACAGCATCTGGACTCTTCAGGACCCTCTTCAGTACCCTAAGAGCAGCAACAAAGAAGCAAGACGCCTCCTGCAACATTGTATCTCTGGCTCCTGCCAGCAACTGCAACAGTTTCCCGGTTGTGCATCCTCTCAGGACAGCGCGTCTTCAGCCTGCATCAGAAGGAAGAAGGAGTCTCCCTTGGGGTGAAGGAGTCACTCCCCTGCTTCTGCAGGCACCAACTGCAACCATGACCGCCTGCGTGGATCCCCTCTTCTGCTGAGCTGCCTGGATCCTGCATCATGGGTGGTGGACTGAAGTGGTCCCAATGGTGTTCTCTTCAAGCTGTCCAACTTTGGTGGAGGTAAGACCTTACCTTCCCACGCAAGACAGTAGCCCGTGCACTGTGTCTTTTGCAGCTGCCATGGCTTGTTGGCAACCTTCGACCAAGTTCTTCATGCACCTTGAAGCTCAGGCCCCCAGCACTCTATCGTGGACGCACAGCTTCCTGAGTAGTTCTCCAGCGGCGTGGCAGCCTTTGTCGTAGTGCTGCGTGTGCCTCTTCTGGAACTTTCTTGTCCACCTCCTGTGGGCTGCCTGGGTTTCTGTGGGCTCTCTGTGTTGCTGAGGGCCCCCTCTAACTCCCTCCCCTGGGTAGAGTCCACCTAGTCCTTTCTGGTCCCGGGCAGCGCCATTTTCTACTAACTGCAAGCTTTGCATGTGCCAATGCTTGTTGGTGGACTCCAACGATGCAAACCCGACTGCAATCCTTCATCCAGCGTGGAACATCAATTACACCCTTTAGGAACCCAACTTCATCTTCTTGGGTGAAGTACTGACTTTTCTTCTCTACCGTTGGTTCTCCTTTTGCACCTTCATCCGGGTTAGCAGGGGCTCCTGCTCTTCCTGGACTCTTCTGTGCTTATTTCACATGGTCCCCTTCTTCCATAGGTCTTCTTGTCCAAGGATCTACTGTTGGTATCTTTCAGTCTCTTCTGGGATTCGCATAATTCTTCTTCTCATTTTTGCGTGTGATCTGGGAAACTTACTGTGATTTACTCCTGTTTTCATGGTCGCTGGAGTGGGTTGTGGTACTTACCTTTGGGCTTTCCTTGTACTCCCACCTCCCCTCTACACACTACACTTGCCTAGATGGGGAACCGACTTTCGCATTCCACTTTCTTAGTATATGCTTTGTGCTCCCCCAGGAGCATTTCCAGCTTTTGTGATTTTCACTAATTGCACTGTTTTCTATCTGTTTTTATGCCTATTTCTGCATACTAGTTTATATAATTTGTGTATTACTTACCTCCTAAGGGAGTACAGACTCCATGGTGTTTTTGGTATTTGTGTCACCAAAATAAAGTACCTTTATTTTTGTAACACTGAGGTGGTCATTACAACCCTGGCAGTCGGTGTTAAAGCGGCGGTAAAACCGTCAACAGGCTGGCGGTAAAAAAAATGGAATCACGACCGTAGCGGAAACTGCCAACATAGACAGCCACTTTAACACTCCGACCGCCACTGCGGCACAAACAAACACCGCAGCAGTAACCGCCAACAGACAGTCAGAGGACAATGTACCGCCCACACTATTACAACCCACCAATCCGCCACCTTTTCCGGGGTGGATTCACCACGAACAAAAACACGGCGGAAACAGGACTTCGAAGGGAAAACGCTCACCTCTACACACCCCACGAGGAACCAGGATGCCATGGAACCGGAACTTCAGATACTCACAGCCCTTATCTTCCTGCTCCTCCACCAGGAGCACGAACGCCGTCGATGAAGACCACAGTGAGTACTGCACCTACTACACAGGGGAGGGGGGAGTGAAAAAACAGTGACACACACGCAACATCCCCACCCCCACCCTCACCCACTAAAACACACACACTAATACATGTTGATACATTACAGTTACACCCCTCAAACCCCCCAGAAGAATGCAAGGACAAAAGGAAATGAGTTGAATAATTGTGATATATTCAATTACATAAATCAAAAATATTTACAAATATATACATTTATACTATATACAATTATATACACCAAGAACACAAGTCCAAGGGATTCCACCATCACAGTCTGTGGAGCACTGGGCCCAAAAGGCATGGGCGAGGCCCACACTCAATACCCGAACAAGACGGAGAGAACACTGCAGGGGCATCAGATAGAAATAAAACAGGCACCTCACGGGGAAGGAAAGGGGGACACCTCAGCCGGTTGAGTGCACAACGCCACGGGGGGGCTCCATGCCCACTGTTCAATCCTGGGGAGTGCAAAGCCACAGTCTCTCAAGTCTCTACAGTTGGTGGGTTGCCCACTGATCAATCCTGGGGAGTGCAAAGCCACAGTCTCTCAAGTCTATACAGTGGGTGGGTTGCCCACTGATCAATCCTGGGGAGAGCAAAGCCACAGTCTCTCAAGTCTATACAGTGGTTGATTTGACCACTGTTCAATCCTGGGGAGTGCAAAGCCACAGTCTCTCAAGTCTATACAGTGGGTGGTTTGCCCACTGTGCAATCCTGGGGAGTGCAAAGCCACAGTCTCTCAAGTGGATGTAACTCTCCACTGGTTCTGGAAGGGGCTTTGTGCCCAGAGTGCTTCGTCCTGCCAAGGACTAAGGTAGTGGATGTAACTCTCCACTGGTTCTGGAGGGGGCTTTGTGCCCAGAGTGCTTCATCCTGCCAAGGACTGAGGTAGTGGATGTAACTCTCCACTGGTTGTGGAGGGGGCATTGTGCCCAGAGTGCTTCATCCTGCCCGTGGCGGCCTCAGTAGCGTCGGAATCATTGGCGCTCACTGGCCTGTGGTGCTGCTGGCGGCGGTGTCCTGGGCAGCGGTTCTGCTGGTGGCGCTCTTGTCCTGGCCTGCGGTGCTGCTGGCGGCGGTGTCCTGGGCAGCGGTTCTGCTGGTGGTGGTCTTGTCCTGGCCTGCGGTGCTGCTGGCGGTCCTGTCTTGGGCAGCGGTTCAGCTAGTGGCGGTCTTTTCCTGGCCTGCGGTGCTGCTCGCGGTGCTGCTCGCAGTCCTGTCTTGGGCAGCAGTTCAGCTGCTGGCGGTCTTCTCCTGGCCTGCGGTGCTGCTGGCGGTCCTGTCTTGGGCAGCGGTTCAGCTGCTGGCGGTCTTCTCCTGGGCAGCGGGGCTGCTGCTGGCGGTCCTGTCTTGGGCAGCGGGGCTGCTGCTGTTGGTCCTGTCTTGGGCAGCGGGGCTGCTGCTGGCGGTCTTCTCCGGGGCAGCAGGGCTGCTGCTGTTGGTCCTGTCTTGGGCAGCGGGGCTGCTGCTGGTGGTCTTCTCCTGGGCAACAGGGCTGCTGCTGGCAGTCTTCTCCTGGGCAGCGGGGCTGCTGGCGGTCTTGTCCGCCGTGCTGATCTTCCCAGACTTGCCGGTTTTAATGTGCCCCTTCCCCACCTTGGATGGTGTTGCAGCTGTCTCCACACTCCCAACTGTACCCCTGGGAGCGGCTTTGGTGGCTGATTTCTTTCCCCTCTCCAGCCGGGCACTTTCCAACTTTTTATGCTTGACAGGTGGGGGACTGTCCGTGCTGTGGCTCCTTGCCACACTGGCTGCCCTGCTGCCTGTTGCACTCCATAATCCGGGGACTACTGGCACCACTGGTCCCGCCGATATTGTGGCTGAGGTGCTAGGTTGGGACCTGGAGAGTCGGGCCCTAGGAGACTGAAGGGGTGGGGGAGGTGAGGGAAAGAGGTCAAGGCTGGCCAGGAAATGTTTCTTAGGAACACTGGGATGGGTAGCTGGAAGGGATTTGGGAGTGGAGGAAGAGGTTGTGGTTGTAGGAGGTGTACGTTTGGGGACTTTGGGTGAAGGTGCATGGGCTGTAGGATGTCGTGAGGTGGATGGCTGTTGGGTGGGTGTGTGGCTGCGTTTGTGTACCTTGGGAGGTGGCCTCACAGACACACTGGGAGAGGACACAGGGGATGTGTGAATGGTAGTGGGGTTGGTGACTGCACGTGAGCGGGGTGTGGTGGTGGGTGTGCTGGCGATGGACGTAGTGGCTGAGGATGTAGTGCATGCAGGTATGAGTGGAGATGAGACAGGGAGGGAGGAGGGAGACGAGGAGGAGGGGTACACAGTGGAGGCAGTGGATATTGGTGTGTCTGCATGTGTCTGATGCTTGCGTGAGTGCCTGTGGGATGTGTGGTGCTTATGTTTGCCAGAGCTTCCCTTGTTTGTTGAGGTGTGTGCATGCTGGTCTGATGGTGTGCTTGGGATAGGCTGAGGTACAGGGGTGTGGGTCTGGGTGGAGGATGTTGGAGGGGGGAGGCTAGAGACAGGGACAATGGCTGCCATCAGTGCTGAGGCCAGAGTCTGAAAAGCTCGCTGAAGGGCTGCCTGACCAGAGTGAATGCCCTCCAGGTATGCATTGCTGTTGCAACTGCCTCTCTACACCCTGGATGGCATTCAAAATGGTAGACTCCCCAACAGTGAGGGACCTGAGGAGGTCAATGGCCTCCTCACTGAGGGCAGCAGGGGTGACTGGGGCAGGGGCTGAGGTGCCTGGGGCAAAGGGGATGCCCACCCTCCTGGGTGAGCGGGCACGGGGCAAACGCTGAGGGGCTGCTGGGAGGGCGGTGCTGGTAGGGGGGGTGGCGGCTGTACCTGTAGATGCGGGGGACACAGATGGGGCCGCCACCGCAAGGGAGCTCCCATCAGAGGAGGAGTCCGTATCACTGGTGTCAGCTCCTGTCCCCGCCGTGGAGCTCCCCTCGCCCTCCATCCCACTGGTGACTTCAGACTCCGGAGTGTCGCCCTCCAGGGCCATGTGGGATGCAGCGCCCTCCTGCTCTGGTGCCACTGCTCCTCCACCTGATGATGCTAATGCACACAAGAACAGGGAGACCACAAAAAGGGGGGGGAAGACAGAAGAAAGACATGTTGAGTGTATGCAATACCACTACCATTGGCGGACACGACCGACACAGAAGCCCCCTGCACTACGCCACGCACTTGGAGTCCACTATTCAATCCCTGGATCATGGCTTACAAGGTTATGGCCGATTTCTGCACACATGGATGTCACAGGAGCCTGACTAGGTGTAGTTGGCACTGTACACAGGTGGGGTGGGGTGTGACAGGGCCTGCCTGAAGAAGGCAGCTTAACTACTAAACTCGCCCTGGCCTAGGGGAACCCACAGCCCACAGCCCACCTCCCCCACCCAGACACCTCCAATGCGTGCTGAATCAGCAGAATGAGAGTGTACTCACCCCCTTGTTGCTGCTGTGATGCCCTCAAGCGCCCATCCAACTCCGGGTACGCCACCGCCAGGATCCTGAACATCAGGGGGGTCATGGTGCGACGGGCACCCCTCACGTTGGGAGGCCATCCCCAGCTGGGCCTCCACCGTTTTCTTGCTCCAGCGGCGAATGTCCTCCCATCTTTTCCGGCAGTGGGTGCTCCGTCTGTGCTAGACCCCCAGGGTCCGGACTTCCTTGGCGATGGCACGCCAAATGTCCTTCTTCTGCTGGGCGCTGACCTACAGGAATTGTAAAGGGGAAAAAGAGAAGTAATTACCAACTGCACCGTCACAGTCATTGGCCCGCATCCATACCCTTGCCATGACCCACATGCACTCACCGTTGTTTCATGCACGCCTCATTCTCACCTCCCCTATCTTTCATCCACCCCACTCCACATCGGCATTGCCCATACAGCATGCTCACAGTGTACTTACCTGTTTGTCTGGAGGACCGTAGAGTAGCGTGTACTGGGGGAGGACCCCATCCATGAGTTTCTCCAACTCCTCCGAGCTGAAGGCAGGGGCCCTTTCCCCAGACACACAAACCATTGTCTCTTCCAGACTGAGGTCACAGCAGCACTTGCATTGTAGGTCCTCTCCTGTCGAAGATCAGGTATCGAGTGATTGAACAGATAGAAAATGGCAGTCACGTCCGCGGCGGTGCGTACCGTCACCGCGGGCGTACATCGTCATTGGCTCCTGGGACCCATAGGGTCCAATGTTAACCAATGCAGAATTGCGCCGCGGCCTTCGACCACCTACCGCGACGGTGTACAACGCCAGCGCAGTTACCTCATATCCCATTGTCCCACCTTACACGTCAGGCAGCCGCCATTTCATGGGCCCACATGGCATTATTTTTGACTGCGTCACACGTACCTAGTCCTTGCCTAAACACTCATACAGGCAAAACTCGAATTGCTAATATTTTCTGAGTAAGCTGTGTTTACGTACCTCAGAGTTGGTTAACTCTCTGCTCGTTGTTCTCCTCCATAGGCACTGTCCGCTGGGGCATGTGAGGAGATGGCGGCATCCTCCGGTGTACAGACCGCTGGTGGACCTGTCGACAATGGAGGAGCAGCATGTGATCATCACCTACAGGCTTGATCGTGCCACAATCCTAGAACTGTGTGCCCAGTTGGAGCCAGACCTGATGTCAGCTATCCACCATCCCACAGGAATCCCCCCTCAAGTGCATGTGCTGTCAGTACTCCATTTCCTAGCAAGTGGGTCTTTTCAAACTACAGTGGCCATAGCATCAGGGATGTACCAGCCTATGTTTTCCAACGTGTTGTCCAGAGTGTTGTCTGCCCTGCTGAAACACATGCGGAGCTCCATCGTTTTCCCTCAGGTGGAGGATTTGCCTACAGTGAAAGGTGATTTCTATGCCCTGGGACATATCCCCAACATCATAGGTGCCATTGATGGGACACATGTCACCTTTGTACCCCCTGCAGGAGTGAACAGGTGTACAGAAACCGGAAGAGTTACCATTCCATGAATGTGCAGATCGTGTGTTTGGCAGACCAGTACATCTCCCATGTTAATGCAAAATTCCCTGGCTCAGTGCATGACGCTTACATCCTGCGGAATAGCAGCATCCCTTACGTGATGGGGCAACTCCAAAGGCACCGGGTGTGGCTATTAGGTGAGCACATGGACCCAATACAGTGGGAATAGTTGTCTGGGTCTGTGGATGTCCCTATGAGTCAGTGTGTGTCTAACAGTTGTCCCTCGACATTTGCAGGTGACTCTGTTTACCCCAACCTGTCATGGCTACTGACCCCAGTGAGGAATCCCAGGACAAGGGCAGAGGAACGCTACAATGAGGCCCATGGGTGAACTAGGTGGATTATAGAGCGGACCTTCGGCCTCCTGAAGGCCAGGTTCCGATGTCTGCATATGACTAGTGGTTCCCTATTCTACTCACCAAAGAAGGTATGCCAGATCATCGTGGCCTGCTGTATGCTTCACAACTTGGTTTTGCGACAACAGGTGCCTTTTCTGCAGGAGGATGGTCCAGGTGGAGGTGTTGTGGCAGCTGTGGAGCCTGTAGACAGTGAAGAAGAGGACATCGACAACAGGAACACAGTGATCCTGCAATACTTCCAGTGAGACACAGGTAAGAAGACAACACTGCCTGCTACATCTAATTTAAATCTACTGCCTCTCTACTGTCTGTCATGTTCACCCAGTGTATGGTCACTGAGTTGTCACTTTCCCTTACAATTTCACAGATGTGGGTCCCACTGTGTGACATCTGCTTTGTTTCCTCATGGACTTGAGCTGTGTGACATAGGTATGTTGACATTACATTTGAAAGAGCATTTTGCCACTGTAATTGCTAATACACTATTTCGAAATCACAGACTCCAGATTGTTTTGTGCTTTAAGGGTGTTTATTTCAGTGCACAATATTGGAGGGGGTTGTAAAATGGTCAGGGGTGATGGTGGAGGAATGTCCATGGTAGAGTCCAGTCTATTAGTCTCACAGGTGCATTGTGCAAAGGGGCATAGGAAGTAGAGATGAGGCAGTTTAAGGATGGACAGGGTGACAAGGTGGGACAAATGGATGACAATCAGGGCGGTATCATTTCTTGGCGGGGGTCTTGGAATTGTTCTCTGTCTTTGTCCTGGATCTCAGGGACCGTTTGCAGGGTGGTTCTCCCTCTGCAGGGGGTGGGGTGCTGGCCCTGTGTTGGTGCCTCATGTCCACTAGCGCCGGTGGAGGTGGTGGGCAGTTCATCGTCCAGGCTAGTGTCAGGGGCCCCTTGTTGTGCCACAGTGTCGCTCCTGGTGTTCATGAGTTCCTTCAGCACCCCTACAATGGTGCCCAGGGTGGAATTGATGGATTTGAGTTCCTCCCTGAAGCCCAAATACTGTTCCTCCTGCAGCTGCTGGGTCTCATGAAACTTGGCCAGTATCGTTGCCATTGTCTCCTGGGAATGGTGGTAGGCTCCCATGATGTTGGAGAGGGCCTCGTGGAGAGTGGGTTCCCTGGGCCTGTCCTCCCCCTGTCGCACAGCAGCCCTCCCAGTTCCACTGTGTTCCTGTGCCTCTGTCCCCTGAACCGTGTGCCCACTGCCCCCAGGTCCCTGTTGTTGTAGGGGTGGTGGGTTAGCCTGGGTTCCCTGTAGTGGTGGACACACTGCTGATTGACGTGTCCTAGGGACAGAGGTATGGGCCCGCTGGGTGGGTGCTGTGCTGGTGTTTCCAGAGGGGGGAAGGTCTGTAGTGGCTCTTGTGTCAGTGTGAGGGGAACCGACTGTCCCGACGTCCCAGATGGGCCGGGCTGGTCGTATAGATCCAGTTGGACAGAGCTGCTGTCATCACTGTGGGCCTCTTCTGTGGGTGGAGTGGACATGTCTGGACCCTCCTGTCCGGTGACGTTGGGTAGGGGTCCTGCAGGGGTGTAAAGGCATGATTATTGCATCTGTGTGTGCCATGGTGTGCAATGGGTGGGTGACTGTGTACACTAGTGCTTGCATTCCTGTGTAGGACCTTGTGTGATGATGGTTTAGGGGGGTGTATGGGTATGTGCAGTGGACATACTTTGGTGATGGGTGTCCATGCTTTGGTGTTGCATGCATGGCTTGGGTTTGGGATGTGTGGTTTGTGATATTGGGACATGTGTGAGGAGTTGGAGTGATGGGGGTGAGGGCGAGGGTGGGGGTATGTGATGGCATGCAGGTAGGGTGGTGGATGTAATAGTTAAGATTTGACTTACCAGAGTCCATTCCTCCAGCTACTCCTGCGAGGCCCTCAGAATGCAGTATAGCCAAGACCTGCTCCTCCCATGTTGTTAGTTGTGGGGGAGGATGTGGGGGTCCGCCGCCAGTCCTCTGTACCGCAATGTGGTGTCTTGAGACCACGGAACGCACCTTCCCCCGTAGGCCATTCCACCTCTTCCTGATGTCATCCCGTGTTCTTGGATGCTGTCCCACTGCGTTGACCCTGTCTACGATTCTGCACCATAGCTCCATCTTCCTAGCTATGGAGGTGTGCTGCACCTGTGATCCGAATAGCTGTGGCTCTACCCGGATGATTTCCTCCACCATGACCCTGAGCTCCTCCTCAGAGAACCTGGGGTGTCTTTGCGGGGCCGTGGGGTGGTGTGGGTGATGTGTGGGGTGGTGTGTGTTGTGATGTATGAGGTGATATTTAGAGGTGTGTTGTGTGAGGTGCGTGGATGTTATGTGGTGTGATTGCTGTAGGATTTTGGGTCAGAGGCAGAAGTTGTGGGCCAAGCTGATGGCATAAATCCAGTATTGTTTTCTGTTTTAACCTATTTTTCTTTATGACTTCACCCTCTTGCATGTTAGCAAGGTCAGGCAAAGGTCTAAATACTCTAGACTGGTTTCTGCACACTCTGGCATGGTTTTTCTGCGAAAATTAGGGGATGTCTCTGAAACACAGAATTTAAAATTATAAGTATAAATGTACAATAAATAAAATATGTACATTTTAACTTCATTTACACAGATGGCATTAAAGCACCATGATGACGTTCTTGATGTCTACACTCACATTACTACACATACATAAATGTGTAGGTATTCACCTCCATGTGTGATGTCCGTACTGCAAAAATGTGTTTCCTTGCACAAGTTGTAATGTATACACCACTATCATGAAATTGAATATGAAATAAAGTAAAAAATGAGTTTCTATGATCATTTATATGGTCCTTTAGGTTTTAGAACAGCAGGACCAATATGATGGAGGTAACATCATGTAACTTTTTCCAAAAAATAAATGGTACTTATTTATGATGTATGGAGTAAGTGTGTGCAATAGTATGATCAGATGATTGATCCACCTACATGGTCTTTGTACATAATAGTAAAAGGGATTTTTTGAAAATATGTGCATAACCTGAAGATTTGTCATAAATGGAAAATATTTATAACTGACTTCATGTTTTTAGTTTTAAATAACGTGTTGTCTACATATACAACACATGAACACATTCACAATAAATATGTGCAAATATCTCAAAGGCGATTACATATTTCTTGTTGGTGAATGCAAAATTATCACATAAATGTATGTATTGATGCTGATGATGCTGTAGGCATTCATCTACCGGAATGGTTTCGTATATTATGTGTACATTAATTCATGTCTTTCTGTCATATGAAAGTTTTTGAGTCACTTTTACTCTCTCAGCCACATATGTTATCTAAGGATTCTTCTACTGTATGAATCAGACTATAGTATGAATCTAATGAGTTTCTACAACTAGCATATTGTGTGATGATACATTGGTGGTATGCACTGCAGCTCAATGCTTTCAATTTAGGAAATGTTTTTAGAAATTGGTTTATGTTAAGAACATCAGGTACATACAGGCTCATAACGATTTTCACTTCTCACCATTCTCCAGGACACGCAAAAAAGACATTGGGCATAAAGGTGGGGCAGCAGATGTCTGCTGGGAGTCAAAAGGTGGAAACACCAAAACCAAAGGTCCCAGCGGCACGGGAGGTGATGGGGCTGGAGAAGAGGACTCACGTTCGACAGACTTAAAGGCCTCCATATCAAACCAACCCTAAGTGGTGGTGGACTCAAAACCATCTCAAAGACTTCCTACATCGAGCACCACCACCAAGAAGATCAGCAGCATCCCTCCTTTTTCTCCCAATGCAGACTAACACCCAGCCCCTTGAAGGGCTGGGGTCTCCTTAAGCCAGGCACCTCAGGTCCTGCCACTGTCCATCCATCAGTGATGTCTGAGGAGGCTGTGGATGCACTGCACAACATGTCTGTGGATCATACTGCACAGTTGTTTGTCAACAAGGGGATCAGTCAACAATCAATGTACTGGCCTTTCAGTATGGCATACATAGGGCAGACATGTGTGTGCTATTCAAAAAGGCATGGCACATCTCAGACCCCCCTCAGACACTACTGACTCCCACCCAACAGCACCTGCCTCTTCCTCTCAGGATCTTTCCTCTTTCCTAATCCTTTACGCCACCACCATAACCCAACCAATCACCTGTAAAAACCCCAAGATCATTCACCGGCTATCCTCTCACCCAAACCACAAACTCAGACAAACACACAGGCACACACAGAAACACTCCTAGTAAAAAATAATAAAAAATACATGCAGGGTACTAATTAAACATGGAAGTTGAAATGGGTCATTATCGGCCCCTATAGTGATGGTCTTTGCTGTAAGGGTAAAAACAACGAATGTAGAAAATGTTTAGCTCATCCATGTCAGTGATTTAGTTTTGGTGTTCATTTTACATGTTTTACTTAACATTGCATTCTCTAAGAGTGTTAACTATTTACAGGATGTTGTGTTTCTATATTTTTTTCATTTAGCATGTTACACTTATACAGTGCATACTTTGAACCAAGTCTCCCCCATGTATTTATAATCAACTATGATTGAGTGCTCTAGAGTTGAGGCTGAAGGCAGGGTGATTTTCTCACAGTGGGTCAGAAAAGTGTTCAGAATAGAAAGACATCTAGTCCTTGTCCTCTCTGCAGAGCACACAAAGCAAAGGTTAGGTATTTCAGTTGCAATTGTGATTCCATGCAGAATTGTGTGAAGGAGGTACACAGGTGTCCAAATATGTACAGGGTTAAAGTAGAAGAAAATGCAATACTTATAGGTGAGTGACTATGTTGTGTGTTTGTGGAGGTGAAGAAGATGTGAGGAAGTGCATTCAGGAGAGAGTGAAAAGAAGATGCTGAAGAGGAAAGATTAGGTGTGTGATGTGTAGATGGAGGAAATGCAGAGACAAAAAGTTAAACATGTGTAACATAGACTGAACATAACAAGAGTGTTTAAGACACTGTGTACACCACTAGCCCTTCAATGGGCCTCAGTCATATTTAATTATTAGTTTCACAATTTCAGAATTGAAACATTTTCAAAAATAATTGTATAAAACATAATCATTGTTGTTAATCATTTAACTTAAGCATCTAAAAAACATTGTAATGTACGGGGAATCACATAATTTGCCAACACCATGGCAGTGCGCGCTCTACGGGTGTCATGACAACACAAACTTGCCAAGTCAAATCAAAGAAGTGCATGAGAAAAGTAAAGAGATATCCTCAGTGGAGACAGCAAAGCCCAAACTCGAAGAAGGTTTGCAGAGTAATCTTGCGCTTATTTCAAAGGAAGAATCAAGAAGAGAAAATCCAAGATGGCCGCTATGAGTCCTGAAGGTTAGTTACAGTTCTAGTCTTGCAATCGGTTGGTTGCTAGGTTACGAGCTCTCCAGCTGGAAGCCTTGCACTTCAACTGAGGTCTGACAGGAATCAGCTGTGTGGAGAGAGAGCGCGCTTCAGAACAGAAACTCCTGTGAGGTAAAATTACATTTGAAGATTATATTACAGAAAACGGATAAATATTGTCAAGGTTTATTCGAAGAGTTTGATAGTAGACCGTTCCCGTGGAAGTCGGCAAGGCTACAGAGTTAATGTATGAATTAACCTTATGTTTACAAGGTTCTTGTTTAAGATATTAAAGTCAAAGAAAAAACTAACTTTAAAAGAGCAAGTATCTACAAATGTCAAGGTTATAAACAAAGGCCAAGTTTAAAGGAGAAACAAACTGTTAACAAATAAGCATTTACAAATTCAATGGTAATAAACCAAAATAGAGTTTAAAAGAGAAACGAACGTAAATAAACAAGCATTTACAACTACAAGTAATCGACAGATGTCGAAGTAAGGAAGGAGAAACTAACTGTAATAAACAAGCATTTACAAATACAACTTATCAACAAATGTCAAAGTAAGAAAGGAGAAACGAACTTTAATAAACAAGCATTTACAAATACAAGTATTGACAGAAGTCACAATAAGACAGGAGAAATGAAATACCATCAGCTGATTTGAAGAACGCATTATCACCAACTATATATATATATATAGCAACATAAAACCAATCTCTAACAAAGGTTGAGAAGTTCTTCCAGAATCAGTAATAAGCATTTTTTTAAGAAGAGCTATCATTTATAGAGAGAAGCAAGGCTACAGAGAACTCAGGGTGAGTGAAGAAATAATAGAATTAAAGAGAATTAAGTGTTGAGAGTAGAAAGTGAAAAACTGATGTTGTATGTCCCTAGTAATTGCGACTGTGACTCTTGCAGGTGCTGTATCCAATCTTAGATGTGAAGAGGCAGACTGAGTACTGGCGTTCATCATCTCTGTGGCAGTCTCTCTACCATCCCATTCCCCTTTCCCCCTCCGGGGTACTCAGCACGAAGGATTAATATTCGTTGTGAGTAGCTCGGGTCGGGACTGAGGAGTTATCTTCTGCTTCTGACGAAATCGAATTGAAGTATCCTGACAACGGGCGACAAAAATGAAAAAACCCAGCACTCTCAAGATAACGTAATATATGCATTGTGCTGATATGTTGTTGTTTAACCTTTTGCATTGCAGAGTTCAATCCTGAAGACTCATTTTTAAGGTGCTTATAAATACTGTTAATTTGCAATGTATTGCTGCAGGCTTTCAGAGTGTGTCAGGGTGTGGTCCCTTTCCAGGGCCTTCTAGAAGCTTTCCCTGCAGCATGCCTGGGTGTGGTTGTGGGCTGGGCCAAGACTCTATAAAAGAGAGCCAGCCCAGCTCCATGTGCTCACTATTCAGAGGTCCCGGTGCAGAGCAGCAGCAACTTCCTGAGCTCCTATTCCGGTGGCCTATTCTGATCTTCCATGCCTCTGCCCTTCATTCTTCATTGGTGATCCTTGTTCAGGGCGGTAAGACGGAGGTTGGGCGGGGCCCCCAACCCCGTTATCAATGACGCTCGAATTCTTGGGCCTAATTCTTGCATGATTAACAAATTACTCTTGCGCGTTGAATGTGCGCTTGGGCATTTTGTGGCATTTGCATGCTGTTACTCGAATCGGCAAGACACGCAATTCTTTCTCCATGTTTAATTCATGTTAATCATTGTGCGCTACCATTTCTTGACAATTACATGGTGGCCTTTGAATCGGCAAGACGCACGATTTGTTTTTCCTGTGATTTAACCCTTGATAATTATTGAACGCTACCATTCCTTGGCAGTTACATGGTGGCATTCGAATCGGCAAGACGCGCGATTCTTTCCTCGTGCTTAATTCATGTTATTCATTGTGCGCTACCATTCCTTGGCAGTTACATGGTGGTGTTCGAATCGGCAAGACGCGCAATTCTTTCCTCGTGCTTAATTCATGTTGTTCATTGTGCGCTACCATTCTAAGGCATTTACTTGGTAGTACTCGAGTTGACAAGTTGTGTGATTTATTTCTGAATCTATGTTGTGTTATTCATGGTGCACAATCCTTCTATGGTGTTTACTATCTATGTAAAAATCTGCAATGTGCGCAATTCATATTCCAACATTTTGAGAGAACAAAAAAGGCCAGAGTTTTAGATGTATTGTTGTGTGTTCCTAGTATGTATTCTCAAAAAGGATTCATGTGATGGTTCAGAACTTATTCAGATTGTTTTCCTGATTCTTATGCAAGAGAAAGTACTTGAATTTGAAAGTTTCATTTAACCCCTCTTGATTCCCTCACAGGTATCCAGTCATCTTGAAGCCTAGTCATTTTAAGTCTAATTCTTAGGTTGCTCATGATTTCAGAATGATGATGCTTAGAGTCATAGCCTAGTATTGATTCCATGAGATGTAATTTTGATGTTGTGTGTTTTAACCTTTTGCTTCCTACAAGTCTCCTTCCCAGCTTTTCCCTTCCTAATCCCCTTTTCCCCATTTGGACTCTCTTAGACTCTGTGACAAATCTAATAAGAGTATTGGAGCTGTCTTGTGGTGGAAGTGTTGGGAACGTGCACAGACCCCGAGGATCTGGTGACTCTGACAGAATAGTGAGCCCACGATTTATTATCCTCCTGGTTTGTGTATGTTCTCAACATGGCCACACTGGACGAGCTAGTCAAGGCTATCACCCATCTCCAGGCAGAGGTGATATCATCAAAAGATTTGGCGATTAGCCTAGCTGAGAGAGTGAGTCAGTTACAGGATAAGGTAGAGAAGAAGGAACAAAGTCCCACAGGTGTGTCTTGGCCAGGTATTTCTCCTCAGACTTCTGGAAGTAATCCGACAAACATTTCCCTCAATGTTCCTTCAGCCATTCCTTTAGCTCCCCCAGAACGTTTCTCAGGTGACCCCTTGAAATCGCAATCTTTCCTGGTTCAAGTGGAACTACACTTCACCTGCAGACCACATACTTTCCCCAATGCCCAGTCCAAAGTAGCTTTCTTGTTATCATATCTGTCTGGAGATGCAACTACCTGGGCAATTCCTCTTGTGCGTAAAGATAGTCCCCTGTTGTACAACTGGAGAAATTTTGTTCGTGAATTTGAGTGAGTTTTTGATCGTGAACTGTAACACTGTCAGCAGATTGTGAATTATTAGACTTACGCCAAGGGAATCAGGACTTAGGGGGTCATTCTGACCCTGGCGGTAAAAGGCAGTTACCGCCGGTCAGAAGACCGCCATAACACCGCCGCGGCCGCGGTAACCCACCAGGGTCATTCTGACCCACAACTGCCAAACCGCCAAAAACCCGACCTCCACTGAAGGCCGCCACATCAGCGGTCAGCGATAAACTGGAGATGACCAAACCTCCACCGTCACGCCAACAGAAATACGCCCATGCCATTACGACCCACCAATCCACGCGGCGGTCTTTCAACCGCGGTATCCCATTGGCGGTACACACCGCCGCGGTCAAAATACACACACCTTTACAAAACACAGCCACATTGGATAATTCAAAATACACACACCTGATACACATACAAACACCACTCCCACACAATCAATACAATATAAAACACACACCCACATCACCCACAAACCCCCACAAATCGAAATTCAGAGACAAGGCGCAATACACAGAGAGAGAGCACAGGGAACGCAAACCACAACAAACACAGGAACCCAACATCATCCCCCACACTACATCTACGCACAAAACACCACACACCACTACACACATCACCACAAACACCACCCCACACCTCATCCACACCACCCCATGGCACCCCAAAGACACCCCAGGTTCTCGGACCAAGAACTCAGGGTCATGGTGGAGGAAATAATTAGGGTAGAGCCCCAGCTCTTCGGCACACAGGTGCAGCACACCACAATAGCCAGGAAGGCGGAGCTATGGCAAAGGATCGTCGACAGGGTCAACGCTGTGGGACAGCATCCCAGAAATCGGGAAGACATCCGAAAGCGCTGGAACGACCTACGGGGGAAGGTGCGGGCGATGGTGTCAAGACACAACATCGCTGTGCAGAAGACTGGCGGCGGACCCCCACCCACTCCACCCGAATTCACAGCATGGGAGCAAGAGGTCTTGAACATCCTGCATCCTGAGGGCCTCGCTGGAGTAGGCGGAGGAATGGACTCTGGTAAGTCTAATCTCAACAACTCCCCCCCCCAACCACCAGCATGCCAACCCCCACCCCCACCCTCACCCCCAACCCCCCAGCACATATCCTCCCTGCTAATGTCTCACCAGCACAACCCGCCCAAACCAACACCAACCCCTGAATGCCAACACAAACCATGGACACCCATCACCTAAGCATGACCACTGCACACACCCATCCCCCCCCAAACCACCCTCACAACTCCTCCCACAAGGGAATGCCAGCACTGGGGGACAAGGGCACCCACAATTCGCACGCCATGGCACACACAGAAGCAATAACCATACTCTTTTACCCCTGCAGGGCCCGAACGCCAAGACACCGGCCCGGAGGGTCCAGAAATGTCCATCCCACCCCCAGAACAGGCCCCCAGTGATGACAGCAGCTCTGTCGACCTAGAACCTGATGACCAGCCCTGGCCATCGGGGACCTCTAGACAGTCGGTTCCCCTCAGGCAGCCACAGGCCACAGCAGACCTACCCCCCTCTGGAAACCCCAGCACAGCACCCACCCAGCGGGCCCATGCCTCTGTCTCCAGGACATGTCAAGCAGCGGTGTGTCTACCACTACAGGGCACCCAGGGCAACCCACCACCCCAACAACAACAGGGACCTGGGGGCAGTGGTAGTGGGCTCGCCGTCCAGGGGACAGAGGCCCAGGAACAAAGGGGGACTGGGAGGGCTGCTGTGCGACAGAGGGAGGACAGGCCTAGAGAACCCACTGTCCAAGAGGCCCTCACCACCATCATGGGAGCGTACCACCACTCCCAAGAGACGATGGCGACGGTCCTGGCCAGGTTCCAGGAGATCCAGGCCATGCAGGAGGGCCAGTACATGGGGTTCTGGGAAGAACTGCGCAGCATCAGTTCCGCAATGGGTACAATTGTGGTGGCACTCAACCAGATTGTCACCACATTGCGGGACCATGTGGCCCCCCCAAAGGGCCCCTGCCATTAGCATGGAGGAAGAACAGCCCACCACCTCCGCCGGCGCTAGTGGTCAGGAGGCCCCGACACAACAGCAACGGCCCACCCGGACCCCACCCCCTGCAGAACATGAACCACCCCGCAAGAAAGGCCTGAGATCGAGGAAGAAGACAGAGTAGGATGTCAAGACCCCCTCCATGCACGGATGCCCCCAGATGTCATCCCACTGTCCCACTTGTTCACCCTATCCAACCTTGAACTGCCCCTGCTCCACCTTCCACAGGCATATGGACAATGCACCTGTGCGAACGTGAGTCTGGACTCTGCCATGGACATGCCTCCACCATCACCCATCACCCTTTTTGAACTATACACCAATTTTTGCACTTCAATAAACACAATTATTGCACAAAAACCATCAGGAGTCTGCTATTTATTTTTTTAAACCAAATGTATTCGATATAACCAACCAAAAATGTCCAAATACATTGTGATGACAACATACCAGTGTCACACAGCGGTAGTCCATGGGGAAATAAACCAGAGGGCACTCCGTGGGGACCAGGGGCCAGATGTAGCAACGTAAAAATTTGCGAGGTGCAAAGTGCGAGTCCATGCGACTCGCAATTTGCACCTCGCAAATTGGTATGCAGTACGGTGTCTCAGACACCGACTGCAACTCGCTATGGGGTCGCAATGACCCACCTCATGAATATTCATGAGGTGGGTCGCAAATTGCGGCCCCATAGCGAGTATAGGCACTCGCAAACATGGAGGCCTGCTGTAGTCAGCAGACCTCCATGTTCGTGACTGCTTTCAATAAAGCAGTTTTTTTTTTTTTAAGTGTAGCCCGTTTTCCTTAAAGGAAAACGAGCTGCACTTATAAAAATAAACCGAAACCTTTAGTTTCGGTATTTTTTCAGGGCAGGGAGTGGTCCCTGGGACCACTCCCTGCCCTGAAAAAATATTTTTGGGTCCATTCACAAAGTGGAAGGGGTCCCATGGGGACCCCTTCCAATTTGCGAGTGGGTTACCATCCACTTGAAGTGGATGGTAACTGCGATACGATTTGCGACCGCGTACGCGGTCGCAAATGGTATTGCATACCACTCAGACTCGCAAATAGGAAGGGAACACCCCTTCCTATTTGCGAGTCGGAAATGCGGTTTCGACTCGCAAAATGCATTTCTGCATAGGAAACTCCGGTTTGCGACTCGCAAACGGCAATTTTTGCCGTTTGCGAGTCGCAAACTGTTTCCTACATCTGGCCCCAGATCACTGAAATAGGAAGGCAAATTCACAACTAAGTTACCATACATTGGGGTGAAAGGTCAGACAGTAGAGAGCCAGTACTGTTACAGATATAATAAAATGCAGGAGTAGATTCTTACCTGTGTGTTACTGGAAATACTGTCCCTGTTGTCTGTGTCGTCCTCTTCGTCTTCCTCCTCTTCACTCTCCGCAGGCTCCACAGCGGCCACAACACCACCATCTGGACCATCCTCCTGCAGGAAAGGCACCTGGCGTCGCAAAGCCAGGTTGTGAAGCATGCAGCAGGCCACGATGATATGACACACCTTCTTTGGTGAGTACATTAGGGATCCACCTGTCATATGCAGGCACCTAAACCTGGCCTTCAGGAGGCCGAAGGTCCGCTCGATCACCCTCCTAGTACGCCCATGGGCCTCATTGTACCGTTCCTCTGCCCTTGTCCTGGGATTCCTCACTGGGGTCAGTAGCCATGACAGGTTGGGATAACCAGAGTCACCTGCAAATGGCGAGGGACAACTGTTAGACACACACTAACCTGGAGGGATATCCCCAGACCCAGACAACTATTCCCACTGACTAGCTTCCAGGTGCCTACCTATTAGCCACACACGGTGCCTCTGGAGTTGACCCATCACGTAAGGAATGCTGCTATTCCGCAGGATGTAGGCATCATGCACTGAACCAGGGAACTTGACATTCACATGGGAGATGTACTGGTCTGCCAAACATACCATCTGCACATTCATGGAATGATAACTCTTCCGGTTTCTGTACATCTGTTCACTCCTGCGGGGGGTACCAAAGCCACATGGGTCCCACCAATGGCACCTATGATGTTGGGGATATGTCTCCTTTCACTGTAGGCAAATCCTCCACCTGAGGGAAAACGATGTAGCTCCGCATGTGTTTCAGCAGGGTAGACAACACTCTGGACAACACGTTGGAAAACATAGGCTGTGACATACCTGATGCTATGGCCACTGTTGTTTGAAATGACCCACTTACAAGTAAATGGAGTACTGACAGCACCTGCACTTGAGGGGGGATTCCTGTGGGATGGCGGATAGCTGACATCAGGTCTGGCTTCAGCTGGGCACACAGTTCCTGGATTGTGGCACGGTCAAGCCTGTAGGTGATGATCACATGTCTTTCCTCCATTGTCGACAGGTCCACCAGTGGTCTGTACACCGGAGGGTGCCGCCATCTCCTCACATGTCCCAGCGGACGGTGCCTATGAAGCGCAGAGTCAAACAACTCAGAGGTACGTACCCACAGCTTACACAGAACGCGAATCATAATCCGAAAATTGGCCTGTATGTGTGTTGAGGCTAGGCCTAGGTATGTGTGACGCAGTTACAAATGAAACCATGTGGGCCCCTGAAATGGCGGCTGCCTGACCTGTAAAGTGGGACAATGGGATGTGAGGTAACTGCACTGGCGTTGTACACCGTCGCGGTAGGCGGTCTAAGACTGTGGCGCAATGCTGCATTGGTTAACATTGACCCTATGGGTCACAGGAGCCAATGACGATGTACGCCGGAGGTGACGGTACGCACCGCCGTGGACATGACCGCCATTTTCTATCTGTTGAATCACTCGATACCTGATCTTTGACAGGAGAGGACCTACACTGCAAGTGCTGCTGTGACCTCGGACTGGAAGAGACAATGGCTCGTGCGACTGGGGAAAGGGCCCCTGCCTTCACATCGGAGGAGTTGGAGAAACTCGTGGATGGGGTCCTCCCCAGTACACGCCACTCTACGGTCCTCCAGACAAACAGGTAAAACAGGTAAATACACTGGGAGCATGCTGTATGGGCGATGCCTGTGTGGAGTGGGGTGGATGAAAGATTGCGGGGGAGATTGAGGCGTGCATGAAATGAAGGTGAGTGCATGTGCATCATTTCAAGGGTAGGGATGGGGGCCAATGACTGTGACGGTGCATTTGGTAATAACTTTTCTTTTCCCCCTGTAAAATTCATGTAGGTCAGCGCCCACCAGAAAAAAGATATTTGGCGTGCCATCGCCAAGGACATCCGGACCCTGGGGGTCTACCACAGGCCGAGCACCCACTGCCAGAAAAGATGGGAGGACATTCACCGCTGGAGCAAGAAGACGGCGGAGGCCCAGCTGGGGATGGGCTTCCAACGTGGGAGGGGTGCCCGTCGCACTATGACCCCCCTGATGTTCAGGATCCTGGCTGTGGCGTACCTGGAGTTGGATGGGCGCTTGAGAGCATCACAGCAGCCACAAGGGTGTGAGTGCACTCTCATTCTGCTGATGTTGAGCGCAGTGGAGGTGTCTGGGTGGGGGAGGTGGGCTGTGGGTTTCCCTAGGCCAGGGCGAGTTTAGGAGGCAAGGTCCCCTTGTTCTGGCGAGCCTGTGGCACCCCACCCCACCTGTGTACAGTGCCAAGTACACCTAGTCAGGCTCCTGTGTCATCCATGTGCGCAGATGTCATCCATAGCCTTGTAGGCCATGTCCCAGGGATTGAACAGTGGAGGCCAAGTGCGCGGCGTAGTGCAGGGGGCTTCTGTGTCTGTCGTGTCCACCAAGGTAGCGGTAATGCATGCACTCAACATGTCTTTCTTCTGTCGCCCCCCCCCCTTTTTGTGGTCTCCCTGTTCTTGTGTGCATTAGCATCATCAGGCAGAAGGAGCAGTGGCAACGGAGCAGGAGGGAGCTGCATCCCACATGGCCCTGGAGGGCGAGACAACGGACTCGGAGTTCACCAGTGGGACGGAGGGTGAGGGGAGCTCTACGGCGGGGACAGGAGCTGACACCAGTGACACAGACTCGTCCTCTGATGGGAGCTCCCTTGTGGTGGTGGCAACATCTGTGCCCCCCGTATCTACAGGTACAGCCGCCACCCCCCCACCAGCACCGCCCTCCCAGCAGCCCCTCAGCCTTTGCCCCGTGCCCGCTCACCCAGGAGGGTGGGCATCACCTTCACCCCAGGCACCTCAGGCCCTGCCCCAGTCAACCCTGCTGCACTCAGTGAAGAGGCCATTGACCTCCTCAGGTCCCTCACTGTTGGGCAGTCTACCATTCTGAATGCCATCCAGGGTGTAGAAAGGCAGCTGCAACAAACAAATGCATTCCTGGAGGGCATTCATTCTGGTCAGGCGGCCCTTCAGCGAGCTTTTCAGACTCTGGCCTCAGCACTGATGGCAGCCATTGTCCCTGTGTCTAGCCTCCACCCAGATCCAATCCCCTCTACCTCAGCCTATCCCAAGCACACCTTCAGACCAGCATGCACACACGTCAACACACAAGGGAAGCTCATGCAAACATAAGCACCACACATCCCACAGGCACTCACAGAAGCATCACACACATGCAGACACACCAACATCCACTGCCTCCACTGTGTCCCCCTCCTCCTCGTCTCCCTCCTCCCTCCCAGTCTCGTCTCCACTCACACCTGCATGTACTACATCTACAGCCACTACTGCCATCACCAGCACACACACCACCACACCCTGCTCACATGCAGTCACCACCCCCACTGCCATTCACATGTCCGCTGTCTCCTCTCCCACTGTGTCTGTGATGCCACCTCCCAAGATACACAAACGCAGGCACACACCCACCCAACAGCCATCCACCTCACGACAGCCTCCAGCGCATGCACCTTCACCCAAAGTCACCAAACGAACACCTCCTACAACCACAACCTCTTCCTCCACTCCCAAACCCCCTCCAGCTACCCGTCCCAGTGTTTCCCAAAAACTTTTCCTGTCCAACCTTGACCTCTTTCCCACACCTCCCCCACCCCGTCCGTCTCCTAGGGCCCGACTCTCCAGGTCCCAACCTAGCACCTCAGCCACAACATCTCCGGGACCAGTGGTGCCTGTAGTCCCCGGAATCTTTAGTGCACCACCCACCAAGGCAGCCAGTGTGGCACGGAGCCACAGCAAGGACAGTCCCTCACCTGTGAAGCATCAAAAGTTGGCCAGTGCCCGGCGGGAGAGGGGGAAGACTCCAGCCACCAAAGCCGCTCCCAGGGGTACAGGTGTGGAGTCAGCTGCAACACCTTCCAAGGTGGGGAAGGGCTGCAAGAAAGTCAGCAGGTCTGGGAAGAGCAGCACGGCGGAGACGACCGCCACCATCCCCGCTGCCCAGGAGCCCACAGCCATCATCCCCGCTGCCCAAGAGGCCACCGCCAGCACCTGCCCTGCTGCCCAAGAGGCCACCGCCAGCACCAGCTCCGCTGGGCCAGAGAGGACCGCCAACACCAGCCCTGCTGGGCCAGACAGGACCCCCAGCACCAGCCCCGCTGGGCCAGAGAGGACCGCCAGCACCAGTTCCGCTGGGCCACACAGGACCACCAGCACTAGCCCCGTTGGGCCAGAGAGGACCGCCAGTACCAGCCCCGCTGGGCCACACAGGACCGCCAGCACCAGCCCCGCTGGGCCAGAGAGGACCGCCAGCACCAGCCCCGCTGGGCCATGAAGGACCGCCAGCAGCTGAGTCCCTGCAAAGGACACCGCCGCCACAAGCACCGCTGAACAGGGCACCGCCGCCACATGCACTACTGGCCCATGAGCGCCAAGGGCACTGACGCTTCTGAGTCCGTCACGAGCAGGATGAGGCACTCTGAGCACCAAGCCCCCTCCAGAACCAGTGGAGAGATCCATCCACTACCTCAGTCCTTGGTAGGATGAAGCACTCTGGGCACCATGCCCCCTCCAGAACCAGTGGCGAGATCCATCCACTACCTCAGTCCTTGGCAGGATGACGCACTCTGGGCACCAAGCCCCCTCCAGAACCAGTGGAGAGATCCATCCACTACCTCAGTCCTTGGCAGGATGAAGCACTCTGGGCATCAAGCCCCCTCCAGGACCAGTGGAGAGATCCATCCACTACCTCAGTCCTTGGCACGATGAAGCACTCTGGGCACCATGCCCCCTCCAGAACCAGTGGAGAGATCCATCCACTACGTCTGTCCTTGGCAGGATGACGCACTCTGGGCACCAAGCCCCACCCAGAACCAGTGGTGGAGATCCATCCACTACCTCAGTCCTTGTCAGGATGAAGCACTCCGGGCACCAAGCCCCCTCCAGAACCAGTGGAGAGATCCATCCACTACCTCAGTCCTTGGCAGGATGAAGCACTCTGGGCACCATGCCCCCTCCAGAACCAGTGTAGAGATCCGTCCACTTCAGAGACTGTGGCTTTGCACTCCCCAGGATGCAGCAGTGGGCAAACCACCCACTGTAGAGACTTGAGAGACTGTGGCTTTGCACTCCCCAGGATTGAACAGTGGGCAAACCACCCACTGTAGAGACTTGAGAGACTGTGGCTTTGCACTCCCCAGGATTGAACGGTGGGCAAACCACCCACTGTAGAGACTTGATAGACTGTGGCTTTGCACTCCCCAGGATTGAACAGTGGGCATGTGGTCCCCTCTTGGATTTGGCATTGTGCACTCAACCGGCTGAGGTGCTCCCCCTTGCCCTCCCCCTGAGGTGCCTGTTTTATTGCTATCTGATGCCCCTGCAGTGTTCTCTCCGTCATGGTCGGGGATCTTGTGTGGGCCTCGCCCAGACCGTGTGGGCCCAGTGTTCCACGGACTTCAATGGAGCACTACCTGGACTACTATTCTTGGTGTATATTTTGTTTATAGTGTATATATATATTTTTGCATACTTGATTTTAATATATTACAATGGTTACACTCATTTTCGTTGGTCTTTGCATTCTTCTGGGGGTGGTCGGGGGTGTAACTATAATGTATCATGATGTATTAGTGTGTGTGTTGTTGTGGGTGAGGGTGGGGGTCGGGGTGTTGCGTGTTGCGTGTGTGTGTCCCTGTTTCCCCCCCCCCCTGTGTTGTAGGTGCAGTACTCACCGTGGTCTTCGCCGCCGGCATTCGTGCTCCTGGTAGAGGAGCAAGAAGATAAGGGCTGGCAGGATCTGCAGCTCTGGTTCCATGGCGTCCTGGTTCCTCGTGGGGTGTGTAGAGGTGAGCGTTTTCCCTTCGAGGTCCTGTTTCCGCTGTGTTTTTGTCCATGGTGAATCCGCCCCGGAAAAGGTGGCGGATTGGTAGGTTGTGATACTGTGGGCGGTACTTTGTCCTCCGCCTGTCTGTTGGCGGTGACCGCCAAGCTGTTTGTTTGTACCGCCGTGGCGGTCGGAGTGTTAAAGTGGCTGTCTTTGTTGGCGGTTTCCGCCACGGTCGTAATTCAAATTTTTTACCGCCGGCCTGTTGGCGGTCTTACCGCTGCTTTAACACCGTCCGCCAGGGTTGTAATGACCACCATAGACTTCAAGAAGAAGCACATGTTCAACCCCAAATGTATAGGTCCTTACACTGTCCTTCAGCAAATCAATCCTGTGACCTATAAACTGCAATTGCCAAGATCATTACGGATTCATCCAGTGTTCCACACTTCCCTCTTGAAAAAGGCACTCCAGAAGGTCCGCCCTCATCCAGCTCCTGCTCTAGTACAGGGGGAAGAAGAATACGAAGTCAAGAAAGTGTTGGATTCTAAACTGAGAGGGCATAACCTATGGTACTTAATCTCATGGAAAGGTTATGGCCCTGAAAGTAACTCATGGGTTTCCGTATCTGATATTCATGCTCCAGTACTTGTGAGGCGCTTCCATCGTCTCAATCCAGACAAACCAGGCCCTAGAGCGCGTCTGGGAGAAGGGAGTACTGTCAACACCAGGGCAGTGCGCGCTCTGCGGGCGACTAGAATGCAAAAACCCAGCACTCTCAAGATAACGTAATTTATGCATTGTGCTGATATGTTGTTGTTTAACCTTTTGCATTGCAGAGTTAAATCCTGAAGACTTATTTTTAAGGTGCTTATAAATACTGTTCATTTGCAATGTATTGCTGCAGGCTTTCAGAGTGTGTCAGGGTGTGGTCCCTTTCCAGGGCCTTCTAGAAGCTTTCCCTGCAGCATGCCTGGGTGTGGTTGTGGGCTGGGCCAAGACTCTATAAAAGGGAGCCAGCCCAGTTCCACGTGCTCACTATTCAGAGGTCCCGGTGCAGAGCAGCAGCAACTTCCTGAGCTCTTGTTCCAGTGGCCTATTCTGATCTTCCAGTCCTCTGCCCTTCATTCTTCATTGGTGATCCTTGTTCAGGGCGGTAAGACAGAGTTTGGGCTGTGCCCCCGACTCCGTTATCGAAGACGCTCGAATTCTTGGGCCTAATTCTTGCATGATTAACAAATTACTCTTGTGCGTGTGAATGTGCGCTTGGGCATTTTGTGGCATTTGCATGCTGTTACTCGAATGGGCAAGACGCGCAATTATTTCTCTGTGTTTAATTCATGTTAATCATTGTGCGCTACCATTTCTTGACAATTATATGGTGGCCTTCGAATCGGCAAGACGTGCGATTCGTTTTTCCTATGATTTAACCCTTGATGATTATTGTACGCTACCATTCCTTGGCAGTTACATGGTGGCATTCGAATCGGCAAGACGCGCAATTCTTTCCTCGTGCTTAATTCATGTTATTCATTGTGCGCTACCATTCCTTTGCAGTTACATGGTGGCATTTGAATCGGCAAGACGCACGATTCGTTCTCTAGTGATTTAACCCTTGGTATTCATTGCACGCTACCATTTCTTGGCATTTACATGGTGGCATTCGAATCGGCAAGAAGCGCAATTCTTTCCTCGTGCTTAATTCATGTTATTCATTGTGCGCTACCATTCCTTGGCAGTGACATGGTGGCATTTGAATCGGCAAGATGCGCAATTCTTTCCTCGTGCTTAATTCATGTTGTTCATTGTGCGCTACCATTCTAAGGCATTTACTTGGTAGTACTCGAGTTCACAAGTCGTGTGATTTATTTCTGAATCTATGCTGTGTTATTCATGGTGCACAATCCTTCTATGGTGTTTACTATCTATGTAAAAATCTGCAATGTGCGCAATTCATGTTCCAACATTTTGAGAGAACAAAAAAGGCCAGAGTTTTAGATGTATTGTTGTGTGTTCCTAGTATGTATTCTCAAAAAGGATTCATGTGATGGTTCAGAACTTATTCAGATTGTTTTCCTGATTCTCATGCAAGAGAAAGTACTTGAATTTGAAAGTTTCATTTAACCCCTCTTGATTCCCTCACAGGTATCCAGTCATCTTGAAGCCTAGTAATTTTAAGTCTAATTCTTAGGTTGCTCATGTTTTCAGAATGACGATGCTTAGAGTCATAGCCTAGTATCGATTTCATGAGATGTAATTTTGATGTTGTGTGTTTTAACCTTTTGCTTCCTACAGGTCTCCTTCCCAGCTGTTCCCTTACTAATCCCCTTTTCCCCACTTGGACTCTCTTAGACTCTGTGACAAATCTAATCAGAGTATTGGAGCTGTCTTGTGGTGGAAGTGTTGGGAACGTGCACAGACCCCGAGGATCTGGTGACTCTGACATAATTGCAAATTGCTTGTTTAAACCATGGCCTTAATAACACAGGCCACGCCCCTTTCAAGGACCCCCCACCCACACACGTTTTCATCCCAAGTAAAGCCCTTGAAAAAACAGCGACACATTAAGACACACAAACTAGCACCACACCCCAAAACCAGATATATTCACAACACACAAAGACTAAGATACCCCCATCCTTCCACCAATAATTTCTACTGTCATTCTCACATCTTCAACCACCTCCATACCCTCCACCACCACCACAACCACACCCACCACCACAAATACAACAATCACAGCACCCTCAACCAGCACCACAACCTCAACCAGCACCACAACCTCAACCAGCACCACAACCTCAACCAGCACCACAACCTCAACCACCACCACACCCTCTGCTACCACCACCACCTCAACCTCATCCAACCACATCACAGAAACCCACAACCTCAGACAAACACTCACCATCAAACACACCACACCACAGAAACAGACACCTAAAGCCAGTACATTTACAAACACATCACATCATCTAAATCTAAAACTTCATCCACATTAAAGCACACATAAAGCACAACATCTGCCTACTACAGACACTCACTCAGCTTCACAACAACATGCACACGCCCACCACCACTGCAACAGCTCCCACACCCTCTACTTCCCAACACCAACACCTGCTACCCCCACCCTAGCCACACTCCCTCCTCCCTCCAGAACCATCTCTACTCCTCTCAAACTCCTTAAGAAAAGACCCACTGAATGGTGTCTGGCTTCCATCTTAACTGGACTGACATTTGCTCCTTTGCAAGAAGGTCACATTAGACACCATTGAATTAGTTGGCAAGATGACAATATGTTATATTGTGCAGCACAGCCTTGCACTTTATTAGGGTTTGAATGCTGATTTTCGTTGATTTTTTCTTATGCTTTTACATTTTAATTTTAAGAGAATTATCTCAAAATTTAGTACAAAATATTGATGTGCACAGACCCATTGTTGGGGGTGTATTTTTTAATGCAATGATTTGTTAATTCTACTCTTCATCTATTTGAATGTCTAAACACACCTTTGGTTATCCGCTCTTACTGCTAGATTCTGATGTTGTTTAGACTACATTATTTTATGGCACATCTAATCTTCCTTCCCTTTGGGGTCATATCTGTTTATAAAGAAATTGTTTAGTGGTTGAGGGCAATAGGAACCTACTATAACCAAAAGCAATATCCTTCTCAGGCTAAAACATATCAGTATATGATTGGTTTATTGTTAAAATTATATTATTTACATCGAGTTTTTTATATTTGTCTACACATAGCCTGTAATAGCATGCCACACACCCCTTATTTACCTCTATGTTGGTATGTTCTACGACACGTGCTGCAAGGACACAAGTAACAGCAGATGCACAGGCCATAACTACAATAATTCACAGTTTCCTGGACATATATGTGTCAGTGTGATGTAAATAAAAGGTGTAAGGTAAATGTGTGTTGAAAATTATTTAATACATGGATTGCATAGGTAAAGGAATCATATGGATTAAATCTGGCTGGGATGTTGATATCAAAACTATAGATGGGAAATGAGGTGAGTGGTAGACATTTTCTTTTTCAACAATGACACCATAAATAGCCACTGGATGTGTTATTTTAATGATTTCTCACATTATTCATAATAATATTATGTACAAATCAAACACAGAGGGCCTCAATACTTGGACCGCCACGCGGCCGCCTATGCGGCCGCAATCCCACCAGCTGCATTACGACAACCCCGCTGGCGGAGATGTCGGCCGTAACATTGGAGACGGGGCGGCAGTGCAGACAGTGAAAAGCAGGGTGAGACTGTGCCTGGGGGCCCCTGCACTGCCCATGCCAAGTGCATGGGCAGTGCAGGGACCCCCAGGGGCCTCGCGACTCCCCTTCCCGCCAGCCTTTCCATGGCGGTCTCTACCGCCATGGACAGGCTGGCGGGAAGGGTAGTCGTAATCCCCTGGGCAGCGCTGCCCTGGCGGATTCAAACCGCCAGGACAACCATGGCGGGAAATCGCCGGTCCCGGCGGTGCGAGCACGGCACTACCACCACAGTCGTAATAAGGCATATTGTACCGCCAGCCTGTTGGCGGTCGAATCGCCAAAACAACCCTGGCGGTAGCTGACCGCCAGGGTTGTAATGAGGCCCAGAGTCTGTATTGACCCAACTCACCAAAAAATACAAAGACATAAACAAGAACTGACAAACAAATTATATTATGTTGCAGTGAAATTTCCTTGTGACGTCCTGTAATTATCCGATGGAGAGGTGATTGTTCTAAACTGTTCTGAAAGCAATGCACCTGAAAGCAGTCCTTAACTGAATGGGGAAAGAGAAACCTAAGGCCTACTAATCCTCCTAACTTAACCCTAATCTTATTAATTGTTATTGTTGGATTCCTTCAAAAAAAATGTCAACGTGTTTCAGCATATGAAGATTTAAGGCCTCCGCAGGACCATGGAAGTCAAGAAAACAAGACCTGAAAAGAAGAGGAAATCCTTGTTCAAGTTTGTTTTCCATGTGAACTATTGTGAGCTGCAAAAAAAATTAAAGATAGAATAAAGATTAAAAATAGAAGAGCATGGGAGGAATACACTTCCACCAGAGAAACTGTCAAAGTTAATAAGGCCAATAGTTGAAAGTACCACTGACTAAAGGATGGCATGATGCATTTAATGTGCTTGTGTCCACACGCCGTGAACATGCAACCCATAGAAATAACCTGTGTATGACAAATTTGGACAAGGAGTTTTACAATAATATTAATGTGAGAGGTCATAAAAATAGCATAAGTCCAGTGGCAATTTATGATGTCATTGTTGAAAAATGCAATCAATCCCCTTCTTTCTCCTCCATATTTTTGAGTTCTTTTGCCCAGGAAATGAAGTAGAGCACTATAATTATTATATAAGTATAATTATTAGTATAATGACCCATTACATAGGTCTGTACATTTTTTAAAACTATTCTGATTAGATAGTGGAGTTTACACATTTTTAATTAGGTCTAAATGACTAACACTTTCACAAGTTTGAGCTAGTTTCCCTTTCTATTAGTCATTTACTAGTCAGTCAGACAAAGAAACATTATTTTGGCCAAAAGGCCATAAAAAGTCGAAATACATTCACAGAATAAACACATATTAAACAATATAACTGCCTATAAACTATTAATAAAAACATGCAGGGAAAACAGATAAAACATTATTTCATAAAAAGGCATTACAATGAGTGGCAAAAACCAGTTGCAGCACAATATGCAAAACACATGATCAAAACAGAACCTAAGATATCAAAGTGCAACAGTTTTTCTAGCTTTCACAACAGATGAGATAAAATTGTACATAGTGGCACATACTAAATCAGTTTGCAACAGCTGCAAAGAAATCATTGCTTCCTTAGTGCACCTAATGTTTAGGTCTCTAAGAAATGGAATTAAAATGCCCCTTCTCTGCTCATGATATAAACCACAAAAGAAAGCCATATGTAAGTGGGATTGAGGCGTAAGAGAGCCACACGGGCATAAAATTAGATCTTTAGCGATACGTGCATTGGACGGGTAAGCCACCAAGGAGTGTGTTAGACCCAGTCGAAACCTCACCAAATAAAATCTATAGTGCCGCTGCAACTTTAGTAGATGCAGTTAAATTTTAGGGGTTGTACTTAAAGAAACATGAGCCTCCACCATGCCATTACCTAGGTCACTATTCTATCTTTCTTCTATTATTCGACTAACCAACTTGTCCTTAACAGCTAAACTGACCTGTTTATTTAAAAGCCCTGGGTTTGTAAAAAGCTCACATCTATTAGTGATGCCAGGAGTTTCCTTCACATACATGAGCCAATTATACTTATGCACTCCATCAAGATTCAAACAATCTAAAATCAGAGACCTGGTTAGCACTGCTTCAGGTCTAGACCACACTGAAAGCCACAATAGTAATGGTGGCAACCTTACTGTATCTTCCAGATATGACAGACCTAGTTCCTCATGAACTATAATAGCAGGTATGCTACCAGGGAGTCTTCTCAAAAATGTGTTTTTGCTAATTTCCAGTGAGGATGAATCAGTGTACCCCCACACACCTGACCTATATGTGGCAATAGAAGTGGGCCTGGCTTTATAGATAGTGATAAACGCATCATGTGGCACAGAGCCTAATCTGGAGATGAACTTTCACAAGGATGCAATCACCTGCTCATACTGCATGACCCTTACAGATTTGAGATGGCCCCACTTGCAGCTCCTCTCTAAGGCTACCCCCAACTAAAAAAATTTAGAAACACATTTGAGATGAGTATCTCCAATGTGGAACGGGGTGACCCTACTTCTTGGGTGACCACAAACCATAGTATAAGATTTCGCCTTATTAGTGGAGAGGCCCAGAGCAGACATAAAGACAACAAATTTGTCTATCAATTTCTAGGGGTCCTTAGCAGTTTGTGCTAAAGGACACAATCGTCAGCGTACAAAGTTTGTTGGCGTGTACCTATCTTTGGAGGCGCCACCTCAACATCCATTAAAACGTCCTCAAGGTCATTAAAATAAAAATTAAAAAGAAAGGGAGCCAGAACACATCTTTGTCTGACCCTCTTCCTAACCTTGATATATTGAGAGTATTCCCCATTAGGCCCATACCTGACCCTGGCTTCTACATAATTGTGCAATTGTGCCAAAAGGTGAAGTATTTTAGAGTTGGCTCCTCGCTTGATCAACATTTCCTATAGTTTGCTCATAATGACTTTATCAAACGTTGCTCTTAGATCCATAAACGCCAGGTACAGACAAAGCTCCCTGGTTCTTACATACTTCTCAACCAACAAATGCAGGTTCAAACATTGATCGGACATTCCTAAATCCCATCTAAACCCATATAGGGTAGGTGAGAGAATACTATTGGCAATCACCCAAGATTCAAAATGATCTAAAAGAATCCTACCAAAAACTTTAGCAGTAGCGACAATCAGGAATATGGGGCGATCAGGGGGATCATTTTGGTCACCGTTTTTAAACTTTGGGACAATAGTTGCCTTTAACCATCGTTGACCAAGATGGGAGCCCACAATTCCAAGTCGACCTTGAAAAGGTCGACAGGGACCCCATCAGTACCTGAGACTTTATTGGAAGGAGACCTGTTTATAGTCAATATTACATCTCCAAGGTTAATAAGTAGTCCCTCACTATCACCCAAAACAAGTACATCAATAGATAATCTAGGAGGCTCACCTCATTGCTATCAAATACCTCTGTAAAGGCTATCCAGGCATAATCTGTAATGAAGACCTATTTCCCATTATTAGAGTTAGGGGCAAAGAAAGGAGTGTTAACCACTTTCCAAAACTGGGAAACATTTGCCACAGCAGCATGAGCCAGATTCTCCCAGTCCTCCTCTCTCATCTCCATGTTCCTCTTCCTGATAGCTTCTTTTTAAAGAGATCTACATTTCCTTTCTTCTACTTGGATCCTCTGATTACTTTTCAGGGCCCGCATGAGTTCATCATGGGCTCGTGAGCAAGCCTTGTCAAACCATTTTACAGGCCTCCATGATTGACTTCTTGTAGATGATGCTAAGTGTACACTAACTGACAGACAAATATCCGCAAAGGCACCTAGCACCAGCCTTGAAGCGGGATTAAAACTCAGGCAAAGACCAAACTTATCCCTATTACTCCCCACCAATTGGCCAGAAAGACCTCGGGTCAACATTCTGCCGTTTTCTTTGCACACCCCTATTTCTTGCATATTCAGTAGGGCATTCTATCTTATCCCCATCTTTGATCACAAGGCCAAAGGATTGTGATCACTCAGACTACTATCAAGGACCTGGAAGTCAACAACTTTATTGGTCCACATCTTGGGTACTTCAACAAAATCAATTACTGATCCTCTACCCCTTCCTGTATATGTTACTTGATGAATAGCAGGCCTCAATAATAAATCAATCCCCAAAATTAGGTCATATGTCCTTAATAATCTGTTTATCTTTCCCTACACGGGCTATGCACAAAGTGCAAATAACTAAAAGATTAACTCTCAACTAACCCACACACCCTATAATCCCCAATAGACCAAGGGTTACGTTTAAAAACACCCCCCACACACACAACTACAGGGTCACCCTTCAGTGCTACCACCATCTCTTCTAAACTGTAAGCAAGAGAGTCTACAATTTGCACATTACTTTTGAGAAACATTTTTGGTAGATATTAACAAGCAACATTAAGGGGCACCTTTTCATAGACAATGCTATCAGCTGAAAAAGGGAGAATCAGTCTGGATCTTAACCACTTTTGCCGACAGAGAAGTACTAATAAGTTTTAACAGTCCCCCACTACTGCACCCTGCAGGAGTAAGTGTCACTGGAGTTGAAATAGACCTAAAACTATTAACCTAGACATTTGATTTTGCCCAGGTTTCCTGCAGACAAATACCTGCTGGTTCGAAATCAGGGAAGTCCAGTTTCTGTCTGTCTCTTTACCTCTAATGCCCACAGTATTCCAGAAAAGTATATTCAAATCAGATGTAAAACCCCACTACTACTTACGACACGGGTTACACTAGCTACCCTAGCTGAATAATCCCTTTCATCCTGCCCATCCAATACGGTGAGGACAGAACATTCCCTCCCAGCCTCCTTATACCATCAGGGTACTTGAATAATCACTAAAAATACCAATGTCTATAAAAGTGTCCACCCTATCGTTATCACCATCCCTACAGTTACTGCTGTTGCTTAAAAAAGCAATCCCATTAATTCATGAGAGTCCGTCAACCTCCCCCAATGAGGCATGATGATTCTGCGCTGGTACAGCAAACTTAATATTTATAGATACACAGGGTCAGAAAATCCTGGTTGATAGAAAAACCCCAAGGGTACAGCTGGAACTCTTTGCAAGGACTCCTGTTGATTATCAGGTTTGTTCAAAATCCACCTGGCAAACGTACCAGAAGTTGACCACCGCACAATCACCAGGCACCCGCTTCTGGGTATATCCCAACCAGTTAAGCCTCCTTACACCAATTATACCCCTACAGAGTGCCTCACCGGTCACAACCACCAATGACTTAGAAAACCACTGTAATATCTTGTTCTTTAATTGATAATCCTGTTCCTGAAATGGTAGAACAAGAGCAGGAACATTCTTTAAAACAACATTGTAAGGTGTGCATTCAGGTGGAAGCTGTAGCACCTACAAATGTCTGTTTTTAACATTAGTACTAGGCTCAGACTTTGACACTCTAATAGTGGTAACTCCTCCGACCTTCCCCAGTTCTCCCTCACAAGCTGTTGAGGTGCTAGGTAGTTGTTGAGCACCGGTAGTCTGATTCACCTCATTGATTTGATTATTTGCCCTGAGTGTACCACTAATGGCTGGCTTTGGAAGCATAGATGGCCACAATACTTCACCACCCGTATGACCGCACCTCCTGCCCCAAAATGACTAGCGTCTTGATTTTGAGACGTGCAAAAAGTTCCTTCAGACTAGAGTGAGTGTTGTTCAGAGCCACCACCAGGGGTCTCAGGACCTTCTTCAGTAGAGCCTCAAGACCCCCAGCTTCCATACACTTAGGTTCCTCAGTTAATACTCCTGTGGGGGTCTGGTAATTTAAGCTGTGCCTTAGTCAGGGGGCAGTCCATTTAGGGTATGTGCTTAACAGACTTAGAGGACTTGTTACTGTCTGGTTTAGAGATGCACATCTTCCACAGTCCTGCTTACTTCCTTTTAAAAGGGGGCGACTCACTCTCAACAGGATGCTCACTAATATCAGCAAGGGGCAGGGTTTCAATGTTCAACAACATAGTTGTGATCCCAAAATCCCTTTCACTGATGCAGCAGTTTGAAATGTGTATCATATTGCCTCTGGGCTCACTCGCAAGATCCCACTGAGTGTTACCACCTGCAGCCACAGCTGTCACCATGTGAGATTGTTCCTTCAGAGACAAGAAAGGAATTGATTTACTGGTTACAACCAGTCTCTCTTCTACAGATTCGATTTCAGTGTTTAAGGCAGACATAGCGTTAGTTATAAAAGACGGAATAGGGACTGCTGCACAATTTCCCTTAGAGCTCATAGCGCTAGCACTTGCCTTTCTTTTTCCCATACCTAGTGAAAACAGTTTAGACCGGTGTCACTCTTCTCAAAGACCACTTCCAGGCGCCCAGGCCAAGATTAATTTAATAGTAATTTAAAGCTGTCATCTACATGTCAAATTTTGTATGCACTTCCTTCATAATTAAAGGCGATTACACTACATACACAGCTGGGATGAACATGTACATGTAGAAAATGTGTATGACCACACTTTATTTCATGTTAAGGTTCTACAAAACACTTTTACCAGTTTTGTGACATGACAAAGAAAAACTATTTTTGAAATGTCAAGGTTTAAATTTGTCATACATTCAACAGAGTATGTTACATATGGGTATGGTCATGATATATGCTATTTTAACACTACTGTATGCATTTAGGTGTACATTACTCCTATTACGGCGGCAACGTGGTGGCTCGTCATCCACATCAAACAGCAGGAACGCAGCACATTGCAACATCATTTTCATTGTGAGTAGTGGAGACGAACAGGTTGGTAAAGGTAGCTTTCCCATTTTTATCAGATTTATACTACCAGCTCAGGTATGGAGGTTTAGCTGCCATGGTAACGCCAATGCAAACCAACTTTGTTGTTAGGATGGTGGTGGTGTGGCTTTAATACCTCCGTCAGCCACTTTTCTGCTGTAACTTAATCAGCAAAGGAGTGTGCACGCAATGGTGATGGAAGGAGCTTGATGGACTTTAGGTCGTCAAACCGCCAACATTTCCTTTATACAAAAAAAATACTCTCATTCAACAATTCCATTGTACAAAATAAATATCCCCATTCTACTCTGTCTAAGGCTTTTTCAGCATCCAATGAAAGGAGAACATTCTCCCCTTTGCGGTTCTAAACTTGCCATAATAAATGTGAAATAGTACAAAGCTGGTTTGTAGAGGATTGATCTGGGACAAATTCAACCTCTGAGATGTGTATTAAAGAGGTGATTACTGAACCAAGGCAATGCGCCAGAATTTTAGCTAGAATCTTAACACCCAAATTAATTAGTGATATTGCTCTATAATAAGAGTATTTTAAGGGATATTTACCTGTTTTGCGAATTACCGTAATTCGAGCTCTTAAAAAAATCAAAGGGTAAGTGTCCTAGAAGCAAAGCTTTATTAAATACAGATACCAATTTTGGTTATTTTATAAAATTCAATCGAAGTCCATCTTCCCCCAGTGATTTGCCGGTCACCAAAGAATCAATCGACCTTAATACCTCATCATTAGTGACTTCTCCCTCCAATTTTTGTTTCTGTTCCAGGGTCTATTCCTAGGGTCAATTTCAGGAGAGAATAGTGAGTTGCAAGTGATTGGTAATGAGAAAGTTTGAATGTAAGTATAATAATTTAATGATAATGTGAGTATAAGAGAATTTCGGAGTAATCTAAATCAATGTCAAAGTGATTCAAAATGGATATGGTTCAAAGAATATACTATAATAGAAAGGAAGTATAAAACTAGTGATCAAAAAAAGTAAGCACAACAACAATTGTTCAGACCAAGTAATACAAGCTTAGAACTTTGTAAACTTTTGAATCTTTAAACCAGGGTAGAGCATGTAATGCTGCAAGAGAGAGAGGGATGAAAGACCTAGAGTCTTGTAAATAAACAATACCAAAATTCAGTATATAAATAGGTACGATAAACTAATATAACATTTAGGAGTACAGGTCAAGCTAATTATAATCAAATCTTATATATAAAATTGTTTTTAGTGGAGTAACGCTGATAATAATGTCAAATATAAAAAGCACAAAATATGAATGATGATATACATCGGAAAAAGGAGCAGGAAATATCAAGAGAAAGGGAAAGAAGATTAAAGAAAAGGATGAAAAGAAGAGCGACATTTTGAACTAATT
Source organism: Pleurodeles waltl (assembly GCF_031143425.1). Classification (NCBI taxonomy): domain Eukaryota; kingdom Metazoa; phylum Chordata; class Amphibia; order Caudata; family Salamandridae; genus Pleurodeles; species Pleurodeles waltl. Next base: position 673,029,093 of record NC_090440.1, read on the forward strand.
AAGTAAATTAATAATATATAAAGAAAAGAAAAAAGGATGATCTCAAATTGTCTCTTTGTTGCAAACCCTTCCCAGTTTAAAATTTACTACCAGATGACCATTTGCAAGACAAAGTTTCCCAATCGCCATGATCTTGCAAGTCTGTAGAAGGACCACTTTTCGAATCTTGAGTTGTTGTAGAAGGTGTAGATTTGTGTTTCATTCCTGTAGATTTGTGTTTCATTCTTCTAGATTGTTCAAAAGGGATTCTAAGTCATGAGGGTCAAAACATTCCTTAGATTTGTCATTGATACATTATAATTATAGTAGCGTGTTCCAAAAGACCATACTTGATGTCCCTTTTCTTTAACCTGGGATGTAAAGCCAAAAATTGTCTTCTTTTGTGATTGTGGAGCAGAAAAGTCAGCAGTGATGATTACCTGTGCTCCATCATGATTGTATGGACCATGGTTCCTTGCTGCCATTATGATTTGATGAGCCTGCTGATGACAAAGACAACAGGCCAGAATGTGACGAGTTTGAGAAGTATGAGCAGAGCTTTTTGATCATACACGGTACACACATTGAAGTTCAAGTTGTGGGGAGAAAGTAAGTTTCATCAAGTTAGGAATCAAATTAGTGAGAAAATGTATCATATCATTTTTTTCCAATTGTTCCAGAAGGCCAATAATTCTATGATTATCCCCTCTACTACGATTTTCCAAGTCAATCCACTTTTACTGGAGGTACCATATGTTATGACCATTATTAAGTTGAGATTCAACCTCAGATAACCGCCCCTCTGTTACTTGCATACTTGAATTAAACTGAATAACTTTACCTCTGAGAAATTGTAGTTCCTGAGGTTTCGCTGATACTACATTGTTAACCAAAGATTTGGAATTTTTAATGTCTAAAAGTTCTCAATGAACAGTATTCATTGAGGGGTGTGGTTTGGGAAACTAAGATGGTGGTTAAACTTTTAGAGTGCTCCGGACCCTTCCCTCATCCACCGCAATCCAATCCAACATTCAGATGCTCACAAAAACCTTTCTGACCATGTGGAGCCTCTTTATCTCACAGCATAAGCTTGGCTGCTGGTGGACGCCCACTGGGGCGTCAAGGGGATGAACAGAGAGACAGAGGCAGGCAGTGCACGGTCGCTCAAAATGGTGGATGCGCACTGTGACTGAGGCCCTGCCTGCTTGCTGGGGATGCTATTTGAGGCGAGCCCTATGGCATTTATCTGAGACCTTCAATGGGGCCCTTTTTTATCCAGAGATGGAATGCCTGAAAGGACTGCCTGGTACTCTGTGGATGGGCCGTGCTGAGTGCCAACACTTCACCTCTGCTGCACCTGACACTTCGGAGGGGTAAGGCCGCAACTCTTTGGAACACCGAGATGCTTCCTGCTGCCTGAACTCTGGTCCCACGCGGACCACTGCAGGGGGGACCCTGGTCCCCGGCTGGCCGAATTGGATTCAGAGGCATGCCGGCCGGTAGGGCCCATGCGGCTGACCTTTCAAATAAAAGAGGTGCCTGCTGTGTTTCTAGGCAGGCTGGAATCAGACCGACCTGACCTCTGTAGCCAGTGGCTATTTACCCACCAACGAATCTGGAGGTAAGGGGCCCCAGGGGGTAAGATACACAGTGCCAGCCACAACCCCTTTGCTGAAGGGACTTCAACACAAAAGAGCCCAACTCTGGTTCTGCTCCTGAAGGAGGTGCTTGCTCTCCCTTGCCAACACATCCCTTATGGGGAACTAGACTCCCCCATAATACAGTCTGAGATATAAGTGGTGAGACTGCAGACTCTCTCAGATACTCAACTGTTCGTGTCTGCACCCTGTGGTGGGTGGGCTCGGAGTGGGCATCCTGCACCCTAATCTGGACTTCATTGACAGGGGCAAAGACAAGTTAGCAAAGCCCCACTCTCTTCAACCATGCATTGACTGCTTCACCACCTCGACTGCAACACAAGGAGAAGAGTCCACAGCAATCCCCGCTATGTCGGATGATGCCACTAACAAAAATCTTCAAGCGATTCAAGACTCTCAATCAGCATTAGAGACCAAGATTGGAGAGGCAAGTGTGGACTTGGCCCTCTTGCATCAAGACCTCAAAAATGCAACCAACCGTCTCAGGGAAGCAGAAAGGAGAATCTCCACAACTGAAGATGACATTGTGGACCTTAAGACCAAGGTGAACCGCTTGCTCACACAAACCTAGGAACTTCAACAATGGGCTGAAGATGGTGAGAACCACTCAAGGCCTAACAACTTGCACTTCATCGGCTTTCTAGAGGAGGCAGAGAGCCTTCAGTGGGTGGACTTCCTTGAGAACTGGCTTAAATCCTGGGTACCAAATGACAGACTCCTCCCTGGTTTGCTGTAGAACGGGCCCATAGAGCACTCACATCTAAGCCTACTCTGGGAGCGGTGACTAGGCCCATAATGGCACGCCTCCTCAATTTTAGGGACCAAGACCTACACTCTGATCTTCACTTCTAGAATTCACGCATCCTTATCTTCCTGCATGTGTGAGGTCCAAGCTTGTCGCCACACCTACGAACCAGTAAAACAGAAGCTACGAGCCTACACCTATCCTACATGCTGTTGTTTCCAGATCGACTCAAAGTAATACATGAAGACAAGGAGAATTTCTTTGAGAAACTTGAAGCCACATGGGAGTGGCTTTGTGTATGAACCATACTTCTCCCCATCTCATCCCATCCTTAAATCGTCCGGTGGCAGGCAGAGGTACAGGTAATGATGGCTTTAAACAAGCTCATACGAGATCCTGACGACAGAAAGAAAAAGCACGACTGCACCCGGGGTCGCGGTCTCCAAGTTCGGGCTCCTCAGCCCCCCTAGCCACACAGCGTTGTGAACAGTCTCTGATCACAGGCACGGATCAGCAGCAAGCTACCCAGGAGACCACCAACTAAGCTGGATACCTTCTCCTCTCTAGGGACATCAGAGCTCCCTACTAAAGACAACAATTTATGAGCAGAAGTCCCCACTTAAGGGAAGGCAAATCGCCTGCACTATCTGGTTGAAACAAATGTTGGTACATTTATCCTACAAGGAGGAGGCTTCCACCACTCCATGTCACTTGTTTCAGTCAGATTTCTTGTCGGGGTATAATTTCTGGGGTGAGAAATGCTTCAAGGGGGGGAAGTGCGAGGAGTGGGGCTGTTGGGGGGATCTTGAGGTTTGTTGTTTTGTTACAGCTGTATTTCGTAGCTATTGGTTTAACATTGTTTTCTTCTAGGTTGTCACATGGTCATTATACCACAAAGCACATTGCATCACACACATGCCCATCAGCATATACACAGCACTTGCATTCTGAATCTCACCACACCACCACATCAATGCTACTCCAATTCACATTCAGGCCACCACACTCCTCAAGGTCCCATACTCAGTACTGTCTTGGAATATAAATGGTCTGCTTGACCAAACTAAATGCTCAGCACTCCTTCGGTATGCACTGAGACTCCTCCCCTCCATCTCGCTGCTTCATGAGACCCACCTGTTGAGAACATCTTGCCCGTTTCTGGGCGTTTACAGCTTTGACCGGATATACCATGCCGGCTTTGCCTGTGGGGCCCAAGGGGTAGCTAAGCTCCTATGTTGTTCCTTCCCTCTAGTGGCGCACCAATCCCAGGCCGATCCCCAAGGACACTATCTTGCCTTTATGGGAGTGTTGGAGGGAGGGCCTATAAATACTGAATGTCTACACAGCCCCCCATGGCATTAGACTCCTTTCTAGCCACACACTCATAGGTACTAACCCACTTCCCTACCATCCTCACCCTCATAGAAGGTGACCTAAATGCTGTTCTAGAACCTGATTGAGACTCCACTGCCCCCCACCGTTAACCGCATGTTGCTCCTGGTCAGCCTCTCTACATGGCTGGGTGGAAAGCTTGTGTTTCTGTGATGTGTGGAGCACCTGGCACCCCAGAACTCTGAAATATACCCATACCTCAGCGGCACACGTACCCATGTGCACATAGACAAGTTCTTTATGACAGCCACAGACCTATCTGCCTTCACACAAATACAAATACTACCCAGAGAGATCTCAGATCACGCCCCTCTGCTCCTTACCATTGGCTACCCATACAATAGTAGACACCCCGTGTGGCACCTTAAGACCTGGCACGTACGGGATAGGCAAGAACTCAAGACCTGTTTTACAACGAACATTGGTTTGGTTCCCTGCAAAGCGATTTTACAGGCAGCCCATGTGACTGTGAGAGGCCACGCTAAGGCACTCCTCAGGCGTAAAGAAAGGCCCCAACAGGACCACCTGGCTCAGCTGGAGGCTTGTGCACCCCATATTGAAGCAAAGCTAAACACTACCAACCAACCTAAAAAAAATGCCAGGACCCTAGCCTTAGTACCATGAGAAATCAGAGACCAATCACTAGAAGCAGTAAAACAAATTTGCCTCGCCTCACAGGCACCCATCTAAGGCTGGGGCTTTAAGAAGAGCAAACTGTTGTACTGGCTCACCAGAGGCTTACGGATGACACAAATCATACCTGAAGTAATGAATTCCTACGGAGCAATGCAGACCACCTCTCTGGATATAGTCTCAGCATTTGCTGAATACTACACCAAGCTTTACATGGCCACTCCTCTGCCTGAACCCAAAAGAACCACCCAGTTTGTTGATGAGATTCCGCTGCCTCGCCTAAGACGTGCCCAACAAAAGGCACTAGATGAGATTGGGGAAGTAATCTCTGCTATCAGGACCGGCAAAACACTGGGTCTAGATGGCTATCCCACTGAATTTTATGTTAAATTCAGGGACTTCCTCCTTCCCCATCTGCTCAACTGATATGAGGAGGCGATTACAATGGGCACCTTCCTGCATGACTTTGACCAGGTGACCGTAGTGGTTCTACCAAAGACACAACCCCCATCGGCTTCTTGCTCCGCTTATAGCCCCATCTTACTTAATAATGGACAGACAAAACTCTATGTGACCGTCCTTGCAGCCTGGCTGTGGCAAGTCATTGGGTCTCAGCTGCATTCCAACCAGTGCAGCTTTATGCCAACCCGGGGCACCAAACACTGCCTGCGATGCCTACACGTGGCACTGGCCCAGTGTTGCACCGTCTCAGGCCTATGAACCCTGCTTCTGCCTGATTTTGAAAACGCGTTTGATATGGTGGATTGGGACTATCCGTTCCGGGTCCTAAAGAGGATGGGCATTGGTCCCCGCTTCAGATGCATGATACATCTACTTTATGTAGAACCGGTTGCTCATGTACAAGTTACCGGAGTGGTCTCTGAGGCTTTCCCCATAACCCGCGGCACCTGTCAGGGCTGCCTGCTAAACCCCCTTCCTATTTGCATTGGCCATAGAGTGTTTTGCGCTGCTTGCGCAGTGCACGGCCCAGGTCGAGGGATGGCGATGGGGGAGGGCGGGACATGAAGACTGCATTGCTCTTTACGCTGATGACGTCTTATTATACCTTTCAAACCTGGTGGACAGCGGCTACTTTTGCCTCTAGCTACTGCAATAATTTGCCAAAGTCTCATCTGGCTGTCAACCCGGCAAAGTCCCTTCTGGTACACCTGAGCGAACATCCCGATCTGGCTCCTCAGCTTTTGGTATCTGGGTATCATGGTGGCCCTCAAACCATTTCTTACATAGTCCCTTAATATGACCCCGCTAGTTTGTAAGGTCAAAGCAGACCTCAAAAGATGTCTATCACTACCATTGAATGTCATGGGGTGCATTGCACTTTTCAAAATGATGCTTCTACCTCACTTCCTGTATCTATCCCAAAGCACTAGTTTCAGGAGATGCACTCATAGATTGGCTCCTTTTTCTGGCAAAATGATGGAGGATGTCTGGCTCTGCCCATTAGCCAATCCAACACGTACGAAGGGGGGCTTGTTTGTCTAACTTCTACTATTATCATCTGGCTTCTCAGATTCTGGTCATCAATAATTGGCTCACCGGAGGGTGGGCTGACTCTACTTATAGACAGGAGCTCACCTTCTTGAGATTTTCCAGGGTAATGGAGCTGCTATACGTTGGCTCTATATCCTGTAACATTCCAGAAGTCAACAGGGTGGTGTTTCACAGATGGATAGCGGTGCTGTGGCGCATGATGTGGTGGGGGAAGATCAACCATCACGCTCCTTTATGGCATGAGGCATGGTTACGGGATGTGGCTGCGCTCAAGTGCTTCTCCCCGTAAGACACTATGACCCTCATTATGACATTGGCGATAAATCCCACTTACCGCCATGCTGACTGCCGCCAACATACTGCCACCGCGACGGGTATCCGCTAACCATATTATGACACGCACACACCAATCTGTCACTATTCAGCAACACACACAAATCCGCCAGCCCAAAGGTCAGTGATAAAGTGGCGGTATCAAAATCCACAGCGTTACGCCAACCGACCTACGCCCACAACATTATGACCCACAAATCACCACGGCAGACATTCAATGGCGGTAAATCATTGGCAGTACATACCGCCGCGCTCAAAATACACACACACATACAAAACAACACCACATTGGTCAATTCAAACTACACACACCTGACACCCATACACACACCTCTATAAAACACACACACACAGTACCCACAACCCCTTACGACTTCAAATAATTGCCATCAGAGAGAGACAGCAAGAGCACTCACACAACCAGAGCCACATCCCACCAGCGCCTATACGCCACCCACACACTTTACATCACACACCCCAACACATCACCCTACACACCCTCACCCACACCACTCACACTACAACCATGGCACCATAACGACGCCCCACATTCTGTGAGGAGGAGCTAAGGGTCATGGTGGGGGAAATCATTCGGGTAGAGCCACAGCTATTTGGAGCACAGGTGCAGCAGATATCCATTGCTAGGAAGATGGAGCTATGGCAGAGAATCGTGAACAGGGTCAACGCTGTGGGAGAGCACCCCAGAACAAGGGATGACATCAGGAAGAGGTGGAACGATGTACGCGGTAAGGTATGTTCCATTGCAGCAAGACACCAACTGGCAGTACAGAGGACTGGTGGTGGACACCACCTGCTCCCCCACAACTAACAACATGGGAGGAGCAAGTCTTGGCGATCATGCATCCTGAGGGCCTGCAAGGAGTAGCAGGAGGACTGGACTCTGGTAAGTCAACTCTCTATTATTATCACCCCCCTACCTGCATGCCATCACATACCCCCACCCTTACCCTCACTCCCATCACTACACCAATTCCCACACACCCCATCACAACCCATTCAACTCAATGCCAAGCCCTGCATGCCATACCAATGCATGGACACCACTCACACACCTGCATGTACACCTACCACTACAGCATGCACACTGTAGAGAATCACCTAGCCCACCAACTAACAACTCACACAAGGCAAAGATGCCAGGGCAATAACAACTATAGAGGACAACCCACCCATGTACAAGATGTCACACACAGAAACAATAACACTTCATTTACATCCCCACAGGTATCCCAGCCAATGTCACTGGAGAAGAGGTGCCAGCAACATCCAGTCCCCCCACAGAAGAGGCCCACAGTGATGACAGCAGCTCTGGTCACCTGGATCTGGATGACCAACCTGGCCCATCAGGGACCTCGGGACAGTCGGTTACCCAGGCACACTCTCACACCACCACAGAACCTCCCCCTTCAGGTAACACCACCACAGCACCCACCCAGAGGGCCCATACCTCTGTCCCCAGGACACGTCAATCAGCAGTGTGTCCACCACTACAGGGACCTCAGGGCACACCACAAACACAGGACAATCAGGGACCTGGGGTCAGTGGCAGTGGGCGCATGGTTCAGCGGACAGAGGAACAGGACAACAGGGAAGCTGGAAGGACTGCTGCTTGCCAGGGGGAGGTCAGGCCCAGGGAACCCACTCTCCACGAGGCACTCTCAAACATCATGGGAGCATACCACCATTCCCAGGAGACCATGGGCACGGTACTGGCCCAGTTGCAGGAGACCCAGCGGCTGCAGGAGGAACAATACCTGGGGATCAAGGAGGACTTGAAGTCCATTAACACCACCCTGGTCACCATTGCAGGGGTGCTGGCAGACATGGCCAACACCATGAGGGAGACAGTGGCATACCACCGGGCCCGTGACACTAGCCCAACAGATGAGCAGCCTTCCACGTCCGCCGGGTAGTGGACAGGAACTCCCGCCACAGGACCAGGGAACCGACTGTCCAGGAGAGACTCACCGCGATCCTGGGAGCATACCAACATTCCCAGGATACGCTTGGCTAGATTCTGGAAATGATGCAGGAGAACATGCAGCTGCAGGAGGGACAGTACCTGGAGATCAGGGAGGACTTGAAGTTCATTAACACCACCCTGGTCCCCATTGCAGGGGTGCTGGCAGACATGGCCAACAGTATGAGGGAGGCAGTGGCACAACAGAGGGCCCCTGACACTAGCCAGACTACTGAACAGCCCTCCTCCTCTGCTGCCGCTTGTGGACAGGAGGCCTCGCCACAGGACCAACAGGCCACCAGCACCCCTCCCTCTGCAGAAGGAGAACGACCCCGCAAACGTTCCCTGTGATCCAGGCAGAAGCCAGAGACTATTGCCAAGATTCCCGCCAGGAAATGAGACTCTCCTGAATGTCACCCTTGTGTCCCACTCTGTCACCCTGTTCACCTTGAACTGCCATTGCTCCCCTTCCTATGCCCCCTTGGACAATGCATCTGTGCTAAAAATAGACTGGACTCTAACCTGGACTTTCCTCCATCATCACCCCAGCCCATTTCACTTCCCCCTTTTCTTCAGAGCGCTGCAATAAATCCACTTTGAAAAAATGCAAGTGTGGAGTATGTCAAATGATTTCAAAATGTATTCGTTCAACAAGGTTCAAAAATTGCAATTCAACTGTACAGTAATGTTTACATAGGAAAGACCTGTAGTTGACTCCACTGAACACACCAGGCACCAACATCTGCAAAAAGAGATTCCAATGGGTACAGTGAGTGGGCATAGAAGTAGGAATTCACAGCCTGCCAGTGACAATGTCACACATCAAACTCAATGAAATGTGAAATTACACTGTCTTACCTGTGTGTCATTGGAAGTATTGACGAATGACTGCACTTCTGCTGTCCTCATCCTCTGCCTCCTCATCTTCACTGTCCACAGGGTCCACTGCTGCCACACGGCCATCTCCTGCCTCCTCCTCCTGCAGAGAAGGCACATGGCGTCGCATGGCAAGGTTGTGCATCATACAGCATGCCACGATGATCTGGCAGACCTTCTTGGGTGAGTAGCACAGGGATCCACCTGTTAGATGGAACGAAACCTAGCCTTCAGGAGGCCGAAGGTACGTTCAATAATCCTTCTTGTTCGCCCATGTGCCTCATTGTAACGTTCCTTTGCCCTTGTCCTGGGATCTCTCACAGGGGTCAGTAGCCATGAGAGGTTGGGGTAGCCAGAGTCACCTGGAAATATTGAGGGACAACTTTTAGCCACACACTAACCATTATGACCCACACGATACCCGTACACCAACATTCACTGGGTGGGAACCAGGGCTCACCTATTAGCCTCTGGAGTTGGGCCATTACATTTGGGATGCTGCTTTTCCTTAGGATAAAAGCATCATGCACTGACCCAGAATACTTAGCATTGACATGGGAGATGTAGTGGTCCACCATACAGACCATCTGCACATTCATCAAGTGATAACTTTTACGATTTCTGAAGAGCTGTTCATTTTGCTGGGGGGGGACAAATGCAATGTGTGTCCAATCAATTGCACCAATGATGTTGGGGATATGTCCCATTGCATAGATGTCAGACTTCACCGTTGCCAAATCCTCCACCTGGGTGACAACACTCTGGTCAGCACTATTGAGAACATTGGCTGTGACATTCCTGCTGCCAAGCCCACTGTCACTCGGAAAGAACCAGTCGCCAGGGAATGGAGAACTGATAGCACTTGCACAAGAGGGGGGGATCCCAGTGGGGTGAGGTATAGCAGATATCAGGTCAGGCTCCGATTGGGCACACAGCTCTGTGATTGTTGCCCTGTCCCGTCTACAGGTGAGGATAATGTGTTTGTCCTGCATTGTTGCCAAGTCCACCAGAGGTCTGTACTCAGAGGGATGTCTCCATTTCCTATTCATCCGCAGGGGTTGCATTCTATGGGGTAAAAGAGTGAGCAGCTGGTCATTATCTGTACATTATAACCACTACAGTTCAATGCATATTGTGATTGTTACAATAGTTTGGTGGCATATTTCCAGAATGTTGAATTGTGAACTGTGACCTAGTTACGATCCATGGCCTGCCCCCCCCCCCGAAATGGTATCCATCTGTCCAGTATGGAGGGACAGGTGGAAATGAGGTAATTCCAGTGACGTTGTGTGCCGTTGCGGGAGGCGGTCGAGAACCGCTGTGCAACTCCTCAATGGTTATCATTTGGCCCTATGGGTACAGTGGCCAATGGTGATATACGCCGGCGATGACGGTACGCACCGCCGCGGACGTGACCGCCATTTTCTATCTGTTCACTCACTTGCTACCTGACCTTCAATGAGAGTGGACCTACACTGCATGTGCTGCTGTGACCTGTGTCTGGAACCTACCATGGCGCGTGTGATTGGGGAAAGGGCCTCTGCCTTGATCTCAGCTGAGTTGGAGCAATTAGTGGATGGGGTCCTACCCCAGTACCGACTGCTGTATGGGCCTCCAGACCAACAGGTGAGTACACTGTGAGTACGATGCATGGGGTATGAATGCATGGAGTGCTGTGTGTGAAGGCCTTGTGTGGGGGGGGGGTTGGTGGATTGGCCCTGGGTAGCGTGCAGCATGTATGCTGGGCCATGTCTGTGCTAATGGGGATGGGAGAGGGTATGGTGGGCTATGAGTGTAACAGGCAGGACAGTTGGACTAATACCTTTCCCTGTGTGTATTTCTCAGCAAGTCAGCACCTATCAAAAGAAGGGTATATGGCGTGCCATCGCAAAGGACGTGCAGACCCTGGGGGTCTACGGCAGGCGGAGCACCCACTGTCGGAAACGGTAGGAGGACCTGAGACGCTGGGCATGGAAGATGGCGGGGACCCAGCTGGGGATGGCCTCCTAATGAGGAAGGGGTGCCCGTCGACCCCTGACCCCCCCTGATGGCCCCTATACTGGTGGTGGCCTATCTGGAGCTGGATGGGTGCTTTGGGGCATCACAGCAGCCACAAGGGGGTGAGTACAGTGCCCTTCATTACTACTTATGCCTGGTGGGGTGGTATCCGGTTGGGGATATGGGCCTGTGGCTGCCCCTAGGCCAGGGCTGACATTGCAGAGTAGGTCCCATGTTGGGCAGGGTTCTGATGTGAAATTCCTCCAACCTAGCTGGTAGGCATCCACTACTGGGCAGGGGTGTGTGGGTCTCAGGTATGCTGCAGTTGGTGGTATGTGTCCCTACCCATGGCCTGGTGAATAGTATTGTAACTAGTAGTGCACTGCCTAGTGTGTAGGGCTGTTCCCTGTGTGTTAGTGTGTTGTGTACGCCAACGGTGATGTTGGTGCCGCCGTTGACCCAGTGTATCCTTTGTCTCCCCCCCTTTTTGTTTTGTCATCCTGTCCTTCTGTGCATTAGCATCATCTGGCGAAGGAGCAGAGGCACCAGCGACGGAGGGAGCTGCAACCCACAGGACCCAGGAGGCCGAACCCACCGAATGTGAGGGCACCAGTGGGACGGAGTGCAAGGAGAGCAATAGCCCGAGACTGGAGGGGACAGTTCAGACACAGATAATTCCTCCAATGGAAGCTCCCTGGTGGTGGCGGACACCTCTGTGCCCACCCAGCTACAGGTAGAGCCGCCAACCCCGAACCAGCACCGCCCTCCCAGCAGCCCCTCAGTGAGTTTCCCGTGCCCGCTCACCCAGGAGGGCAGGCATCTCCTTCGCCCCAGGCACCTCAGGCCCTGCCCCAGTTAGTCCTGGTGCCCCGAATGAGGAGGCTATTGACCTCCTGCGATCCATCTCTGTTGGGCAGTCAACCATTGTGAATGCCATCCAGGGGCTGGCAGCCCAAATGCAACAGTCCAATGCATTTCTGGAGGGAATTCACACTGGCTTGGCAGCCCAACAGAGATCAATCCAGGCACTGGCCTCCCCTCTGATGGCAGCTACTGTCCTTGTTTCTATCCCAAGCACACAGCCTGACGAGCATGCACGCAGGACAACACCCAAGAGTGTCACAGGCAAACACAAGCACCACACTTCATCCCACAGGCACTCACACAAACATGATCCAGTTGCAGACACAACAACATCCGCTATTTCCACTGACACCTCTCCTTCTCCTCATCCACCTCCATCCCAGTTGCGTCTCCACTCACACCTGCATGCACTACATCCTCATCCACTACCACCATCACCAGCACACCTATCAGAACACACACCTCACTGGCAGTCACCACCCCCACATCCATGCACACGTCCCGTGTCCTCACCCACTATGTCTGTGCCCCCTCCTCCCAAAGTACACAAACCCAAGCACTCAGACACCCAACAGCCATCCTCCTCACAACAGCATCCAGCCCATGCACCTGCTCCCAAACACAGCAGACTGACACCTCCTACACCCACTCCCTCTTCCTCCACTTCCAAACCATTTCCCTCTTCCTGCCCCAATGTCCCTAAGAAGCTTTTCCTCTCCACCATTGATCTCTTCCCTACCGCTCCCCCCCGTCCGTCACGTTAGGCCAGGGTGGTCAAAACCCAGGCAAACACCTCAGCCACCCAGTCCACGGGCACAGTAGTGTCCCCAGCAACTGAAGGTGGAAAAGTATCCCGGCCACCAGCCATCCAGACAGAGAGGGTGCCAGCCCCAAGTGCTGCAGGAAGGAAGGGCAAGGAGCCAGCCCCAAGTGCTGCAGGAAGGAAGGGCAAGGAGCCAGCTACAAGTGCTGCAGGAAGGAAGGGCAAGGAGCCATCCCCATATGCTGGCAGGAATGGGACTCAGTCGGAGACACCACCACTAACCATGGTGGTGCAGCCATCTGAGGCTGCAGGGAATGGGCTGGGGCCTCACCCTACAACTAGCAGCAGCAGCACGAGTGGGCAGCCGTCTGAGGCTGCAGGGGATGGGCTGGAGCTTCCCTCTCCCACCAGCACCAGCACCAGTGGTCAGCCGTCTGAAGCTGCAGGGGATGGGCTGGAGCCTCCCCCACCACCAGCAGCAGCACCAGTGGGCAGCCTTCCGAGGCTGCAGGGGATGGGCTGGAGCCTCCCACCACCACCAGCTCTGTCAGCAGAACCGCCACCAGCACCGCCACCACCACCAGCAGCAGCACCAGTGGGCAGCCGTCCGAGGCTGCCGGGGATGGGTTGGGGCCTCAGTGGGCAGCCGTCCGAGGCTGCAGGGGATGGGCTGGAGCCTTCCTCCACCACTACCAGCCGCAGCACCACCACTGCCACCACTGAACATCCATCACTGCCGGCGGGCATTCTGTAGATCTGCATCCATGGGCTGTTGTGTGGCCTACCCCGTGCAAATCCTGTGGGTATGACACCCACCTGAGAGACTGTGACCTTGCACTCCCCAAGATCTGCATCACAGGGCAAGATGGCCCCTCCAGAACCAGTGGAGATGCCATCCACTCACCCCATCCTCCCCAGGATGAAGCTCACTGGACACAATGCCTCTCCAGAACCGGTGGAGATGCGATCCACTCACCCCTTCCTCCCCAGGATGAAGCTCACTGGGCACAATGCCCCTTCCAGAACCAGTGGAGAGGACATCCACTCACCCCATCCTCCCCAAGATGAAGCTCACAGGGCACGATGCCCCCTCCAGAGCATGTGGGCAAGACACCCACTTGAGAGACTGTGTCCTTGCACTCCCCAGGACAGAGTAATGGGCATGTGTCCCCCTCCAGAGCATGTGGGCAAGACTCCCATTTGAGAGACAGTGGTTTTGCACTCCCCAGGACAGAGTAATGGGCATTTTGCCCCCTCCAGAGCCAGTGGGCAAGTCACCCACTTGAGAGACTGTGGCCTTGCACTCCCCAGAACCACACACAGGGAATGTTGCCCCCTCCAAGACCAGTGGCATTGTACCGTCTTCCAGCTGAGGTGCCACCTGTTTCCCGTCCCCCTGAGGTGCCTGCCTATTTTCGACCTGATGCCCCTGCAGTGTTCTGTCCGTGTTGTTGCAGGAGTAAAGTGGGGCCTTGGACTTTGTAATGTGGCCCTGTGGCCCACGAACATTGAGGACTGGACAGTGTTTCCTTCATTTGTAAATATGTATATACTTTTTTGATTTGGATGCACGTATTGCTACTATTTTATCTTATTACACTCTTTTTACTCTATTGTAGTTGTCCTTGCATTATTCCTGAAGGGTACGGGGTAAATATGTTTTGTTGCTGTATCTGCTTGTGTGTATGGTGTTGGGGGTGTTGCGTGTGTGTGTCACTCTCTTTTTCCTACCCCCTCTCCCCTGTGTGCTAATTGGCTGTACTCACTGTGGTCGTCTTCGTCGTCGTTGGTGTTCGTAGTGGAGCAGCACGTAGAAGATCATAGGGAAGACATGCAGCTCGGGCTCCATGGCGGCGTGGTTGTTCCCTGAGTCTCCACAGGTGAGTTGTTTCCCTTCTGTGCAGTGTTTCCGCCAGGCTTTTGATGTCATTGGTACCGCCCCAGAAAAGGTGGCGGATTGGACTGTCTTAATTCAGTGGGTGGAACATTGTCTTCCGTCTGGCTGTAGGCAGTTACCACCGTGGTGCCTGTTAATTCCACCCTGGCAGTCGGTGCGTTAAAGTGGCTGACTGTCTGAGCGGTTTCCGCCATGGTCTTAATTTGGTGGTATTTACTGCCAGCCTGTTGGCGGTATTGTCACCACCTTATCACCAACCGCCAGGGTTGTAATAACCCCCTATAGGAATTTCTCTGGTTGGAGATACATGGTCAGGCACAAGCATGATGTTGTCCAAGAACTTCAATAGACCTTCTCCTTTTCCACAATGCAATTTCACAAATTCTAACAACTATGCCACACATTGAAAGTCCATATTCCTCCAGATACCTCCTTACCCGAATTCAGCCCCCGGGAGGCTTAGGTGATGTTGGGGGCCATAAGCAAAGTGGGGGTCTCCCAGATATATCGCTCAATCTTACTGAATGCTGGTGCAGATCTTCATGCTCTTTAATCTCAGTGGGAGATGTGGCTTGGACCCCTAGATGACAAGGACTGGGAAAATGCCTTAATGGCACCAGAGGTATAACAATCTCGCCAGACTGCGACTCGTCCAGGCATACTATTTACACTGTTCTTACCTCACCCCTGACAGGCTGTTCCAAGCAGGCCTTCAGCCTAATTCGCAGTGCCCATGCTGCTCACACTCCCATGTCGATTTCTTCCACATGACTTGGGCTTGCCTGACCATTGAATACTATGGGAAGACTGTTGCATAGGTTCTCCTTATGGTAATGAGGCTACTGGATTTGGGAGACAGGACCACCTGGATTGTGGCTACTCAGTAGAATTCCACACCACATGACACCTGTCGGCCTAATCCGGGTTCTCTGGCTAACTAGCAGCGCCTCATCTTTGGCCAAGATGATTGTGGCAACTGGGCGCATGACAAGAAGACTCCTCAGGAGAATTGTGGTCGATCATATCACTTCCCTTTCTCTCAGTTACCAATAGGTCTCATACAGGCAAAGACAACAGTCCGAACTATCCGCGTTACTGAGTAAGATCCTGGACCTATGGGTAGTAGAACCGAGGGCAGATAAGATGTTACTGACTACTGTTTTTTTTGGTAGCTAAAAGAGACATTGCAGCACATTGACAAGCCCCCACTCCACCAGCATGCTCGAAGTGGAGGAGAGGGGTTGACTGGTGTGCCCAAATAAAACTGCCAATTTATGTGGCATGGGGTTGCCCGCGGAAACACGCCAAGATTTGGTCCAAATGCTGGATGACGCAGGACTGGTTAAAGATCCAGTTTAATACCTCAGTGGACGGATTCAGCACTGAGCCATTAGTGAGGCTCTGTAGGAGGTATCCTTACCAACGAAATCTGGGTAAATAGTGGGTATTGAGACTATTAATTGTCACTGTTATATCATGTAAATGTGACAAGTTTTCTATGTATAAAACAAAAAAAACTGGTTATCAAAAAAAAAGAATAGTATCTATTGCCGTCATAGAGATATCTTGGGAGGTTGCCATATTAGGAGGTGAAGCCGTATTAGGTGGGGCTGTCGTCAGAGCCTCCCTATACAACAGGTATCTGATCTGGTTAAATTTCAACATAGAGATGTGACTGATTTCAAGTAAAACATAATAATAATACTTCTCAACTCTTAAAGCACCAATCCAAAACTCCTCATTGCTGTAATAGCAGGAGAAACTGATCAATGTCAATATATCAAGTAACAGCCACAGTCATGCAGAAGCAAAAAAATGTTTTTGTTAGTCAGAAAAGAAAAAACTCTTATTGAAGTAGTAGACTGAGGAGGAAGGTAATCTTTTAATAAGTCTTTCTCCTTCAAAGCATTGTTCTATCCTTCCTTCAGGTGTGCCAATTATGATATGTTAAATATCAGCTAAAGTCATGTGTGATTGAAAATCAGGGGGCCATTATTGAAAAAGTCTTCCTAAAGGACTTGAAGGAAAATGAAGTCAGCATTTTTATTCCTTAAAAAGTGACAAATTGAAGAGAGAGTTCCTAGGGGGTTCCATATTTCGTGAAGTAAGAACCAGTAAGGCCACAAAAGAGACCCTTTCTCTCACATACAAGTTAACGAGTTGCGTGTCTAAAAGTTAGAAGGGGGAGCATTAAGTTTCAATTGAAGAAAGTCAATGAAATGAAGCTCCAGTGGGCCCGTTACAATGTGCAGAATGCGTTGACCGCCGTACTGAAGGAGCTTGTGTTGTAGAGCAATGAGAAACTCTCATGCTTTTGCTCGGCCAGCACGGCGAAGACAACCCTCTCGGAGCGTGCTCTTTGTTCCACCTGGGCATAGGATGGAGGGGCCCGCAGAGAGGAAGAGACACGCTCTAGTCTCTCTGTGGGCTCTTTCGGGATAGGGGAAGTGAAGGCGCGGGACGGGATTGGGTTACAGATAAGTGGGGGTGGGCGTTAGGGGTGGGGATAAAAGGGGGTGTGGGGGAGGGATCGGCCTCTTTCCGCGTAACCCATTGCGCGGTTCTTTTGGCCGGTCCCTAGGGGAGCAGTATAACAGGCAAGTGTAGGGTGGGTTGGGCCACAGGGGGAGCCTGTTTTTGCAGTGCATAAGCTGCCGTGCATTATTCACATCGCCCGGCGGTACACAGAGTACTTGGGCAGAAGCGGCGGCGTGTCTCTGAACTGTCGCGCCAACCGCCAGCGCACATGTGCGTCTGCCAGGCCGAGTGACGGCTCGCAGCAGTTTTTATATCCTGTAGGGCAGCACAGGATACAGAATGTAAACCGCCAGGCATTATCCACATCGCTCGGTGGTACAAATAATTTTTTGGGCTCAAGCGGCGGCGCGCCTCTGAATCATAGCGCCGACCGCCAGTGTACACGTGCGGTTGCCGAGACGAAGACCGGCTCACGGTATTTTTTACTGTTGGAGGCACAAGAGAGTTTTTCCGCTTTTGCGCAATGGCGACCAGCCATGACTCGGAGGTGGTAAAGTCCGCGCTTCGCGTCTTAGGCGAAGCCGGCCGATCTGACCTCCTAAGGCCTGGGGTGTTGGGCCAGGCCTGGGTTGGAATGGTGCGGCCAGCGCGCAGCGCATCTGGCCGGGTAGCGGCAGTTGTAGCTTGTTCATCGCCTGAGAGGGCTAAAAAGCCCCAAAAAGCGGCGGTGGGGCGGGCACGAGGTGTAGCCTCCCCCACCAGCCAAATGGGAGAGGGTGAGGGCCCCCCCAGCGAGGCAGAACTATTAGAGGAGGGGGCAGCATCCGAACATCTAGATGTGGGCAATGAGGCCCAGCTGGAACAACCAGTGGGGGAAAACGACCCCCTGGAGGAGTTAGTAGTGCAAGAGCTCCCGAGCCCCAGTGCAGAGTTGACTCCAATGGACCTGTCCCTCCCCAGAGATGGGACCAATATAGCAGGCGCCCCCATGACAACCAAGAAGAAGGGTAAGGGCCCCAGGCAGGGGGGTGGCTCAGCGAAAGGGAAGGCAAACAAGGTACAAACCAGGAAGGCTGGGGGGGGCGGAACAACGGAGCCCCTTACAGGAACGGAGCAGAGTGGCCCCAGGCTACGCAGGATGGATATGGGTGAAGCATGGGACTTAGAGGCCAGGATACGGGAACAACAACGCATAGTGGCAGAGACGGAGGACAGGTGGGCCCAGTTATGTACGGAGCGTGAGGTGGCCACGCCATACGGCAGGCAGCTAAAGAGGCCAGCAGAGAGCGCAGGGAGCGAAGGGAGCATAGGGACAATGCCACAGGAAGCTAGCAAGGGCAGCTGGGTTTGGGTACTGAGTGTTAAGGGGCAGGATGCTGGAGCGGCCATTGGGTTAGGCAGCGCAATGGGGGCCAGTGGCGCACACGGCCACGACTGGCGCGGAAAATCGATGCCACTACCTGAGGTTGGCAGAAAGAAAGCAATGCCACCGGGGCGCAACACGGCCCCAGCGCGTTGGTCTGAAGCGCTAGATGGGTCTTCGGCGGCCTTCTCTACTCCGCAGGATCGGGGTTTCCACAGAGATGGTGTGCGCCATGAGGGACAAGATGAGGTTTCAGCCAACTACATGATGACGAGTGGTGGTGTTGACAATAGGTTGGATGTGGGTGAAGAAGATGCATTGTAACTCGACTATGAGGAGGATTTGGATGAATGGGAAGATGGGGAGATTCGGGAGGTAGAGGTGAGCAGCATAAGAGGGAGGGAGAGAGGACGCAGGAGCGGTGCAACCCCTCTTTCCGTTTCTATCTTGCAGGATCGGGCTGTTGGTGGAGAACAGCAAGAAGGGCGGCAGGGGCCGGCACGTGGTCATGGGGCCCGGAAGGTTTCACGGCCTTCAGGAACACAAGGAAGAGGTAAAGGGCAATGGTGGTAGGTTTGGGGGGATTGCTTTTGAGGCGGTGAGGCACCTGCACGCAAGTCCATTGGGGTGGGTGATTTTTCTATTCTGGACACAACAGGGGACAAAGTTTTGCGGGGGGGGGAAAGGAGAAGGAGCTACAAGGAAGTGCTGCGGCTATAGATGAAGGTGGGGCCAAGGTAACGGGGGAGAATACAGGGACAGAGGATAAAGAAGGCGGAAGTCACAAAAAGAGGCTTCCATATATTGGTCTGGCTATGCCATTGGGATCACATGTGGTAGATAAAACTAAAGCACGAATATGGAGACATGAGTATGTGGACGTTTTTAAACTCTTACATAGAGACATACAAGCTAAGGAAAGCTGCAAGGAAGAGGAGTGGGAGCTAGCACGTAGACCAAGGGTCCCAATTACAATGGCTATTTGGACATCGGTATTTTTGATTTTCGCAAGCATATATTGCGAAAAATACCCAGATAGGGTCATAGCACTTTTTAAGTATATGGACATCATTAGAAAGGCGCAAATGCATTTTGGGGGTTTCGCTTGGTTGAGTTATGATGAGGAGTTCAGGGCCAGAGTGAGCGTCAATCCCAACAAGCCATGGGGAGATGTAGACCCAGAATTATGGATGCAGTGGATGGCGTCGTCGCAATCCACAGCGTCTACACATACTGCCAGTGGCCTGCCTCTGGTTTATAAGCCTTTTCAGGCTCGTCCCGCCCAGGGAGGGGCGGGCATGGGTCAGAGAACCACGACTAACACAACAGGAGCTTGCTGGAACTTCACAAAGGTTTCTGTTCCAGACAGCCTTGCAAATTCAAACACGATTGCTCCAAATGCGGCGGCCGTCACCCGGTTACACAATGTTTTTCGCTATCCAGTCCATCAGAACAATGGAGAGCATCCAAGGGCAGAGGCGCGCAGAACGCTCCTGTTCCAAAGGGGTCCTACGCCAGTTAAGATAGACTTTATCATACCCTGGCTACACAAATACCCCGAAAGGGACACAGCGATTAAGCTAGCACATGGTTTCCAAGACGGTTTTCGGGTCAGCTACCAAGGTCCGCATAGGAGGCGTTGGGCAGACAACTTGCGGTCTGCAAAAGAATTGCCACAGGTAGTTAGGAGTAAGCTGGATAAGGAAGTGTCATTGGGCAGAATTGCAGGGCCTTTTTATGATTGGCCGAGTCCAACTCTGATGATCTCCCCGTTAGGGGTAGTGCCTGGTGAGTTTCGGTTGATACACCACCTGTCATGGCCGGAGGGCGCATCTGTCAATGATTTCATTGCGGCACAGGACACCAGGGTAGTATACGCATCTGTGGACGATGCGATAAGATTGATCAGGGGATTTGGCAACGGGGTAGAATTGGCAAAGTGTGATATAAAATCAGCCTTCAGGCTACTGCCTATACACCCAGGAGATTTTGACTTGTTGGGGATGCAATTTGAGGGTCCATTTATGTGGACAGGGTCCTGCCTATGGGTTGCGCGATATCTTGTGCTCTATTTGAAGCATTTAGCACCTTCATGCAGTGGGTCTTCGTCAAGGTGAGTGGGCATTGTGCGGTGACCCATTACTTGGACGGTTTCCTTTTTGGAGGCACACGAGACTCCGGGGCTTGCGGGAAGGCTTTGTGGGCCTTTCAAGATATGGTGCGCCAAATGGGGGTGCCTCTGGCTCCCGAAAAGACTGAAGGACCTTTAGCGGTACTCACTTTTTTGGGGATCGAGCTAGACTCCCAGGCTACCAACACAAAAAGTCAAAGAAATGCTGGAATTCTTGGGTACCGTGAAGGAGGCACTCAAAATTGATTTGCGAACCGCACAGAAGCTGTTAGGTTACCTCAACTTTGCCTGCAGAGTAGTCAGAGGCAGGAGGACTTTTTGTAGGAGACTAGGGGGGTCATTACAACCCTGGCGGATGGCGGAGAACCAGCGGTAAGACCGCCAACAGGCTGGTGGTCTTACCTTGGTGAATTATGACCATGGCGGTTACCCCCATGATCATCCGCCGGTTCTCCGTCCCGCCCGCCGGGCTGGAGACCTGGGTCTCCAGCCCGGCGGCCGTCAGTATACCGCCGGCGGTATTTGGACCCGGTTTACCGCCGTGGATTTCCAGCGTTTTCAACCACCATGAAATCCATGGCGGTAAGCACTATCAGTGCCAGGGAATTCCTTCCCTGGCACTGATAAGGGTCTCCACCACCCCCACCACCACCCCGACTCCCTCCCCTACACCCCCCACCACCCCTGCCACCCCCCAAAGGTGGCAGGGCCCCCCTCCCCACCCCGACCCCCAACATAACATTACTCACACACACCTGACACGCATGCAGGCACCACCAACACACACACACACCGACATACATGCCTACATCCACACACACAGTCAGACATGCACACCCACATTCAAACATACACGCACACATACATACAGCCATACCCACAGCCATACACGCACTCATTCCCATACACACAACACCCCCGCAAGCATACACGCACCCACACACCCCCTCTACATACACACAC
Source organism: Pleurodeles waltl (assembly GCF_031143425.1). Classification (NCBI taxonomy): domain Eukaryota; kingdom Metazoa; phylum Chordata; class Amphibia; order Caudata; family Salamandridae; genus Pleurodeles; species Pleurodeles waltl. The sequence goes on from NC_090440.1 coordinate 673,050,659, forward strand.
GCACACCCCCATGCACACACACAACACACAACAGCCCCTCGCCCCCCTCCCCTAACGGACGATTGACTTACCTGGTCCGTCGATCCTCTGGGAGGGGACGGGAGCCATGGGGGCAGCTCCGCCGACACCACACCGCCAACAGAACACCGCCACGGCGAATCACAGGACGTGATTCAATGGGCGGTGTTCTGTTGGCGTGGAGGTGGAGCAACCTCCACTTTCCCGCCGCCCGCAAGTATGGCAGTTGGCAGCTGTCCGTCGGAATAACGACAGAGAGCAGCCAACAGTCATAATATGCCGAGCGGCAAATCACCTGCACAGGCGTTCTTCCGCACGGCGGTCCCTCGGCGGTCTTGCAAAAAGACCGCTGAGGTCGTAATGACCCCCTAGGTCTGGCTATGTCTGGGGCAGTACTGCCACATCACAGAATACGAGTTTCAATAGGTTTGAGGGAAGATGTGAGGGTGTGGGAAACATTCTTGAAGCATTTTAATGGGGTATACATGTTTTTCTGTGAGCATGAGACAGTGTGGCAAGTGCAGATATTTTCGGATGCGGCAGGAGCAAAAGGATTTGGAGTTTTTTTGGGACCGCAGGTGGTGCGCTGAATCGTAGCCAGCACAATGGTTACAGCAAGGGAGGAGTATTGCCTTTTTGGAATATTTTCTCCTTTTGGTGGCAATGGCAGTTTGGGGGCAGGAGTTAGCGACTAGAACAGTTTTATTTAGAGTAGACAACATGACAGTGGTAGAACTGGTCAACAGACAGAGGGCCAAGGACCTTAGGGTTTTGCGCTTGTTGCGCCAGTTTATACTGCAGTGTTTATCATTGAATGTAATTTATAAAGTGGCTCACATACCAGGAGTATTCAATGAGATCGCGGATTCCCTGTCTCATTCACAGTGGCAGCGTTTCCGCAACCTGGCACCAGGAGCAGAACGGAACAAGACAGCGGTCCCGACATACATTTGGGAATGGGGGGCATGATGATCATAGGGCTGGTGGAGATGTCCTTAGCGGAATCCACTCGGCGAAGTTACCGGCTGGCTTGGTTGGATTTTCAATTTTTTGAGCGGTTTGCAGGAAATTTTTGGTTGCAGAAGGGTAAACAGTTGGAGCATCGTGCGTTGCGTTTCATGCTGTTCATGATTCAGAAAGGTTTGTCATCAGCGACTATCGGTGGAAAATTGGCTGGGGTTTCATTTTACGGGAAACTGTTTTTTGATCACGACCCGGCTAGAAACGATTTGTTGGGTAAGATGTTAAAAGGATGGTGCAGGATTAGGTCAGCGGAAGGTAGGGCGGCCAGAGAACCTATTAGTTTTGAGTTGTTACTGGAGTTGTTGCATGTGCTGCCAGAGTGTTGTGCAGAAGAGCATGAGTTAGTTCTGTTTCGGTTATGTATGGTGTGGATGTTTTTTGGCGCATTTCGTGTGTCGGAATTGCTGGGGGTCGGAAGAGCGGTAGGGGTGCAGTATAAGGAGGTTTGTTTACATGGTGAACGGTTAGGGATTTGGCTTAGACGCTCTAAGACCGATCAGCTAGGCAGGGGGAAGTGGGTGTGGTTGGGGAGAGGGGGCAACGCTCTGGCCTGTCCTGTTCTGGAATGGATGAATTTCCAAACATTAAATCTTTCCTCTAGAGAGGCTGGGGTGTTTGTACATAGGTCTGGGTCCAAGCTTACCAGTTTTCAGTTCTTACACGTGTTGAGGTTGGCTCTGGGATGGACGGGCCGTTGGGCCATGGATATTGGCACACATTCGTTTAGAATCGGGGCAGCCACGGCTGTGGCGCATTTGGGTTGGGTCTGGGCGAAGATCAGGGCGATAGGACGCTGGAAGTCAAAGTGCTGTGAACGTTATGTGACGCCCTGAAGGGCAGGGGAGCAACAGCAGTTTATTAACAAGGCGAGGGGGGTGCCTGATAGGCAAAACATGTTTTACAGTTCTTTTTCCATTACAGGAGAGGCATCCGGCCTATCGCATCGCAAAATGGTCATGTGGCTTGTAGGCCATTCCTTTGTCCACTGGGCAGCGAAGTTCGCGGAGAAACAAATCTATGGCCGGGCTTTGGGACTGTCCAGTAAACGGCACGAGGTGTTGTGGTGGGGGAAGAGCGGCGTGCGATGGGGTAACCTGCTTCCTTTCATCACATCTAACTTAATGAATTGGGGGTGCCCGGATTTGCTAATCATTCACCTGGGTGAGAATGACCTTCTTAATCTATCAGGACTCACGCCACTGTAACACATGCAGAGAGACTTGGAACTCATCAAGCAGAAGTTGCATGGCACCTGCTTGGTGTGGACGGAATTTGTACTTCGTAGGGTGTGGAGAGGGGCAGTCAAATATGGAGCCATGGAGCGGGCTCGCAGGAAACTTAACAGAGCTATGAGAGTTTTTTGCTGGGCGCAGGGGATAAAAATCCTGAAGCATGAGGACATTACAAAGCAGGATGAGGCGCTCTTTAGGGATGATGGTGTACATTTGTCCATGTTAGGGAACGCATATTATTTGATGGACTTGAGGTTGTTGGTGGGGGATTTGTGGGGAGAAAACATGTGGGTCAGGGATAAAGAGTGAAGTGGTCAGGTTGCAGTAGCGTGTCTGTGGGGGTGGGGCAGCAAAACACCAAATGGGTTTGTGCTGGTTGGCAGTAGATGGGGGAGGGTGGTGAGTCAGATGCGGGCTTGGCCACCCTTCCAGGGAATAAACAAGCAGGTGAAGGCTGTGAGTGGGGGTACGCACGAACCAAATGGGGCATGAAAGGAAAAGGGGAGTGTGTAGGGAAATGGAAACGAAATGAGGGTTTGGAGTGGAAGGATGAGCGAGGAGATGTTAAAGGGAGGTTGTTTTTTAAGTTGTGGTTTCAAAATAAAGTTAAGTTTATGTTGCTTGTTTGCAATCCTGTCCTAATAAATGACCTTTTACACTAAATGGCTGTCGCTGAATTGTGTCCCGATGGAGAGGCCCGCGGAGAGGAAGAGACCCGCTCTAGTCTCTCCGCGGGCTATTTCGGGATAGGGGAAGTGACGGCGCGGGACGGGATTGGGTTACAGATAAGTGGGAGGTGGGCTTTAGGGATGGGGCTAGAAGGGGTTGTGGGGGAGGGATCGGCCTCTTTCCATGTAACCCATTGCGCGGTTGGTTCGGCCTCCCACCTACCCGGCAAAGGTCGAGAGATGTGAGAGGAGTAAAATTTTGAATTAAGCGAATGAAGGGGTAAGTGGGTGGATTGTCAGTTAGGGCAGGTTGCAGGGAAGGGTAGACAGTAGATGGGGGAGGGTGGTGAGTCAGCTGCAGGCTTGGCCACCCTTCCAGGGAATAAACAAGCAGGTGAAGGCTGTGAGTGGTGGTATGCATGAACCAAATGGGGCATGAAAGGAAAAGGGGAGTGTGTAGGGAAATGGAAACAAAATGAGGGTTTGGAGTGGAAGGATGAGCGAGGAGATGTTAAAGGGAGGGCGTTATTAAAGTTGCGGTTTCAAAATAAAGTTAAGGTTATGTTGCTTGTTTGCAATCTTGTCCTAATAAATTACATTTTACACTAAATGGCTGTCGCTGAATTGTGTCCCAATAGCAACTTAACAAAGTCAGGGTTTCAAGATAAGTAATGTGTGTTGAGTGGAAATAAAAGTTCCATACATGCCGGCAGTAGTCCGATTATCATTTTTCACATTTTAAGATGACCAGGTGTGGTTTTTCAGGCGGATATCGACTTCGGTCTTGTTCCTTTCCACAGAGCCTCAGAGGGGAGCCGTTGTTTCTCTCGGAGGCAAGCTCCACTCCTTCGCCAGGTCATTTTGTCGGCATGTGAACCATGCATGACTGCACCAACAAAATGACGCAGGTGGTTTCTTTTCTTGTTATCCACCGATCTGAGTAGGAGCATTGTAATTTTTACAAAGAAGATGGGGGAAACACTATGAAAGGTGAGGATGGGGAAGCAAGAGGGCAGGGATGGGCTGACGCAAAACAGAGAGTGTGGATGGGGAAGAGGTACGCAGCATGCTGAGCGATGAGAGACAAAAACTGAAAATGTTAAATAAACAATAATTTCTTGTTAACACGCATTATAAAGTATGTGATTCACACATGTGCCACATGTGCTCTATTGGCATGTTAGCAAGTGCTACATTGTTAGCTAACAATACTGTGAATTATGGGTGTTATAGTGGTGTTTTCCCAATATAAACATGAGATTACAAATCCAAGCATTCAAAATGGAAGTAGCAAAAAATAGTGGACTGGCTGCAGATGTTCTATTCTTCAAAAACGTGTATAGAATAAGCAGCAGCCAACCCCATTTCCTTCAGCTCAGAATATGTATAGCAGAGCATCAGCAATACAAGCTTTCTTTGTTAACAGAATATGTACAGCTCAGATAGCAGCAGTGCAAGCATTCATCAACCTCCTAGAACAGATGCAGCATGGTAAAATGTGTGCAATCCTCTATCCCTTACAAAATTATATGTACAGGTCAGGCATCAGTGACATGTAGGTTAATCACAGATCTCTGCAGCACATGCTTACTCCACTGTTCAAAATGTATGTATGGATGAATAAGTGAACTAATGTGTGAGTGCTGCTACCTCTCCCATTCAGTTTTTATTCCCTCTGTGTTAGCAATACACAGTTTCAGTCACCACTGTCTAGTTATAGGTAAGTCAGACTTTCCATGTGTACATTGTTTCGCAAAGAACTTTAGCTCCATTCGACGAATGTTCATGAAACTTTCCAGACAAACAGTTCATCTATTTCAGATGCTTCTTTTCACTATGCAGTTTCTATAAGGTAAATTAGACAATGATACAGAAAAAATGGCTTAACAGAATTACATAAACATTTTTAGAAATCTAGATCTTTACACCGAAACTGTGCTTTTTTATGATTTTTAGTAAATCTCTTCAGCCATTCTAGAGAAATTAAGGTTCAAACTTTATAGATGTGTGTTGCTGCTGGACTCCCATGGGAGATCTGCGGGAGTCCCACAGAAAAAAATAAAATAAAATAGAAATATGATTGGCTGGTCTAGTGGATGTTCCATTGGCAGAAGGATCTGACTGGTGGCCACAAGATGAAAAAATAATGTTGCAGACAACATTACCGAAGTCGGTCCCCAACTCCTGAAAAATTAAAAAAAAGGACAGAAGGGGGCAGGGTAGGCATACCCTGACCTCCTAGCCTTTGTAGGGCCACTGGACCTGAAATATTTAAAAAAATGAATAAATGTGGCTCGGTCCCAGAGGAGTACTGCGGTACCAGGAGAGTGCACTGCCAATACATTACAAAGGCCCAGTACATGAGTGTGAGAAATTAGGGTATTACCTGCTGAGGGAGTTGAAACACTTCTCAATCAACAACCAGAGTCCTAGTTAGGGTGAACTACAAAAAAGTCACTAAATTAACCTGTGCTTAGTCCTCTGGTAGCTTAGCACAAAAGCAGCCAGGCTTAACTTAGAGGCAATTTATAAAATATTTATGTAGCACTCAAACAGTATTGAAGTGAAAAACACAGCCTAAGAAAAGTCCCAAACCAATATACTCCAATAGAGTAAACTGTAATAGATAAAATGATACCTAAACAACAAACATCAAATTAGTAGAAATGGAGATATACAGGATACATTTTGATGCTAACCTGGGGGCACTTCTAGGGGATCAGGGCTCGCTCCATCAGAAGCCAACAGCAGGGCACAGGCAGATGCAGTTAGGTCTGCCCAGCTGGGCAGATAGAGGACAGGTCTCTGGAACTTATTATGCCCCTATAGCTCAGGAAAAAAGGAGTCACTCTGAGTGGTTTGGGTTTCGAAGAGTAGGTCCTATCTTCCTTTCTCAGGCAGCAGGGCAGTCTTTCTTGCAGCAAGACAGCCTTTCCAACAGCAGAGCAGTTCTTCCTCTGAGCCTTCCACAGGTCCAGAAGTGATCTGAGAAATTGGTCTGAAGGTCCAATACTTATACCTGGTGCCATCTTTGAAGTGGGAGAAACTTGTAGACTTCCCCCAACCTCAGGTTCTGGAATGTCCTTCCCCCCTGCCCTGGTCCTAGGATGTCCTGAGTCACAAAAGGCTAATGTGAATTTATTTGCGTGTATGCTGGTGGCAGCTCACCTCAAGTGCAAGTATGGTAAGTAACAGCTCTGCTCCTCCCATCAGGTTAGGATGGCTAATCCTTCCAACATCCAGGCCCCCTCTGTGATACTGTCTGGGGGGAATATACAAAGGCCAACTACCAATTACACCTAGTCATGTGACCCGAGGTCAGGTGCAGGCACCAAATGGTTAGGACAAGAAAATAGCAATGATGTAAAAAAAAGTCACATTTTTAGAATTGTGGCTCAAAATCTGACTTCACCATTGAAGAGGGCTTTAAATTACAATTCTTGAGAACCAAACATGACATGTCTACCTCTTCCTACGCAAATGTTATCACTTAGTAAATGTAATAAGGTAACCCAGAGTTATCCTATAGTTAGAGGTAGGCCTTGAAGTATTGAAAAACAAATTCAAGAGTATTTTACAACCAGAGCACGTAAAACTTAAAGGTATATGTCAACTTTTTAAATGCAATGCGCCCTGCCCTCTGGGCTGTTTGGTGCGTACCCTAGAGGTGATTATGTGAGTTTAATGGATGATTTATGCATGGCAAAAGTTTATTTTGCCACGTCAAAATGGAAGGCTAAAACTGCACCACAGGCTGAAGTGGCAAGCCTGAGACTGTAGTGGGTGGCACAATGAGTGCTGCAAGCCCACTCGTAACATTTAAATTAGAGGCTCTGGGTACAAGTTGTACCATTTTACTAGGGACTTACAAATAAATGGAATGTGCCAATCGGGTGTAAATCAATTGCATCATGATTTAGGGAGAGTGCATAAACACTTTTAGTACTGGTTAGCAGTGGTAAAGTACACAGAGTCCTAAAGCCAACAAAAACATATTCAGCAAAACAGGAGGGGTGAAGGCAAAAAGTTTGGGGGTGACCCTGCAGAGAGAGCCAGGTCCTACAGTGAGCAAGTCCCTACTATGCCAGATCAGCCCTCAGTTCGCAAACTGTGCATAGAGCCCACTCCCTCAAGAGACGCAAGCCCCATTAGGTGGGCAAGCTCCCACTACACACAGGCTGTGCTCACTATGCAGACTGTGCACAGGACTCACTCCCTCCAGACACGCAACCCCATTAAGTAGGCAAATCAGTAGTACATGTAGTCAAATATTAAAAATAATTTGTTCACATTTTCCATATTTATCCCTCTCGCTCCTCAATCAATCCCTTAATCAAGGTATGGTTCCAGACACCTTTAAGGAGGCAATAGTGATCCCTCTTCAGAAGAAATCCAGCTAGGATCCTCTCATCTTTAAAAAACTATCGCCCCCATCTCCCTGTTGCCATATTTGGTGAAGGTGCTTGAAACACATGTTGCCAGACAGCTCTGTTCATTCGTAGAATCTAAATTTATTGACCCTCACCCGGCAGGCTTCCGGCCAGCACTATTCAAGTGAAGCTGTCATGCTTGATTTCTACAGCTGAGGAAAATTAAGAAAATCAGCAAGTTTCTCATTTTTGAAGCTCTAGTTCAGGTTATTCCTGCCTTAGTCATTTCATGAATTGACTATGGAAACACCCTCTATCTCGTCCTTCCTAAATGTCTTTCTCACAAACTCCAACTTGTACAAAATCAAGCAGCTAGACTCATATTCAAACAATCAAGACATAGTCATACTACTCCTTTGATGAAAAACCTCAGTTGTTTACCAGTGGTACAACATACCATCTTTAAGACAGGCTTTATCATCTTCAAATCCATTTATGGAAGAACTCCTGCCTTCATCTCATCTAGAATTAAAAAATAGATCCCCAGCCAGAATCTAAGGTCTATCAACACATAAATCTACTCTACACTCCATCATAAAAGGCTAAAAGGCTCTTGCTTCTCGGTCCTTGCTTCCTACATTTGGAACTCCTTCCCCCAAGAGGTCAGATCCACCTCTTGTTATCTAATATTTATATTCCGAAGACTTAGTTATTCAGGCCAGCATATGATTAACTGCTTTGATGGTGGGCTAAGCCTCCGTTACCTAGCGCCATGAAACTGTTTGGTTTACGAGCGCTCTATAAATATTTGTATCATTACATAACAGTCAGCCATCAATATGGAGACTGTGTATAGAGCCCACTCCCTCTAGATACATAAGCACCTTTAGGTGGGCAGGCCCGTACTATGCACAGTCAGTGCACAGATTGTGCATGGAGTTCACGTCCTACAAAGACACAAGCTTCATTAGGTGGCAAAGATCCTGCTATGCACAGTCCGTGCTCAGTGTGCAAATTGTGCATAGAGCCCAGTCCCTGCAGAGACCCAGGCCCTATTATTTGACAAGCCTGTGCATAGAGGCTCTCACTCCAGACAACCAAATCCCCGTAGGTGGGCAAGCCTGTGCTGTGCACAGCTTCACTCACTGCACTACTCTCCATGTTGAGCCCTCTTCCTCTGGGCACCCAACCCCAATTAGGTGGCTAAGCCACTACTACTGCAGAGAAGCTGAGCTCTCTGTGCAACTCTTCACAAAGAGCTCACTCCCTTCCCACACACAAGCCTTTTTACATAAATGTAGGTATTTCAGTGATATTTTATGTTACTTTAAAACAACTATAGACATTCACTGGAAAAAACAAAGGTTAAAGTGAGTTATAGTTAGGTCTGGTAATAGTATTCTTCATTATGTAAAAGAAAAAGTAGACATTCTGTGGAAAAAACAAAGGTTAAAGTGAGGTTATAGCTAGGTGAAAGTGTCAGTTAAAAATACAATTGTAAACAATGACACAATTGTGTCACTCCAGACAACCAAATCCCCGTAGGTGGGCAAGCCTGTGCTGTGCACAGCTTCACTCACTGCACTACTCTCCATGTTGAGCCCTCTTCCTCTAGGCACCCAACCCCAATTAGGTGGCTAAGCCACTACTACTGCAGAGAAGCTGAGCTCTCTGTGCAACTCTTCACAAAGAGCTCACTCCCTTCCCACACACAAGCCTTTTTACATAAATGTAGGTATTTCAGTGATATTTTATGTTACTTTAAAACAACTATAGACATTCACTGGAAAAAACAAAGGTTAAAGTGAGTTATAGTTAGGTCTGGTAATAGTATTCTTCATTATGTAAAAGAAAAAGTAGACATTCTGTGGAAAAAACAAAGGTTAAAGTGAGGTTATAGCTAGGTGAAAGTGTCAGTTAAAAATACAATTGTAAACAAAGGAAACCACTGAAATTCACTAGTTATAGTGTACTGTGCTAACTATAACTTGCACCCCGTCCATACACTGCTTATGACCTCACACATTACATCATTCATGCCATTACCAATGTCAAATAATAATAATGTGTTCTTTCTTTGCAGAAAACCAACCAAGCTTGCTAAATCTATTTGCTTACTCCTTTTCTAGAAGAACAACTATTTACCTATTATTTCCTCTGTCTCTCAAACTTGTGTCTACACTTTTCTTACACCTTCAGATTTGTTCCGTGAGGAAGAAGGAATGCAGTTTTCAACTGTTACTCAGTAGCACAGACTCCCCTTTGATAATGAGCCCTCATGCTCTCAACGTTTCAGTTTTCCAGACTTTTTCTCAACCCTGTTAGTCACTGAATGTAAACTAATCTTTACTGTTTAGTCTGAGCATAAATGCAATCAGCTTTCAAAAATTCAACAGGGTTATACAATATTGCACAAACTTTAAAAAAACACTTAAGGCTTTAGCATTAAACTGTTCAATCTATTGTTGCATGTGCATTGTCTTTTCTAAATTGTTTGCAAATTCTAAGTTATGCCAAAAACATATGACAGGCCTAGTTGTGTATTTCTTTATGTTCCAGTTTCTTGAGGTGACTAGAGCTGCTTGAAACAAGAACTTGAGGTGACTTGCAGTCACCTGCATTTGCAAACACTACATTACTTTTAGCAGAGTAATGTTTGTTGTCTTATTTTTTTGACAGGCCCAGAACCTGAAAGCCCTGCTGCAGCAGAAGATACAGGAGATGATGTGGTGACCTCCTCAAATTGGATTGTCTAAACTATTTATAAGTTATAGTTATCCCAAAGACACAATACAAGCCTAATTGTCTGTTTCTCTTTCTTGCAGTTCATTGAGGTGACCACAGCTGCTTGAGACAAGAACTCAAAATTAGTTGCATTGACACCTGCACATGTCACTTTACTTTCAGCAGAGAGTAATAATGTTTTTTGTTGTCTTTTTTAACAGGTCTTTATTCTGAGAGCACTGTGTCAGTGGAAGACACGGAGGGGTGCAGCAACTTCACTAAACTGGATTTCCTGGAGGCACAGAGTCATGTAAGCAGAACAGAGACTGAGCTCTTCACTCCTCTGGCTCACTGAATAACAATGACAGGGTCCCGAGCTAGTGCAGTTTCTATTCCGTCCATGCCAAGGATCGCAGCCACTCACATGAGGCTTCAGAAGTCTCACAAGAATGGTTTACCATCTTTCAGCATGTAAAAGGAGCTCAAGTTTTACCTGTAAAAGGGGATCTGGCAGTAACATCAACCAATACCATTTTTTACAGAAAAAAGGCAACTGTGATATAACTGTTGCACATCACCTATTTTTCAAAACATGGTAAACACAAGATTGGTGCTCATACTCCCCTGTCACATCCGTTGCCACAATGTGTCACTTAAGACCTCAGAAATGACTGTTGATCCTAGCTCAAGAACTACACAAACCTCAGAGGCGGGGCACTCAAAATACATATAAACCTCTCAGGTTATGGGACTACCCTATCATAAAACAATGGGATCCCTATTTTAGGAAATTTATGATAAAAAATGTTTCTTTAGCAATCAACAAAGTCCAGTTGTTAGTGTTGTGCTCAGTTGGTATATTTAATTCCTGTTTATATACCAATTTAAATAAATTCCTCAGGGTTGCTGAAATTGGTTACTTTTTCTGTTTTCCCCGAAGGGAGTCTGAGATTGGATGCATGTTCAGTTCTAAACTTACACTCATGACAGACAAGAGAGGGGCCCCAATTGTGTGGCTGGGCCTAGCACTCGCAACAGGAAATGCCCCAAAATGGCACCTGGACACCATCAAAATATTTGCACACATTGCTTTGAATTAAACACCCAGAAGAGCCAAGGGGGGAGTGACTTTTGTGGATCCCATAACATTTTCTAACCTAGAACGTTCAACAACCCTCAAACCTTTGGCCAAAATGACACCTTTTCCTCACATTGATGTGAATGAAAGCCCTGGCATCTCTAGTGATCCACAAAATTCCTGCTGTCTTGCATTCACACACCTCTGATGAAAACGGTACCCCACTTATGTGGCTGGGTCCAGCACCCTAACCTGAAAGACCCCAAAATGCAGTATGACAACATCAAGGTTTCACCATGAAATGTACCTATTTTGGTAAAGTGGGTAGCTGTAGTATGTGGGCCAGGGTTCAGCTTTGACTCAGGGAAGCCTACCAAACCCAGACATTTCTAAAAACTAGACACCTAGGGCAATGCAGGGTGGTATAACTGACTTAGATCTCACAGCAGTTCCTTACCCACCATGTCCTGCACACTGCAAACGTTGGCCAGGAGAATGGATTTTCCTCACATTTCTGTGAGGTCAATTTCCAGAATCAGAAGGATCCACAAAACTCCTATCCTCCAATGTTCTAATTCTTCTCCTGATAAAAACGGTACCCCACTTTTGTGTATGGGGTTATCGCATGTAACATAATAGGCCCCAAAACTTTAACCTTATTATGAAGTCAATGTGGTCTTTGCACTGTCCTGATTTGGTCCATTCTTGTCGGAGGTATTCAGTTATAAAAAATCCAACAAGCATCTAACTCTTTGTTGGGGCACACACTGTTTAAATTCTTAGTGTAAGAAATAAGAAAACACGCAAGTGCATACACACAGCTGACACCCCATCACTGATACTTGTGCACGCGTACAGTGCATGCCATTTAATCCTCGCCTTGCAATTGCACATGTTGGGATGAGAGCAGCTAGTTGTAGTGTGTTTGTGTTCACATTTGTCTTTAGGTGTTTCCTTTATTTCTATGTGCACTGAGCCGTTGGGTAATGTTTATGTGCCTTTGTGTTGCATGTGTTCGGGTGTTACTTGAGTTTTTGCGATCTATGCCAGGCTCTTTTCTGAATTTGTATATCTCTCATTGTGGAGGCTAAACCTACGTTTCTCCGTGAGTGATTGTCTGCCGGCATGTGTTTTGTCCTTTGAGTGAAGATTTTTTTGGCGCTTCGCCCCTTTGTGGGGATGTTGTCGTGAGATTGTGACACTGTGCACAAGTGTGTACTGTGTTTGTACTGCCTCTGTGTGCGGTTGTGTAAATGCACCTCGTGTACCACGAGGAGAATGGAGTGGCCTTCTGGCATCCCTGTCACAAAGCCAGTCCCCCGGCAATGTGATAATTGGTACTCAGGATGCGCACCGTGTAGCTGCACGGCTGTTGTTGGCCTTGGGCTGCCACAGAACACTAGGCCCTGAAAGGAGGAGGAGGGGAGGGGATGTCTCCGCACCGCCTCACACACAAAGACATCCAGTTCAACAGTGGGGGCCAGCAGCTTTAGGAGGGAGTGGAGTGGGCGGGAAGCACACACACTCATTCTTTCACACACACACACGCACGCACATCCATTAACAACACTCATAACATTCAAACATGCACGCATGTACCAAACATTCATTTTAAAAGATCACACACACACTTCACCTTCAGCCTCGGGAGTCCCAGGAGGGTAGGGACTGCTGCCTTCCCTCATTGGATGACCCTAGGTCAGCCAAAAAGGGAAGGCAGCAGTCCCAGCCTCGTCACAGAGTGGGATGGGGTCAGTAAGACTGCTAACCCCACCCCACTCTGTGACGAAGTGTCACTGATTGACACTCACCCTGGGCGCTACAGGGCTTAAACCTGAAGCACCCAGGTCGAAGTCAATGGGTGACACTTTCCCCATCACCCAGGGGAGGGTCTCGAGGCACCTTTGCTGAGCCGAGGAGGTCACGCCCATAGGAGCTCTGACCTCCTCAGCCCAGCAAAGTTCAGCTCAGGCAGCCAGGAGTCTGCGCAAATCGTGCATGTCTGCTCCTGGCTGCCTGACCTGAACATGAAGAGTGTCTGTCCAGGCTGACCTTTGTTCAGCCTGACAGACACTCTTCATGAGGGGCAAAAGGTGGGGGGCCATGGCCCCTCAGCCCTAAAGGACGGGCCGCGCCTGCAGTTCAACTGCAAGGTTTCTGCTAACATCAAGCAGTGCATATCTTCTCCAGAGGTGTGAGGGTGGACGGACAGTCTCTCTCGCCCGCGCGGGTTCACTCCCATCCACACACCCCTTTAGCTCACTCTCTGTGCTCTGATGAACAGCCAGTGGAGTGAGGATCTACTCACACACCGGGTCCTGGACAAACTGACGAGGACATACCAACAGCAGTGGCGCTGATACTGATTGCTAATGTGACGTGAGGGAGGAAGTGTGCTCGTGTTCGTCCATCCATAGAGTTTCGAAGTTCACTGAGTTTAGATGCACACCGAAGGAAGCCGGCTGAACATTATTTGAAACACACTTGGGAGCGAGGGGTAACAGTGTAGGGCTATGCACCCTGTAAACCTCCATGCTTGGTCGGCGTACGCGTTCTGGAATCCGTGTAGATCAGAGGTCTTCAAACTGGGGGGCGGGCCCCCCTAGGGGGGCCTGAATTGATCCCAGGGGGGGCCCGAGACTCTGCCCAAAATAAATATTATACAGATAACAGGCCTTTGTTTTAAGCAGAAGCATGTTATTGCAGTTTTAAAAAGGTAACAGGAATTAACTGCAATGTTTAAATAGGTTTAGATATATTTAAACATCGCCATTTTTATAAAATAATTGTGGAAAATTCTGAGGGGGGGCCCAATGATTTTTATTTTTCAACTGGGGGGGCGCGGCATTAAAAAGTTTGGAGACCTCTGGTGTAGATTGACTGGTGCCCCTCACTTCCCGTGCAAGGGGCTACCAGAGTCAGGGGTCAGAGTGAAAAAGATAGAGATGGTAGCCAGGAGAGGGCATGGTCAAGAGAGCACAGGAAGCAGGGACGAAAGGCTAGAATGGTGTAAGACGCCGGGACGATGGGATAGAATGGGTTAATAGCATTTGATGGGAAATACCATGATAGAGTTGTGAGGAGGGTTGTCTGGGAGTTTAGGGATGGCAAAGAAGTTACGCACAGCGATTGAGACAATGACAGAGAAACTGTAAAAAATTGAAAGAATTGAAAATAGAGGCAAATAAGGAAGAGAGAAACAAATGAAAGAAAATGAGAAGAGATTGGAAACAAAAAAATGGGGAAGAGAGACGACGGCATGGAGAAGAAAGTAGGCAAGTTCGAATGCAAGTAAGAAGAAAAGGAGAGAGACAAAAGAATGAACACTGAAAAGAAAAAAGAACATTGGCAAAGCCATTAGGTTTCTCCAGTGGGAGACTTTTTGATATTGTCAAGGTTTTTCAGAGCTGTTGCACAGCAGCGTGGACTGCTGTGCAACATGGCTTAAAGTAAATGAAAACGTCATAGCACTTTATTTTGATTTACTTTAAGCCATGTTGCACAGCAGACAGCACTGCTGTGCAGTATGTCTTACGACAGCTGTCAAAGAATATGTACCAGACCCATAGCCAGGAATATTTGGTTTGGGGGCCATTAAGAGAAAGTTCCAGCCAGGTTTAATGTCTTAAAGTTGTGGGAAAAAAATCTGCTATATTAAAGTGATTTCAAAGCAGGTGACATATTTTTATTCACATTTTTTTATTATAGTATACACTTTTTGTGAAAATGTCATCCATTTTAAAGTTCCAGAATCAAAATCAAAATGTCCTAAATATCTGGTATAACTATTTTAAACATACTCTCATTATCGTCCACATAAGGAAGAAAGACTGAGCTAGCTTTGTCAGGAATTCAACCAATGAACTAAATGTTGCAGCATTGCAAGGGATCTTGATAAATACGTGTTTACAGAAAGGGGAATAAAGACAGGAGTAAACTGGTATGTATTAAGATCCCTTGGAAGGGTGTAACTTTTAGGTCATTGGTTTGAATTCCTGACAAAGCCAACTCAGTCTTTCATCCTTCTGGAGATGATAATGGGAGTATGTTTAACATGGGTATTAGGGATATTCTGCTAACACATAGTATTAATGCTTAAAAAGTCTACCTACGAACTGTCTTCTTTAGCCAGCGTTCCGGCGAGGGCCTTTAACAAAGGAGCAGACCTTTAATGGCAGGCTATCAGGCTATTAGACCATTCAACCCCTAGAGCCTTTTGTTCAGAGCAACAGGCAAACATTGGAATGTTGGAGCTCGGGGCTTCTACCAGCCATTAGAAGCCTTGAGCACTCCATTGTCTTCAATGGAGCTCTCAACATTCCAATGTTCTAATATTACTTATATCCTCAGTGCTGATGGTGAACCTGTACAGTACAACAGAGATGAAGCCTTAGAATACAGTCCTATGATTGCATCAAGGGAATTAGGGTAATGTAGATATAGTTCCACACAGCTCAATATCTTCACTCATGGAAACTCTTCATGTTTAATCTTTAGAGCTGAACCCTCATCCACCTCTCATGCGATTGAGGCTTTAGATGGCTCATACACATCAAGATTAGCAATACTACGTGGAGGCCTCATGGACAATCCAACTCTTAAAGCTGTGCTTTAACTATTAGAAACAACTTTAAAAATGCCATAACCAAATACATTAACTGAATCAAGGCGGGCACATACAGATGACCTGCAAACTGAAAGAAGAGAACTTAGGTAAGTTCGAATGATATATCCAAAAAGCTGCTCAATACCAAGCATTGCTTGAAAATAAAAGCCAGTCAAAAGTCTAGAATTATGTAGGAGGGTATGAATTTAGCTCACACCATGAAACATTGACAAAGAGAGGGTAATCATGAAACTAGTGTTCTCTTTTTAGTTTTACTTTCTTTCTTCAATAAGATATAATAATTCACAAATTCCAAAGAAGAGTTTTAAACAAACAAAACCTTGACAATGTTGTACATCAAGAAATCTTTGATTTCTGTCCTGCACATCATTGCTTTGTTAGGCATGCAAGGGAGCAAGGAATTACAACTACTAGGGCCCTAATGCGAGTGCCTTTCCCTGTAGTCCAACTAGTTACCAGGTTCCAAAAGACACCCATACCATGACATTAAGAATGGCCAAGGACAGTGGGTCTTAACCAATGGTCCACGGATCCTTGGGAGGTGTGCAGGGTATACTCAGGAGGTCTTCAATGGTTTAACAAAATAAGTCATATTAAAAATGTATGAAGTATATATGTATATAAAGGAAAATGTAAAATAAAAAATGTTTAAACACTCTGTAAAATTGAAGGAATTTGAAATTCAAAGCTAAAAATTAAGTTGGTATCCCTAGCTTGGTTTAGGGGAGCAGCATAAGTACAGAAAAAATAACCTAATGTGAACTATTGGTGTCCTTGATTGAAGCAATTATATGCACAAATAAAAAGAGAGAATGCTTTAGGAGCCAAAAAGGCAAAGTGCTATACTAGCATCTACCATACTGTTTTGTGTTTTAGAGCGAAAACCACAATTTGGAAAAAGCTCCAACATTCCAGTTAAAATTACATTTTTGATTTTTGTATACTTTTTGTTTGTGAATTCAATAAAAATATGTCATACCTTGTGTAATATACACATGTTTCTGTATTCTTATGTATTGGTTTGAGGTTCCAATAATAGACATTGCTTTGGCAGGGGTCCCCTGACTTCAGTAATGATTTAGTAAGGATCCCCAGAAGCCAAAAGGTTAAGAACCACTGGCTTATGACAGGGAGACAGAAAGGGACTGGGAAAGATAAGAAGAAAGAGGGGGACAGTGATAGAAAACCAAGAGAAGAGAAAGATACTGAGAAACAAAGTCAGATAAAGACAGAGAGAGATTAGAAAATAAAAAGAACAGAGCGCAAGAGAGAAACAGGAATATAAAGACAAAGAGCTGGAGAGATACATGAGGAGGGACATGGAATGACAGACCAAAAATAAATAGAGAAACTGAGAAAGAGAATGACAGGAACAACATTTAAATGAACTGTGTAAATATTTCAGAATATATCAGAATTAGGAACAAAAATTAATTTAATTTTTTGGTATTTCTGAAGTGTATTGAAAACAAATACTTTAATATGATCAAAACAAATCATTACAGCAGGCGATATAATCGCCACACACTTTTGTCTGTGCACTGTCAAGTTTTAGTAGTGAAGCTGTAGGTCTGTGCAAATGTAATGGCCATTTCAATTGAAAATATGTTGTCTGTAATAGCAATGTACTACCACACCATGAATCGTCCACTCTACGCCACTTCAACCTACTCTGCACTACTCCACTCCACACTACTGCACTCTACTCTGCACCACTCCACTTAACACCACCCCATGTCACTGTACTCTGCACCACTCCACTCTACACCACTGCACTCTATGCCACTTCATATTTTGCCTCTCTATTCTACCCTGTACAACTCTACTCTATGCCAATGTATTCTTCACCACTCTATTCTGCACCATTGCACTCTTCACCACTGCACTCTTCGCCACTGCACTCTACACCACTACAGTCTAGGGCACCCTAATCTACTCTGCACAACACTGCTCTACGCCACTGTACTCTATGTCACTCGGCAAACACTGCACTTTACGCCACTGCACTGTATACCAATACACTCTATGCCAATGCACTTTACTCAATGACACTCAATTCTATGCCCCTGCCCTCTACGCCAGTCCACTGTACGCCGCTCTAATCTACTCTGTACCACTGCACTCTATGCAACTGCAATCTACACCAATTTACTCTATGCCATTGTACTCCGTGCCACTCTACGTACCTGCACTCTGCCCTGCACCACTCCACTCTATGCTACCTCGCTCTGCTCTGAAATAATCTACTCTATGTCACTACACTCTGCTCCACTCTGCGCCACTCCACCTCTCTCTACTCTTAACCACTGTACTCTACGCAACTGCATTCTACTCTGCATCACTGTACTCTTCGCCACTGCTCTGTACACCACTCTACTCCACTCTACACCACTGCACTCTGTCACTCTACTCTGCAACACTGCACTCTCCACCACTGGACTCTCCAACACTCAGCTCTATGCCACGCTACTCTGCACTACTCCATTCTGTGCCACTGCATCTTATGCCATTTCACTCTATGGCACTATACTTTACTCTGCACTACTCTACACTACTGCACCCTGTGCCATTTGATTCTACTCTGCACTCTGCACCACTGCAGTCTATGCCACTTGACTCCACTCTGTGCCATTGCCCTCTGCATTACTCAAATCTATACCAATCCACTCTGCACTATGCCACAGCACTCTATGCTACTGCACTTTATGCCACTCTACTCTGCGCCACTCTACTCTGCACCACACTGCACCAATCTGCACCACTGCACTCTACCATGCACCACTACTACCTACGCCACTGCATTCTACAATGCTGCACTGTACACGGCTGAATTCAATGCCACTGCACTCTACACTACTATACTCTGCAACACTCTATGCCAATGCACTCTACAGGTCTGTGATTGAAGGTGAGTGTTTGAAAGGTTTCAGCACTCTGTCCATCATCCTTTTGTGTTTCTAATTTTTCTGGCCATGAAATCAAATCAGGGGTCTGTGGTGGCCCTTCTGGGGAGATGTCACTTGCCATGCAGTTCACTCCATCTCAATTAAACAATCCACCATTTTTATGGGACACACATAAATGAATCAGAAATTATGGAGCTTCCCAGGTTTTTTGCCATCTGTATTTTGTATGCTGACACCAAATAACTTTGTCAAGAGAATACCTAACTCAACCTGCTATTCTCTCCTTCTGCCATCATTTTCAAATTGCCAGGATGGGGAAGTTTCTTTATGTGATTATTGTACATGGTCATTTCCAGGCAAAGCTGTGCGTTACTTTGATGTCATATGTCACGTGATGATATGACATAGAGACCAATTCCCGTGGGCTGATAGAATTTGTGGTTTTGAGCAGTCTGTATCGTTCACTATCAACCTTTTGCAATTGGTTGTATGTGTAGCAGAGCACCAGCTGGGAGCCTAACTAGGCTGGTGTTTGCCGTAATAAAGACACGGGCCATGCTCTTACACTGTTTGGGGGTGGAAGACCATGAACTCTCTTCTTCCCGTTTATTTATATATCTCTAGACGGGTGGCCAGATGAAGTGGTTCCCCCCGCAACTGGGTCGTCGATCACAACCACAACACTGGCCTGACACTAGACCGTGGCAATTCTATTACATCCCTCCCTAACTTTAGTCAAACTCAACATTTTAGGCGACACACAAAGGGCCTTATTTATGAAAAGTTAGTGCCACTTTTGCATCATTTTTTGACGCAAAAGTGGAGAAAACTTACAAAATATAACTGTAAGTTTGCGCCACTTTTGTGTCTAAAAATGACGCAAAGGCAGCGCTAAGGTTTCATAAATCAGGCTCAAAGTCTTATAGGCTTGGTGGAGGATTGGGTCTGAGGTTGTATCGCTGAGGCCGTGATCGGTGTCCTTCGTCCTGGGTCTTGGACTGGGTGGCATCTGGGGAGCTTGGTGCGCCCAGTTCATTTGATGGCTCTCTGTCCCTCATGTCCTGGGGTTCCTGATCTTCTGTCATGGGCACCTGGTAAGGGTAGACCGGATCTGGTTCTTCAGCTTGGGGCTCTGAAAATGTCACCGGAACCATGAGACATTTCAGGACACTGTTTTGCTTCTTTTCTGTGCCATCACCATGGTGCCGGCCAGCCTACTGATGGTCCAAACTCCTGGTTAGTATGGTGTACAAAACTTCTAGCTGGGTTTTTGCTCCTTGATGATCACTCGATCCCCAACTTGTAGGTGCTGGGTCGTCGCATGCCTCGTCCTGCTTGCCTGGTCATTTGTCTCTCTCTGTCTTGTTTGAGTCTGCTCCAGGCAGTAACGTCCTGACTTCATGAAACAGAAGAAAGGCTTACAGTGGTCTTCAGACAAGAAAGAAGGCAAATCCTCACAACAAAAGCCACCATTTAAAAAGAAAAAGATGGCAGTAATTTCAGCTAAACACGCCAGCAAACTTGAGAACATTGCTGAAGAACAAGTCTTGGGCAGTGACTCTGCTGGACAGCGGAGCAGAAGTCACTATATGTCGTTAGAGTCTGAAAGATAATCTGAATGCGACAGCAACTAATTACTTTCTTACAGTCGAGACTGCGGACGGCACATTCTCCCACCCAACAGGATCTATGATTTAAATATCCAGATTGAGGGAAACATAGAGTGCACCATTAATGTTAATTTTTGGATAGAACTCAATTGTGATAGCCTACTGGCAGAAAGAGACTGGCCACCCAAACACATCTGTAAGCTCCCACATGGTGAAGTTGTCATTTTGCCTTCTTTCTCTGATCTTGTTCTGGAAGCTGGAAGTGTTGGCGCAGGCAACTGCCATATACCGCAACCACATAGGAAGGGTTAAGGATTCCCCCTACAATGTGATACCTAATAGATCTGCACCCCAGCCTCAAACCCAATGTCCTGTTTAACATGAGGCTAAAGCTGCAGTGAGAGAGAGCCTCACTCAGCTCGAGTACCAGGGAGTTATAGAGCCCTGTGCCTCTGCAGTGAATAACCCATTATTCCCCATTGCAAAACCAGACCACTCATATAGTATAGTCTTAGATTACAGACACCTAAACAATTACACACGCACATATGCAATTCAAAATGCGCACAGCATAGCACTAATTAACAACATAGTGCGTAAAAAATACAAAACAACTTTGGATATTTCCGAAGGCTTTTTCTGAGAAAACTGAGCACATAACAGTCGGGACCTGAGTGGATTCCCATTTGGCTCACAAAAATGGTTTTGCTGTTTGCCTTTGGGCTATAAGATCAGTCCAGGGTTGTTTTCTGCCTGAGTAACATCAATATTGCTTGATATTGATCCCGAGCTGTTGTTCTATGTGGATGACATCTATCTCACAGATGACTACCTCAACATCCATCTTGCCAGGGTCGATCGGATTGTTCAAGGATTCACAGCTCTTGGCTACAAATTCAATTTCAAGAAAATTAAAATAGCCTTTCTCAGCATATTGTTCCTGGGATACGAGCTATCAAATGAAGGCAAGAGCCTGGCCCCGCACTTTTTAGAAAAATGTCCTCAACTTCAACCACCAAACACAATCAACAAACTGCAGTCTGTATTTGGTTTCTTTAACTTTGGCAGAACTTGCATTCCAGATTATTCACAATGCGTCAAACCACTGTATGATTTAATTCACCCAGTGTTCTCAAGCAAACACTGGATAGTTGAACACATGTGCATCCTTCGATGACTGCAACAAGACATGCTAGAAGCAAAAAACTTCCACACACATGACAATAAAACAAATTTGGGAATCAGAATAATTGGTGGTGCCATTGGGTTCACCTGTGTCACCTTTAATGAGGGCGACATGGTGCCCATAGCATGTAAATCACACTTATAGTCCAACGCAAAACAAAAATCTGAACCACAGAAAAAATTCTGACTGCTGTACAGATGGCATCAAGGAGAGGCCACTTGCCCAAGGGAATCGCATTATTGTCATTACCCCCGGTGCCGGCTTTAGAGACTGTCACCAAAACAAGTGTTCCTAATGCTAAAGCATTATATCCACGCTGGATTCAATGGGCAAGCTCCCTGACTGCCATTGATGTTGACTACATCTTTGACCCAAAACTTCAAACACAAGAATTTTTCCAATACAAACAGGAGTACCCCGCACCTCTTAACATCTTGCCACTTGACAGATTCCAAACTGTCATTGACACTGATGGTTCAGCACAACCAGCTGTACGTACAAAACACCAATACTCAGCCGCTTGTGCAGCCATGAGTGGAATGATGAAGGATGGTATATTCCACCCTCACAATAACTACACGCAGACCCTAGGAGACTGCACAGCCCAGTTGGCTGAGCTCAAAAGCTCTCATATTGGCATTGGAACATACAGATCCAGGAACAAGTGATCCATAAACAGGACCAGAGATTAGATCTCATTAAAGAAGCGCATGAGGGTGTTGTATCTGCTCATGCTAGTGTTGGAGCCACAATATCACTGTTACAGAAACGCTTCTGGTGGCCAGGTCTATACAAATGGACCAAGCACTATGGGGGTCATTTTGACCTTGCGGTCTTATGTAAAGACCGCCGAGAGACCGCCGTGCTGAAGACCGCCAGTGGTGGCAGTTTTCCGCTCGGCGTATTATGACTGTTGGCAGCTCTCCGTCCTTTTTCGGACGGAGAGCTGCCAACAGCCATAGTGGCGGGCGGCGGGGAAGTGGAGGTTGCTCCACCTCCACCGCCACGCCAACAGAACACCGCCCACCAAATCACGTCCTGTGATTCAGCGTGGCGGTGTTCTGTTGACGGTGTGGTGTCGGCGGAGCAGACCCCATGGATCCCGTCCCCTCCCGGAGGATCGACGGACCAGGTAAGTCGATCGTCCGTTAGGGGAGGGGGCTGGGGGGTGTTGTGTGCGTACATGGGGGTGTGCGTGTGTGTATGTAGAGGGGGTGTGTGAGTGCGTGTATGCTTGCGGGGTGTTGTGTGTTTGGGAATGAGTGCGTGTATGTCTGTAGGTATGTCTGTATGGATGTGTGCGTGTATGTTTGAATGTGGGTGTGCATGTATGACTGTGTGTGTGGCTGTTGGCATGTATGTCCGTGTGTGTGCGTGTATGTGTGTTGGTGGTGCCTGCGTGCGTGTCGTGTGTGAATGAGTGATGTGATGTTGGGGGTCGGGGTGGGGAGGGGGGTCCTGCCACCTTTGGGGGGTGGCAGGGGTGGTGGGGGGTGTAGGGGAGGGAGTTGGGTTGGGGTTGAGGGGTTGGGGAAGACCCCTATCAGTGCCAGGGAAGGAATTCCCTGGCACTGATAGTGCTTACCGCCATGGATTTCATGGCGGTTCCACACCACATGAAATCCATGGCGGTCAGCCGGGTCCAAATACCGCCACCGTCTCCAGCCCAGCGGTCGTCTCCGCCCTGGCGGGCGGAACAGAGAAGCCGTCCGCCAGGGTCGTAATGACCCCCTATGTTCTTTGCTGTGACATTTGCCAGCAAATAAAGGGCTCAAACATCAAACGCACGATGCAGACATCCCTCTTAATGGCCACTATAATCTGTGTACCTGGACCACTGTGCTCCGTTACAATCTTTGCAAACAAATACATCTTAGTCACTGTTGATTCTTATTCTAGATTCCTGAGGGTATGGCCACAGCAGCCGACTGATGCTCAAACTGTTATAAAAGACTTGCTGGTCTCTATCTGTACATATGCTGTTGCAGCATTCCATTCGGACCAGGACTCTGCTTTTGCCTCTAGGTCATTTAGGGACACCATAAGGACGATGGGTGTTGAACTTCATTGCTCTTCCCCATATCCTCCCGAGGGTAATTCTATTGTGGAGAGGAGAAATCATGACCTAAAGCAGACCTTCACAGCTAGAATATTAGGTTCAGGCCACAGTTGGCTTCATCACCTATATGGGGTCCAGAGAGCACTGAATAATCTGCCAAAACAGTCCTTGGGAGGATGCACTCCTTATGAGGTCCTCTTTGGGATACCTATGTATGTCCCAGATCTAGATGGGCCTGGTTTGGTGGCAGCAAATACACCTTTTGACATAAATGAACGTCTCACTGTCTTACAGGAGCATTTAAAAATATTGTGATTATAATTAATCTACCAGTGCTGCCAATTTAGGGATAAGGGAGTTGCCAACAACTTCTACATGCTGGATTCCTAAAGTTGGGGATCTGTTCATGAGAAGATTGCTGTGAAGAAAGAATTCAGCCCATCTAACAGAGCACTGGTTCCAGGCCTTGGAATACAAGACACCAGAACTATCATCCGACCACCGCCACCAGGTTCCAAAGGGAACAGATTTGTCTCCAAAGACAACCTCAAATTGTATCATGTGGCCAATCCTGGACAGTAGACCCAGAGGTCCCTTGGGTAGTCCCTAGTCCCTTCTCACTACCCAACAGGACATATCTCTTCAAAGAAGAAACAACACTTCTGAATATACCATCATGTACAACAATGCTATAAATGCCTCCTCAGGCATGGGTAGGGCAGAAAATAAGCTTCTTCTGATTCCTGTCACCACTTAACTGACAAGAACTGTCCAAGATGTGGCTGTTTTTACTCCAATGCAACACAAACTGATGACATTGTCTACTATGAACCTCCACACGAAGTGGATCCACCCCCCCAGTAATGTACCAGCTCTTGTGTTCACAGAGACTGCTTCTAGTTACTTCATCGACCTTGAAGACTTTTCTACAACTTCATCTACATCTGCAACTGAAACTGTTTCAAAGAACGTAAGTTGGACATATGGCTTTAAAACAACTATTTGTTTTATCCATCGATATTTCTGACATTGCTTGCCTTTCTGTTATGGATTGGTTTTGTGACTGTTTTCTTTCTCTTAATAAATGGTCATTATCTTCCTGAACACTCTTCTGTTGAGCCAGTGGATGAAGTTTTAACACCCTATCTTTCCTCACATAAGGTCCGAAGAGTCTTGTCTCTTGTGAACACTTCAGCAGTACCAATTCCAGATGAGATTGTTTGGGATAAAGTTCCATTTCATTTAAATATATGGATCCTACTGAGGTTATTCAAATTCCTTATGCATTCAAAATTTCAATGACTGATGTAATTACGCCTGGTTTTGTTTCTGATGTCTGGGATGTTAAAACAGTTGATTCTATGCTTGCTGAGCTGCATGATTATGCTGTATTTGATAGTGATGATGTATGCAAGAACACAGCAAATTATAGGGAAATGTTCTGTTATCATCATTGGGGACATTGCTATCTGCACCGATCAACTAGACATAGATCAGTATTTAAGCACACATAGTGAGAAAACTGTTCTAATCCACCTGTGGGGAGCCCCAAAACATATATAGACAAATTAGCATACTTTTCTGGGCATGAAAGTACAAATGCAGTCATATTATTTTAAATTACCACCATGCAAAATGTGAAAGATGTTGCTATCTGACACCAAATGAATCCACTCAGATTCCTTTGTCTCCCTACTTGCTGTTGGAGGTTATGGATACTGGAAGAGCACTAATGATGTGAAAAGTGTATGGAGAACACAAGATTGGCAAATTCAGAGTAGGGGAGCTTTGTTCAGAACATGCCTCATTCCTGTTCAAATCATTTTTTGAATGACATGGTTCAACAAAACTCCTGCCTAGGGTTAGCAAAAATAAAGGAAATGAATGCACCCAGTATCCCCACACCAGCCAAATTCACCAACTGGCAATCATTTCTAAATGTCTTAGAGGAAGAACTAAATGCTTGGGTTCAAAATTGTATCTATAATTTCACACTTTCAAGTCCCAGTGGGTAGTTATTGTAGCCAATAGACACAAATAGGTTTCTGGCACCTTTTGTGAATTCCTCAGGGTGCTTCAAGATTAGCCAGCTGGACCCTCGCTATGTCTCAGGTCTACACTCGGATATAGTTACCACATACAGTGTGGGTAAACTGTGCTACAATGGTTACGCACTAACACCTTAGCAGCAGTTAAATAACACTTTAGTCTCCTATCAAAGGAAGTAGACTTGCAAGATTTATTGCTAGGTCAATGACAACAACGCTTAGAATGATTCCTGTATGTTATATACAATGAAAAATGGAAGCTTTCTCAAATGGAAGCAGCTGCATATTTAAGGCAGATAGATGAGGAAAATATGGGAAAGGCTTTAGCTGTTGTTGATAATGGAATAAATACTCTGCCCAACAGAATATACATCCTTAAGAACATAGGCCCTCATTACAACCCTGGCGGTCGGTGTTAAAGCGGCGGTAACACCGCCAACAGTCGGGCGGAAAAAAAATTTAATTACGACCACGGCGGAAACCGCCAACATAGACATCCACTTTAACACTCCGACCGCCACGGCGGTAGAAACAAACAGCGCAGTCTTCACTGCCAACAGACAGGCGGAGGACAAAGTACCGCCCACCCTATCACAAGATGTCAATCCGCCACCTTTTCCAGGGCGGAACCAACGCGATCAAAAACACGGCGGAAACAGTACACAGAAGGGGAAATCACTCACCTCTCCACACCCCACGAGAAACCAGGACGCCATGGAGCCAGAACTGCAGATCCTTCCAGCGATCGTCTTCCTGCTCCTCTGTCAGGAGCTCCAGAGACAGCAGCGACGACCACGGTGAGTATTGCACCTATAACACAGGGGAGGGAGTGAGAAAAAAGAGAGTGACACACACACGCAACACGCAACACCTCCACCCCCACCCTCACCCACAACACCAGACACACAAATACATGCTGCAACATTACATATACGCCCCCCCACCCCCCTTCAATAACGCAAGGACAAAAGGAATTGATTTGAATGATTGTAATCAATAAACATCCAGTAGTCAAAACTATAAATACAGTATACACAATTATGTACACCAACTACACAAGTCCGGATAGTGCACAAATCAATGTCCGTGGACCACTGGGCCCAAAATGCATGGGCGAGGCCCACACTAGATACCTGACTCCAAACGGAGAGAACACTGGAGGGGCATCAGATGGAAAATAAACAGGCACCTCAGGGGGAGGGGAGGGCACCTCAGCCTGATGAATGCACAACGCCACAGCTCCGCGAGGGGGCTTCATGCCCATTGATGTATCCTGGGGAGTGGAAAGCCACAGTCTCTCAAGTCTTTTCAGTGGGTGGTTTGCCCACTGCAATATCCTGGGGAATGCAAAGCCACAGTCTCTCAAGTCTTTTCAGTGGGTGGGTTGCCCACTGCATTATCCTGAGGAGTGCAAAGCCACAGTCTCTCAAGTCTTTTCAGTGGGTGGGTTGCCCACTGCATTATCCTGGGGAGTGCAAAGCCACAGTCTCTCAAGTCTTTTCAGTGGGTGGGTTGCCCACTGCTGCATCCTGGGGAGTGCCAAGCCACAGTATCACAAGTGGATGCCTTTCTCCACTGGTTCTGGAGGGGGACTTGTGCCCAGAGTGCTTCATCATGCCAAGGACTGAGGTACTGGATGTAATTCTCCACTGGTTCTGGAGGGTGACTTGCGCCCAGAGTGCTTCATCCTGCCAATGACTTAGGTAGTGTATGTATCTCTCCACTGGTTCTGGAGGGGGACTTGTGCCCAGAGTGCTTCATCCTGCCAAGGACTGAGGTAGTGGATGTGATTCTCCACTGGTTCTGGAGGGGGACTTGTGCCCAGAGTGCTTCATCCTGACAAGGACTGAGGTAGTGGATGTGATTCTCCACTGGTTCTGGAGGGGTACTTGTGTCCAGAGTGCTTCATTCTGCCAAGGACTGAGGTAGTGGATGTATCTCTCCACTGGTTCTGGAGGGGGCTTGGTGCCCACATATTGCTTCATCGGACGAATGACCACTGGGGATGGCAGCCATGTCTGCGGTGGTGCCACTGGCTCAGGATGTCGCGGGACCGCTGGCGGTGCTTGCGGCGGTGTCAGTCGTGGCGGTGCTGGCTGCGGGCTCTGTGGCAGCGGTGCTGGCGGCGGTGTCAGTCACAGCAGTGCTGGCTGCGGGCTCTGTGGCAGTGGTGCTGGTGGCGGGCTCTGTGGTAGCGGTGCTGGCGGCGGGCTCAATGACAGTGGTGCTGGCGGCGGGCTCTGTGGCAGCTGTGCTGGCAGTGGGCTCTGTGGCAGCGGTGCTGGCGGCGGGCTCAATGACAGTGGTGCTGGAGGCGGCTCTGTGGCGGTGCAGGTGGCAGTCTTCTCCGCCGTGCAGGTTGGGGTCGACGTGGACAGAAGGTGTGACACTGGTCCCTCAGTCGGTGCCACCATGCCCTCTCCTGACCTGCCCTTCAGTTTCTGGTCCTTCCCCACCCTGGATGGTGGCGCAGCTGTCTTGGCACTATTGCCTTTTGTTTTCCCTGATCCCTTGGTGGCAGTTGTTTTCTGCTTCTCCCTCTGGGATGTGGGTGACTTTTTTAGTTTTGCAGGTGGTGGAATGTCCTTGCTCCCGCTCCATGACACACTGGCAGCCCTGATGGTTGGCACACTCCAATAGCCCGCAGTTGCTGGCACCACTGTGCCTGGGGATGTGCTGGCTGAGGTGCTGGTTTGGGACCTTGAAAGCCTGGCCCTAGGGGACAGACGGGGGGGGAACGCATAGGGAAGAGGTCAATATTAGCCAGGAAAAGTTTTTTTGACACACTGGGACGGGTAGATGGAGGGGGTTTGGGAGTGGAGGAAGAGGGAGTGGTTACGTCTGCTGGATTTGGGTGAAGGTGCAGGCGCTGGAGGCTGTTGTGAGGTGGATGGCTGTTGGGTGGGTGTGTGCCTGCGTTTGTGTACTTTGGGAGGAGGGCTCACTGACACACTGGGAGAGGACACTGGGGATGTGTGAATGGTAGTGGGGTGGTGAGTGCACGTGAGCGGTGTGTGGTGATGGGCTTACTGGTGATGGAGGTAGTGGATGAAGATGTAGTGCATGTAGGTGTGAGTGGAGACGAGACTGGGAGGGAGGAGGGAGACGTGGAGGAGGGGGACACAGTGGAGGCACTGGATGATGGTATGTCTGCATGGGTATGATGCTTGTGTGAGTGCCTGTGGGATGTGTGGTGCTTATGTTTCCCTGAGCCACCCTTCTGTGTTGAGGTGTGTGCATGCCGGTCTGATGGTGTGCTTGGGATAGGCTGAGGTACAGGGGATTGGGTCTCGGTGGAGGAAGTTAGAGGGGGGAGGCTAGACATAGGGACAATGGCTGTCATCAGTGCTGAGGCCAGACCCTGAAATGCTCTCTGTTGGGCTGCCTGGCCAGAATGAATGCACTCCAGGTATGCATTTGTTTGTTGCAAATGCCTCTCAACACCTTGGATGGCATTCAGAATGGTAGACTGCCCAACAGTGAGGGATCTCAGAAGGTCAGTAGCCTCCTCACTGAGGGCAGCAGGGCTGACTGGGGCAGGGGCTGAGGTACCTGGGGCAAAGGAGATGCCCACCCTCCTGGGTGAACGGGCGCGGGACACACGCTTAGGGGCTGCTGGGAGGGCGGTGCTGGTAGGGCGGATGGCGGCTGTACCTGTTGATGCGGGGGCACAGAGGTGCCCGCCACCGCAAGGGAGTTCCCATCAGAGGAGGAGTCACTGTCGCTGCTCTCTGCTCCTGTCCCTGCTGTGGAGCTCCCCTCGCCCTCCGTCCCACTGGTGGCTTCAGACTTCGTAGTTTTGCCCTCCAGGGCCAAGTGGGATGCTGCACCCTCCTGCTCCGGTGCCACTGCTCCTCCGCCTGATGATGCTATTGCACACAAGAACAGGGAGACCACAAAAAGGGGGGGAAAGACAGAAGAAAGACATGTTCAGTGCATGCAACACCACTACCTTTGGCGGACACTACAGACACAGCAGAACTCTGCACTATGCCATGCACTTATAGTTCCTAGATTTATCACATGCCCTATGCCCGATTGCTGCACATATGGAAGTCACAGGAGCCTGACTAGGTGTAGATGGCACTAACCACTAGTGGGGTTAGGGTGCCACTGAGCCTGCCTCACAAGGGACCTTGCCTACCAAGCTTGCCCTAGCCCCACCTCCCCTACCCAGACACCTCGTAATGCGCGCAGAGTCAGATGATTGTGGCTGCTGTGATGCCCTCAAGCGCCCATCCAACTCCGGTTATGCCACCGACAGGAGCCGGAAGATCAGGGGGGTCATGGTGCGACGGGCACCCCTCCCAAGTTGGGAGGCCATCCCCAGCTGGGCCTCCACTGTCTTCTTGCTCCAGCGACGAATGTTCTCCCATCTTTTCCGGCAGTGGGTGCTTCGTCTGTGGTGGAACCCCAGGGTCCGGACGTCCTTGGTGATTTCACGCCAAATATCCTTCTTCTCGTGGGCGCTGACCTAGAGGAATAATACAGGGGAAAAGGATAATCTTTACCCGTCCGGACCGTCATACTCATTGGCCCACGTTCCCACCCTTGCCCTGACGCACAGACACTCACCGTCGGCTCATGCAAGCCTCAGTCCCCCCCATGTATCTTCCATCCACACCACTCCAAACAGGCATTGCCCATGCAGCATGCTCACAGTGTACTCACCTGTTTGTCTGGAGGACTGTAGAGTAGCGTGTACTGGGGGAGGACCCCATCCACTAACTTCTACAACTCCTCCAAAGTGAAGGCATGGGCCCTTTCCCCAGACACATGAGCCATCGTCCCTTCCAGACCCAGGTCACAGCAGCACTTGCAGTGTAGGTCCTCTCCTGTCGAAGGTCAGGTATCAAGTGAGCGAACAGACAGAAAATGACGGTCACGTCTGCGGCGGTGCGTACCGTCACCACCGGCGTACATCGTCATTGGCTCCTGGGACCCATAAGGTTCAATGTTAACCAATGCAGATTTGCGCTGTGGACTTCAACCGCCTACTGCGACCGTGTTGAATGCCAGCGCAGTTACCTAATATCCCCTTGTCCCACCTTACAGGTCAGGCAGCCGCCATTTCAGGGTGCCACATGGCATTAATAATAACTGCTTCACACCTATCTAGGCCTTGTATACAGACAGTAACGGGCACATTGCGGATTAAGAAATGGGTGGTAATGACATTTTGTAATACCTCAGTGTTGGCTGACTCTCTGCTCGCTGTTCTCGTCCATAGGGCACGTCCGCTGGGGCAGGTGAGGAGATGGCGGCATCCTCCGGTGTACAGACTGCTGGTGGACCTGTCGACAATGGAAGAGAGACACGTAATAGTCACCTACTGACTTGATCGTGCAACAATCCATGAACTGTGTGCCCAGTTGGAGCCAGACCTGATGGCAGCTATCCGCCATCCCACAGGGATCCCCCCTCTAGTGCAGGTCCTGTCAGTACTCCATTTCCTGGTAAGTTGGTCTTTTCAAACCACAGTGGCCATTGCATCAGGGATGTCCCAGCCAATGTTCTCTAACTTGTTGTCCAGAGTGTTGTCTGCCCTGCTGAAACACATGCACAGCTACATCGTTTTCCCTCAAGTGGAGGATTTGCCTACAGTGAAAGGTGACTTCTATGCCCTGGGACATATCCCCAACATCATAGGTGCCATTGATGGGACACATGTGGCCTTGGTACCCCCCGCAGGAGTGAACAGGTGTACAGAAATGGGAAGAGCTACCATTCGATGAATGTGCAGATGGTGTGTTTGGCCGACCAGTACATCTCCAATGTTTCCTGGCTCAGACGCTTACATCCTGAGGAATAGCACCATCCCTTATGTGATGGGGCAACTCCACAGGCACCGTGTGTGGCTAATAGGTGAGGACAAGGACCCTATACCCTGTGACTAGTTGTCTGGGTCTGCGGTTGTCCCTACGGGTTAGTGCGTGTCTAACAGTTGTCCCTCCATATTTTCAGGTGACTCTTGTTACCCCAACCTGTCATGGCTACTGACCTCCGTGAGAAATCCCAGGACAAGGGCAGAGGAACGCTACAATGAGGCACATGGGCGAACTAGGAGGATTATAGAAAGAACCTACGGCCTCCTGAAGACCAAGTTCCGGTGCCTCCATATGATAGGTGGTTCTTCTACTACTCACCAAAGAAGGTGTGCCAGATCATCGTGGCCTGTTGTATGCTGCACAACCTGGGTTTGCAACGACAAGTGCCTTTTCTGCAGGAGGATGGTCCAGCTGGAGGTCTCGTGGGAGCTGTGGAGCCTGTGGACAGTGAAGAAGAGGAGGCAGAAGAAGAGGATATCGACAACAGAAACAACGTTATCCAGCAATACTTCCAGTGAGACACAGGTAAGAAAATATCACTGCCTCTCACATCTCATACTATTGTTTGACCTATCATTAGTCTGTCATTTTCACCCAGTGTATGGACCCTGACTTGTCACTTTGCCTTTCCATTTAACAATTGTGGGTCCCACTTTGTGACCTCTGCTATATTACCTCATGGACTGGAGCTGTGTTGCATCAGTATGTTGACATTTAAATTGACATCGCTATGTTCCATAGTTATTGCAATGACAGATTTGTGACAGCACAGACTGACTCCAGATTTTTTTGTGATTGAATTTTGCTTATTTTTGTGCAAATAAGTGGAGGGAGTTGTAAAATGGTCAGGGATGATGGTGGAGGAATGTCCATAGCAGAGTCCAGTCTATTTGTTTCACAGGTGCATTGTCCAAAGGGGCATAGGAATTGGAGCAAGGGCAGTTGAAGGATGGACAGGGTGACAAAGTGGGACAGAAGGATGACATTCAGGGGGGTCTCATTTCCTGGTGGGGGTCTTGGCAATGTTCTCTGTCTTGTTCCTGGATCTCAGGGACCGTTTGCGAGGTGGCTCTCCATCTGCAGGGGGTGGGGTGCTAGTGGCGTGATCCTGTGGCGGTGCCTCCTGTCCACTAGCACCAGCGGAGTTGGTGGGCCGTTCATCATCCAGGCTAGTGTCAGGGGCCCCTTGTTGTGCCACAGTGTCCCTCCTGGTGTTGACAAGGTCCTGCAGCATCCCTACAATGGTGACCAAGGTGGTGTTGATGGATTTGAGTTCCTCCCTGATCCCCAAATAGTGTTCCTCCTGCAGCCACTGGGCCTCCTGAATGTTGGCCAGTACTGTTGCCATCGTCTCTTTGGAATGATGGTACGCTCCCAGGATGTTGGAGAGGGCCTCGTGGAGAGTGGGTTCCCTGGACCTGTTCTCCCCCTGTCGCACAGCAGTCCTCCCAGTTCCCCTGTTTTCCTGTTCCTCTGTCCCCTGAACCGTGTGCCCACTGCCAATGCCCCCAGGTCCCTGATTTTCTTGGGGTAGTGGGTTTGCCTGGGTTCCCTGTAGTGGTGGACACACTGCTGCTTGACGTGTCCTGGGGACACAGGTGATGGGCCCGCTGGGTGGGTGCTGTGCTGGTGTTTCCTGAGGGGGGATGCTCTGTGGTGGCTTGTGACAGTGTCAGTGGAACCAACGGTCCCGAGGTCCCAGATGGGCCGGGCTGGTCACCTTGATCCAGTTGTGCATAGATGCTGTCATCACTGTGGGCCTCTTCTGTGGGGGGACTGGACCTGTCTGGAACCTCCTGTCCGGTGACGTAGGGTAGGGGTCCTGTAGGGGTGTAAAGGCATGATTATTGCATCTGTGTGTGCCATCGTGTGCAATGGGTGAGTGACCCTGTACTCCAGTGCTTGCATTCTTGTCTAGGTCCTTGTGTGCATTTGGTTTGGGGTCTGTGTGGGTATCTGTAGTGGACATGTTTTGGTGATGGGTGTCTATGCTTTGGTGTTGCATGCAGGGCTTGGTGTTGGGATGGTTGGGTTGTGATAGGGGGACATATGTGAGGTGTTGGAGCGATGGAGGTGAGTGTGGGGGTATGTGATGGCATGCAGTTAGGGTGGGGGATGTAATAGTTAAGATTTGCCTTACCAGAGTCCATTCCTCCTGCTACTCTTGCGAGGCCCTCAGGACGCAGTATTGCCAAGACTTGCTCCTCCCATGTTGTTAGTTGTGGGAGAGGAGGTGGGGGTCCACCGCCAGTCCTCTGTACTGCAATCTGGTGTCTGTAGACCACGGAACGCACCTTACCCCGTAGGTCGTTCCACCTCTTCCTGATGTCATCCTGTGTTCTGTGGTGCTGTCCCACTGCGTTGACCCTGTTGACAATTCTGCGCCATAGCTCCATTTTCCTAGCAATGGATGTGTGCTGCACCTGTGATCCGAATAGCTGTGGCTCTACCTGGACGATTTCCTCCACCATGACCCTGCTCCTCCTCAGGGAACCTGGGGTGTCGTTGAGGTGCCATGATGTGGTGTGGGTGATGTGTGAGGTGGTGTTGGTTGTGATGTGTGAGGGGAAGTGTTTGTGTGTGTTGTCTGTGGTGCGTGGATGTTGTGTGATGATGTTGTGTGCCTGTGGATGCTGTTGTTGTTTCTGGTGGTGTCTCTCTCTGGCCTTCTATCGCAATTCTGGTAGTGAGGGTTTGTGGGTGATGAGGGTGTATGTTTTATATTAGATTGGGTGTGTGGGAGTGGTGTGTGTATGTGTATCAGGTGTGTGTATTTCGAATTGTCCAATGTGGTTGTGTTTTGTATATGTGTGTGTATTTTGAGCGCAGCTGTGTATACCGCCAATGGATTACAGCAGTAGAAAGACCGCCACGTGGATTCGTGAGTCGTGATAGTGTGATCGTATTCCTGTTGGCGTGACAATGGAGGTTTTGTTATCGCCAGTTTATCACTGACCTCTGGTGTGGCGGACTTGTGTGGGTGTCTGGATTTTGGCAGATTCCGAGCTGTGGGTCGTAATAGCTGTAGTGGAATTCCGCCGCCGCAGCGGTGTGTTGGCGGTCTTCTGCACGGCGGTAAGCGGGATTTACCGCCAATGTTGTAATGAGGGCCATAGTGTCATCTGCGATTCATATCATACAGAATGTCATGTCCCTTTTACAACATGGGCAACGTCAGCTGCGTTCTATTACGCAGTTGGGTTAGACATCGCAGATTCTGAAAAATGGCTGTGTCCCCTGGAAACACATTTCCATTAGTGACTTGTTTGCTGTTTTTAATTTGTCCAGGGAGCAACAGATAATGGCTAAAAAGGAAGTGAGTTACACTATCCTCAATATAGAAAAGTTAGAAAAGCTGCCTTTCACCGTAGCAGAGACACCATTAACAGTAAGGCTCGTCCATGGTGTTATAAAGCTACCAATTTCCACCTTTTGTTTCACAAACAGTTTGACACGTTTTGCTGTGGGCAGGTATGAGTGGAGACAGCTATATTAAAGAAGAGTGGGAGTTGTCTTTTGCGTTCAAATGTCTGAACAGTGAAACAGAGGTCTTCCTAAGTGGAAGCGAATGTAAGACTATTGTTAGTCCTTCAGTAAGCTGCAAATAGGTGCCACTTCATGGTTTGGGGATCGCGAACTTAGCATGCTTTCTAAAGGGTACCCCCGTTGCATTGATTTTCCAGCATTTCATATACTTTTGAATGGAAGTTATGTGGTGCTGAACGATCAGAGCTGCTGCAGATTGAGACCAGGAATTGCCTACGCAATTTCAGTTTCCCAAATTGTAACTTGGTGTGGACGTATTTTATTCCCACCACACAAGAGATAAGAGTAGCAGAACTGTGGCCTCACATTGACACTACTAATGTAAATTATGACAAGCTGAGCAAACTAAAAGTGCAACTGTTCCGAAAATAATATTGTTGACATCGGCCAGAGAGATTTATGCTCTTCAGATAGCAAGATCATCAGCTGAGATACAATCCCTGTTAAATACCAATTTCCCCAAGCACTTTGGAGAGCTGGTCTTCCGAATATTCAATGCCTCAAGCACTGTGGTGATTGTGCATTTCTTCAAGGCTGTTGGGTCTGGATGTGTTTCCATCTTCCAGACTGTCTTCAGAGTCATTCCATCAGCTATTCATTCACTCTTTTCAACTGTGTTTGGCACTTTCCTGTGACCTTGGCACTGATTGGCAGGATACTGCTGCTGCTATTCCTAATACACAGTGGTTGTGCCTTCCCAGCTAAGCGTAGTGATGGAGCTACAACCACCTGCCCACCTGTGCCATAATCGCATGGTATAGTGCTCCATTGCTGAAGGAATTGGAGAATGATCGGTCATTGTCATTCCAACCAGTCCTATGGTGCGTGCAACCTGTCTTACATTGCACCTGGTACCTCTTCGAGTGTCTATCATCGTGTGTCTTGCTAGTGCCTCCTGTGGACAAGGACCTGCTGATGTTCCTGATAAGGGTTAATTCACGGTCATGCCCCATGAGACTGAGGTTGACTCACAAGGCCACTTATAAGCCACAGCTGGTAAACTATTTGGCTCCACCAGGCATTATGGATCATGCTGCCTTCGTGGGTGATCCTGTGCTTGAGGCTTCTGCGCACTTCTGCTCCATGGATCCATCTGCCAATCCTGTGATTGATCTAATGATGTGGAATCATTCCTGGATGCGCTCCCATTTGATGTCTTCGGAGACATTCTTGAAGATCACGACTATAGTTAAATAATTTGGCCATTGGCCTTATTAAAAGATTTTAAAATGTAATGCCTAATTGCCTTATTAAGTTGATTTGCATTTGGCCTGCTGTGCTTGTCATGGTTGACATTTTATCTCTTTGTATGTTTTTAGCCTAGTTTTTAATTAGATTTAGAGTGTTTTTAGCTCAAAGCATTTTAGCTTGGACTCAAACACCCTCAATAGTGTGTTGCATCCTTGTTCCGGCAATGCGGAGGGTGTAGTGAATCCAATTTAGTTTTTATTAAGACTCAGGAGGTTAGCTTAGCGTTTTGGCTTGCAGGCCTGTGCCCCCTAATTGTCCTGCTCTGTTTTAGCCCATTTATTTTATTATGTATTTTAAGATGACTGCCTTTGGTTATAGTTAGAGAAATGGTTTGATTTGCATTATTAGTGCCACTCTGTGAAGGCGTCACTATCAGCGTCATAATCAAGTGATATACGCAGGTATTCACATCATGTCCCTTTCTCACTTACGTGTCACAGGAACATAATGTGCACTTGTTGGGGATTGTTTACATAATTGCTGCCACAGGTCTGGCTCAATTGTTTGGGAACATACCAGTATCAGGGATCCTACATGATCGGTATAAATACATCTTACATGGACAAAGTCATTAGAGGAATTCCTTCCAGATGCCATCTTTGACATCTATGCTTCACTGCAGAACTCAGCCTTCATCTCACCACGGAGTCTGAGCTAGAGACCTCATTCCAAGGTAACAAGGGTTGGGGGGTGTTTCTCATGGACATGTTACTGGCATATTAGGTTCATCATAAATAGCTCTCATTAGGTTAGAGATTAGGTTCTCCTTGCCAGGGATTTTATCATTCATATTTATTGCAAGATATTGGGGGGTATTGTATTCACAACTCTCATCTTCACAATTATGCTTCTTTTATTGTTCCTTACCCTAATCATTGCAGCTCATGCATTTTACTGTAGATTATATTGAAAACTTACCTGCATCGCCTTTATTGCCTGTGTGTGACTGAGACATTATGCTAAAAAGAAAAAATGATAACTTCCGTTCCACCACGACTCCCCTGAGATGTCGCAATTGAGTCCATACGTAAGGCTGCCAGAAATCACCTGTTACTGGTTGGGTTTTTGGTCAGGTACTGCTTGTGAGCCGGGAGTATTGGGCCAACAGTTAGGACTTGTTGTAGGAGTGACTAAGTCACCTACAAACAAAAAGTGCTGTCTCTCCTAAACCAGCAGTTTCGCCTAGGAGTGAGAGTCCAAATACGACAATGCATTCTCATACTTGAGGTCTCCCTAAGTATGTGCTGCCTGTAAAATTGTGTTGTGGTCTCTGTGATTAATTATCCTGGCTATGGTCATCCTCGTAGGTGCACCCAGATAAGGTGGAGGCCCCAGCGCTCGATGTGCCCTCTCGATGGAGAACATTTTTGACAAGTGTTTTGGACAAAGACTGTTTAGGATTAGATCTTTCAGAAAGAGGTCACCACTAAATCCCTCCACCCCCTCAGGAACCCCCACCACTGTAATGTTGTTGTGCCAGGCCCTGCCCTTCTGGTCCTTAAGCTTTGCCGCAAGTTCTATGTTTTGTTTCATCAGGGTCTTTTAGTGAAGGATTGCAGGCCACTGATCCGAGTTTGTGACTGCATCTATTTTCAGCTCAATTGTGCCTCTGATGTCTTGAGGTCTTGAATTTCCATCATTATCCTTCTCAGAAAGGGTTCAGCCTAAGACAGTGTGATTGGTGATTGATCATCATCACTCGCAGCCCCCATCATGACATCCGATGCGTACATCACTACAGCATATTTGTCCAATTTATTTTTCTGAGTGGGCCTTGGACCCCTATTATGGACCATCTACGTGCTTACAGACCTGGGTTGAAGCTGCCCTTTGCCGACTTGTAGTAGCTACTGGAGGGAGGGGTGAAGCCCCAGCCGCAATGAGCACTCCAGCCCAGGCAAACAGTCTTATCTGATTAGATGTAGCACGCTGAAGCCCCCATCCAATGAGCAACAGGAGTTGTCCCGCGACCCAGAGTTCCCACAGGGAAGGGTAGGGGATCCCAAGGTCACCTCGACCCAGCCGTCAACAGTCGGCGGCCAGCAGGAGGGGGAGATTGCAACAGGGCTCCCTTGTTCCACTCTCAGGGTCTAGAGCTCGGGGGCACCCCGTTGGGGATAGTTCCAGGCCACGTTAGTTCTGTGGCCAGTCTTCACTGTGCAGGGTGGAAGATAGGTGCTTCTGGGGTTCTATGAGGAGGGGTTGATTAGGCCTCCCAGCATTGTGCTCCTGACTCCCTTCTAGCAACCCAGTCTCAGGCCTCTCCTCTCGGATGGACTTTTACACACTCAGACGCCTCCTTACCAGGCATAGTTTGGCTGAGTCAACCGTTGGCCATCAATCCCTGGGCCCCCACTCTCTGTCAATCGCCTGGAGATATAGCACCAAAGGAGGGCACTGCTCCGCACACCTGTGGCCCCTGGGCATCTCAGGTGCAACTGCAATTGGCTCCTGTACTCCTCAGCACGGCACCCAGATAGCCTCCGCTCTCAAGGCCCTGTTCAGGTGATCTGGGCTACACTCATCTTCTTTCTGTTCCTCGCAGCGTGAGAAGACGGCTGGTATGACCACTGGCACTCTGTGGGGGGGGCCTCCTTGTGGCCGCACCTCTTCTCATGTGGGCGGCCCCCGTTCTCAGGTGGATACAGGTCATTCGAGCAGGTTTGTTTCTGGTGCAGAGCCCCCAGCTCTCACACCTGGGGGTTTATTGCAGAGGAAACCCACCTCTCCACCTTCAAGCAGCTGCCGGACCATCCTGGACGTGATTCCATCCTGTCCTTCACTTCTCAGCATGGCTCACGGACGGCACCCCTGGGTAAGGCCAGGCCAGCCGCCACTCCTCCTAAAGGCCGCCATCCAATCTCAGTGGCGCTCCACGTCTCCAATCTGTTCTTTTCTGCCACTTCAGTGCCACCTGGGATTCTTCTGCGGCCCCCGCCCTTCCCCATGCTTCTCAGTCTCGTAGGCCCACAGCTGCCATTTTATGCAGAGCTGCGGTGGCAGGCGAACCTTCGCTCACATCCCCAGGCCGCCCCGAAGCCGCTGCTGCATCCAACAACGGGGGACCTAGTCAATCAGGGGTGCAGTGGTGCCCAACACTGTGCAGATGTACAGGATTTTAGGGCAGATGACTAGGGAGCTCCTCTAGTGTATGGCCATGTTCAGCGGTGGCCGGCCACGCCCCCCTACTGCTTCTATGGCCAAATGCTGCTATGGTTCTGATCGAGGCTCGTCTCGATGAATTGTGATTTTTTTAGCTTTTATTGCTATATGAAATGTTTGTTTTCTAATTGATCTTGTTTTGTTTTATGGATTTTATCCAAAATGAACAAAGAATTGATTACAAAAAGTGTCAGGGATACTGATGTGTGTTTTCAAAATTGTGACAAGGCAGCAGCTCACTAATATCACTACAAGTAATCTCTGTGGCACCCTCACATTTCCCATATACCCATAATCTCTGTAACGCCCTCACATTTGCTCTAAAAGCAACCTTTTTTATGGATGTTGCTTGAACCATGAACACAACATTTCTCTGCAAAATATCTGTAATAGTCTCTGAGTAATAATCGGCATTAAACATAAATTAAAGCAAAACGGAATTCAAAACAAACTGTTTATGAATTATTCAAGCTAATCAGGGCAAGGCACTCTGCAGAACAGAGCTGGCCCTATTATGGGGGCCCTGAAAGACTGTTGCCCTGAGCCAAGGCCTACTTTGGTTATGTCTTAAAATGTCTTTGGGTTGTACCACGGGAAGCTGCATTACAATGGCAAATACTACATTGTACCGTTACTTATATCTTGGTGACTCCTGAGACAGCAAACCATAAAGACTGTCTTACAGGGGCAGGTGATGAGGCTCTGTTGTTGGGAAACAAGATAAAAAAGACAAGACTTCTCTTGGCAACGAAAACACAGCTTTTACTGTCGCAACAGGGAGAGTAGCAATCTCCATACAGGTAAACAGCTGGTCTCAATCTGCTGTTTCAGAGGCAGCCATTCATATAGCGATATGAACAATTCTTGTTATAAAAGGTCAAATAACAAGTTACTTAGCAGTTATTTATTTGCAGAAAAACATCACATCACCAGTGTCCCTAAACCTTTCCCATTTCTTACACATTCTTTATTGCAGTTCTAACAATGCTTAACAAACTAACTATTCACCACTCTTGAATGCATTAGTATTTGCATGGGTGTTTTATCACTCTGATCCCATGACCTCTTATCAGATTTTGTGTACCCTTGGTTAATTCAATCTTCTCTTCCCATTCTTCACTCATGTTTTTAATTTACTGGGACAACAGAATACGTGCCTGTGTGCTTAAGACTATAAGGGCCAGATGTATGAAACTTTTTTGCACTCGCAAACGGTGCGAATCGCAAACTTCGGCCGTTTGCAAGTGCAAAACAGTGGTCTGTGATGCATGAAAGGCATTCGCTGACCAAAAATAAGAAATTGCAAAAATTGCGATTTTTTGCTTTGCGACCTGGTTTTGCGAGTTACAATTTGTGATTCGGTATTTCCAGTAGGAAATTGCGAGGCGCAAATTGCGACTCGCAAAATCCAAGTCGCAAAGAGATGCATCAAAAAATTGCAAATTGCGATTTTTCGCAGAATGGCATTTTGCACATGCAAAATACCACTAACTGAAACCAGGTGGTAACCAGGTGCAACCTATATAAAGAGGCCCAGAATGCCTCAGACTCTTTTCCACAATGGCTGCACTCTACGTCATGGCGAGGAGGATGAGGATCTTAGCAGGTTTGAGGAGAGGGAGGAGGAGACAGGAGCGCATTTTCAGAGTGCGCATTACACTTTTTAACCTGACAGAGGAGGTAATATATGAAAGGTATTGGTTGAACTCAGCCATGATACTTGATCTGATAGCTGAGCTACAACCCATGCTGCAGCGCAGAACACTAAGGACTCACAGCATACCCACCCATGTGCAGGTATTATGCTCCCTCCACCTACTCGCCTCAGGGAGCTATCAAGGGGTCATAGCAGCAGCTGGAGGGGTCTCACAGAGTACCCTCTCCAGATTTTTCAATGCATTTATCAACGCCATGCTGAGCAAACTACACCAGTACATCAGATTCCCCCACGCCCCACAGGAAATACAGTAGACAAAAATTGAATTTTACCAGATAGCACAGTTCCCCCACGTCCTAGGTGCCATAGATGGGACACATGTGGCAATCTGTCCACCATCCGCCACAGAGTATGTGTACCGCAACAGGAAATACCAACATTCAATGAATATACAGGTGATATGCAATGCCTCCTACATCATTACTGAACTCATGGCCAGGTACCCAGGGAGCACACATGATTCGTACATCTTTCGCCACAGCAGGATTCACACACGACTGCTAGCTGGGGAGTTTGGTGAAGGATATCTACTAGGTATTGTCCCTCTATACAATGGCGCATTGATGGCGTGCTGATGTCAGATGCCCCACTTCTTATCATACCCTCTGTCCCTTCCAGGAGACAGTGCTTACGCAGTGCGCACCTACATGATGACGCCTTGCCTGAATCCTGCATCACCAGCTGAACGGAGA
Organism: Pleurodeles waltl; assembly: GCF_031143425.1. Classification (NCBI taxonomy): domain Eukaryota; kingdom Metazoa; phylum Chordata; class Amphibia; order Caudata; family Salamandridae; genus Pleurodeles; species Pleurodeles waltl. The sequence continues at coordinate 673,092,404 of NC_090440.1, forward strand.
TACAATGCAGCAGACAGGGCAACCCGCAATGTGGTGGAGCGCACATTTGGACTGCTGAAGAGTCGCTTCCGGTGCCTCCACAAAAGTGGAGGAGCACTACAGTACAGTCCAGAGACGACATGTAGAATAGTGGCTACTTGTGCTATCTTGCACAATATAGCTACCACCAGGGGCATACCTGTAGAAATATGTGATACTGAATCTGATGAGGATGATGATCCCATACCATCCCTATATCCAGCAGGCAGGACCAGTGCAGCAGATGGAAGGTAAAGGCGTGCCGACATCACACACAACCATTTCAGACGTGAGTATAAATTACACAAATCCTCTGACAACTGTACCTGTAGTGAAATAAATTTATTACCTCAAGTCAGGTAATGTTCGTGTGAGGAAGAACAAAAAAAGGTTAAGTGAGAAACTCAAAACAATGAAGGACCTGAGTAATGCACTATTACTTCATAGTGAACACAGAAATCCACTGGCAGCTAGAGTAATTTTTTGCGCCCACGCACACCACTCGGGTGCCCAATTACATCACTGGCACCTCTAATGTCAGCCTCAGTGGCAGTGCTGTGCCTGGCACTGCGCCGTCTGGTGTCCAATGCCGGTACAGCTACACTGCTGAGGCTGGAACTGTCCTCAGTGTCCCCCAGTGCAAGCTCACTCCAAGTGGCTGACCTTGGTCCCATAATGTGTTCGATCACATTTTTGATCTGCACCAGTCCATTCACAATGTCCCTGCTGCTGTGTGCTGCCTCCACTTGCGCAGCCACTGCACGACGGGCAATCAGTGCAGTTGAATTTGCCACCCTGTTAGACGAACGACAGAAGCTGCCAAACATGTTCCAAAATCTGCACTCCTGTCTGCGCTGGTTCACCCTCTCATGGGGCAGCTCCTGGCAGAGTTCACGGACAGCACTTGTGAGTTCTCTGGTGTCCTGTGATGCCTGCACCTGTCCCTCACGCAGCTGTACTATGTTGTTATTGAGGGAGTCAAGTTGGCAATGCTGGCCCACCATGTTGCGGTTATGTTTGCGCAAGTTTTTGTCTAATCCAAGGATCCTCTTATTTTGTAGGCGCTGCTGCTGCAACATAGCAGCTTCCAGCCCACCAAAGAAGGAGGGACCCTCACCTGCCTCATGCTGCTGTGCCCCGGAATCTGTCGCCATCCTGCGTGGTGCTGTGGTCTGATGACACCTGACCTCCTGCATCTGGCTGAGCCTGCCTGTTGCTGATGGGGAAATTGGCCTTCCTGCTGCTCATCTGAGCCGTTGCTGAGCTCTGGCAGTGGCAGTGCCCTGGGCCTGTATCGGACAGTTGCAATGTTGAGGGACCCACTGGTGTTTGAATCGGAGGCCAGATGGGTGTCAGTCTCACCCACCCGTGCTGATGCTGTGGCTGCTGGGCCTGGCCCACCTGCAACGACAATATGCAGCATGTCAGTTATGTATGTTACAATTACGGTCAGACAATGGTAATAAAGGTACAGGTACTTCTCTAAACTGTGTTGTGTGTGTTGTGTTCCTCTGGGTGTCACTCTACTTAAATACATTGTATGTGCTACTTTTAGCTCTGGGTTGTGGACCGCCACTCCCATAATGCATTGTTGTGCTGCTTCTAAGATGTGGACTGGACTACTTCTCGCAATGTTTTACATTACTTGCTAATTCCTAAGGGGCTTTTGTGCATACACATATGGGGTTACAAATCAATATTGCACTTACCTTGGCTGATACTTGGTGTGCCGGAGGTGTCGATCTCTGTGACCCCTGTCACAGCTTCAGGGAGGAGTGTGGACTCGACTAGGTCCTTCAATGGTGTGGATGGTGCCTCTGTGGGTGGACCGCCTCCTGTGCCCCTGGCCTTCTGCAGTCTCCTTGCCACCCTCTCCTTCGCACGGGACCGCAGGTCATACCACCTCTTCTTGATTTCTTCAACGGAGCACTGTGCTCTCAGGCACCTGGAGTAAGCTTTTTCCAAAAAGGCGGTCATGGCTGCTGACCACCTCCTCAGTCAGCACCTCAAGCTCCTGCTCGCTGAATTTTAGCTTGCACTTTCTTTCTCCCTTCTCCTGTGCTTGGCCTGGGGTGTCCATCCTTGCTCAGGTGTGCTGGCTCCTTCTGAGTGCTGCTCTGTGTGGCTGGGCTACTCTCTCTCAGGATGCTGGTTTGGGTGTGGCACCTAAAACTGCCTGGGATGACTCATTTCCTGCTGGTGATGTCATAAAGCTCCTCCAGGTGTGCTTTCTCGAAACTTCACGCAATTTGCGATTTTTTACCGAATCGCAAAAAAATCGCAATTTGCGAAAATGCAAATTGCGATTCGGTAAATGGGCCTCGCAAACCACAAATAGCGTTTTTTAAGAAATCGCTAATTCCAAATCGCAATTTTGTTACATGGCCAATTGCGACTCGGAAATAGTGATTTCTTAAAAATCGCTATTTGCGATTCGCAGTGCCATTTTTTCATACATATGGCCCTTTATCCCTTCAAGCTTGAAAACACTGGTTTTCCTTCAATTAAGAACATGCTGGTTATACATTCTATTTTCAAGTGGTGAACTCTTCACCCCTCTGGCATCAGCATGAATTTTAGACCTACACTCCTTTTTCACTACATGTAATATTGTATTGTTTTCTACCAATGTCTGATGTAGCGTAATCGTTTCACATTTCATTTCCTCTCCAACATTCCCCCCTCTAGTTGATATTTTCGTGTTGCTGTCCTAACTGGAACCATACCTCCTGGCTTTGTACTGATCCTTCTACAACATGCCAAACTTTTTTTTTTTTAACATGTTTTTATTAGTTTTGCAAAAGAGCCATAGATTATATTGCATACAAAAGTCATTGATAGCAATTTGTTATTGGTTGCAGTCTCTCGTTAAGTTCTCCCATGTTAAAGTCTATATATAACAAATAACTAAGATCTGAGAACTTGTGTGCACTCCCCGGTCTGCTAAATCTGCCCAGTATTTCCGGAGTTTGTCGCCATGTAGGTTGAAGTGTACAGTTGCGATAAGGTTCTATTGCCGCTATTGACGGGGGCCCTTGCCGCCACACGGGGGGATGGGGGGGCAGAGGAGACAGGGGGGGGAGCAAGGAGGGAGGATGTGGCACAGTGGATCACTGCACTGGTGTCTATTGGTTGAGTGTGCAGGCCTTTTGGCGCTGTTGGCATATGTGCGTTGGGGGGTCTAATGTGCTATCGGTGTTGGCGAGGCATTGATGGCGGATATGTATGCTTCCCCGAATGTAGTATTGCCTTACTGCCGGGGCTGGGCCCGTGACCTTCCAGTTGAGTGCAGCTGTCTGTGGTTCAGGGGGGTCTTTCATCATTCTTGGCTTCTAGCCTGGATACTAAAACGCCCCAGGCCTCGCAGCCCGCTTGTCGCAGTCCCCTACGTGCTAGTTTTGTTAATATCTGGTGTTCAGCGCGAGCCCAGCGAAGCGTGAGGGCAAGCCAGGCTTTTAAGTCAGGTGTATTGCGAGCCTTCCAGTTCATTGCTATCAATCTTTTGTACATTACATACGCTAGATCTACAAACCTGTGCAAGTGTTTATTTCTTTTCGTCCTTGTCCTGAGACGAAGTAGACAGGATTTGGGATTCGTGTCCAGTTTGAGCCCCGTCATTTCCGCTAAAGCTGTGACCACCCCTGCCCATTCCCCCCGTAGCCGCGGGCACTCCCAGACCATGTGGTAGAACTGTGCTGCTGGTGTTTTGCATCTGTGACAGGCTGGGTCCACCCCGGGGAACATACGTTTAATCCTGGCTGGCGCCAGGTATATCTGATGTAGATAATTAAACTGTGTATATCGGAATCTGGGGTTTCTTGAGACCTCACGTGTGTGACTCAAAGCTTTTGGCCATTCTGTCCCTGAGATCGGGGAGGGCAATACGATGTTCCATCTCTCCCAAGCTTTCTGCAGGTTGACTTCCGGGGGTCTGTTCAGAAGTTTATATAGGCTTGAGATTGCTTTTCCCTGGAGGTCCCAGTTCAGCATGTGATGCAGGGTGGCTGAGATATCTGGCTCTGCGTCACCAGATGCCCATGTTTTCCTGATTGCGTGACATATGGCGTGATATGCCAGGAATTGCCCCGGATTGATCTCTGTAAGGGCCTGTATCGCTTCAAAGGTCATTAATTTTCCTTCCTCAAAACAGTCTCCTACTGCATTTATGCCCGCATCTGACCAAATTGTGGGTGAATGTGAGCCGGCTTCCACCCATCCGGGGAGCCGGTCTAATGGGAGAAGCGGTGAGTAGGGAAGTTTTTTGACTCCCTTTTGGATATACTTCTTCCAGTGTGCGTGTGCCGCTGTCATCAATGGATTTTTGCATGTGTTTTTGGCTTGCTTATCCAACAGCCATACTAGTGGGGGAGCTCCTTGGAGTCGAGATTGCAGCCAAGTAGTTTCTGCTGAGCTGGGCCTATGAAGCCAATTTAAGATCCACTGCAGCTGTGCGGCCGCAGAGTAGAGCTCAAAATTTGGTGCGCCCAGTCCGCCCATTGCCACCGGATGATACAGCGTGGTAAGTGCGACCCGCCTTCTGCCCTTGCCCCACACCAGTTGTAGTAGGATGGAATTCAAGCTAACGAAAAAGCTTTTGGGGATAATTATCGGTAGGGCTGCGAAGTAATACAACAGTCTTGGTAATATCAGCATGTTTGCTATAGCTACTTTACCCAGTGGTGAGAGTGGTAATTTATTCCAAAAGCGTACTGAGCTCTTTACAGAGGACACCGCTTTCCCCAAGTTTCCATCCCTTAGGTCTTCCGCACTATGGTAGACATTGATCCCTAGGTATTTAAATGTATTGAAGCACCATCTTAGGTGGCCTGGCGGGGCACACTCTTGCCTCGCAGGGGGCCAGCTGGTCAGTGGGAATATACAGGATTTCCCCCAGTTAACTATTAGACCGGATACCATGCCGAACTCAGACAGCAGCGACATCACCGGGGGCAGCAACTCCTCCACTCTGCGTATGTATATCAAGGCATCATCTGCATATAATGATATGGAGTGGATAGTACCATTCCTTGACACCCCCCATTCTTCTTTTTTGGCACGGACGCGTGCAGCTAGTGGTTCCATCGCTAAGGCAAATAGGAGGGGGGATAGGGGGCATCCCTGTCTTGTTCCCCTGCTAATCGGAAAGCTCTCTGATATTACTCCTCCCGTCTTCACCCTGGCCTGTGGGGCGGTGTACAGAATGCGTACCCAGCTTGTGAATTTTGGACCGATACCCATTAACTGCATGGTGGCAAACAGAAAGTCCCATTCTAATGTATCAAACGCTTTCTATATCAAGCGATATCACCGCTTCCTCGAATGCGGTCAGGGGGGTGTCACCTATTACACTTAGCAGCCTCCGGATATTTAGGAAGGTGTTACGTTTCGGGATGAATCCATTCTGGTCCTCGTGTACCAGGATATGCATGTAAGGAGCTAGTCTGTTAGCCAGGATTTTGCCAAGTATCTTGCAGTCTAGATTTAACAGTGAGAGAGGTCTGTAGGACCGAACGTCAGTGGGGTCGTGCCCCTGCTTTGGAAGGACCACTATCATTGCCTCCCTCATTGTGGGGGGCAGGATACCGTTGATCCCTGCTTCTTCGAACGCTTTTAGGAGATGTGTGTTAAGGTGTGTCACGAAAGTGGAGTAGTATTCTAATGGCAGGCCATCTGTCCCTGGGGCTTTATTCCTAGGTAATTGTTCAAGGGCCTCATTAAGTTCCCCTAATGTGATGGGGGTTTCTAGTGTCTCTCTATTGTTGTGCATTAGTTGGGGCAGGGGAGAGTCTGCCAGAAAGGACTCGAGCTGTTGGAGGGAGCATGATGTGCTTTTGGTGTATAATTGTGTATAATATTCCCTGAACGCATCATTTATTTTTACATGCGTGGTAGCCATTGCGCCTGCGCCTACTCCTATCGCCCCGATTGGAGGGCACCGCCGGTCCTCCCGCAGTAGCCATGCGAGCAGCCTGCCAGATCTGTCGCCTTCCGCCTGTAGCCTACCCAAGTGGTGTTTGTAATCATGAAGGCGTAATGTGGCATCAGCATTTGAGTGTTCCGCGCGCGTATCCTTAAGCGCCGTGTATGGCGTTTCATTGCGGGCAACTGCTTTTTCTAGTGCTCTTAGTTTCTTCTCCAGCTTGCTGACCTCTGCGTGGAGAGTGCGCCTCACCCCCCATGTAGTGGAAATACAATGTCCGCGGATCACCACTTTATGCGCATCCCACTCCATTGCTCTTGATTTTGTGGTGCCGGTATTTAATTCCCAGTACTGTTTTAGCGCTGTTCTCAGTGTGTCTGTAAATGCAGGGTCGTGTAAGGCTTCCGCTTGTAGCCTCCACGTTGGGATAGCCTGGCGCTTCCTGCCCCAATCCAAAATTATTTTAAGCGGTGAATGATCTGATAGTGTCTTGGCTAGGTATTCTATTCCGCTGGTCGCTGTGAAGATCTCCTGGGTGCCCCACATCAAATCTATCCTGGTATGTACCTTATGTGGTGCTGAATAGAATGAATATTCCCTGTGTTGTGGGTGTTTCATGCGCCATATGTCATGGAGGCTCATGTTACTAGCCCATGTTGACAGTGGGCGACTGGGGTGTCTAATAACTGTTGAATGTGTGGGGGGATTTGACGTGTCCAATGCTGGGTCCGGCGTGCAGTTGAAGTCTCCACCCCATATGGCGGGTGCTTCGGGATTCGTTAATAACGCTGGAGTGAGTGTGCACAGGAAATCAGGCAGCGCGCTATTAGGGGCATATACCCCTATAATTGACAATTGTTTGCCATCCAGCTTACCCTCCACTACCACATACCTGCCCTCCTGATCTATCTTGTGTGATGTTTGGATAAAGGGGACATTCCCTGCTATCCATATGAGGACCCCCCCTCGCGAAGGTTGAATAGGATGTGCCCACAATTTGTCCTCCCCATTTACTGCGTAGGTCCTGCAAGTCTGGGTCCCGCAGGTGGGTTTCTTGTAGGATTGCAATATGTGTGCCATGACGTTTGAGTTGTGTATACACCCTGGACCTTTTGCCTGGAGTCCCCAGTCCCCTAACATTCCAGGTGACTATGTCATATGTGTTTGTGCTGTAGGTTATAGATTGGGCCATGTTCAATTTGTGAGTGTGTGACTTGCTCTCCGCTCCCCGGGAAGGCCCATTGGGTCTCCTCTGCCCCCATCACCCCTGCGGGCGGGCCCCCTACCTCCGGACGCATATCCTGTGTTGTGAGCAGACCGGTAGTGCACAAACTGGTAATTACCCTCTTTCCCTCCCCAACTGAATCCCAACCCCAGCTGTGAACTTGCAACAAGCTACACACCCAATTTAGGTGCGAGCTGAAGTGTATCCATATGGATGTCTGCGGGGGAGCATTGATTCTATCCGGATGCGGCTCGTTTTAGGGGCTCGCATCCTTCTGCAGACATGGCCTGCGAGTGGATTGGGGCTCTCCCAGGGCACGGCCATCCGCCCCCCCGCTCTACGCCGCCAGCTGCGCACAATATTGATAAAGGAATTATCTCCAGGAGCAGATGTGTAAGGATACATAAGTTCAGGTGATGTAACCACCCACTTCGAGTGGGGGTCGCAAAGTTCAATTCTGTACTCCGGCTGTGGCGGTTGGTCCCCCTGGGGGGACGGTTCGGTGGTGCTTGTTCAGAGTGTGTCGGCGGACCTGGGGGTGAGCTCCGGGCCCCTCAGTGCCTCCGTTAATGTGGAGTCCGAGCTGATCGAGTCAGACTCTGAGCCTTCCTCTCGATGGGCCCTTAGAGTCTCAAAGGAGTTCTGTGTTAGTAGGGGGGTTTCTTTAAGAGCCCTGGCTCTCTCCTCTGCAGCCTGTTCCACCGTGGGTTGACCCCTGGGGCGCCTCTTGGATCGTTTCCGTGATTATGTCGTTGACCAGTTCTCGTGCCGGCTGCCTCGCGGGGGTGGGTGATGCCTTTGGCATGCATCCACGTCCAGGCATCTTCCGGTGAGGTGAACACATGGGTGCGTTCATCTGTTAGTACACGTAATTTAGCGGGGAACATTAGTGCGTATTTTATGTCATGTTCACGGAGGCGTTGTTTAACTTGGGTGAAGGAGTTACGTTGCCTTTGCACTTCCTGAGTGAAGTCTGGATAAGCATGGACAGGCGAGTCCTCGTACCTGTATGGGCCTGTGCTGCGGAACTGTTGAAGTATCGCATCACGGTCTCTGAAGTTTAGGAACCTGGCTATCAGCGGTCTCGGAGGTTGACCCGGTGCCGGGGGCGTCCGGGAATCCTGTATGCTCTTTCCACTGAAAAGAATTTGGATGGGGCTCCGTTCAGGACCTCTTTAATTAACCAGTGTTCCAGAAGGAGCTCTGAGTTTTGATCCGGTGATTTTTCAGGAAAACCGAGAAACCGTATGTTGTTGCGGCGGGATCTGCCCTCCGCCTCCTCCGCTCTTCTCAGCAGTGACTTTACTTCGGCATCTAGGCGGAGAATTTGTTTTTGGTTATCCGCTACCGTGGGGGCCAGTTCACTGAGCGCCACCTCCGTTGTCTTCACTTTATCAGATAATTTGCCATGGTCTACTCTGAGGATGTTCAGATCTTGCGACACCGTGTCTATCCTGGTCTCCAGTGAGGTTTTAGTGTCCATGATTGCCTGTAGTACTTTCTCGAATTGCGAGGAGTGGGCCAGGAGTGTGGATTCCAACGACTGCAGGGAGGGCGTATGTTGCTGATCGCCAGGTGCCTGGCCATGCGTGTTCCGATCCTGGTTTTTAGCTGATTTGGGCCTTCCGGCCATTTTGACTTATCTGTTGTGGCCTGGTTCCACCTGCAATTACGCGCTCACCCACGTTCTCTGGGCTATTCAAGCAAGGAGGGCGTATATATCCCCGCGGGGCCACGGCAGTGTGCACTTCAGTTTTTGAGGTTCCGGCCCTGCTGGTGATCCTCCAGGTGAGATCTTATTCAGGAGGTCTGGGACCTCCCGTCGCTAGGACCGCTCGCGTGCTTCGGGCCCGCGGCCGGCAGCCAACTCCAGGCCCTGGGTCCTCTGTCGGTATGGAGTGGAGGAGTGACGTTCCCGAGTGTGTTCGCTTGTTATGATTCGGGCTCGCACAGTTCTTTAAGCACTGTTCCGCGCTGTGGTGCAGGTCGGCACCTTTTAACAGAGGATATAGCTTGGCCTGATCCAGTCCGGCCCTGCGTGTACCCCGTCTGTGGTGATCTCGGTATCTAGCTGCAGGCCCAGGGTCTTCTCCAGGGATGGGCGCACCGTGCCATGGGGTAGGGAGGCACTCCCAGGGGCCCCCGACAGGATTCATCCCCCGTCCTCCGTCCCCCCTCATGGACGGGAGGGGGTATTCAGTGCAAGAAGAAGGCAATGGCTCCCAGTCCCCTCCGTGGCGGTCCCCACAGCCGCCGTGCACCCGCCTCGCCGTCCAGTACTCCAGATTTGGTGCGGGTCCACGCCTCAGAGGGAGACGGCGCCAGCGGCCTCCTAGAAAGGGCGCGTCATTTACGGCCGGGTTCACTGCCACCCGGCAGGCCTCGCAATAGTTTAGAACAGCTGGGGGGTCCAGGGAGCGGGTCCCACCCCGCTCCCGAGGCGCCTTCACCCCTGGCTTGTTATTGTGGTCCCACAGGGCCTTTCGCGGAGGGGGAAGCGCGTCCCTCTGCCTGTCTGTAGCCGTAGAGGGGGCACCCGCCCGGGGCCCCTGCAGCTCCCGCCGATAGTCCTGCGCTGCTCCTCGGGGCCCCCGCACCTGGTGGGGGGGGGGGAAAGAAACTCCGGCAGCCGAGAGGTGGGCGGGGAGGGGGGGGGAATGCCCGGGACGATGTGAAGGCAGAATATGGGCTTATCGCCCTCGCGAGGTGGGCCGCTCCCGTTTCCACGCACCCACCTCTCATTCAGGCTCCAGGGCAGTGTCACGGCCGTCACGGCCGACAAGATGGCGGTCGCAGCTCCCCGTTACAAGTCGCTCCGCGGCAGCCTCTCCTCCCGGCCGCCCGATCACCTCCAAAGCCGTCGGCGAGGGGGGAGCGGCCCCAGAAGCGGATCCCACCTCCGGGATGCGGCAGCGGCGCCCCAGGAGCGCCCCGCAGATATTCCTTGGCGAGCCCGAGATGAAGCGCTTGATTAAGCGTCCTTCCCGGTCGCCATCTTGGCTCCTCCCCCTACAACATGCCGAACTTAATTGAATACCAAATCATATCTGTGACAGGGCCACAAGAGCTAGCAACATGACTTGCAACAATTCCTGCATCCAGGATGGTTGTATATAAAACCACTCAATAATCGAATTACCTGGGGCACCTCCTTTATCTACCATTTTCTCCTGTTGATTATGCAAAGTTTGTATGGCCTCTGATAAGGTTCCATTGTCCGCATCATTTGCCAGGATATAGGTACAACAAGCACTCCCAAATTTTGCATATACCCCTCCTTCCATGGCCATCATAAGGTCAAGTACATAACGGTGCTGCATTATCATCATTCTCATAGCACACAGCTCTTCCTTTATGGCATTTGTGATGAGGACCACAGTATTGCTGGGGCTTTACCCTGGCCCATCCCTTCCCTTCTCTTTCCATACCCTGAGATGCACCTGTCTTTTTTTACAGACTACCTTGGGCACCTGTTCCTTTAAAGCCTCGACCGGGGTACAGGAGGTGTAGGGGTATGGTACTGTGTGAGAAGCTGATCAGCCCCCTGATGAATGGTGACTTGAAATAGGAGGCAGGACTAACCCGAAAGTGAGGAGTATTGATGGGAGAGAAGCACCAGACGAAGACACTTGAGGAAATAGACCTAGAACAACACCAAACGGGGGCAAGACAACTCAAGAAGCCGCAGCCTTCCATCTAAGATCTCAAGGGACCCGGACGAGAGTCGACAGAGTAAGCCGGGAGACCAACGTTACCTCGTATCGCCTCGCCATGCTCCCGAAGGAGTATGTCAAGCTCGGGTACGTTGGCGTCTACTGGGACTAACTGGTGGGTGGGAAACAGGTAGCTGCAGGGACGGGAACGTTTCAACCGGAGCGGGGTCACCCGTCTAAGCAGTGGATTCCCCATCTTGTTTGGGAGATGGGAAAGAGAGTCATATGCCCCACTTGTAACCAATAGAAAGGAATGTACAACATGGTGACAGGCTAGAGTAAGTCAGTGATTATATCCCTCACGTCCACCCCCCATACTATAGCTAACATTAAGAAACATTCTGAGGGGCATGCCAACCATGGTGTTCTGGTCCAGTCGATCCTAGAGGGAAGAAGAAAACAAAGACTATTGTGCTGAAACAAAAGTCAAAGGAGGAAAACGCAGGACGTATAGAGAATATTATAGTGACCTATAAACAAATAATTAAGTTGTGCAATACATTTTGTTATCTGTCTACCGAGCCATTTGCCAGACCATGTGACCGTATTAAATCCTACTTTTATAGTATTTAAAGACTTCATAAGTTCCCATTGAGTTATCTGTAGCCATCGAGCAGATGCCTCTGCCTGAACAAACAGCAGAATACTTCCAAAGAACAACTATGCATCATTAAACAACTGGTACTCTTGGGGAACATAATTTCAAGTGGTAGTGACATAATATTCTGCAGTTCTTCTTCTTCGATGATGATGTCACAAAGATGTTGGACTGCTCATGGGGTGTTCATGGAGTGTTGATAATTTGACTACAGCGATTACCAAAACATGGGTGTTCAAGGTGACCATGGTACATAGGCTATTCCAGTTCAGTGGTAGCTAAGCATACAGTATTTCGCCACATAGCGAATAATAGTCCATGAGGCTGAAAGTGCCCCCCTGCATTTCACCATTATCTGTTGTGGCACTGCAGTTGATAATCTTGCCTACATTAATGGTGCCATTTCCTCTCAAAGATAAAGAAATAAATGTTAATCTCATAATTGTCTGAGGACTTACTGTACTATCTATCCTAGTGTAACGTGCAACATTGCTGTCCCAAATACTTGCACACTTTCTTACTGCGTTGTGACTAAGATCAGTTCTGTTGCATAAAGACATGCCCTTACAGGAAACTTTAATATCAGGATGCCATTGGTCACTGGCATAAACTGATCCAGTATCTCTAAATCCTGCCCTAAGAACACAAACTGGTGTTAAGGATTTACTAAATATATACTACACTCAGTGGGCAGGTGTGTTACTCCTAAAAACCCTACACTTGAGATCACTTGTGTCCACTGCAGTGCTCGGATGACCTGTTTTCTTCATTCATGCGATTTTATCCTAAATGCCCTGTCTATCTGTAGGAATGTATAAAACCTCTGCTGAAGAGTCATATTTTCAGGCATTAACTAAAAACTGTACTACCCTAACATTTGTTGGCTCCATTCGGACCTTAATCTTACACAGATAAAGATCTAAAAGAAATAGAGCTGTGGTTTGGAGTATTTCCCTAATTGAATGTAACCTATCTGATCATGTAGCCTGAGGAATTAAAGAGCACAACAAAACATTATTCATTAGTACTTTCTGAATGTATATCTGACATGTTCTGATACCACGTTATCTAATAATTTGATATGAATACCATGGGACACATTAGGATATGTAGCGATGTCTCTTTGCCAGTGATGTAACTAGTAGAGCTAGAATATACATTACTGTAAAAAAACAATAGTAGGAGTGATAGTAAAAAGAGACAAAAAGGAAAAATAAAACAAAATTATATAACTTTTGTTTAGCTGGTTACAAAGATTGTCCAAAAGCACAAAATTGTCCAAAGGCAGAGGTGGAGGGTTTATTTTTACAATCACAATCTTCTTCTCCCCTCTTGTTCCATTTATATAGCTGGTGGCTATTGGCACGATGCAAGGTTCAATCAAATGTCTGATAAACTAATCCAAAGCTTCCTGCCATCTACCTTGAGAGTAGTGCGGGTAATCATTGTCAATGTGAAAGGTCCCTTGACCATTGGCTCTCTCCATTTCTGGACAAACTTTCTGACAAAAACTGAAAGGAGCCATTGGGGCTTGTTGACTTGAGTCACCCTCGACACTTCCAGTTGCACACAATAAGTTACAAGACCAAACAGAGGTACCAGTCTGGTGCGTGATGACTTGAAACACACCAGGCAATCCTGGACTCTGTCATAAAGGATGTAAATCCTGCACCCCTTGGGAGGCACAACATCTAGCATGCGATGACTTGAGTCATACTAGACCATCTGGTCACACTCGGGACTTGGTTTCTGTACCTCTCTAGAAAAAGGTACACTGTCTAGTACATGATAACTTCCCGATCATACACTTCGACGCAAGTTCAGCCATGCCATACGAGGCCAAAAATAGCACAGCTCAGGTTGAACCCCACATACAAGGATCAGAACCAATGAACACACCACCACACGCAAAAACATTTTGCTGTCAGGAATCCCCAAGGTGCCTCCTGCGTTATCTGTCAGCATCCCCGTGGTTAGGGTTAAATCATATCTCTGTTCTTGGTTAAACCTTCATGTTTCTAAGTAAACATGATGTGCTGTGTTACACAATTGGTTTTATCAATGCTCCTTTTAACAATGCTTGTTTGCTAATGTGAGCAGGTCTAGACATGTGCTTCTAATTGGGTGTGGTGTAGACATGTGCTTCTAATTGGGTGTGGTGACTCATCCACATGTGGAAACTCAACTGCTTTCCTCATTGGATATAAATAGCAGAGTGAAGCATGCCTCCCTGCTTTGCTTTGTTTTGCTTCCTGATCTCAGCATCTGATTTGGCAGTCCAGCCCATGCTGTCTCCTCATATTCAGGGCTTTTTGAGGCAACTCTTTTCTTCGTTCCTGTACCAGCTGACACCAGGCATTCCTCCAGCACTCCAAAAAAGATTGCAGCTAAGTGACTAGTATTCTCGAGGGAGTTTGTTCTTTGAGCGCTGCGCTTTCCTAGAACAGCTGGTGTATTTCAGACCTCGTATTTTGGCAGAGTGCTTATCTTGAAGAGACAAATGCATTTTTGAACATTCTACATTATTATTGTAGTTACTTGCCTAACTGTGCTTCAGGAAATCCGTTTGAGCTCAAGTACTACAAAAAGTGACAGTGCAATTTTAAAAGAGCATTTACGTGACTTTTCTTTCTCAAATAGCATAACTCTTGGCTTTAAATTGTGTCCTTCATGCCTGTGTTTCAGGTTTGAGGAATATGCTTTTTGATGGGTTTTTCATACACAGAGTGAAACCAAACCAAACTGTGCCACCCTAACTGTTTGAACCCATAGTGGACATTTCTTGGATTGTTTTTGTTCCTTTTAGTTTAACCCTAGGCATGCCGGAAAGTTATATGTGATATAATTAATGCCCTTGTTTGTCTTTCTTGTGCATGATAAGTGCAACCACAGTTCTAATTGTAGTATGCAACAGTGAATCTCTGTGAAGCCAGCCCTAGTGTTGCAGTACTTATTGTTATGGTACTCAGTTTGGGTTTTTGGTAATGCAGTGTTAGTAATTGTGCCACCAATTATTATTATGCAAGAAAAGTGCTGGAGCATCCCTGTGTTCTTCTACCACTCCCAGGCCCATATCAGTAAGAGAGATTCAGGCCCATATTTATACTCTGTTTGCGCGAATGTGCATCAAAAAAGTTTGACGCACATTCGGCGCAAACCGTGCACCATATTTATACTTTGACGCCCGAGCCCGTGAACGCCAAAATTCTGCCATGTGCGTCATTTTCTGGATGCGGGAAACCGCCTTACGTTAATGACATGCAAGGTAGGTGTTCCCATCCAAAACATGACTTAAACACCTGTGCGCCATATTTATGCAACCGCGCAAAAATCCCGCACGGCCGGGAGGCGGAGGCGGAAAATGGCACACAGCCCAATTTGTGTCAAAAAAGGGCAAACACACCAGTACTTAAGGAAAACACACACGAGCAACAGCAGAGCTCCAAAAGGAAGATATGGGGTGCTATTCATCCAGCATGCACGCAGACGCAGAGCACAGGACCAACAACAGCAGCTTCTACAACACCAGCAGGGACCCCAAAGGCAACGCAGAAGGCAGGAGAGGATATTCCGCACCAGGACAACCCTTTAGGGACTCCGGCAACAAGACATCATCCAGAGGTACAGGCTCAATTGGCAAGCCATTCAGCAGCTGCTGCGCGACATTGAGCCACAATTGGCACCCAGCTTGCAGACACCCCACACCATTCCACCAGAAACCAAGCTACTAGCTGTACTCCACATGTTGGCAAGTGGCTCCTTTCAAACCACTGGTGCCCTGGTTGCCGGGATCTCACAGCCCTCATTCTCCGCCTTCCTACCCAAGGTACTGGATGCCGTCATCTCCATCACAACCCCACCACATCAGATTCCCCAACACACAGCAGAAGCAGCAGGAGACCAAACAGGGCTTCTACCAAATCAACGGCTTCCCACACGTGCTTGGTGCCATTGACTGCACACATGTACGCCTTGTGCCACCTGCTGCAACCGAACATCTATACCGCAACAGGAAGCACACACACTCCATCAATGTGCAGGCCAGTGTCGATCACCGGGGATTGATCACCAACATCGTGGCAAAGTATCCTTCCACCACTGCACCATCAATCAACACTTCCAGGATGGATGATATGGAAATGGCCTGCTTGTTGGTAAGTACATAAACCTACTTATATACACACTGCACAACAACCCTCTAGGACAAACAACACATACACCAATACATTGACACGTGGCCAGGAACACACTGAGGTTGTGACACCGCGAGGCATGTTTGATATCCTCACCCATTTGGATACACACCTATGGACAAATGACAGAACCAAATAACAACAGATGCCACTCCACAGTCACAAGGGAACAATTTAAAACAACACAATGACAATGACATGGCCTTAACTGGCAGTACAACATGGAAGATTAATCTTTCAATATCACATCAAACACTCAATCAAACACCCTTCCAACCAATAAGTACTGTGTAAGGGGTGTGTAATGTGTTTAGATGCAGGTCAAACACCATGACACACATAGCATGATGATGACTACAAAGAAGGTCACATGGAATCATTGAGGCTGTACCAATATCTCACATCACTCCTGCTCTGACATTGCTCACTACCAATAAGCAAGTGGACTGTGCTAAGAACACATATTGATGTGACAATATTGAAAGTGCACATTCCTACACATATGGATTGAGACAATTTCACACACACACAACAGATGTACAGGCATACGGACCTTCTGACACTCAAAATGGCAACCTCACAACCAAGTTAGCCAGCTGAACTAGAACATGTTCAGTAGTATAGGTACACGTTAGAACCGGAGTCGACTTGGCAAGGGCAGAGAAATAGGTCTGCAGAGAATTTGTCACACATGGGATATTTGTGCATAGTCAATTGTCAACACGTCAGTGCTGACAACATATGGAGATGTGTTGTACATTGTCACCTTGCCAAATCTAAGGGCCTCACTGATGTTGAACTAATTCTATTGCATATGTTAAATTGGATGGGATGTCCAGGCCAGATAGATGCAACCGTGTTACCACTACTGTGGAATTTAATCTGTGTATGGAAGTATCATGTCACCCCCAGTTAAGACACATGGACACCTCTTTCACATTACATAATGCAAGGGAGTACACAATGTACTGCAACTCAACAAAAATACTTCTGACATCCAGTCAATCAGCCAAACACCAGTTCAGATAAGGAAACAACCCAATGCTGATGGTACATCCTAGAAGCCTAGGATTCCACACAATAACACAAACACAGATGAGTCACAGACAACACAAGAGAACAACTGCCATGCAAAGTGAGAATCATGGTGCAAGCAACATCAACATTTTCTCACTCATTTTCTCTTTCAGCTGATCAGGGGTATGGGATCCAGCCATGGATCATAACCCCATTTGCAAACCGAAGCACAGCAGCAGAGAGTGCCTATAATGAGGGACATCGGAGGACACACACCATAGCCGAGAGGACCTTTGGCATCCTGAAGTCAAGATTCAGGTGCCTCGACATCACTGGAGGCAGCCTCCTATACTCACCAGAAATGGTCTGCAAAATCATTTTGACCTGTGCCATCCTGCACAGCATATGTGTAAGGAGGAACATTACCCTATATGGACCCGACCCACAAATCCCTGAAGAGGAGGAAGAGGAGGATGCTGTCCATCAACATGAGGGTGACCATCCAAACACAGCTGCAGGATTGCGTCGGCGACAACATATTGTCCGAAATTTCTTTTACCTCTTCTCATCCATCACCACTGTCTTACCATATGTCAATAAACACCTATTCTGTTCACTATATCATGGTCTGGTTAATCATTTTTGCATAACATTATCCCTAAGAATCATAATCACAGTGTAGCCTCATGGAGCATTGCAGAAATACAGATTAGGATACAGAAAAATCCACATCATATTTGATGGGTATGAATGTACACCCAACTTCACACACACTGTAAATGACATATATCCTGTCCATTTCACATTTGAAGGACAATATCAGAGGACCACAGCTATTTCACACATACATGTTGGCAACATGGTTCATTGCAGCATATGGCACACAACTAAGACACCATCAATCAATAAGGTAAACAAATGCCTCACACATGAGGCAGTGGATGTGCTATTGCATTGGTAACAAGAAGGTATGACCAGGCCCTTGGCATCAGAAAGTGTTACATTAGCTACCTTTGCAAGGAATATGTGTGACAAGAATTCCATACAAGCAGCAAATGGCAGGTATGACTAGCATTGCTCACAAGACATCCCCTGCACATGCCAGCCCAGGTCATAAGTCCTGTCACTGCAATGTTCCCTGTCTCACCCCACCCTTCTTCAGAGTGCCCTGGAAATGGAATATTTGTACCCAGATAATCCTTCATCTACACACACCCAGACTCATATTCTGAATCCAGTGTGCTTCCCTCTTTAGTATGGTATGCCATAGTCATTGTTCTTCTGTCTGCATGGACATCTGGTTAAATAATGCACTGCCTTGTAGTCGGTAGGACCTGTACTCACCTGTCCATTGCTTCCCATGTGAAAGATACTGTTGGCCCTTTGAACTTGATTCTCACCTACAGGATTTGTGAGAGGCTGAAGCTGCACACACCTGTGAGCACCACCATGCAGACCAGCCATTTGAACATGCACTGCCCTTGCAGCTGCCTGGAACAGCATAGAAACTACCATTATATGTTTAACACTGTACTGCATTGCCGTATAAATCACTTGTGTAACACAGGCCTTGGGTTATTGTGTTACGTTCCAACACGCAGGACAAATACAGTTTTCGTTTTCCACAGTGTTGTTCCAGCTTTGACCAGTCTCAGTCTGCTCACTGTGTATTTGCCTTTCTTCATTTTTGCTCCTGATTGACCCTGCATCCTGTTAGCCTGACTGGTTCCTGTCTTAGCGTCACCATAAAGGTTCCCTGTGGCTACATTTGTCTCATAGTTGCTTTCCATGCCCTCACTTTCCTCCTGGGGTATTGTGTCTGGTAGGTCTACAATGAATACTCAAATACATTGTATAGCCTAATCATGGCTCATCCCTTATCTGGGTTTCATATATGCATTAGTGACAAATAGTGACAGTGTATCATGGCTGTATGCATGGATTGGGTATGGTGCCTCCAGCACAACAAACAACGTCAGATAATGTGAATGAAGTGTCAACACATGTTAGGACCCTGACTGTCCACACACTGATTCACATTGCCCCAAATATATTGATGGGGCTTGCGTGGTGAATAGCTGTGAGATTAATCAGCATAGAGGCACTGATGCTCCCAGATGCAGTGGGAATTTTAGAGGCCACCCTGTCTACAAATGTTGTGAGGAAACCTGCCGGTTTGAAATTCCTGATCCATTAACTTTGTCAGCACACCAAGGTTGCCCTGTTGTCAGTCTCATAACACGTCTGCAGTGTCATAGCTGGACTATCCCCATGTGTGTTCTCAATTCCTCTTCGGCTTTCCTTCAATTCAGCTGTGAAGAATACTTTGTAAGTGCAGGAAATGGCTCCACAGACTCATGACTAGACCTGCACGTAACTATGACAACATGGACCCCAATAATGACTCAGGCTACACATGGCTCCACACACTTGAACTGGACACCTTGTGCACAGGAGAAACATGGCTCCTTTATATGACTCAAACTGTGGCGTGACATGACATTTGTGGATTGTTTTTGGGACTCAGTGTCACAAATACCGTACCCACATAGCATTATCCAATGCCTGACTCATGGGTAGTATACAAACAAGTGCCTACGAAGTAGTATCCAACATTCCAGGACATGTGATGGCTTAGTCTTGGAACATTGCCATGATCAACCGTCTTCTGTCTATCCTGTGCATGGTTTGTCATTGGTGATGCTTATGTCCCAAAATACCTTGGAAGTTCACACAGCATCTGTTGCTACGCGTATGACAAACACATTTCCTTTCTCATTTCCACACTGAATAGCATCTGATGGTTGGACACATTGACTACACATGCATACTAGCAGATTTGAGAAAACGCGTCTTGTGATGTTCACACAGTGGGACAACTACATTAGTAAGAGCCAATTCACACACACTGACACACAGGCATTGAGTTACTGTATTGAGTTGCGTAGCCTTGCTATCCTCTATTGACGTAAAACATGCCCAACGGGGTAATAACTATTTGTATTCCACATGTTTGGCCATCTATTGCGTTAGTGAAGAGTGCAAACTAGAGGTTCATGGTCCGCAGTAGTATGACCTGTAACATGTGCCCATACAGCGGAATGCACAATGTAGGTGACAACAGCCTGTCTCTGTATTGTCACACCTGTCATGTACTATTACAAATGAGAAATGACCCAAACCCAGTCAAAGACAGAAATTTTTACGCACATGCGTCAAAAAAGACGCACATGCGTAAAAAAAATTACGCTTATGCATTGAAAAATTACGCTCATTGCCCTGATACATCCATTGGCCCTGAGCGGTAATTCCCACACTGTACCCCATGAAATTGGTTAAGTATGAAAAATATTTGAAAATATCGATGCAGGGTAATTTCTAAGCATGTGATGCACAGACTGTAAGCGTTATAATATTTTCACGCATAAGAATAAAAGCACACCATATTTGAGGCAAAAAGTGATGTAATAGGATATCCTGTTTACAGAATTGGTACAGTGGGTGTACTTTCACTTTCACTTTGCAGTCTGTGATATTTCCTGACTGTGTGGCTGTGTTTTGACTTGTCTCTCTGTGCATTTTGTGAATTTGTCTCCTGTGTGGTCTTTAAGTTGTCTTTTGGTGTTTCCTAAGTGTCTGTGGTATCGAGTGTTAGTGTATTTTTGTCATTTCTGGTGTATAAATTTGTCTTTGTATTGTTGGGAGTCTGTTGTGGGTAGTGTTTGTTTGGAGATAGTTGGCCTGTTTTGTGTTAATTTATTTTCATTTCCCTCTCCTACTTTCCCTTCATTATCCTCTGTACCCATTTATCACATTTGTTTTTGCAAGCATGTTGGGTAGGCCTTGTCTTGGCAGTATGGGAGAGGAGGAGCTGGGGGGATTTATTTGGCTGGTGTGCCACTTCCTACCATTAATGATTGAAGCTGGTGGGCGTGTGATAGAGGGGTATCACACAGAGGCAAGGAGGGTCCGGTGGGCAAAGGTCCTGTACCATCTCCAAAGAATCTACAACACAGCGCGCAACAACCACCAGATGAAACACTGTTGGGCTGACCTGGTTGCCAGGGAGCAAGACCTGCTGGACCACCTGGGGACTGTGATTGGTGGCTCTGTTGGTGAGTACAAATCAGAGTAATGTGTACATTTAAATGCTCTGTAGTGACTGTTGCCGATTTGTTCATATGCTGCAGGCAATGTTTTTGGACATGTGGAATGCAAGTTAAACATACAGTTGCCGTGAGCTATACAATAATTCCTAAACATTACCGTCATTTGTTGACGCAACAGCTGCACTAACTTACAAAACACAACAGGAGCCTGTAAATTAGTGCTGCCTTCACCTCAATAGATGATGCACATGTGGCTCTAACATATGTTTTCTGCATGATCTGTGAGTGTACCAGGAAAAACATGTTTTTAATCCAGATATTTCCAATAAATAATGGTCCTCATTATAACCCTGGCGGTTGGCGGAGAAATGGCGGTCTTACAGCCAACAGGCTGGCGGTAAAAAAATCGGAATAATGACCATGGCTGTTACAGCCATGGTCATCCGCCACTTCTCCGAACCGACCGCTGGAGACTTGGGTATCCATCCCGGCAGCCATCACAAGACCGCTGGCGGTATCATGACCCGGCTGACCGCCATGGATTTCATGGGGTCGGGCACTGCCATAAAATCCATGGCGGTAAGCACTATCAGTGCCAGGGAATCTCTTCCCTGGCACTGATAGGGTCTCCCCCACCCTCCACCCCCACCCCAAGTCCTTCCCTGACACCGCCACCCACCTGCCATCCCCCAAAGGTGGCAGGACCCCCCTCCCCACCCCGACTCCCGACATCACTATACAGACACCCACCCGACACACATGCAAACACCACCAACACACATACCCGCACACACACGAACAAACATGCCAACAGACATACACTGTCATACACACACACACACATTCAGACATACACGCAAACATCCATACAGACATACATACAGGCAGACACGCACACATTTCCAAACACACGACACCCCCCGCATGCATACACGCACTCACACACCCCCTCTTCATACTCACACGCACACCCCCATGCATGCACACAACACCCCTCACCCCCCTCCCCTAACGGACGATCAACTTACCTGGTCCGTTGAGCCTCCGGGAGGGGACGGGATCCATGGGGGCTGCTCCGCCGCCAGCACCCCATCAACAGAACACCGCCACGCCGAATCACGTAACGTGATTCAGTGGGCGGTGTTCTGTTGACGGGCAGTGGAGGTGGAGCAACCTCCACTTCCCCGCCGACCGCCAGTATGGCTGCTGGTGGCTGTCCGTCCGGAAAAGGACAGAGGGCTGCCAGCAGTCATAATTCTCCGAGCGGAAAACCACCAGCACAGGCGGTCTTCAGCACGGCGGTCCCTCTGGGGTCTTGTGAAAAGACCGCCAAAGTTGAAATGACCCCCAATGTGTCCCTCAATTATTTCTGATACATGTCTAAACTGCATTCTGACACATACGTAACAAGTTATAGCTGACCTCAGGTAACATCTTAGACTGATATTTGGACTTTGTTGTGCAACAATTAAATTAGGGATGGGTGCCAAAAGTAATGCACATGGGTTAATATCAAAATGTTTGGTGCAACTTCCCATAGCTGTGGCACATAAAATGAAGCAAATGATACAAATTGAGGGGTAACAACTATCCCTGGCCCTCTGTACATTGTACCTGTGTGTTTTACATTGGTCTTAGTCACAATAGCTGGGTGACTGGTATTGCAGTCCTCCAGGAAAGTGGCTTTGCATGTCTCTCATGGATACACATGATGAGAGGAATACACTCTATAAATGAGTATGCAAACAAATGATGGAGCATGTTTGCCACCACATGATAGTTAGGGCCACTGCATGTGTGCAGATATGTGTGTGTTTCCCTCACTGGAGTGCAGTGGTATGTCGGACGCAGTATCATCATGTCTGAGAGGCTTGACTTTCTGATTTAATCTTACACACAGTAATTGTATTTGGAAGTGTTGCACAGTGCACAGACATTGAGCACATTTCTCCCTTCTATGATTTACAGGTGGACCTGCCCCATACACTATCGGAGAGGTGGCTTGATTTGCAGATCCAGACATCTCCAGTAAGTGTTGATATTTATGTTCTGTGTTGTGTTTGCTGCTGTTGTGTGATTGACTCCTCTGTGTTGGACACATAGCAAGGTGTGATGCGCTGGTCAATGATCGGATATGTTCCTTGAGTGGAGTACCATTTTTTTTCCATCTTTGATTTGGGCAATCATTAGCATATAATCATATTTTGGGATTGTAGGACAGCCCTGTAGGCACGGCCATGTGAATAGGGTGACTTTTGTGGATAAAACTTAAATTCATAAAATGTAGCTGAGGACCATATTTGTGATTTAGTCAGCAAGTCAGACCCTGATTCTCACAGAATAGGAATGCCAAAGTCTTACCCACAGACTTGAGCGTTCCTATTCACTAATGAACATGTTTGATTGTATGTTTGACTTCCTAGCAGCATGTAGCTCCACATGTTGTGCTACGTGTATGAGGCACTTGAGTACAATGTCCTAGGTGTGCATGCAGCTCATGGCCAGATGTGTGCTTGCATCTATCTGCTTGTTGTAAGTCATGTGTTACTGGTAAGAAATGATGTTGACAATTGTCTGCATTTCCAAACATAGATATGGATGGGATTGTCCAAGGTTTGGATGTACCTAGTTAGACATCCTCCTTACCTGTGGTGGACTGCCCAAACCCATGTACAGCTGTCCAAAGCTTCCTGGGTGTCCTTGATGCTTGAAAGTATTTCTTGCTTGTTCACCCCCTCCCCTCAGGCGCAGGCGTAGGGTTGGGAAAAGTGTACCTAGGATTGATGATCCAAGTTTAATACACACACATGTAAATCTGTAAGTCACTTGTCCAAAACTAGGATACCCACTCATGATTAGCAACTGCATTCTATCCTGGCAATTCCATTTACAACTCACAGATCTTGTAGCCCTTGATTGACATCCAGAAGTTAGTCATTAGTTGGCCTGTCACATGTGGAGGACTTGCAGCATTTATTACGTGACAAATGGCTGAACAATGATGCATAGGTCATTTAAGTTGTTACCCATCTTTTAGAGTACTGATGTGCTGTTTGATAGGACATGTGTAGGCTGCATTGGCATGTACTTCCTCAGGGACAATCAGTTATCTGTATGATGATATGGGCTGTTTCCAGCACATTAGATGTATTGTCTGATTTACTACTGGAGCCATATCAAACAATGAAGTACCTAATGTTTGGTTGTATATTTATTTTAACAGCTGCCAATATGAATCCCATCCAGATTCGTGAGTTTCAGCGCAGGGCGATGCGTTACCGCCACATTCTGGATGTGGAGTCTGGGTCCCGCAACATGGCAAGGCGTTATCGCCATGAAAGAGCCTCCGGAGTGTGGAGGGCATTTGCCCAAGGGGGTCTTTCGGTGTCCACCACGGCCACCACCACCAGCACCACCACTACCACCCAGGTGGCACAAACCGTAGCAGGCACCTTTGCTGGACTGTCAACCTCCACTGCTCCAGGACCACAGCACCACCTGCACCTCCTCCTACAGGCATGGCACCGACAAGAGGACATACATCTTCAACTGGCACCCAGACCACCCCTGCTGCAGTCATTGACCCATCAGATTTTCAGCGGATGCAACGGAACATTGACCATATGTTGAGGAAAATGACCAGGCTGCAGCAGGATGTGGCACAAGTTAATAGCAGGGTGCGTGCCATAAGGAAGACCCTGCGGAGGGCGAACTTGTAAACATTTTACCTTCAGCCATGATTCCCTCCCCATCCCTCCTCTTTCCTGGTTCTTTTAATTAGTGGGCTTAGGGGGCTTAGTTTTAGGTTAGAATAGGTTGTTAGTTTAGTTAGTAGTAGTGGGTGGGGTGGGGGTATGATATTTTTAATATCTGTTTTTTATTATGTGTTGATGATGTTGGGGTTTTGGTGTTTTGAAAAAATATATATATATAAAATATAAAAATACAAAAAATATATATTTGTTTAGTATAAGATAGTATGTGTTTAGGTTAGTATATGTTGTCCTCCATGTGTCCCGTCTTATAAGTGGGGTGGGGAGTTGATGTTTAGATCGTTTCGTTAAATGTGAAAGGTACGTTTAGCTTAGGTTAGGTAGGGCCAATTGTGGGTAATGTGTAGTTAGGATAGATTAGGTTAGGTAAGGTGTGTCCCCTGGTTTTAGCTTCTGTTTTTACTGTTTAATAAATATTTAGGTAACCCTTTACAGTATGTGTCACATGCTTGGGGATCATGGCCTTGGCATGGGTGAACAGTGTCTCTTTAGTATTAGCTTTTAGTGCCCCATCCTGCAACCAAAGCCCAATTGAGCTGTTACATTGGCAGCTACACCAAAGCTACTTTGCTAAGATTCTGCCATCCATTGCACCCACCACTCAAGTTTACAATGTATCCCAAAGTGTTGTTCATTTTTGATGTATGTTTTATATCTCACATACTTTCTGACTGGAATTGGTATTGAGGACACTGTGTTAAGTCTGCCTGCAGCCTGATGTCCAAGCGAAGCCTTATAAGGTGAGTGGTAGTATGCTCTCATATAGTATGGTATACATAACTCACACCTATCATTTTTAACAATGTTCAACTAGGTTACATTTTTGTTCGTACACGCATGCACATCCATTCATGCAGTATGGTGTGTGTTAGGTACAATTTGGGTCAAACGTCACATACGTAAGTTTTGGCTTGAAGAAAAAGTTGAAGGCAATAATTTTTGGCTTAGACATCCCTTGAGGAAGCGTTATTCTGTCCAACACAGCATTATGGTGTATAGTTTCTATTTTCCGTAGAATTAAACCTCGGGAAGGGCAGATGATGGTACAATCCAGACCACTGTGCATAGTTATCACCCAACAGTCTTTCAGGTCAGTTGTATTGACAATCTATAATCATTGACCGGAGGTAAACATCACTGATGGCCATCACGGTTGATATGTCACATTACACAGAGACAAAGTTGTTGTGTAAGTGCTATTTATTTGAAAGTGCTGTAGTGCTATATGTACATTGTCCATGATTGTGAGTCCATTAGTGTGACACTTTCCATTGTGATCCTACACAAGTGCAAAAGGACATGTCATTGGACATGCTGGGGTGAAGTGTCAGACAGTGCAGAGGGGCAGGATTTGCCAATGAGTTAGTGAGAAACAATCACAGGGCAGGGTGACAAGATAAACAGTGGGCTGAAGAACAGTGCTTGAGTGCAGTTGTTGCAAGACTGGCATGTTACAAAGCACAAGACCTTGGTTAGAGGTGGCCATGTGGCAGGGACTAGTGCTACTGGGTACTCTTACGTGTACAGGTGATCTGTTCCACGTCTTCATCTTCAGATGTGTGTGTAGTCTCCTCTGCCCTTAATGGTGATGGTTGTGAAGGGGCAACACACACCTCAGTGTTTGAAGACGTGGAGTCAGACATCCCGGGAGCTGCCAACTGTGGGGCTATTAAGGGCAGTACTGCAGCAACGAGGAGCTGCTGGTTCTTAAGTATATCAGCCACATCACTGTGGTAGGCAGCCAGGTCGGCCCTGAGGGGTTCAATATTGCATTTGTTCACACGTTGACAGGATTGTTGTTGTAGGTGTTGTGTCAACTCTCTTACAGCTGTGCTGATTTCGTTCAACCTTTTATCAAGTTCCTGCAAGATTGATGTTCGCCCTGGCATGGCTGCTACCTGTGTTTGACATCATGCACGAACGCACCCCCTCAAGGCTGGCTGCCATATTTTCCATCCCCACCGCAACTCCTTGGCCAGCTCCCGCTGTACTCCAACTACAGTTCTCTCAAAGCTGGTGCCAGTGTCATCAGAGTCCTCAGCTGGGTTGGAGCTCGCAGGTCAGACAATTAGGGTGGTGGGTGGGTCCTCTGTGATGGTTGCTACTTCTGTGCTCCTCCTTGTGACTGAAGGTGGGGTCTGGAGGGTCCCAAGGACATCTTGGAGGGTCTGCTGGCTGATGTTTGTCAGCTCATCATCCATGTCATCAGGGTAGTCCAGGACAGGCATATCCGCAGGAGAGCCATCATCCTCTGCAATGAGATATGGTACAATTAGTGTGTCTGTGTTGTGGGATTTGTAATGTGACATGCCTGCCTTCCTATTAGTTGCACATTGTGATCTTGGTTCCTGTTCATTGTTCCTGTCTTTCATATTAGCATTCTCCCAGGCCTATGCCCCACCTGCATGTCGCATGTATTGTGGTCAGTTTGGGGACTTGTCAGCATCACATCCTCTAGGTGTTGGTTCTGGCCAATTTATGAAGTGCCACCTTCTTGTCCTACTCAACCCTCCGTCTACTTCCATTCTCATGGTGAGGCCTTTCACTGGCTGTGGGTGTTCTGATGGCACTTGCACCACACTTAACATTCTGGAACTGACCAAATCTCAGATATTTCACATCCACCTATATGTTGCTGAGACCTAGCATATACTATGTATTGCATTGGCATGGCACAATACGGGTGTCAGCATTGGTAGTGTGTACTGCCGATGTTGGGAAATGTGTGCTACATTGGATTGCACTGATGGTCCTAGCAGTGTTCCATTTCCTCTTCTGACTGTGCGGGTGTATTTTATTAGCCAGTTACATATGTCCTCCCCCATAATGCTGTTGTCTGAGCAGTATGACATTTGGGATGTTGCATGGTGTCATTGGAACTATTGTGACCCAGGCACAGGGTGGACCCTGACATATGCAGCATGCGTATGACATTAGTGCTGTGTACCTCATAATGTTTATGACAATGGCTGATGTTTGTAGCAACTATGAGCAATCACATTTGACAGGATTGGAACATTTGTATTGATTTCAGGGGATTTATAACTTTGTCATCCTGAACCCTCTAATTTGGGTGTGCTTGATCCATGGGGACGTTACTGCCATTAGCTACTTGACCTGCACACACAGCAGATGTGGTAGTGGCAACCGTTGTCAATGTTAAATTCCACTTGCAGATATGGCCTGAGATTGTTAATTGAGCCCTAGTTCATGTAGGAAGAATACTAGCTGACGTGTGACAGCAGGCTAGTTTAACGTTGTACCCTACCCTCCTTGCCTGGCTTTATCTTTCCAACATCCTTGGCATGGCAGCATACCCCCATGCAAAGGTTGTTGGTGTAGTGTAGTACTGTGCCCCAGGTTTCCTCTGAATGGGCTATGCCCCCATACTGTGCCCTTTACCCATGCCACTCCCTGAATATCATGACTTACATGCATTGTGTAGTAGGTATGTCCCCCCCCCGGTTGCAGTTAACAATTAGGCATTTTAGTTCCCCATGCAACTTACCCTGCATCTGTGTTGTCTCCCGGTGGTCTGCACTGTCCTGTCCTTGAATCCCTGTGACGATCTCCTCAGGGATGACGGCTGCCACCATCTCCTCCATGTGGTCCAGAGCCTCCTGCGGTGCTGGACTCCCACCTCCAGTCTGCAGTGCTGCCTTCCTGTTCCTTGCCATCCTTTCCTTGGTCCTGCGCTTGCAGTCATGCCACCATTTCTTGCACTCGATGACTGTTCTCCGTACTTCTGCCACACTGTTGGTCTTGTCAACAATTTGTTGCCATATTGCCTCTCTCTTACTAATTGGCAACTTTGAGGTGACAAACAGTTGGTGCTGGTGTTCTGTCACCTCTTTCACCAGAATTTCCTGCTCCTCTGCATTGAAGTGACACTTTCTTTTCTTCTTCTCCTTGTCCTGGGTCTTCTGTGGATCCTCCTGGCGGGTTCCTGGTCTGTTGTCATCTTCCTGAGGTCTGTGCAAGCATTTGGGATCCATTTTGGCTGTCCTTTGCACATTTTGCTGTGTTTGCCCGCTTTTTGACACAATTCCGTCAAAAAACGGCGCGTATCCGGTTTGCGACATCGTAACCGGCTCACAGTAATTTTCACTGCGTTAACGCCGTTTTTCTTTACGACGTGACGCATTGGTTTGAGTAAAAAAAAAAATT
This sequence comes from Pleurodeles waltl, assembly GCF_031143425.1. Classification (NCBI taxonomy): domain Eukaryota; kingdom Metazoa; phylum Chordata; class Amphibia; order Caudata; family Salamandridae; genus Pleurodeles; species Pleurodeles waltl. Next base: position 673,121,137 of record NC_090440.1, read on the forward strand.
ACTCACACCAGTGGTTTGCGCCGCCATGCGTCAAAGTATAAATTTGACACCCGAACGGCGCAAATAAATGGCGCTCGCCAGCGGTAACATTTTTGACGCAAAACTGCGTCGGTGCTGTTTTGCGTCAAAAAGTATAAATATGGCCCTCAGTTTCAAGGAAGTTGAGTGCACTAACTCTACTATCACTCTGTTGACAACGACCTGCACCCCCGAAGATACAGGTTGCCTGGCTGGACCGGCAAGACGTGGCAGTGTTTTGTCTCTTTCTCTTCCACTCCCCCTTTCCTTTTGGGACACCTGCCAGGGTTTCTGTGTCCACCAGGAAGTGCCGAGAGGTGTTCCAGGAGCTCAGGGAGCATACCATCACCCCTGCAGACATCCTGCTTTTCAAGTGAGTGGCCCCGTCTCGACAATAGCCGAGGCTCACACAAGAGGAATGTGACACACCAGACAATAGCGGGGCCCACGGGGCCTGCACTGGGTGATCCTGTTCACACCAGCAAGATGTTTCGGTGTGCAGTGGTCCCCACAATGAAGGGCCACTCACCTGAAGTGCGGGCAGTCCTCGGCAAGCTCCCCATCAGGCAATTCTGGTCTACAGACACAATACTTAGGCCATGCTAATGCCGCTGCTGCCAGGTGAAGTGCAGAATATGATGTAGATGCTACAGAGGGCACCGCTCTCCAGATAATACTGGTCAGCGATGAAGGTCCCTCTCGAGAGGTCTTTGATGTCCCTGAGACCTCCTCAGTGTACAGGGGGCAAGCCAACCTGCCCTTGGAGAGTACTCATCGGGATGTTTCACAGCAGCAGGCAATCAACCCCAGGACAGTCTTTAAGTAGGAAGGGAGTGCAGATCTCCTCCTAGGACAGCTATCCTCCTGGGCACAACAGATTCCTCTGGCAGTGTGCCCACGCGGTCCAGCAGCACCTGTCATTCACTGTAAAGGTTACTCTGCCTTGCAGACATTGAGTACCCCTCGTTATACTAGATGGTTGCTTTGAAGTTAGGGGTGGTTCAAGGGGTTCTCCTTTGAACCATAGATGCTTCCTCTATATTTCCTCCCTGAGGCTTTGGAATGAAAATCTTTATCTTTAGTGTTGCCATGCTCTAGCTCTAAGAGGCCAAGTGTCAAAAACCTCTCCCCCAAACTATCTATCCAGGCCCCAAATGGTAGGGATCTGTCATTCTGGATGCCAACGTTTTATAGTAGTCTCCTGTGGAATGCACAGACGTGCCCTTCCCCTGTGACCTGTGGAATGAAGCCTAATTTACAAGACACAAGAACCATCTGAGAACCTAGAAATGCCCACTTCCTAGTGGCATTTCTGGGACATTGATGACAAAACCACCTTTACAATCAGAAGGGTTTGTCATTCTGAATCCAACAATACTAAACATCATGAGGCTGCTCCCCTGCAATTCACTATTGCAGCCAGACTTAATAAGGCTCATTATCTGATGTTACCTTATGGGCTTAGCAGCTCTCCTAGGTTGTGCGAACACGCATGGGTATTCGGCACTCCCTGGGGCACGTAGGCAATGGCACACCCTATACCTGCTGGGGTATGTGGGACACTTTCATTAAAGCCACTACAAAGGTGCAAGTACGCAAATACTGGCCTGCTGTGTCAGGCTCAGTTCCTATATTAGATTACCCGGATGCAAATGTGAACACCCCGGCAAATGATGTCGGCTCCAGTCGGGTGCAGGAAAACCACCTAGGTGCAAGTATGCACACATGGGCAAGTGATGCCAGTCTCCATGTACACATGGAAACACCAGTATGCAAGTATGCACACCCTTCCAAGTTGGGTCAATACCCTTTAAGTGTATGATGCCCTGGTGCAAGTAGGAACCTAGAGGCCTGCTTTACCAAGCTCCCCATGTATGTGAACTCCCACATGCACATGGGCATGGAGAGGCCCCCTGGCCCTGGCTCACTAGAAGATCAGGCACCCCTCTTCAAGGTGCACCTATTGGTAAGCTGTGTCAGGCACAACTTACATGAAATCCCCCATCGTGTAAGTGTGCACCCACTGGCCTTGTATGCCAGGCTCAGTACCTCTGAAGGCCCCATGGTCTCTGTGCACACCCCATGCCCTGCCATGGCAGGGCCCACAAACATTGCTCAGTGCCACCTCCGCTCCAGGGGAGGACATGTGTGCGCACTTCCACACTGCCCATACAGACGGATAGTTCCCATGGCCCACGGCCCCCTCCAGGGATGGTGTAAGGCAGCTCAGGACATGCAAACTAATGCCCCTACAGGCCTATCTTAAAGGCCTAGAACAGGGCTAACAGGATCTTCTAGGGAGTGGCACACTCAGTGCATGTCCCCCTAGCAACAGCGGCTTCCTGTTACAGCACCTCAACCATGTCCCTTCCCACCCCTTCTTATCATAGATAGGATGGGCGCACCCACTTTCCCACAGCCAGACAGTGGGGAAGTGCCCAGAGTCCTATGGTCATGCACAGAGAGTCAAGCAAAGACTGGGAGAGAAAAGCAAACAGTTTCAGGAAAATTCCCTCAGTAGAGCCATGCCCAACACAGGTGATGATCAGAACTAAGGCTCTCATTACAACCCTGGTGGTCGGTGTTAAAGCGACAGTAATACCGCCAACAGGCCGGCGGTAAAAAAAAATGGGATCACCACCATGATGGAAACCGCAGTCACAGACAGCCACTTTAACACTCTGACCCGCTACGGCGAGAGCAACAAACACCACGGCAGTAACCGCTAACAGACAGGCGGAAGACAATGTACCGCCCACACTGTTACAAGGCACCAATCCGCCAGCTTTTTCGGGGCGGGTTACAACGCCATCAAAAGCACAGTGGAAACAGGACTTTGAACGGAAACCACTCACCTTTCGACACCCAAGGAAGAACTAGGACACCATGGAGCCCGAACTGCAGATCCTACCCATGTCTACTAATACACCACGAAGTGGAAAGAAGGCAGCGGCGACGACGACAACGGTGAGTACTGCACGTAGCACACAGGGGAGGGGAGGAGGGAAAAGAGAGTGACACACACACACACGGCACGCAGCACCCCCATGGTACGACGCCACTGCTCCTCGAGGGGGCTCCATGCCCACTGCTTGGTCCTGGGAAGTGCAAAGCCATAGTCTCTCAAGTCTTTCAAGTGGGTGCAGTGCCCACTGCTTGGTCCTGGGGAGTCCAAAGCCACAATCTCTCAAGTCTCTCAAGAGGGTGCACTGCCCACTGCTTGGTCCTGGGGAGTGCAAAACCACAGTCTCTCAAGTCTCTCAAGTGGGTGCACCGCCCACTGATTGGTCCTTGTGAGTGCACAACCACAGCCTCTAAAGTCTCTCAAGTGGGTGCACTGCCCACTTCTTTCTCCTGGGGAGTGCAAAGCCACAGTCTTTCAAGTGGGTGGTTTGTTCACATGCTCTGGAGGGGGCTTTGTGCCCATCCTGCCAAGGACTGGGTGAGTGGATGCATTTCTCTACTGGTTCTGGAGGGGGCTTTGTGCCCAGAGTGCTTCATCCTGCCAAGGACTGGGTGAGTGGATGCATTTCTGCACTGGTTCTGGAGGGGGCTTTGTGCCCAGAGTGCTTTATCCTGCCAAGGATAGGGTGAGTGGATGCATTTCTCCACTGGTTCTGGAGGGGGCTTTGTGCCCAATGATGCTGCACCGGGGATGTGGCAGTTAACATCCTCTCACCTGGGTGTCTTAGCTACACAATGTACCTGGAACAGGTAGCATGATACTCCATGAAGGCAGAGCCACACTCCATCCTGTGGCGACTTAGGCTGCCAATTGCTGGTTCGTGTCAGTGCTGGAGGTGGTGTCTCAAGTGTCCAGAGACCAGGACATCACCTTCAGACTCTGATAGCTTCCCACTGGGGATGGGGCTGACGTCCGACAGAGTGGCATCGGCTGTGCAGGTGGTGGTGCTGATGGTGGTGCAGGAGGCGGTGGCTGCGGCGGAGATGCTGCCAGTGCTGGCCGTGACACAAGTGTCTATTGTGGTGGATGGAGACACCATACCGTCTCCGGCAGACTCGGATGGCTGATCCTCGGGGAGGATGCTGCAGCCTGACGTTGTGGCAGCGGAGGGGCAGGTAGCGGTGCAGGTGGCGGTGCAGGTGGCGGTGCATGTGGCAGTCGGAGCGGCGGTTGTGACTGTGGTGCAGGTGGCTGCCATCCCTGATGATATGGTGGTCGTCAGCCCCTCACCAGGAGACATCATGCCCTGAGGTGACTTGCCCTTTGGCTTGTGGCCTTTTCCCATCTTGACAGTCGCTGCAGGGACCTTGGCACTGTCCTCTCAGTGTTTGCACGAGGCCTTGCTGGGTTGGTGGTGTGACTTTGCCCTGCTGGAAGCCGGCCCCTTTTTGACCTTTGCAGGTGGTGGAATAGGGTGGTCTTTCTTATCTGTCGTGGCAAACTGGCAGCTCTGACGGGTCCCCCCTTCGATCGTACCGGACTTCCAGGAACCACAGCAGATGCAGATTTGGTGGCTGGGGTGCTGGACTGGGATCTTGACATCCTGGCCCTAGGGGAAGGTCAGGGGAGGGGTGAGGTGTAGGGAAGAGGTTAATGTTAGCTAGGAAAAGCTTTTTAGACACACTGGGACGGGAAGATGGAGGGGGGGTGGGAGTGGAGGAAGAGGTAGTGGTTGTAGGAGGTGTACGTCTGCTGAATTTGGGTGAAGGTGCATGGGCTGGACGCTGTTGTGAGGTGGATGGCGTTGACTGGGTGTGTGCCTGCGTTTGTGTACTTTGAGAGGAGGGCTCACAGACTGGGAGAGGACACAGGGGACGTTTGAATGGTAGTGGAGGTGGTGATTGCACGTGAGCGGTAGGGATGGGCGTGCTGGAGATGGAGTCAGTGGCTGATGATGTAGTGCATGCAGGTGTGAGTGCAGACAAGACAAGGAGGGACGTGGAGGATGTGGAGGAGGGGGACGCAGTGGAGAAGGTGGATGTTGGTATGTGTGCATGGGTATGGTGCTTGTGTGAGTGCCTCTGGGATGTGTGGTGCTTATGTTTTCTTGAGCCACTTTTGTGTGTTGATATGTGTGCATGCTGGTCTGATGGTGTGCTTGGGATAGGCTGAGGTAGAGGGGATTGGGTTTGGGTAGTGGAAGTTGGAGTGGGGAGGCTGGACACAGGGACAATGGCTGCCATCAGTGCTGAGGGCAGAGCCTGAAATGCTCTCTGTTGGGCCGCCATGCCAGAATGAATGCCCTCCAGGTATGCATTTGTTTGCTGCAAATGCCTCTCAACACCCTGGATGGCATTCAGTATGGTTTACTTCCCAACAGTGAGGGATCTCAGGAGGTCAATAGCCTCCTCACTGAGGGCAGCAGGGCTGACTGGGGCAGGGCCTGAGGTGCCTGGGGCGAAGGAGATGCCCACCCTCCTGGGTGAGCGGGCACAGGAAACATGCTGAGGGGCTGCTGGGAGGGCGGTGCTTGTAGGGGGGTGGTGGCTGTACCTGTTGTTGGGGTGGGCACAGAGGTGTCTGTCACCGCCAGGGAGCTTCTATCAGAGGAGGAGTTGATGTCACTGGTATCCCCGCCTGTCCCCGTCGTGGAGCTCCCCTCGCCCTCCGTCCCACTGGTGCCTTCACCCTCTGTGGATTCACCCTCCTGGGCCATGTGGGATGCAGCTCCCTCCGTCGCCGGTGCCTCTGCTCCTCCGCCAGATGATGTTAATGCACACAAGGACAGGTGACAAAACAAGAAGGGGGGGGGGACAGAGAACACACATGGTCAATGCCAGCAACTCCACTACCGTTGGCGGACACAACACACAGGGAGCAGCCCTATGCACTAGGCCATGCACTACTAGTTAGTAGGAAAGTCACCAGGCCATTGGGTACAATGCCTAACGCCATTAGCTGCACACCTGAAACCCACAGGAGCCTTCCCAGTAGTAGATGCCCACTAACACTATTGGGGTTGGAGTGCCTCAGAGCCTGCCCAACAAGGGACCTACACTGCCATTTTCGCCCTGGCCTAGGGGCACCCACAGCCCACATCCCCCACCCAGATAATTCATAAACCACGCAGAGAAAGATTTATGACAGTGTACTCACCCCCTTGTGGCTGCTGTGATGGCCTCAAGTGCCCATCCAACTCCGGATAGGCCACCGACAGGATGCGGAATATTAGGGGGGTCATGGTGCGACTGTCACCCCTTCCATGTTGGGAGGCCAGCCCCAGCTGGGCCTCCGCCGTCTTCTTGCTCCATCGGCGCAGGTCCTCCCATCTCTTGCGGCAGTGGGTCCTCCGTCTATGATAGACCCCCAGGGTCCGCACTTCCTTGGCGATGGCACGCCAAATACCTTTCTTCTGGTGGTCGCTGACCTAGAGGAAAGGTACATGAGGAAAGGACATTACTCACCCGTCCGGACCATCAAACTCATTGCCCACCAGTTCCCAACCATGCCCTGACGCACATACACTCACCATCCTCACAGGCAGCCCTCAGCCCCCCCCACATGTATCTTCCATCCACACCACTCCAAACAGGCATTGCCCACGCATCATGCTCACAGTGTACTCACCTGTTTGTCTGGAGGACCGTAGAGTAGCCTGTACTGGGGAAGGACCCCATCCACCAGTTTGTCCAACTCCTCCGCGATGAAGGCAGGGGCCCTTTCCTCAGACACTCGAGCTATTGTCGCTTCCAGACTGAGGTCACAGCAGCACTTGCAGTGTAGGTCCTCTCCTGTTGAAGGTCAGGTATCAAGTGAGTGAACAGAAAGAAAATGGCAGTCACGTCTGCAGCGGTGCGTACCGTCACCGCTGGCGTACATCGCCATTGGCTCCTGCAACCCATAGGGCCCAATGATAACCAATGCTGAATTATGCTGCAGTCTTCGACCGCCTACCGCAACGCAGCACAATGCCAGCACAGTTACCTAATTTCCCCTTGTCCCTCCTCACAAGTCAGGCACCCACCATTTCAGGGGGGCACATGGCATGGCACCTAACTGCGTCACAGCACATTTTGGCACATATACGGGCTAACTACACCACACACGGATTTACTCACTTTAATGCAGACACACTTGTGTAACCTATGTAGTACATGACCCTCTGCTCACCGTTCTCCTCCATAGGCCACAACTTCTGGGGCAGATGATGAGATGGCGGCATCCTCTGGTGTACAGACCCCTGGTGGACACATCATAATCACCTACAGACTTAATCGTGCCACAATCCAAGACCTGTGTGCCCAATTGGAGCCAGACCTGATGTCATCTATCCGCCACCCCACAGGAATCCCCCCCTCTAGTGCAGGTCCTGTCAGTGCTCCATTTTCCTGGCAGTGGCTCCTTTTAAACAACAGTGGCCATGGCATCAGGGATGTCTCAGCCAATGTTCTCTAACGTGTTGACCAGAGTGTTGTCTGCCCTGCTGAAACACATGCGCAGCTACATCGTGTTTCCCCAGGTGGAGGACTTGCCCATAGTGAAGGCAGACTTTTATGCCCTGGGACATATCCCCAACATCATTGAACAAGTGTACTGAAATAGAAAAAGCTACCATTCGATGAATGTGCAGATGGTGTGTTTGGCAGACCAGTACATCCCTCATGTGAATGTCAAGTATCCTGGATCTGTGCATGACGCCTATATCTTGTGGAATAGCAGTATCCTTTATGTGATGGGCCAACTCCAGAGGCATCAGGTGTGGCTAATAGGTGAGCTCAAGGTACCCTCATAGTATGAGTAGGTGTCTGGGTATGGGGTAGTCCCTAAGGGTTAGTGTGTGTCTAACAGTCATCCCTCGACATTTGTAGGTGACTCTGGTTAACCCAACCTCTTATGGGTACTGACCCCAGTGAGGAATGCCAGGACAAGGGCAGAGGACCTCTACAATGAGGCACATTGGCGAACTAGGCGTATTATTGAGAGGACGTTCGGCCTCCTTAAGGCCAGATTCCGGTGCTTCCATCTAACAGGTGGCTCCCTATACTACTCACCGAAGGAGGTGTGCCATATAATCGTGGCATGCTGCATGTTGCACAACCTGGCATTGCGACGCCAGGTGCCTCTTCTGCAGGAGAATGAGCATGGTGATGGACTTGTGGCAGCGGTGGAGCCTGTGGACAGTGAGAAAGAAGAGGCAGAGGAAGAAGATATTTACAACAGAACCAACATCATCATGCAGTATTTCCAGTGACACACAGGTAAGAGACTGTAACTCCTCCTGACATTTCAGAATACTGTAGGACATTGTATAAGTCAGCCTCTTAACCTCTGTCTATGGACACTGACAGTTCACTTTGGCTTTACATTTTTCAGATCTGGGTACCTCATTCTGCCTTCTGCTATATGTACTGGTGCCTAACTACTGTCATACATTGGTATGAACAAATGAACATTTACATTGCAATGTGTTGCTACTGTTGTACTAATACATTTGTGAAAGATCAGACTGACTCCAGATTGTTTTTTGATTAAAGGGTGTTTATTTAGGGGCTAATGAGCATAGGGGTATGTGCAAAGGGCTGGGGTGATGGTGGAGGAAGGTCCATAGTAGAGTCCAGTCTCTTGGTATCACAGGTGCATTGTTCAATGGGGCATAGGAAGGGGAGTAATGGCAGTTCAAGGTGGACAGGGTGACATAGTGGGACAGAAGGGTGACAATCAGGAGGGACTTATTTCCTGGCGGGGGTCTTGGCAATGTTCTCTGTCTTCTGCCTGGATCGCAGGGACCGTTTGAGGGGTGGTTCTCCTCTTGCAGGGGGTGGGGTGCTGGTGGACTGTTGGTCCTGTGGCGGGGCCTCCTATCCACTAGCGCCAGCGGAGGTGGAGGGCTGTTCCTCGATTTGGCTAGTGTCAGGGGCCCTTTGTTGTGCCACTGCCTCCCTCATGGTCTTGCCTATTTCAGCCAGCACCCCTGCAATGGTGACCAGGATGGTGTATATGTTTGTGAGGTCCTCCCTGATCCAAGTGTATTGTCCCTCCTGCAGTAGCTGGGTCTCCTGGAACTTGGCCAGTACCGTGCCCATGGTCTCCTGGGAATGGTGGTATGCTCCCATGATGTTGGTGAGTGCCTCGTGGAGGGTCGGTTTCCTGGGCCTGTCCTCCCCCTGTCACACAGCAGTCCTCCCAGCTTCCCTGTTGTCCTGTGCCTCTGTCCTCTGAACCGTGTGCCCACTGCCACTGACCCCAGGTCCTGCTCATCCTGGGTTAGTGGGGTTGCCTGGGCTCCCTGTAGAGGTCGACATACTGCTGATTGACGTGTCCTGGGGACAGTGGCATGGGCCTGCTGGGTGTGTGCTGTGCTGGTGTTTCCTGAGTGGGGAGATACAGTGGTGGCTTGGGAGTGTGATAGGGGAACGGACTGTCCTGAGGTCCCTGATGGGCCAGGCTGGTCATCTTGATCCAGGCATGCAGAGATGCTGTCATCACTGTGGGCCTCTTCTGTGGGGGGACTGGATATGTCTGGCACCTCCTGTCCGATGACGTTGGGTAGGGGTCCTGTTGGGATGTAAATGCATTGTTATTTTATCTGTATGTGCCATCTTGTGCCCTGGGTGAGTCTCGTTATTAGACATGCTTTGGTGATGGGTGTCCATGCATGTCTATGATGGGTGTCCATGCATTGTTGTTGCATGCAGGGCTTGGTTGTGGGAGTGGTGGGTTGTGATGGTGGGATGTGTGGGAGGTGGTGGAGTAATGGGAGGGAGGGTGAGGGAGGGGTATGTAATGGCATGCAGGTAGGGAGGGGGAATAAAGTAGTGAAGATTTGACTTACCAGAGTCCAGTCCTCCTGCTACTCCTGCCAGGCCCTCAGGATGCATGATTGCCAAGACTTGCTCCTCCCATGTTGTTAGTCTTCGGGGAGGAGGTAGGGGTCCACCGCCAGTCCTCTGTATGGCTACCTGGTGTCTTGATACCACGGAACGCACCTTCCCCCATAGGTCGTTCCACCTCTTCCTGATGTCATCCCTTGTTCTTGGATGCTGTCACACTGCGTTGACCCTGTCCACAATTCTCCGCCATAGCTCCATCTTCCTTGAAATGGAGGTCTGCTGTACCTGTGATCCGAATAGCTGTGGCTCTACCCGTATGATTTCCTCCACCATGACCCTGAGCTCCTCCTCAGAAAACCTGGGGTGTCTTTGAGGTGCCATGATGTGGTGTGAGTGATGTGCGAGGTGATGGTTGATGTGATGTGTGGGGTGATGTGTTGGGTGTGTGGTGTGAGGTGCGTGGATGGTGTATGTGTGATGGTGTTCTGTGCCTCTTGATGCAGGTGTGGTCTTTGCTTTTCTCTCTCTCTCTGTCAAAAATGTTCATTGTAAGGGGTTGTGGGTAATGTGGGAGTGTGTTTTATAGTGGTGTGAGTGTGTGGGTGTGGTGTGTGTATGTGTGTCAGGTGTGTGTATTTTGAATTGTCCAATGTGGTGTAGTTTTTTTCATGTGTGTGTAGTTTGAGGGCGGCGGCGTGTACCGCCAATGGTTTACCACGGTTGAAAGACTGCTGCGTTGATTCGTGGGTTGTGATACTGTGGGTGTATTCCTGTTGGCGTAACGGTGTGGGTTTAGTTACCGCCAGTTTATCACTGACCTTTGGTGTGGCAGACTTGTGTGGGTGTCTGTATAGTGGCGGAATTCTCACTTTGGGTCATAACACCTGTAAGGAAATGCCTCCTTGGCATGGTTGCCCCCTGACTTTTTGCCTTTGCTGATGCTATGTTTACAATTGAAAGTGTGCTGAGGCCTGCTAACCAGGCCCCAGCACCAGTGTTCTTTCCCTAACCTGTACTTTTGTATCCACAATTGGCAGACCCTGGCATCCAGATAAGTCCCTTGTAACTGGTACTTCTAGTACCAAGGGCCCTGATGCCAAGGAAGGTCTCTAAGGGCTGCAGCATGTCTTATGCCACCCTGGAGACCTCTCACTCAGCACAGACACACTGCTTGCCAGCTTGTGTGTGCTAGTGAGGACAAAACGAGTAAGTCGACATGGCACTCCCCTCAGGGTGCCATGCCAGCCTCTCACTGCCTATGCAGTATAGGTAAGCCACCCCTCTAGCAGGCCTTACAGCCCTAAGGCAGGGTGCACTATACCATAGGTGAGGGTACCAGTGCATGAGCATGGTACCCCTACAGTGTCTAAACAAAACCTTAGACATTGTAAGTGCAGGGTAGCCATAAGAGTATATGGTCTGGGAGTCTGTCAAGCACGAACTCCACAGCACCATAATGGCTACACTGAAAACTGGGAAGTTTGGTATCAAACTTCTCAGCACAATAAATGCACACTGATGCCAGTGTACATTTTATTGTAAAATACACCACAGAGGGCACCTTAGAGGTGCCCCCTGAAACTTAACCGACTGTCTGTGTAGGCTGACTAGTTCTAGCAGCCTGCCACAAACCGAGACATGTTGCTGGCCCCATGGGGAGAGTGCCTTTGTCACTCTGAGGCCAGTAACAAAGCCTGCACTGGGTGGAGATGCTAACACCTCCCCCAGGCAGGAATTGTCACACCTGGCGGTGAGCCTCAAAGGCTCACCTCCTTTGTGCCAACCCAGCAGGACACTCCAGCTAGTGGAGTTGCCCGCCCCCTCCGGCCAGGCCCCCACTTTTGGCGGCAAGGCCGGAGAAGATAATGGGAAAAACAAGGAGGAGTCACTGGCCAGTCAGGACGGCCCCTAAGGTGTCCTGAGCTGAGGTGACTCTAACTTTTAGAAATCCTCCATCTTGCAGATGGAGGGTTCCCCCAATAGGGTTAGGATTGTGACCCCCTCCCCTTGGGAGGAGGCACAAAGAGGGTGTACCCACCCTCAGGGCTAGTAGCCATTGGCTACTAACCCCCCAGACCTAAACACGCCCTTAAATTTAGTATTTAAGGGCTACCCTGAACCCTAGAAAATTAGATTCCTGCAACTACAAGAAGAAGGACTGCCTAGCTGAAAAACCCCTGCAGAGGAAGACCAGAAGACGACAACTGCCTTGGCCCCAGAAACTCACCGGCCTGTCTCCTGCCTTCCAAAGATCCTGCTCCAGCGACGCCTTCCGAAGGGACCAGCGACCTCGACATCCTCTGAGGACTGCCCCTGCTTCGAAAAGACAAGAAACTCCCGAGGACAGCGGACCTGCTCCAAGAAAAGCTGCAACTTTGTTTCCAGCAGCTTTAAAGAACCCTGCAAGCTCCCCGCAAGAAGCGTGAGACTTGCAACACTGCACCCGGCGACCCCGACTCGGCTGGTGGCGATCCAACACCTCAGGAGGGACCCCAGGACTACTCTAAGACTGTGAGTACAAAAACCTGTCCCCCCTGAGCCCCCACAGCGCCGCCTGCAGAGGGAATCCCGAGGCTTCCCCTGACCGCGACTCTTTGAACCTAAAGTCCCGACACCTGGGAGAGACCCTGCACCCGCAGCCCCCAGGACCGGAAGGACCGGACTTTCACTGGAGAAGTGACCCCCAGGAGTCCCTCTCCCCTGCCCAAGTGGAGGTTTCCCCGAGGAATCCCCCCCTTGCCTGCCTGCAGCGCTGAAGAGATCCCGAGATCTCTCATAGACTAACATTGCAAACCCGACGCTTGTGTCTACACTGCACCCGGCCGGCCCCCGCGCCGCTGAGGGTGAAATTTCTGTGTGGGCTTGTGTCCCCCCCGGTGCCCTACAAAACCCCCCTGGTCTGCCCTCCGAAGACGCGGGTACTTACCTGCAAGCAGACCGGAACCGGGGCACCCCCTTCTCTCCATTCTAGCCTATGCGTTTTGGGCACCACTTTGAACTCTGCACCTGACCGGCCCTGAGCTGCTGGTGTGGTGACTTTGGGGTTGCTCTGAACCCCCAACGGTGGGCTACCTTGGATCAAGAACTAAGCCCTGTAAGTGTCTTACTTACCTGGTTAACCTAACAAATACTTACCTCCCCTAGGAACTGTGAAAATTGCACTAAGTGTCCACTTTTAAAACAGCTATTTGTGAATAACTTGAAAAGTATACATGCAATTTTGATGATTTGAAGTTCCTAAAGTACTTACCTGCAATACCTTTCGAATGAGATATTACATGTAGAATTTGAACCTGTGGTTCTTAAAATAAACTAAGAAAAGATATTTTTCTATATAAAAACCTATTGGCTGGATTTGTCTCTGAGTGTGTGTACCTCATTTATTGTCTATGTGTATGTACAACAAATGCTTAACACTACTCCTTGGATAAGCCTACTGCTCGACCACACTACCACAAAATAGAGCATTAGTATTATCTCTTTTTACCACTATTTTACCTCTAAGGGGAACCCTTGGACTCTGTGCATGCTATTCCTTACTTTGAAATAGCACATACAGAGCCAACTTCCTACATTGGTGGATCAGCGGTGGGGTACAAGACTTTGCATTTGCTGGACTACTCAGCCAATACCTGATCACACGACAAATTCCAAAATTGTCATTAGAAATTGATTTTTGCAATTTGAAAAGTTTTCTAAATTCTTAAAAGACCTGCTAGGGCCTTGTGTTAGATCCTGTTTAGCATTTCTTTTAGAGTTTAAAAGTTTGTAAAAGTTTGAATTAGATTCTAGAACCAGTTGTAGATTCTTAAAAAGTATTCCAACTTTTAGAAGCAAAATGTCTAGCACAGATGTGACTGTGGTGGAACTCGACACCACACCTTACCTCCATCTTAAGATGAGGGAGCTAAGGTCACTCTGTAAGATAAAGAAAATAACAATGGGCCCCAAACCTACCAAAATACAGCTCCAGGAGCTTTTGGCAGAGTTTGAAAAGGCCAACCCCTCTGAGGGTGGCAACTCAGAGGAAGAGGATAGTGACTTGGAGGACAATTCCCCCCTACCAATCCTATCTAGGGAGAACAGGGTCCCTCAAACCCTGACTCCAAAAATAATAGTCAGAGATGCTGGTTCCCTCACAGGAGAGACCAACACCTCTGAAATCACTGAGGATAGCCCCAGTGAAGAGGACATCCAGTTAGCCAGGATGGCCAAAAGATTGGCTTTGGAAAGACAGATCCTAGCCATAGAGAGGGAAAGACAAGAGATGGGCCTAGGACCCATCAATGGTGGCAGCAACATAAATAGGGTCAGAGATTCTCCTGACATGTTGAAAATCCCTAAAGGGATTGTAACTAAATATGAAGATGGTGATGACATCACCAAATGGTTCACAGCTTTTGAGAGGGCTTGTGTAACCAGAAAAGTGAACAGATCTCACTGGGGTGCTCTCCTTTGGGAAATGTTCACAGGAAAGTGTAGGGATAGACTCCTCACACTCTCTGGACAAGATGCAGAATCTTATGACCTCATGAAGGGTACCCTGATTGAGGGCTTTGGATTCTCCACTGAGGAGTATAGGATTAGATTCAGGGGGGCTCAAAAATCCTCGAGCCAGACCTGGGTTGACTTTGTAGACTACTCAGTGAAAACACTAGATGGTTGGATTCAAGGCAGTGGTGTAAGTAATTATGATGGGCTGTACAATTTATTTGTGAAAGAACACCTGTTAAGTAATTGTTTCAATGATAAACTGCATCAGCATCTGGTAGACCTAGGACCAATTTCTCCCCAAGAATTGGGAAAGAAGGCGGACCATTGGGTCAAGACAAGGGTGTCCAAGACTTCAACAGGGGGTGACCAAAAGAAAGGGGTCACAAAGACTCCCCAGGGGAAGGGTGATGAGACAACCAAAACTAAAAATAGTAAAGAGTCTTCTACAGGCCCCCAAAAACCTGCACAGGAGGGTGGGCCCAGAGCCTCTTCACAAAACAATGGGTACAAGGGTAAAAACTTTGATCCCAAAAAGGCCTGGTGTCATAGCTGTAAACAGCATGGACACCAAACTGGAGACAAGGCCTGTCCCAAGAAAGGTTCCACTCCAAACTCCCATCCAGGTAACACTGGTATGGCTAGTCTCCAAGTGGGATCAACAGTGTGCCCAGAGCAAATCAGGGTCCACACTGAAGCTACTCTAGTTTCTGAGGGTGGGGTGGATTTAGCCACACTAGCTGTCTGGCCGCCTAACATGCAAAAATACAGACAGCAACTCTTAATCAATGGGACTAGAATAGAGGGCCTGAGGGATACAGGTGCCAGTGTCACCATGGTGACAGAGAAACTGGTTTCCCCTGGCCAATACCTGACTGGAAAAACTTACACAGTCACCAACGCTGACAATCAGAGAAAAGTACATCCCATGGCAATGGTTACTTTAGAATGGGGAGGGGTCAATGGCCTGAAACAGGTGGTGGTCTCCTCAAATATCCCAGTGGACTGTCTGCTTGGAAATGACCTGGAGTCCTCAGCATGGGCTGAGGTAGAACTAAAAACCCATGCAGCAATGCTGGGTATCCCTGAACTGGTGTGTGTGAAAACAAGAGCACAGTGCAAGGCACAGGGTGAAAAAGTAGAGCTGGAGTCTGGAAAAATGACCCAGCCTACCAAGAGAACAGGAAAGTCAGTTGGGAAACCAACTGCAACACAGCAAAAGAAAGGGAACCTCTCTTCTCAGGAAGAAGTTCTGCCCTCTGAGGGAACTGAGCCTTTGGAGCTTGAACCTTATCAGGTTGAGCTCTTAGGCCCAGGGGGACCCTCAAGGGAGGAGCTGTGTAGGGGACAAGAAACCTGTCCCTCTCTTGAAGGCCTTAGGCAGCAAGCTGCTGAAGAGTCCAAGGGCAAGAAAAATGGAACACATAGGGTCTATTGGGAAGATGGACTCCTGTACACTGAGGCCAGAGACCCCAAACCTGGTGCCACTAGGAGAGTGGTAGTGCCTCAGCTGTTCAGAGAGTTCATCCTAACATTGGCCCATGACATTCCCCTTGCTGGACATTTGGGACAAACCAAGACGTGGGAGAGGTTAGTCAACCACTTCTACTGGCCCAATATGTCCAACATGGTTAAGGAGTTTTGCCTCTCCTGCCCCACCTGTCAAGCCAGTGGTAAGACAGGTGGACATCCAAAGGCCCCCCTCATTCCACTTCCAGTGGTGGGGGTTCCCTTTGAAAGAGTGGGTGTGGACATAGTTGGTCCACTAGAACCTCCCACAGCCTCAGGAAATATGTATATCCTGGTAGTAGTGGATCATGCTACCAGGTATCCTGAAGCTATTCCCCTTAGGTCGACTACTGCCCCTGCAGTAGCCAAGGCCCTCATTGGTATCTTTACCAGAGTGGGTTTCCCTAAGGAGGTGGTGTCTGACAGAGGTACCAACTTCATGTCAGCATACCTAAAGCACATGTGGAATGAGTGTGGAGTGACTTATAAATTCACTACACCATACCATCCACAAACTAATGGCTTGGTTGAGAGATTCAACAAGACATTAAAAGGCATGATCATGGGGCTCCCAGAAAAGCTCAAAAGGAGATGGGATGTCCTCTTGCCATGTCTGCTTTTCGCTTACAGAGAGGTGCCACAGAAGGGAGTAGGATTCTCACCCTTTGAACTTCTGTTTGGTCATCCTGTAAGGGGACCACTTGCCCTTGTTAAAGAAGGCTGGGAGAGACCTCTCCATGAGCCTAAACAGGACATAGTGGACTATGTACTTGGCCTTCGCTCCAGAATGGCCGAGTACATGGAAAAGGCAACCAAAAACCTTGAGGCCAGCCAACAGCTCCAGAAGTTTTGGTATGACCAAAAGGCTGCACTGGTTGAGTTCCAACCAGGGCAGAAAGTCTGGGTTCTGGAGCCTGTGGCTCCCAGGGCACTCCAGGACAAATGGAGTGGCCCTTACCCAGTTCTAGAGAGGAAGAGTCAGGTCACCTACTTGGTGGACCTGGGCACAAGCAGGAGCCCCAAGAGGGTGATCCATGTAAACCGCCTTAAACTCTTCCACGACAGGGCTGATGTCAATCTGTTGATGGTAACAGATGAGGATCAGGAGGCAGAGAGTGAACCTCTCCCTGATCTTCTGTCATCAGACCCAAAAGATGGTACAGTAGATGGAGTGATCTACTCAGACACCCTCTCTGGCCAACAGCAAGCTGATTGTAGGAGAGTCCTACAACAGTTTCCTGAACTCTTCTCCTTAACCCCTGGTCAGACACACCTGTGTACCCATGATGTGGACACAGGGGACAGCATGCCTGTCAAGAACAAAATCTTTAGACAGTCTGACCATGTTAAGGAAAGCATCAAGGTGGAAGTCCACAAGATGCTAGAATTGGGAGTAATTGAGCGCTCTGACAGCCCCTGGGCTAGCCCAGTGGTCTTAGTCCCCAAACCTCACACCAAAGATGGAAAGAAAGAGATGAGGTTTTGTGTGGACTACAGAGGGCTCAATTCTGTCACCAAGACAGATGCCCATCCAATTCCAAGAGCTGATGAGCTCATTGATAAATTAGGTGCTGCCAAATTTCTAAGTACCTTTGACTTGACAGCAGGGTACTGGCAAATAAAAATGGCACCTGGAGCAAAAGAAAAGACAGCATTCTCCACACCTGATGGGCATTATCAGTTTACTGTTATGCCCTTTGGTTTAAAGAATGCCCCTGCCACCTTCCAAAGGTTGGTGAATCAAGTCCTTGCTGGCTTGGAGTCCTTTAGCACAGCTTATCTTGATGATATTGCTGTCTTTAGCTCCACCTGGCAGGATCACCTGGTCCACCTGAAGAAGGTTTTGAAGGCTCTGCAATCTGCAGGCCTCTCTATCAAGGCATCCAAATGCCAGATAGGGCAGGGAACTGTGGTTTACTTGGGACACCTTGTAGGTGGAGGCCAAGTTCAGCCACTCCAACCCAAGATCCAGACTATTCTGGACTGGGTAGCTCCAAAAACCCAGACTCAAGTCAGGGCATTCCTTGGCTTGACTGGGTATTACAGGAGGTTTGTGAAGGGATATGGATCCATTGTGACAGCCCTCACTGAACTCACCTCCAAGAAAATGCCCAAGAAAGTGAACTGGACTGTAGAATGCCAACAGGCCTTTGACACCCTGAAACAGGCAATGTGCTCAGCACCAGTTCTAAAAGCTCCAGATTATTCTAAGCAGTTCATTGTGCAGACTGATGCCTCTGAACATGGGATAGGGGCAGTTTTGTCCCAAACAAATGATGATGGCCTTGACCAGCCTGTTGCTTTCATTAGCAGGAGGTTACTCCCCAGGGAGCAGCGTTGGAGTGCCATTGAGAGGGAGGCCTTTGCTGTGGTTTGGTCCCTGAAGAAGCTGAGACCATACCTCTTTGGGACTCACTTCCTAGTTCAAACTGACCACAGACCTCTCAAATGGCTGATGCAAATGAAAGGTGAAAATCCTAAACTGTTGAGGTGGTCCATCTCCCTACAGGGAATGGACTTTATAGTGGAACACAGACCTGGGACTGCCCATGCCAATGCAGATGGCCTTTCCAGGTTCTTCCACTTAGAAAATGAAGACTCTCTTGGGAAAGGTTAGTCTCATCCTCTTTCGTTTGGGGGGGGGTTGTGTAAGGAAATGCCTCCTTGGCATGGTTGCCCCCTGACTTTTTGCCTTTGCTGATGCTATGTTTACAATTGAAAGTGTGCTGAGGCCTGCTAACCAGGCCCCAGCACCAGTGTTCTTTCCCTAACCTGTACTTTTGTATCCACAATTGGCAGACCCTGGCATCCAGATAAGTCCCTTGTAACTGGTACTTCTAGTACCAAGGGCCCTGATGCCAAGGAAGGTCTCTAAGGGCTGCAGCATGTCTTATGCCACCCTGGAGACCTCTCACTCAGCACAGACACACTGCTTGCCAGCTTGTGTGTGCTAGTGAGGACAAAACGAGTAAGTCGACATGGCACTCCCCTCAGGGTGCCATGCCAGCCTCTCACTGCCTATGCAGTATAGGTAAGCCACCCCTCTAGCAGGCCTTACAGCCCTAAGGCAGGGTGCACTATACCATAGGTGAGGGTACCAGTGCATGAGCATGGTACCCCTACAGTGTCTAAACAAAACCTTAGACATTGTAAGTGCAGGGTAGCCATAAGAGTATATGGTCTGGGAGTCTGTCAAGCACGAACTCCACAGCACCATAATGGCTACACTGAAAACTGGGAAGTTTGGTATCAAACTTCTCAGCACAATAAATGCACACTGATGCCAGTGTACATTTTATTGTAAAATACACCACAGAGGGCACCTTAGAGGTGCCCCCTGAAACTTAACCGACTGTCTGTGTAGGCTGACTAGTTCTAGCAGCCTGCCACAAACCGAGACATGTTGCTGGCCCCATGGGGAGAGTGCCTTTGTCACTCTGAGGCCAGTAACAAAGCCTGCACTGGGTGGAGATGCTAACACCTCCCCCAGGCAGGAATTGTCACACCTGGCGGTGAGCCTCAAAGGCTCACCTCCTTTGTGCCAACCCAGCAGGACACTCCAGCTAGTGGAGTTGCCCGCCCCCTCCGGCCAGGCCCCCACTTTTGGCGGCAAGGCCGGAGAAGATAATGGGAAAAACAAGGAGGAGTCACTGGCCAGTCAGGACGGCCCCTAAGGTGTCCTGAGCTGAGGTGACTCTAACTTTTAGAAATCCTCCATCTTGCAGATGGAGGGTTCCCCCAATAGGGTTAGGATTGTGACCCCCTCCCCTTGGGAGGAGGCACAAAGAGGGTGTACCCACCCTCAGGGCTAGTAGCCATTGGCTACTAACCCCCCAGACCTAAACACGCCCTTAAATTTAGTATTTAAGGGCTACCCTGAACCCTAGAAAATTAGATTCCTGCAACTACAAGAAGAAGGACTGCCTAGCTGAAAAACCCCTGCAGAGGAAGACCAGAAGACGACAACTGCCTTGGCCCCAGAAACTCACCGGCCTGTCTCCTGCCTTCCAAAGATCCTGCTCCAGCGACACCTTCCGAAGGGACCAGCGACCTCGACATCCTCTGAGGACTGCCCCTGCTTCGAAAAGACAAGAAACTCCCGAGGACAGCGGACCTGCTCCAAGAAAAGCTGCAACTTTGTTTCCAGCAGCTTTAAAGAACCCTGCAAGCTCCCCGCAAGAAGCGTGAGACTTGCAACACTGCACCCGGCGACCCCGACTCGGCTGGTGGCGATCCAACACCTCAGGAGGGACCCCAGGACTACTCTAAGACTGTGAGTACAAAAACCTGTCCCCCCTGAGCCCCCACAGCGCCGCCTGCAGAGGGAATCCCGAGGCTTCCCCTGACCGCGACTCTTTGAACCTAAAGTCCCGACACCTGGGAGAGACCCTGCACCCGCAGCCCCCAGGACCGGAAGGACCGGACTTTCACTGGAGAAGTGACCCCCAGGAGTCCCTCTCCCCTGCCCAAGTGGAGGTTTCCCCGAGGAATCCCCCCCTTGCCTGCCTGCAGCGCTGAAGAGATCCCGAGATCTCTCATAGACTAACATTGCAAACCCGACGCTTGTGTCTACACTGCACCCGGCCGCCCCCGCGCCGCTGAGGGTGAAATTTCTGTGTGGGCTTGTGTCCCCCCCGGTGCCCTACAAAACCCCCCTGGTCTGCCCTCCGAAGACGCGGGTACTTACCTGCAAGCAGACCGGAACCGGGGCACCCCCTTCTCTCCATTCTAGCCTATGCGTTTTGGGCACCACTTTGAACTCTGCACCTGACCGGCCCTGAGCTGCTGGTGTGGTGACTTTGGGGTTGCTCTGAACCCCCAACGGTGGGCTACCTTGGATCAAGAACTAAGCCCTGTAAGTGTCTTACTTACCTGGTTAACCTAACAAATACTTACCTCCCCTAGGAACTGTGAAAATTGCACTAAGTGTCCACTTTTAAAACAGCTATTTGTGAATAACTTGAAAAGTATACATGCAATTTTGATGATTTGAAGTTCCTAAAGTACTTACCTGCAATACCTTTCGAATGAGATATTACATGTAGAATTTGAACCTGTGGTTCTTAAAATAAACTAAGAAAAGATATTTTTCTATATAAAAACCTATTGGCTGGATTTGTCTCTGAGTGTGTGTACCTCATTTATTGTCTATGTGTATGTACAACAAATGCTTAACACTACTCCTTGGATAAGCCTACTGCTCGACCACACTACCACAAAATAGAGCATTAGTATTATCTCTTTTTACCACTATTTTACCTCTAAGGGGAACCCTTGGACTCTGTGCATGCTATTCCTTACTTTGAAATAGCACATACAGAGCCAACTTCCTACAACACCCGTTGCAGATTTCCACCGTGGACACGGTATGTTGGCGACCGTCGGCACGGAGGTAGGCGGGATTTACTGCCAGGGTTGTAAGTGTGTTCCTAAGGGAGAAGAGTGCCAATGGCAAGCAATACAACTACTTCTTATTCAACATGGTGCAAAGCTTGCTGATCTTATTTTTTAGGAGGCCAGTAAGGTGCTCAACGATGCTCAACGATGCTATTGCTCTGTGGATGATAAACAGAAGATAGGTTATCCTTAATCCCTAGCATTGTTATGGGATATATGAAGATTAACAAAGTGTGTGCCATTTTCAGATCTTATCCCTTCTGGAATTCCCCAGCATGTAATCACCTTATAAATCAGAAAAGTAGCAGCTAATTTAGCATCACAATGGACACACAGTACTTCTCCAATCCATTTAGAACAAGCATTTGCAATACAATAGGTCTTGCATTTGCTTGAGTTAGAGCTATTGGCATTGTAAATCCATTACTGGACTTTTCTTGCCACATAAATTAGTCCACCCTGCCACATAATTTGTCCTGTCTGTCACATAATTCCAGTGGCCCTGCATATAACTGAAGCACTCCCACTTACCATCTTACTCTATCTTTATCTCTATCCAGCAGAATTCTGTCTTCCTGGGGTTTACGCCTAACCAAACACCAAAACCTGGATAAAAGGTGGCTATCCCACAGAGAATGATGGTGCCATGGACAATGTCTGCAGTAATGCCCTCTTTCCATGAATGGAATTCGACCTGTCCCTGCTAAATGAAGTGAGTCTGTCCAGCGAACTAAGAAAAAGCTGAAACAACCGTGGCTAGTTTCCTCCTTCTTCAAAATCCAACACATCGGCTCATCATGCGGAACAAGTGAGAAAGGCACGAGGTATTCAATTGTCACAAATTCCTCCAATCACATAAACAATAATGATAACTGAAGCTGTTCATGTTTTTTTTCTTCATAACAAGGTCAGCTAACTCTACGTTTGTTCAGTGTCTATTAACATGCTTATTAAAGAACGACCAGACAATTGCCAGCAAACAGAAGAAGAGAGAGCCATTAAAACAGCAGCAACAATCTCACATTACAATACTTCAGTTTCAGTGAGCAAGCTGGGCTCTCTGTTTTGTACTTTGTGGACTGCTTTGTTAACACGCCTTTTGTGAGTGGCTGTTTTAGAAACAGAATTGTTAGTGCCTTGAACCAAAATGGCAATAATATTTATTTTACAGGTTTTGGTTATGGTAGAAATAAAATAAATGAGGTAGAGTGTGCAGTTTCCAGCCTTCTATAGTGCTGAGCAGTGTGGCGACCCTGAAAACTAGCACTGAAATTAGACACAGAATGCTGGAGACACAAGCACACACCCAAACACAATCCCTTCCGGGGCACTGCCTCTCTATTGGATGCTGCGACACACACACATCCTGTAATGAGGCCCCCAACCCTAGCAAAAGTGCTGCTCTCTGGCACCCTTGATGATATTACCAAAAACTTGGTCAAAGGACTTTCCCAACTCTGATTGAAGTGCTTAGAAAAACACTTCAAGAGGCCCAACATTTTTGATAAGAGATAAAAAGTCTCTAGAAGCATGTTACATGCTGGTTTAGTGCCTTGTTCTAGACAGTTAAGACTGCACACACCCGCATGCATGCCATGTCATAGCCAGTCGTTGATTTTCACTATAAGTAAAGAAATAAATGCATAGTGTTTCCTTGATATCAGAGCTGGAAAGAGGACCTGAACATCAAAAACATAATCCGAAAGGAAAGCATCTGATAAAAAAAAATGGTCATGTGTGGGGGATAGGCACTTGAGAGTAAAGCACAGCTAGCAAGCAGCGAAGAGACCTCCGGTGGCAAGCGACCAGAAGTGGTTGAACCCCACCACACAACGCGTAGCACCGATGGGACGGATGCACGCGGGAGTGAAGCTGACCCAAGGACTCCCCCGGAAGCAGCACAGCTGAAGCTATGATACAAGGAGCACATCTGGATAGGGGTGGACCCTAAATCCACCTAAGACAGTAGTGTAGCTGCGGGACACTCCACTGAGCAGCACATCTGGGGCAGAGGGTACTTCACTCAGAAGCACATCGGGAGTGCACTATTAATGCACACAGCAGGGCTTGGCGTGCTCTCCTGTTAAAAGGGCATGGGGATTGCACTAGTAATGCACACCGGGGAGCTTGTAACGCTCTCCTGTGAGAAGGGCATGCACACAGCAGGTTGTGGAGTGCTCTCTTGTGAGAGTCACATCAAGGAGTGCACTAATAATGCACTCACAAGTGCTCTCTTGCACGAAGCACATCTCGGAAAGAGCATGTGTGAGAATGGCAGCTGGGGTAGGAGTGGAGGGGCAGAATGAAGCAACCTGGAGATGGGTGGAAGTACTCCAGTGGGAAAAAAGACAAGCAGTGTTGTGGGAGGGGTGAGAGGGATAGCACTGGGAGAGTAACTGACCTGCGAAGATGTGGAGCCATCTGGTAATCATGCATTTCCGATAGTTGACCAGTAGGAACCGTGGACGTGTTGGGATGGACAACAAAAAAGGAACAATGAGTGAAATCCCCTGGGCGTGAACCAAGCACCCAAAGGTGGGAGAATCAGAACCAATGCACCAGCATTTCTCAATGGCACAACAAAGAACAAATGACAATAGTGGATGTGGTTAAAAGCCCATAGAAGTGATTATGGTATGTCTTGCAGACAGTGTTTGCACAGTGCCTAGGCTCGACCTAAAAAGGACAAACTACAACTATGAGATACTGATAAGTTATTGCACCTTTCTAACATGTCCACAAAGTCAAGATGGAGAGCTTTAAAAGGACCTTGTGGTAGTGGAATGGTAGCATTTATCACCTTCAGTGTGGGAGTTGGAGAGAATTTTTCACAAACTGTTAAATTATGAAGGTACATGGTGAGCATATCATGTAAATTGGGAATGAACCAATCTTCTTGTATTTGCATAGACAAATGATCTCTCGATATGTGAACTGGTGAATGCAATTGAACAAGAGCTATCTTAAGTGAATCCTGAGACATCACTGGTTAACTGTAGAGATTTGGCTATAAATTAAGTCATTCCCTGACTGGGTGAATCCTCTAGTCTCCCATAACTGTGTCTCATGTGGTGGAGCAACTTCCTCTAACTCTCAAAGATATAACCCTGCTGTTTCAGCATAATGAGGTGTGACATTATCAGTGGTAGTGTCAGATTCACACTCAGACAGTGAGGCAGTCTGGGCCACCAAACCAGGGACATGTTATGAACCATATGGTACACGCATAGGTGTACGCCTAGCTGCATCTTTAGCTGTCCAATCTGCTAGTGCATTTACTCATGACAAAAAA